>NC_068935.1:16272554-16875335 GCF_023091745.1 Budorcas taxicolor
CAAATCCTGAGGTTGGTACAAGCCACCTGAATGACAAAGTAGATAAAATGCACCTTGGGAAGCATGGGTGGCAATTCCAGAACTGGGTTCCCCAGCTCACCTTTTTCACCAGGGCTACCAGCCCATCCAGATGGCCCCACTCTTCCTGTCGACCCAGGAATTCCCTTTAATCCACTTGCTCCAGGAATACCAGGGAGACCTGGAATCCCTGGAAAACCTGTCAGTCCAACAGACCCCTTCTCACCTGTTGAGAAACAAGAAATTCTATTATTATCCCTGTTTGACATACAAGGAAATGGATGCTCAGAGAGGTTAGTTAACTCACCCAAAGTCACATACCTAGAAAGTTGCAGAGGAGAGGTTCTGACCCATGTTTCTCTAACTCTAAACCCCAAGCTGTTAGTACATGTTATGCTACTTGCCTGAATAGGGACATGGAACTAAGTACCAGGAAGGAAAGAAGAGCTGGACACTCCTCTTACGATTTTTCAAGTTAGAGCTCATGTGTAGCACAGAGAAAATAAATAAATAAACTTAGGCCCAGGAGGCAGAGAGATGAGCTCTAGCCTGGTGCTGTTGCTAACCAATTGTGTGACCTTGGACCAGTTACTTCCCTTCCTGCCCAACTCCTGGTGTCTACTAGAATAATCAAAGGAAGTGAGAGCCATCAGTCTGTATGAAGGGTTCATGCAAATGAGTAAACCTGGTGTGGCTGTTGCTGTCCTGGGCTTTGCTGCTCAAGTTATTCAGCCCAGTGTTCCACCCAGCAGGCAGGGAAAGTGACTTGCTGTGGGTGGGAGTCCTGCTTTAGCATTTGTCTTCTCCTACTGTGAAAGTGTTAGTTGCTCAGTGTCTGACTCTGCAACTCCATGGACTGTAGCCCACCAGGCTCCTCTGTCCCTGGGATTCTCCAGGAAGAATACTGGAGTGGGTTACCATGCCCTCCTCCAGGGGATTGTCACAACCCAGGGATCGAACCGGGGCCTCCTGCATTGGCGGGCAGATTCTTTACCATCTGAGCCACCAGGGAAGCCCTGCTCACCTCCCTCCCCATTCCCCTTTCCTAGGAAGAGAGGAGGGAGGAGGCAAGTTGGGCACCCACTGGTGCCTTCTTGATCATTTTACTTACCCTTCAGACCGGGCAGCCCTGGCAACCCAGTAGCCCCTGGCAAGCCTGAGTTTCCCAGGAAGCCAATTGGCCCTGGTGGTCCCGGAAGCCCTTTCAGCCCAGGCAGGCCTCTCTTTCCAGCTGATGCAGGGAGACCTATCTCGCCTCTTGGACCTTTCTTTCCAGGATGTCCTGAATCAGCACAGGAGAGAATACATGATAGCTGTCAAGTGAGACTATCCAGATCTGGGCCACTGCCCATTCCCCTGGCTTCTGGTTGGTTGACTTGTTGGGGTTTGTAAACAGCCTTTGAACAATGGGCCACGCAGGCTAACAGGCAGAGTTTTCAGTTGGTTGACGCATAGCACTTATCCCCCAGGGTGCCCCACCAGCGGCTACCTTTATCAGCATGGCACTATAGCTGGCAGGGGAGATGAGCAAACCCCTTCTGATGACAACTCTTCTCCCTTTATGAATGTGGTTCATACTTTAGCCCCTGAATGGAGCTCTAGCGAGCCAGGGTGGCAAGTGGACTCTAGTTTCCTGGTACTTCCAGCATGAATCAGTCCACAATGGCTGTTTCCTGAGCCAACCGGTGAAGTAGAGGTTAAAGCCCAACAATTGTTGCAGCCTCCTAGGGAGTCATGGATCAGGGCTGCCCTTTTAATCCCTCATGCAAGCAGTTAAGTCAGCCAGTTCCTTGGCATTAGAGTTGAAAGACCCCCTAGTGCCAAATACTGTAGAAATTCCCAAGGCCCATCTGGTCTCCTAGGTATTCTGAGACTTCTTTCACCGGGCTTTCAGTTGCTCAATGGGATTAACCTCTTGAGCTGCTGCCAAAGTGGAATGTTCAGGTACAAAGCAAGGAAATTAAAAAATCAAAGGATCAAATCAGTGATGAGAGAGGTATTTGGGCCCCCAAGGACCTAAATGAATGGCTGGCTTGGCTTTCTATGGATTGAAAAGCATCATGTAGCTGGGAGCCCCAGGATTCTAATGGGAGGCTGTGAAGGGGATTCCACAACAAGGGAAGGAAATTCAATGGGGGCCAACCCCACAGTATGAGTTCAGGGACCCCCTGGCCTTACCAGGTTGTAATGTATAGTAAGATAATTCCCTGAGAGGCCAAGCTGGTGGGGGTGTTAGTCTGTGAGCTTGTGTGCTGTTTTCTCACCTCGAAAGCCTATGTGAAGACCCCAGAAACACACAACCACAAAGAGGATTAAAAAAGATATTAATAGTTGTATACAAACTCAACTTCAGTCACGTGGCCAGGAGTCAGGGGTGAAAAGGGTGGTGTGAGAAAAAGGCAAGCTGCAAACACTAGGCTGGAACCAGAGGATGTCATGCCCCACTGTGGAGTGAAAAGCACTTTGGCTCTGGGTCCTCAGAGACCTGCTGGCCCAAGAGGCAGGCTGCCAGGGTCGGGGCATGGGGGTGGGGTTTGTGGGTGGGCGGGCAGGGTGTGGGGCGGGGTTTGTGGATAGGTGGGCGGGGCGTGGGGCAGGGTTCATGGGTGGGGGCCATCGGGTAGGGGCGAGGAGTGCTCATATTTGAGGGTCACTTTTTGGAGGCTAAACTTTTTCAACCTGGCACCGTGGGGGGCTTGAGATGTGAAATGCAGGTTAGACAACTCAGTTTCCTTCTCGGCTCTGACCCTGTCACACTGCTGTTACTGCCCCTCAGGGTGCCAGGGCCCCAAGGCCCAGCTTAAGTCTGTCAAGTTGGGGCTGCTCCTCTGAAGGACCTACCTGAAATGCCTGGAAAGCCTGGGGGTCCGCGGAGCCCGGGTTTGCCCTTGATGCCAAATAGACCACTAGGGCCTGGGGGGCCTGGCTGACCCACGCGGCCTGGTATTCCAGGGCTGCCCTGCTCACCTTTGGGGCCGAGCAAGCCCGACTTCCCAAGCAAACCTGAGGAAAGGAAGAGGCAGATGATCACAGCCTGGATTGATAGCAGGGACCACTCATCAAACCACCTTCCAGCAGAAGAGCCCAGCCCCAGGATGCCTCCGACGTGCCACTGTCTCATCAGCTCCAGCCTTGCTGCTAATTATGGGCTTTGCAAGAAATCTGACTATGGATTCTAGATACTTCTGGAATTACTGAGACAGGAGAATGGACTCAGGTGATTTAAGAAAGGCAGAGAGAGAACACAATGACTTTTCATTTCAAGCTGCTAGTTCATCCATCACCCCAGATTCATGCAGTTATTCATGCAGCTACACCAGGTACTGAAAGCCTTTCTGCAGACTGTCAAATAGGTGGGGAAAAGAAAGTCACCCTTGAGTCCTGGAAGGCCAGAGTCTCCAGGAAATCCTCTGTCCCCAGGCAGTCCCTGTAGACCTTGCTCCCCCGGAGCACCATTTTCAGCACCAAGGATGTCACCAGGGGCTCCCTTGGGACCTGGTAAGCCAGGGCTGCCAACTTTCCCAGGCAAGCCATCTTTTCCAGGGAGCCCAGGAAACCCAGGCAAGCCCTTCTCCCCATGAGGTCCAGGAAACCCTAAATGTGAAGAGTCAAAAAGAAAAGGCCATGGCGGTTTAGAAGTCATAGGTTTGGTTAGAGGACTCTGACACAGATTTTTTTTACTACTACAAAAGTTGTCACATTAGTAATGTGTGGCTTTCCTTAAAGGTCTCTAGTCCTGGGAAGACTTGCCCAGTGGCAGGGACTGCAACGTGTGACCCAGAGGAGGTTCTAGCTCAATGAGGCCAGGCCTTGGGCAGAGCTCAGCAACCCACTCCTGGGGCTCCTACAGTGGCTGAAGAGCACAGGTTAGAGCCAGGACCTCCTGTCAAAGGCCTGGTCTCTTCTGGGGTTGTCTAACTCCCGTACACATGCCTCCCTCTTTCCGGATGGTGGAGGGACCTGAGACACCAATAAACACAAGGAAATGTGGCCTAAGATGAGCCCCCTACTGCTGAGCAGAGGTGGTTCTCAGACTGAGGATGCATCAGAATCCCCGGGGGCAGGGGTGCTTGGGAAAACCCAGATTGCCGGGCCCATACCCCCACCCTGCCACAAAACTTCTAATCAGCAACTCTGCCAAGGGGCCAAGGAACTGCATTACTAAGAAGTTCCAAGGTGATGCTGATGCGGCTGGCTGAGGGAACACAGTTTGAGAACCGCTGGTGCACTGTAGCACAATGAAGCTCAGGTTAGAACAACAGGGTGTCAGCCAAGGGTCTGAAATATGCCAACTTCCCTCTCCCTTATCTGCATCTCTTTCTCTGACCTTTCAGGAGTTGATCCAGGGAACTGCCAGAACATGCAGTCAGACCAACTGACAGAACATGCGGTCAGATCACCCAGCAGAGTCCTAGCCCTGTCACTAGTGACTTTGTGATCTCAGGCGAGTCACTTTCCATATGTGCCACAGTTTCCTCTGCTGAACCTGAAGGGGTTGGCTCAGCTCATCACAAATGGCCCTTATTGCTCTGAGACGCTGTCCTTCTATAGCTCTAAGCTCTGTCTTGTCTGACTATGAAATCAAAACCACCCCACTTACACCAGAGCACAAACCTAACTTCCTACAGTGGGTGGATGGCTACCACAATCCAAACACATACTCACACAACAGGAGAGGCGGGGGGCAGGGGGAGAAGCTCCTTTTCTTACCTGGCAATTCAGGCAGGTGAACCAATCCTGGACTTCCGGGGTCTCCTTTATTTCCACGCAATCCAGGTTGGCCTGGAGCCCCAGGGAGGCCACGGGCCCCTTTAGGGCCTGAAAACCCAAATGTGAGTGGTAAGGGGAAAGGAACGTTGGTATGGCTATGATTTGTGATGTCCATTCAAGAATCCTAGTCTTAGGAATTCCCTGGAGTCCAATGGTTATGACTCGGTGCTTTCATGCCAAGAGTGAAAGTTCGTTCCCTGGTTGGGGAACTAGGATCCCACAAGCCAGGCAGTACAGTCGAAAAAGAAAAACACCTAATCTCTTGGAGGGCCTCTCTTATTCTCCCCTCCCCACACAGCCCTCTCTAGCAGCCATTCTATTCCTCAATTCTCATGGCTGCCCTCTCAGAAGGAACGTGGATCCCCCAGTGCTACTGGGCTATCCTTGGCTTACTTTGGTACATGGTCCTTACATGTGTGTTCAGTGGCTTTTTCTGGCCTCATTCCATACCTGGGAATCCGGGAGCTCCTGGGAGTCCTGATGGACCATATGGTCCAGGAATAATACAAGGCAAGGTGATACCTGTAAATGGTAACATGTAAGCAGCTGAACCGATCGAGTCAGGGATGACTTCACCCTAGCATGCTCCTTTACTTCCATTCCATTGAATGCAACAGCTAAGTTATTCTTTCCACCCAGAAGCTGGGAGCCCATGCAGAAAAATCTTGGCTTCAGAAGCTCTTGGGAGTTACTCCTAGTGCAATTGCTCATGGATAAGAATGCCCCTAGTGTCCTAGTGCGGGGACACCACATTCTAACAAAGTCTCCTGTTGTGTAGGAACAGCAGCAGACAGCAGTTGCCCATTCACCCTGCCCTCAGGTGGAGCCCCTCCCTAGAATGCATGCTTAGGGTTAGTTATTATTATGTCCACATGACTAAATTGGAGGGTTTGAAGACAAGACCCCTCAAGTTCACATGACTGCTCTTTTCTTGGAATGAGGCTTTTCCCAAACCACTGGGTTCTTTTGACCCTCGTCATTTAGGATCTACTGAAACCTATCCATTATCCTTGGTCAGATGGACCCATATGTCTGCACCAAACAAACACTGAAGTCCACTTTCTTGATCATGACAGATGGTGATCTTTTGCTCAGCTCCTCATTTGAAACTGTCGACTCTGCTACTGGGAGAAGGGGTCATCAATTTCAGTATTCAAGACATTGAAATTGATGCGCATAGCCCTTCCCCTAGCAAATTCTTCCTCACTCACTCACAGTGCAAATAAAAAGTCTACGATCACAGAGGGGAGGTTTAATAAAATACCAGTGAACGAATTGTTAGTTGGCTCCTTCAGAGGCCATGTACAAACAATCGCTAATAAAAATTAGTCTTGCCTATTCATTAAAACAATTCCCAGAGATCTACTTTAAGTCACAGAGCCCACAGTTCTAAGAAACTGCTATAGCTTTTGTCTGTACTTAAATCACAAATTACATCTCTTACAGATATGTATACAACCTGTGATTCAGACAGCTTATTCAGCTGGCTGGCATTCCTCCCCGAGAGTCTCGCTGTCATTTTCTAATACAAAAGCTTGATGGCATTTTTAGCCCACCTGTTCTAAGTCCTAAATCAAAACTGGGAATTCAACAGTATAATGTGTTGGTTAAGAGGTTGGGCTCGGAAGCCAGACAGAGCCGAGCTTGCATTGTAGTTCTACTGCTAACTAGTTGTATGAGCAAGATACTCACCCTCTCTGAGCCTCATGTGTAACATGGGAGCTACTTATCTCATATGGTACTCGTGAGGATTATCTGGAATAGTGCTAATAGCACTTAGCACAGTGCTGGGCACCCTGGTATGTGCTCCACGAGTACTAGTTTTTTAGTATCTTAACTTAAGGAGGAGTATTCAGAAGAGCTCCTCAAGGCCATCCCCTAGATTCTACCTCATTCAGGTTAGTGACATATTTTGTAGCCTTGGCAGCAGCTTTCTGCCTTCTAGACTTCAAGCTCCTATAGTTACATTTTCACAGGTGGAAAGATAGCCACAAGCCTGATCTTCCTCCACAGCTGGTTATACCCATCTCCATCCTGCCAGGTGCTGAAATGATGGTGCTCTTTCAGAGAGCTATTTCCCTACCGCAGAAAGATGCTCTATGAGCAAGCATCTCATGAGGGATGAGATGCTTCATGGGGAGAGGGCTGCCAGTCCTGCCCTCAGCTTTGGACTAGGCTGAAGAACTGCCTCCCTGTGTGGTATTCTGAGAGGGACCCTGGAGAAAACTCTCCTGCCCCAACTATGTCAATAGTTAATTGACTTTAATGTATCAAACATTGTAGTTCCATTGCTCTATGGCTTCAAAAACAAACTGGGCAAAAGATAAATAAATATCTCTGGGCCAGGTCCAAACATGAAACCACCTATCCTCAATTTATCATATCAATTTTATAGATGATTTTTACTTGTGATCACCAGAGGAAAACAAAACCTTTAGAGGATGGGGCTGAGGACAGGCATCTGGAAAGGTTACAGGGAAGGAAAAATAATGAGAAAATGGAAGATGAGTAGATACCAGAAGGAATCAAGGGCATGCTTCCCTTTTGCCTTAGACCAGTCCTGTACAACACACCACATTTGTGTATTGCAAGCAGAGGGTCACAATGGCAAGAAGATAAGGACTTCAAGTCATACAGCTGGCTCTCTTACTTTACATCAATTCAGAGCCTTCTCCCCAACAAAGCAGAAACCAGCTTTACCCATGTTCTATTTCACAAGCGCAACAAATGACATCCTTATTCAGAATTTGCCCATTAATGCCAAAACTCATCTTCAGAATCAAAAAGCAGTTCTGGTTATCAAGATTCTAACATCTCAGTTGATTCCAGGTCAAATGAATAAATATCAGATGTATGGATCCTTTTAGGTAACTCCCAAGGCAAGTCATGGCCTCAGTTACGTTCGTAAATGAAGATACTCAAGGCAGAGATGAGCGAAGCCATCAACATGCATGATGAAGGTGCCCAGCCACTTGCAGAGATTGCGTGCCCACTTCTTCTGTCCTCCCTCCCAGAAGAGGTGTGCTAAGGAGCCTTTGAAGCAGTGTCAGCATGAGCCTTTGTACCCCAGCCTTAGGATCACCCCTCCCCAACTCAGGCCTCCAGTGTGGTGCTTAGGCCATTGTGAATATCTGAGATAAAGTGAACAAAAAGGAAGGGGGGGGAGGGTTGCCACCATTGGCATTTGAGAACCTCTAGACCTAGCTAGGTCTCACCTCCCTCTGTGTCTAAGTCTTTTTTCCCAACCTCCTCCTTGCAGCAGCAGTCACCTAGACCAATCAAGTAAAGAAGAAAATTAAACCGGGATGGAAGTTCTTTGAGGCCCAAGGAAAGTCTTGTCTGTAGCCCACTGATCAAATTGTCTGGATAGAGTGGAGAAAACTGGCATCCACACAGTAGCCACTGCAGTGATAACCTGGGTGATTGATTACTATGAGCATCTGGATCAGAGCCTTTCTGGAAACAGCTAGTTGTCTCTTTGCCTAGGGTTTGTAATAATTCACACTATTAGGTTGAAAAGCTTCAATGACTACATTCCCTTTCCTGGCAATGTGTCCTAGCCTGAGCCACAATTGGCTGAAGTGAGTACGTCTAGGAATGGCATCTTCATCTTTCATGGCAACAGTCATGTCCACAATTGCAAATGTTTAGGGCCCACAGGTGAAGTGTTTTTAAATCTGTGTAGAAAGAAAGCTTGGTTCGAGGAGTTATATTTGGTGGCCATAGAGAGAAAAAGAAAGCTAATGCTCTTAATTGAAGTCACTTTTTGGAAAGTCTTGGTACTGCAACAAGAATATTTTCTGCATAAGGCATCTCCCAGGCTATATAGCTTTTTTAGATCACTAGATTCGTGAGAACTTTCCAGGCCCAGGGGTAGTGAAGTTTGGGACAGAAATGGTCCCGTGGGCTTCCTTCCATTGACTCAGCCTGTTTTCAAGCAGTTTGAATATTGATAATATCCAAACTTGAGTGTATGTAAGTTTATAGGTACCATGTTAATATAACTCAGTTTAAAACCTAGTTGCCTGCCAAACAGGTTGACCTAGAGTGAAGATCCAGTTGGCAGAGGGGCAGTGGAATGACCATGAGTACTGTCTCTGGGAACAAAGGTGGAAGCAAAATTGTAGCTGACACCAAGACTTCTAAAAGGAAGCGTATTTTGTTTGATAAAATTCCTCACAATCTTGGTGTAGGGAAAGATGAGGGGAAGGGATAGGGAGTTTGGGATGGACATATACACACTGTTATATTTAAAATGGAAAACCAACAAGGACCTACTGTATAGCACAGGGATCTCTGCTCAATATTATGTGGCAGCCTGGATAGGAGGGGAGTTTAGGGGAAAATGGATACGTATATATATGGTTGAGTTCCTTCGCTGTTCACCTGAAACTATTGTTTGTTAATCGGATATACCCTAATACACAATAAAAGGTTGAAAAAAAATTCTTCACAACCTTAAGAGGAATACTGACTTGGACTGAAATACTGACTTGGCTTTAAGAGTCGTGAATGATCAATTTTTAACTTGTACTACTATATCAATTCACAAAAGTACATTTTAAAACAAATACATTTTTTACAAGACCCGGTATCTGTCTTCTTTTTTGGTAATTCTTCAAGGTGACGAGGTGGAAAGAGGAGACATAGATCTAAGAAAAACCCTCTTGGTTATGGGGAAGGCCCTTTTCTCTGTGTGTATATTAGTCTCTTGTGGAGTACTACACTATGCTAGGCAGATTGAGAAACACTGAAAAGGATTATTCTCCTTCCTTAGTATCCAAAGGCTTATAATGGATTCAGTTCAGTTCAGTTCAGTCGCTCAGTCGTGTCCGACTCTTTGCGACCCCATGAATCGCAGAAACAGTAAAAACATTAATGGAAGGAAATATATAATCTAACTGGCAATGACATACCGTAGGGGTCAAGAGAAAGCTTAGTGAAAGAATTAGGGCTTATATTGAACACTGAAAGTTGGATGGGATGTGAGTACATAGACAAGAAGAGTATCCCAGAAAAAAAGGCAACATGGGCAAAATGTTGGCGGTAGAAATGAATATACTTTTTGTGGGGACAGTGAGAGAAACTGTTGTTTTAGTGTTTGGTTTTCATTATGAAGAGTATGAGATAAGGCCAGGTTAGAGAGGTTGGTTGTGTCCATGTCTGGAGACTTTTGAATTCCAGTCTGAGGAGTTTCAGTAGAGTGTTTCTCTGTTCAGTAGAAACCATTTGTGGCTTTGGACTAGGGGAGTAACATGAGGGAATCAGCACTTTACAGATATAAACTTGGCAGCAGTATTCCTAGTGGATTTGAGTGGGGAAAGTCCAGAGGTAGGAGATGCAAAACTACTTAGGAAATTGTTGTCATTCATTCATCCACCCATCCATCCCAACAAGCATATAGGTATTTGATAAGCTAGACATGAGATAACGAGAACTTAATACCAAGAAGGGGAAGGGAAGATTATAAGAGGTATTGCAAATGAAGGAATGAGACAATTTTCAAGTTTTGCAATTTCAGATGACAATAAATGTGGTACCACTAATGGGAACATGGAAGTTGTGGAAAGACAGAAGTTGGGATGAAGAGCTGCTCTAACTGTGTGCAAGAAGGGAAATTATTAGCATAGCACATTAACAATCTATAAGCAGAGCTATCATTCTATAATTCCTGAAATTCAAGTAGAAAAAGAAGTGACGTAAATAGAAGGGATTTAAAGTATGAAATGGAAATCAGACTAGATAGAACTAGGGTCTCTTCTCAATCTGAGATCTTATGAATTAAAGAAAGGTTCTTCCCTGCTGATATTACCATACAACTTAGAGGATACCTTTATTGTCCAATTTCCACTTATTTCTTTCATGACACTTGTAGTAAATGGTCATCCAGCTTCTGTCTAAAATGTTCCAGAGATGATGGGCTCATAACCTCCCAAAGCAACTCTGTTACACTTTTGGACTGTTCTATTAGGAAGTTTTTCACTAAGCAGAGCTGAAATCTCTATTGTTCTGTGTACCTGTACCACAGTGCAAGTATGATCCCTTTTCCACATGAAAACCCTCTAGAGGATTGAGAGCAGTGATTACAATTAGTCTTCTTATGACACATTTCATATATCTAGCTCATATCTATACTCAAGGAGTCAGTTTTCCAAGCCCAAAGCCATCAGATTTGCTTATTCACCTGGAACTCCACGGGGGCCTGGTTGTCCTGGTAATCCATCTACTCCTTTATCTCCAGGAAGTCCACGAGGTCCAGGAGCCCCTGGTAGCCCAATTCCTGGGGGGCCAGTTGGACCAGTGTGACCTTTTTCACCAGGAAGTCCTGGTAACCCCTTTTCACCGGGGAAGCCCTGTGCACCATCACCCTAGACAACACATAGGAAAGAATGAAAGTGTGACTTAAAGACACATCTGCCGAGCCCTCTGACAATAGGAAAGAGACACATAACCAGTGGGAGCAAGGCTTTTTTTTTTCAGTTGAAATTCTTTATTACGCTAGTTTTTCAATCAATTCCTCTGAGTTGAGTTAACGGGAATGAAGCTTGTCAACCCTGCGTGATCTGATAATGCAAAAGGCTCCAGGTGAGGGGAGCAGAGATAACAACCCTGTATGCGGGGCAGGGATTGGTCACAGAAAGCAGCTGGATTGCCTGCAAGGGAAATGTCCTAAGAAACTGAAGCATTTTAAGTGATAATGGTCGATTGTCACTAGCATTTATCAAGTGAGCCAATGACCCATTCTGAGAAAAAGATTCCCATTTTGCAGAAAGGAAAAGCACAGTGTTAGTGACAGAGGTAGGAAGCTGCCATCAGCCTCCTTCCCCTGCCAAGTCAAGTGTGAGGATTTATAGCACTAGTCACCCAAGAAAAATCAACTTACCAGAAGGCCTGGCAGCCCTGGTAAACCTGGTATTCCATCCTTGCCTGGGGGTCCTGTCTCACCAGGGAGCCCCTGGGGGCCAGGATCACCTCGATCTCCTGGCATCCCTGATCCTGTGCTGAGAGTCGGGTCCCCTTTCTTTCCTTTAGGGCCTGTTGGACCTCGAGGCCCAAATACACCCTGACAAAAAGAGAAGGGAATGATCAGGAGATACAGACTTCATGGAATTTTATTACCTTGCATAGATTCAACCTAAAACAAGTCTTTGGGTACATTTTGGCACAAAAGAATGGACACTGGATTATGTCATCACCTTGGATTATCATTGCCCATTTATTTTCTTACCCTTTCTAAGTTTTGAAATCTTTGAGGATGGGAACTTTGCCTTAATTCAAATTTTATTTTCAAGGCCTGACACAGTGTGGGTCAATTGTAAGTTATTTTGTGGAAGGAAGGGAAAAAGGAAGGGAGGGAACACAAGTAGGTTAAAGCAGAAAGGGATTTTCAAGATAGCTAAGCAGATTTCTTCACATTACAGATCAAAACCCTGAAGGTTTGCTTTATCCCCATCTTTCTTTTATGTGTTTTAAGAAAGTGCTTATTGAGGAGTGAGGGATATTTGACAAGCTCCCATTTGATTCCTCAGGGCCAAGTTTGGTAAGACTTACTGGATCCCCTGATGGGCCCTGTGCACCCCCAGAGCCTGGATCACCTTTGGTTCCTTTAAGACCTGGAAGGCCCAGAAGTCCTGGTGGCCCAGGCAGGCCTGGCTCCCCAGGTGGCCCCATGTTGGGGACACCACCATCACAAGCACAAAAACCTGGGTCCCCTGGAGGAAAAAGAAAAAAAGACAACATTAAACTAAGTGGCCCATCTTTACAAGAAGAAGGAAGACTCGCCAGTTGTAATTTGTGACTTGAACAACTTCATGGAGGGAATCAGAAGGCCTACAGAATGAACTAGCTTCACTCTCGATCAAAGTACATCTGTGTTAGTGATTTGGATTTCATTTATCTAGGGTAGAGCCCAGTCTAATGTGCCATCAGAGTTGAGAACCACTGACCTATACTAATCAGCCTGGAATCTAAGCTACTTGAAGGTTCTATTCACCAAAATGTCTTTTGTACACAGAGACAGTGCCAAAGAAATTAATGATAGAGAGTTCAGCAAAGCATCTTTGAAGAGATAGCATGGAGTCACTAGCACTGTGGCTCAGCCACCTAGACCATCTGTACTTACGGTCTAAGAAAAGAGACTTTGGGCTGACATAGGTGACTCTGAGTTTCCCTAAGATCCCAAAGGGCCTCTTCCTACTTTTAGAAGATTGATAATCACTTGATAGTCACTGAAACTCTGAAAGGACAATCTCTTCTCCAAATAATCGTTTCTCAAGTGTCATCCATGGATGTCCTGCCTGAGTTTGAGTCACCTGGGACACTTGTTTACAAGACAGCTTGCTGGGCCTCACCCCAGGACTAATCAATCAGACTCTCAGGTGGCCAGATCCAAGAATCTAATTTGTAGTCATCTCCCCATGGTGATTCTCATGTCTAGTGAATCAGTTGAGAATTCCTATCATCATTCCAGACTTAGAGAGAGAAAGAAAACCTTCTGGCACCATGGGAATATAGAAGGAGAGGCATTAGAATTGGCCCTGTTTTTAAGTAAGAGAATGGTATTAAGCAGCACACTAGCTCTGCAGTGAGTCAGGGAAAAACAAAATTGGCACCCTAGGTCAAGACTTGCAAGTTAATATCCTTTGTCCCCAGCAGTTTTCCCTGTGTCTCAAAAGTAGAGATGGAGCCTTCAAAAATGTCTGAATGAGCTGCTATACTTAGGTAGTACCATTTTATGATAAGGCAATGAGACAGGAGGGGAGTGAGTGAAAACCTCTCTGAGGTTGAAGAGAGCTATAAATTCCTTTGAGAAGAGATCTTGGTACCTGAATCCCCCAGGTCATCTCCAAACCTCTCTTCAGCAACTGGTGACACTTTCACCTCTTCCTCCACCTTGCCCTGGGCTGCAACCATTATAAACTGATTTATTTACACTTTAGCATCTGCCCCTTAGAGCATGAAACAGAGGAATGACCTAAAGCCAGCAGGAAGATGGAGTGCGCAGGGCAGCTGAAGGCTGGGGCAGTCAGTCAGTCCTTCAGCATCAGGGGAACTGGAGTTGTTTTCCTGGAGCCAACTGGCTTTTTCAGAGGTTCAGGTCTTGACCTTTCCTGCAGGCTGAAGGTAATGATAAGTGACTTCCTGCCTTGGCCTTGCAAACCAAGGGGTCACAGGATATGCAGAATAGCTTCTACCGGTGGAGGGGCAGGAAGAATGGCCTGGGGGCCACTTTGTCCTGTGCAACCTCAATCGCCAGCCTCAGTCTTAGAGCTCCAAACATAGCACTTTCGACAATCTTATAATCACATCAAGATCCAAGGCTGCTCTTGTTCAGGTTCCCAAGGCTGTTGGTTGGCTCCTTCCCAGGGGGCTTTCTCCAAGGAGTTTGGGGAACAAAGAAACCTAAGCAGAAAAAGATCACCTTTAATTCCTTTGAGGCCTGGGTGTCCTTTTGGACCTCGTTCCCCTCGGAGTCCCGGCGATCCCGGTTCTGTGCTCTGTAGGGTTCCCGTCTCAGATGCTGCACCTTCAGGAAGAAGGAACATAAAAGCTTGGCAACTTACAAGAACCTGGGCTCATGCACAGCAGCTCAGTCACCAAGAATCCTGGAGCATCAATGATCAAAACAGAGATACCCTCCCCCCAAAAAACCCAAGACAGGGACCCAAAGTCTGTAGCAGTTTCCCAACTCTGTTGGCTCAATTTGCTCTACTTCTACTAGTTACAGGACATTCACTATGTTCCAGACACTGGGGACGTGGAAATAAGCAAGGCAGCTTCAGCAACTCAGAAACCCCTGTGTCTAACCCAGGAAGTCCTCTTAGGACCAAAGAGGAGATGGGGGCGAGCTGCAGCGGTCAGGGGATGTAGGTTACAAAGAACCATGCAGGGTGTATTTCTAGCCTTTTTTCTTAGAATCTAGAGTCTCATCCTCAGGTAGATGATCTAAGAAGAATAAGCCCTGTGGAGGCTTTCAGCAGCCATCTATGAAGATCCCCTGGAGGAGGAAATGACAACCCACTCCGGTATTCTTGCCTGGGAAATCCCATGAACAGAGGAGCCTGGTGGGCCCCAGTCCATGGGGTCGCAAACAGTTGGACACAGCTGAGCACACAGAGACATGAAGATCCAGGCTTGGTTTCTAATTTCTTGAGCTTTCAGCCCATCCCGCTGGAGCCCTAAGGACCAGGGCAAGCTTAAAAGAGCCAATTCTGCTCCTTCAAGAGCTACCAGTCCACAGGCTTAGGGGTTGAGAGCAGTGAGGGGTGAAATGAAATGACTACAGAAGTTGGAAGGCATTGGGGAGTGTCTGGTCACTGAGATGGCCCTCGCTCGTCTTCCTTGATGAACACTCTGATTGCTGTGGTCCCTAACCTGTGAAATGCTCCCTCCTTCAAAAATCAGGACTGTTCTACAGTCTGGATCACAAGCGAATCTCAAGACCAAAGGGAGAAAAAACTTACCAGGTGGGCCTGGTAGGCCTGGCAGGCCTGGCAAACCATCTCTGCCAGGGAGACCAGCTGCCCCCGTTGTGGTCCGGCCAGGGTTTCCTCGTTGCCCCTTCAGGCCTAGAGCTCCCTGGGTGCCCAGAGCACCAGGGCCACCTGGAAGGATAAGCCCACACAAACATGTTAATCACATCAGCCTCCTCTGCAGGGGAGTCCAATTGGTGCCATATGTTAGACACTAACTCCAAGGAAGAGTTTGGGAAAGTATTTGCCCCTCGCAGCTAAGTTAAAAGGGTCCCTAGGAATCATCTAGCTTAACCTCCTGGGAAACAGAGGCCCAAAGATGTACAGAAACATGGTCAAGGGCCTAGAACGTCTCAGTGGCAAACATGAAAGAGAAAACTGGGACTCCAGCTCCCCATTTCTAGATTTTTTCCACCTTGGTGCTGGGATCAACTGTACCTCCTCCAAGAGGCTGTTTTTTTTTTTTTTTTTAATTTTTTATTTTTTGGCTGTGCCATGTGGCATGCGGGATCTTAGTTACCCAACCAGGGATTGAACCTCTGCCCCCTGCATTGGAAGCATGGAGTCTTAACCACTGGACTGCCAAGAAGTCCCCCAAGGGGCTGTTTTAAAAGCACAGATATCCTTACAGAGGCCCATGTCTGAGGAATTTAGAAACTGTTGTTTTTAAAAGTAATGTCTGGCTTTATATTTGGGACATCAGTGCCTCCCAGACTCTGGTATGCCCTTTCTCTTTTTACTGCTGATAGAGTGACATATGGGTGTGTGCCTCCAATGACTGTTTCAAGGGCATCATCCACAGGATCCCGGGGCCATTTACTGCCTGGGTTAAGCACACAGTGAAGGTCTGGGTGCAAACTTTCCTCTAGGCTTTTGTTAGCTCCTTCTGGCCAGCATCAGCTGCAATGGCACATCCACAGAAGAGTGACAGGTCTCCAGCAGTCTAACCCAGGCCTCCTCCTTGATGGTCAGGCCTCACTGGTGGCCTGTCTATCTATGGTACATTATTGAGGCCAAAAGAATGTTGCTTACCCAGGCCCTTTTCTTATGTACATGTGGCCTTGCACTCACAGTGGGGAGCTTACTGACTAGGTCTACCTTTCTTTTGACTTTGGTTAACCAGGTCCCCAGACCAGAGGTATAGCAGGGGATGCTGAGTGCCAGAGTGGACAGAGGACAAATCTGTGCAGCAGGTGGGTGGGTTTGTTTCACCTGGTAAAGCTGGTAATCCAGGGGCACCAGGAGGGCCAGGTAGGCCCTGTATGCCTTCATCTCCTTTAAGGCCTGGGAGGCCTGGCATACCAGGGTCTCCAGGATAACCTGGCATTGCAAAGAAAAAAAAAAGCAGTAAGCAAACCAAAGGAGGCCCACAAATGTCACAAAATGCCTCGAAAGAGTTGCAAGGAGATATTCTCAGGTTGGAAGTGCCTTTCTTGCCCTTCACAGGTCTCCCAGATGTTAATGTGCTCATGTGATGATAGGCCTATTTGAGCTAAGGCTCTCCTAGTGTTCAGAACTGGACTGGTTAGGGCTTGCCTTCCATGATAAGATCTGATGAGTACTAGGAAGTTTCTCCTACCACTAGTAATCTTCTGTCATGCCTCAAACATCTACCATTTGAGTTAAGGTGTTGAGGTGTACCCTTCAAGTATACACAGGTTTCTTGGTCGTGGAACACAGGAAGCCACTGTCAGCCACCAGTACCTCAGCTTTAATGAGTTTACCAGACAGGGCATGGGCCTGAGAGGATGTGAGGAGAGGGATTAGTTAGGAGATCCGAGTGGACAGGTACTATAGCAGAAGCCTTTGGTTTGAGCATCTGGATCTTTGGAGAAGCCAAAAGGAAGAATTGGACACATATAGTAACTACAACAAGGAGAGGTAAAGACAAACTTCCAAAGTGTCATACTACTGAGCACTGTTGACCACTTGTTCCCCTAGCCAAAGATACTTTCCCACTTCCTGTGAAATTGTCAAGCTCAAGCATGCATGGGATCACATACATGAGACTCTGTGTGTCCCATTGCATCAGGCTGAAGTTACCCTAGCTGAGAAGATATGAATCCTTTCCTAAGCATCACTAGGAGAACCATTTTTAGCTAATCGAGACCCAGGCCAATGCAAATCCCAGATTGGTGACCTAACACAAACACAGATTAATGGGGATTGGCTTGTTTGCCTAAAACTCTGGAGTTCAATTCATTCCCCAAGTTCAGGATCCATAAATGGCCCTTGTGGTGTTGGGTTTAGCAGCAATCCAATGACTGACACAATATCCTTTAAGCAATTACAGGGGATTCAACTTTCTGTTTTTTCCCACTCAACTCAATGAAAAGTTGCACCTGAGATCACAGCACCATCTGTATCGATGAAAATATCTGGGCCTGGCAGGCCAATGCCACCTTTTTCACCCTGCAAAGATTAAATACATTAAACACAAATATTTCTGTGACCTCATCACCTAAGATCATGTTCCCTCAAAACCATTCCCCAAGACAATGAAAGAGTCCTCTTTCTGTAACCCCTTATTTTGAGGGCCACATTGTCCATAGGTTAATTTCAAAGTCCAATAAATTTAAGATGAAGGTGACACAAGGCAGGCTGGAGGCCTGACACTCAACTGCAAATCTGTCGAGGACAAGGGGTCCTGATTTATGTTGCAACCTGACTCCAGGACAATCTGCTTCTGGACCTGGGAAACATATTGCAGGAAGAGACAATATGGCTATATTCAAGAGGTGCTGAGGAGGGGACAGAATTTTAACTTTCTTTCCCATGTTTGGCAGGCTTGAAACTCTGCTACTGTCACTGCCCTTGTTATTGGATGACATCAAGCTGAGGAAGTTAAGAGAGTCCTACTTTTCTCAAAAGAGGGACTCAGGTACATATCCAGGGTGGGGTGGCAGGAGCCACTTGCCCCAGGTTCAGGCAATAAGGGGGGTGCATCGTCTGAAAGAATTTAAGAATGATAACAAAACCCCAAAGTTGCTGATTCTAAATGATATCAAGAATAGAATATTTCTCTTTGTAGGGATGGATATGCTCCCACACCCTGACCACCACTTTTTAGTTTACCACTGATCAAGTCGTGTCTAAGGAATGGTCATCAGCTTTGTGTGTTCAAAGTAGCTTGCATGCATTTGGGGTAAAAAGGGTGACATCTATAATATCAAAACACTAAAAAATATCCCATCTCATTATGTAGGCATTTGCTATGATCTAAATGTTTGTGTCCAAGGTGATAATATTAGGTGGTGAGGCCTTGGGGAGGTGACTAGGTCATGAGGACAGAGCTCCCACCAGAACTCAACCATACTGGCAACTCTGATGTCAGATTTCCAGCCTCCAGAACTACGAGGAATAAATTCCTCTTGTTTATAAGCCACCCAGTCTTTGATATTTTGTTATAGCAGCCCAAATGGAGAAAATAGCATTTATACTAATTCCTTACCCTTCCATCTTCCCAATCCTGGATTTTCACTTCCCACCAGCATTACCTTAATTCCTGGGAATCCATTAAGCCCGGGGAAACCTGAAGACCCCTTCCTGCCCTGTGAAAGAAACATAGTTACAACTAAATGGAGTGTCTAAGAGCATAAGAGAGGTTGGTTTTTGGATTAGGCCAAGACAAATGGCACAGGGATTTTGGCTTGCATTCCAGAACATGCATAGATTGTACCTGACTCTGGAAGCCATAAAATATTCCAGGAAGCAATATGGTGCTAGGTAGCCAACTTGCATGTTCGTGGGTACAAAGACCACAAGGCTAGAGATGAATATAAGCAGGCTGGCCTGGCTAGGCCCTGATATCATGTTAAAGAAGTGTGACTGCATTATGGTACTGAACTTACTGCACACGCATCTTCTTGGGTAAAAACAATAGAAGTGAGAGGCTGAGATTCTATCAACCAAATAGAGGTAGACAATTTGCATTATAAGCGGTGTTTCCCTTTGGATGGATGGTCATGTTAAATAAAGTAGGAGGGTCTTCTAGTCGGGATTTTATACACTAGACTTTAATGATACTAGCCAAAATACCTGACTCCCCGGAGGGCCTTGGACTCCTTCTAAACCCATGGGACCCTGTAAAGAGAATAGAGGTACCTTAGAGAGATTAATAGCCCACAGTAGACAAAGGCACTGGACTTACATAACAAAGCTCTCCAACTGAGTTCAGGACTTAGCAGCCCCTAAAAATCAGGTAAGAGAATGTTCCTAGACTTGGCTTAACGACTTCTTTCTATGCACTAATCCATCAGGCTGAATAGAGGCACAGGGAATTTTTAAAGAGCTAAATAAATGGAAACATTTTAAGTAGTAGGTGGAATTTGGTAGAAGGGCTGGGTGGTATTATACTTAGTCTGCATTAGTTCCAAGTCATGAGATTTTTAAATAGATTGTGGGAGGGCCTCTTGTCTCTCACCCCAAATGTATTCTTTGCTGGTGATTATATGTTTTCAAGACAAGGGAGTAGAGGAGAGTGGAGACAGAAATGGCAGCCTAATGGATGAACATTGCTGAATACTCAAGACTCTTAACAAGCTTCATGAGCAAGCTAAAAACACAATGAATGAATTCTCTGAAATGTTGCTTCTTTAAGGTGAAGGTTGGCCAGTTGTTTACAAGCTAAGACCCAAGTGCCTGAAGCTAGAAATCAGAGAGACTAACAGTTCTCTACTTGAAGTGAGATTATTATTGGAAACTATTGACTTCAAATTCAGTATGTTCTAGAACTTCCCAGGCTGGTTTCTGGTCTATAAAAATTGCACTTGGGCCTCTCTCTTGCATTCCTGCAAATTGCCCCCCTCCCAGGATAGGATGGAATGAAAGTAAGAAAACATTCACATCATTCTTTAGCCCAGAAGATAATTATATGTGAGGACAAAAAGAGAGTAAATGGGCTGAGGAGCCCCTGGTGTAGAAGGTACATCATTCCTTATTCAAGGGAACCACTAAGTCAAAGGAGTGGGGCAGAGAAGAGGAAGAGGACTTAGGGACCTGCCTGAGGGTTGAGAAAGAGAAATAAGAGAAGCTCGCCAGTCTATGTCCAATGCAGGATACAGGATGCTTGGGGCTGGTGCATGGGGATGACCCAGAGAGATGTTACGGGGAGGGAGGTGGGAGGGGGGTTCATGTTTGGGAATGCATGTACACCCGTGGTGGATTCATGCCAATGTATGGCAAAACCAATACAGTATTGTAAAGTAAAATAAAGTAAAAAAAAAAAAAAAAAAAAAAGGAGTCCACCAGGTTATATAACAGAAAGATGCAAACAAGAAAGAAAATGGACCAGCTGACTTCACAGATCCAGGCATTCATACCCTTGGTCCTGGCAAACCAGGAATTCCCTTTTCTCCTTTTTCTCCAGCAATTCCAAATCCCTAAAGGAAAAAAGAAACCACAAGTTATAACATTGATTTCCTCATAGGTCTCCTGGCTCCATCCGAAGTGAAAGTGTTAGTCACTCAGTCATGTCCGACTCTTTGTGACCCCATGGACTGTAGCTCACCAGGCTTCTCTGTCCATGGAATTCTCCAGGCCTAGAATACTGGAGTGGGTTGCCATTTCCTCCTCCAGGGGATCTTCCCGACCCAGGGATTGAACCCAGGTCTCCTGCATTGACAGGTGGATTCCTTACCACTGAGCCACCTGGGAAGCTCATTTCTATCTAGGCATGGTCTAGAATCTTGCAGGCCTTAGGAACATTCCCAGAGGGACTGCAAGATGGTCCCCAACCTCTCCTGCCCTGCTCACAGGAGGTAAGGGCATGCAGCCATGGACATGACTTGAGGATCTTCTAAGGACAAGCAGAAATCCCAAAAGCAGAGTGAATGAAAGCACTTCCTCCCCTCTGGGTCCAGGGCAAGCATATTCGAAGAATTCATTGCTAAAGTGGATAAAGTATTTCACGACAAACGTAATTGAGTTACTTGTTGTCAGTGTTTAGAATTGGACTTTCTGGAGCACAGATTTTGGAAAATAACATTTAGGCCTATTAAGAGAGTAAAGAAGGCAGAGAAATCTTCTCACAAGGAAGCTTGTGAAAGACACTAAATGTTATGGCACACGTCCTGTTGTCCTCTTGATGTGATCTGGCTCAGCTGGTTATAAAAAGCACTGCTCCAAACCCATTTGTAGAATAGTTTTTTCCTTCTTCTTTCATACTCACAGCATTCCCATGGGTACAGTTGCTTGGCTCCCTTAGCTTTCTAGGCCCAAGTTTTTTTTTTTTTTTAATGTGAGTTGTTTTTCTTGTTGTTGTGGTTGTTGAGGTGAGGAGTGTATGTCTGTTAAGGATCCAATTCAAAGCAGGCTTTGGTTCCAACTTATCTTTTCTTTTTTCTACATCTACAGTTAGGAGTCAAATAGCTCAGCCCTCATGCTGAATAGAATTTCTATTTGAATTGTTCGTGGGTCAAACTGAAAGTAAACTTCTTTGAAATCTTAGTTCTACAGCTCAAATTGGACACCAAGGCATGATGCCCCCTGGTGGCATGTGTCTATTGGCATCTGAAGTCAAACACTTCATGGAGCCTTCCCTGGCCTATGGAAGGAAGCTATGGCAGCCTGGAATTTTCCAGGCAAGAGTACTGGAGTGAGTTGCCATTTCCTTCTCCAGGGGATCTTCCCGATCCGGGGATAGAACCCAGGTGCTCCACATTGCAGGCAGATGCCTTACCCTCTGCACCACCAGGGAAGCCCATGGCAGCCCAAGCTACCCCCAAACTCTTCAAGCACTAAAATGGGTTCTAGATGAAAGTCTATGAGCAAAAGGTCTATATCACATTCACTTCTGTCTCCTCCAAGGCATGTTACGGTAGGCTGAACACACACAAGGTGGTCCAATACATATTTGTTGAATTAAATTGAACAGTGACCCAGGGAACAAAAGTGTTCAAAAGGGTGAGGGGAAGAATGTCTAGGAACCATCTCACAGCCCCTACCTATATTGTCCACAGTTGTAAAGACAAAGGGGCCTTGTCCTTCTTCAGAAAGCAAATGGACCCTCTGGACTCTTGCTTTCTCAGAGAGAGGGTCTGAGAGCTTGAGCTACAATGTGAACAAAAATAAACACACACAATGCTTAAAAAGGAAAAAAATTATAAAGCAATTTGTGTGTGTGGGTGAAAGCCAATAAAACATAGATGACTTGGCAAGATATTGGGCTGTAGACTCAGCTTGTCTCCCAGCACATGGAGGCCCCATACAAGGCCCTGCTGAACAAGCTGTTCCAGCAAGATGTCCTGGGCCCCAGCCCTGTCCCAGTCAATGCTTGTCATGACCTGACTTGCACCTATTGCTCTCACGCCCCTTCTCAGCCATGGCCAAGAACGCCTCATTAGAGAACTAGCTTAGCTGTTTACAGGTCTGCTCTCTAGGGGGTCTTGGTCTCCTGGTATTTTTGGTTCAAGGATATTAGTGGCTCTGTAAAAACTCAACTTCACTCACATGGCCAGGAGTTGAGGGGGTTCGGCAGGATGAGGAGCGTGGTGTGAGAAAAAGGCGAGCTGCAAACACTAGGCTGCAACCAGGGGGTGTCAGGCCCCACTGTGGAGTGAAAGACGCTTTGGCCCTGGGTCCTCAGAGACCTGCTGGCCCAAAAGGCAGGCTGCCAGGGTGGTCACCCTCTGCTCAGGCTCCTCTCACGGCCCCCATAAGGACCATGGAGAAGGGCAAGGCCCATCTGCACAACCAGGGCAGGAAGGCAGGAGGGAGGCTGAAGTCTGAAAAGAGGGGCTAAGGCCACAGGGGAAGGGCAGGGGGTGATCATATTTGGGGGTCATTTTGGGGAGGCTAAACCACAGGAATCAGTTCAGCTTGGCACTGCAGGGAGACTTGAGATGGGAAACTTGAGAGGTTAGACCAGTCAGTCTTCCTCAGTTCTGATTCTGTCACACTGCTGCTACTGCCCCCTCCGGGCACCAGAGCTTGGGGCCCAGCTTAGGTCTGTCAAGTTGGGGCTGCGCCTCTGAAAGCCCTACCTGAGATGCGTGGAAAGCCTGGGGCTCCGCTGAAGGAGAACTCCCACCTGCCCAGTCATTGCCTCAGCTCCACCCAACAGTCACCTCAGGATTCACCATTTTGTTTTCTTCTCTCTCCCCCATCTGCCATGTTGCCTTAGCCTTTGTTTGCTGGCACCTTGGAGGGCACAGAGGTAAATGACCAAGAGTCTCCACAGGAGCACCTGTGGCCTACGTGAGAGTGTGTTGCTGGCAAAATGTGGCGAAATGTGTGAAGCTGGGGCTGAGCCACGAAAGCAGAGACGCTGGGTGACTGCAGAAGGGGCAAGGGAAAGAAGGGGAGGCCTAAACCAGTCAGGTTGGCCACTTGTCAGCTCCTGCAAAAATCTGGGCTACAATGGAAAGAAAACAAACGGTTGAAGGGAACATTTTGGATTCTCTAGAGATTTCTACCCTCAGTGCTGTCTTGCTTCTCAGTGAGTATGGATAAATGAAAGCTGATGTGAGCGTTCTGGCTTTGAGAAGTGTCTTCCTTTTGAAAAGTTCAGAGTATCTGAAACACGTTCCCACCTTTCTTCTTATGACTTTTCTGACAGAAGGCAAGAAGGTACCTATGAATGTTCCTACTAAGCAGATAGAGATATTAGGAGCAAAGGAGTTATAGGATTTGGCCAGGGTTGCACATGGAATCCATGCCAAAGTGGGCTGAGAACTCTGGTTTCTTGATTCCCACTCTCTGAAAATACACTGTACCATATAAAGAAAGGTATTTTTCCAGCTTGGATGTCTTTACAGTCAGCTGGGGTTTCTATTTGTCAGATCACACTGTGAAGCCCTGGAAGTGCTGAGCTTGAAAAGGCATTGCGACTTATTACTGTTCATTGCTGTCAGTCTGTCTTTCTTTTACAGGGCAAAAGGGAATGGAGTGAAATTGCAGGAGGGGAATTCCTCTGAGGTAGAACAGGGAAGAGGATGGGAAGGAGGGAGCCAGTGAACGGCAGAGCAGCAGAGATCACACAATCCACCACCTCCATGACAAGAACCAACTGAACTGTAGGGGGCAGTGTGGTATGAGGAAAAAGCCTGGAACTGGCTAGTATTCAAGAGAACCGCATTTCAGTCTCAGTTCTGCTAATAACTTGCTGTATAACTCTGGACAAGACTCTTTACCTCTTCAGGCCACGGTTTCCTCATCAGTACAGGGATATAAGCTCAGCCCATCTTGCTTACATCACAGAAATGACGTGTGACTAGAATCTATGTGAAATGCTCATAAAGAAAGGTACAGACTTGATCCCCCAACCCACTTGCAAAGTACTTTATATCTGTGTGGTCCAATAAAAAGATAATGTGAACTACTATGTTATTTTCAGTTATTTAGTAGTTTCATTTAAAAGTAAAACAAATAGGTGACATTAATTTAACAATGTTTTATTTAATCAAATATGTCATAAATATTAGGGCTTCCCTGGTGGCTCCGAGGTTAAAGCGTCTGTGAGAGACCTCGGTTCGATCCCTGGGTTGGGAAGATGCCCTGGAGAAGGAAATGGTAACCCACTCCAGTATTCTTGCCTGGAGAATACGGGCTTCCCAAGTGGCGCTAGTGGTAAAGAAACCAGCTGCCAATGCAGGAGATGCAAGAGATGCAGGTTACATCCCTGGGTTGAGAAGATTCCCTGGAGGAGGGCACAGCAACCCACTCCAGTATTCTTGCCTGGAGAATCCCACAGACAGAAGAGCCATGTGGGCTATGGTCCACAGGGTCGCAAAGAGTCGGACACGACTGAAGCGACTTAGCACAGCATAGCACAGCACATCATAAATATTGTTGTTTCAACACTGAAGTAAAAATTGCTTAAAAAATGAGATATTCTCTATTATTTTCTTCACACCTAGCTTTGGAAATCTGTTGTGTGTTTTATACTTACAGCACAACTCGTTTCAGACCAGCCACATTTCAAGGGACTGGTAAGTGTTTGTGGCTGGTGGTTATTATATTGGACAGCACAGCTTTATACTTTGCAAAGAAACCTGACGTACATCATGAGTTGATCTCAAAACAGGAGAGATGACCATTGCCATGTGACATATATACAGAAAGGTTCAGAGACTTAAAGTCCCAGACCTGGGGTTGGGGCTGAAGTCTAGGTATCCTGTCTCCAACAACAGGATTCTTTCCCTTTCTGAATCATTAGATTCTGAGTTGATTAAAATCAAAGCCATTGAACAGATGGTTCTCTGTGCTGCTGTGTCTCTATGGAGTAGTAGCCATCATCGTGAAAGCCACCTGTGCCACTGGCTCTACTGGCTGGGTTTTCTGGACACCAGGAGAGAGCCAAAGTGTTTCAAAGAACTGCAGGGAAGCACTGGTGTCCTCTGTTCTCACTTTTCCAGGAAGCCGGGACAGGCCTAGTCATCTTTGATTTATCCATTTCCCTCCCAACCCTGACACCCAATCCATGGAAATTTCATCAGCTCCTTCAGAACTCATCTTGTGGTTTAATAGATGTATCAAGCAAATGTAGTGTGTTGGCCTTGTTTCGATTCTGATTCCGAACAAGGTAATTATTAAAAAATATATTTATGAGATAATCATTACTAATAATTATTTAAGTCATTACTGAGAATTAATTAGTGATGATGAAATCATCATGATGTCTTTAAAAAATCCTTATCTCTTAGAAATACTGAGGTGTTTGCATTGAAGTGCTATGTCTGTTACCGGCTTCAGATTGGCTGTGAGTTGCTAATTACTGAAGCCAGGTGATGGGGACACGGGCGGATCATTATGCCAATCTCTTCACTTTGTATATGTTTGAAATGTTCCAGAACAAGAAATTTCAACTTTTTACATTTTGAATTCATGTACTTCTCTCCATTTCCATTTTTATCACCCTAGGCCAAGACACCACCATTTCTCACCTGTACTGTCGCAGTAGCCTCTGTTTGCTGACCCCCACTCCTTGCCCCCATCTTCCATTACCCCCCCCTCCACCTCCCACTACCACAAAGATGGATCTTCTTAAAAATACAAGTCAGAGCCTTCCACTGGCTTCTCATTACATTTAACATAAAAGCCACATTTGACCTACAAAAGTCTCCATGATCTGGCTCCTGCCTCTTTTTCTGGTTATTAGCCTTGCTCACTCTTCTCCACCCACCTTGAAGAAGTCTTGCTGTTCCTCTCAGGCTCTTGGCACTGTGGTTCTCTTGGCCAGAAACACTCTTCCCAAACTTTCACATGACTTGCTCCCTTATAATAAGCACCTCCTCAGACAGGCCCTTCTTGACCACTCTGTCCAAAGTTACCAATTCCATTCCCCATCCACACTTTGACCCCTTTTTATCATCTATGTATCACTTACCATGATAGGAACTTGTTCTCCATTCATTTGTTTACTTGTTAATTCTCTCTTCTCCCTTACCCCTCTGCCCTTTGAATGTACTTTCCTCAAGGTCAGGGACTGGTACCTATCTGATTGTTATTTATTGTTGCAGCTTCAGAGTCCAGCAGAAGGCTGGCATATAGGGGTCCTCAAAAAGTATTTGTTGTGTAAAAAAATCTAAGATACAAGGGCATTTAGGAAAGTAAAAATAGGATCACTAACATTACCATTTACTGAACAATTGATAAGTGCCAGGCATTTATTAAGTCCTTTTCATGCATATTATCTCATTTAATCCTCATAACCACCCCATTATTGTCCCCCTTTTTTTGGTAGGTTAGGAAACTGAGGCTTAGAAAAGTTAAGAAACTTGTCCAAGGTCACATAGCTAGAAAATGGTGAAATCAGAAGTCAAGCCTATAGGTCTGTTTCAACTCTAGAGCTTGAGATAATATCCTCTAAGCTATATAGTCACACGAAGAACCTAATGTCCCCATGGATTTGAAAAACAAGAACATGTCCTTAAACACCTTCTAACAATGAAAATGGTTAAAGTCTCTACAATAACCATAGGAGGAAAGTATTTCTGTTTGCTTTTTATTAGTATAGCTGTTGTCCAATCAGATCCTCAAATACATGTTGACCAAATAGAGAGACTTACCGGCAGACCAGGTGGACCACTTATTCCTGGGAAGCCCTGAGGCCCTGGTTCACCCTGGAAAATCAACCAAAGCTCAGTGAGTAGCAGCAGGCAGCAGTGAACATAAAGGAGATGGCTCCCTTGAGTTACTTGGGCCGGGCAGTGGGCAACCATAGGGTATCATGTTTGGGATTCCAGATGCTGATGCAGATTGCCCAGGCTCCACAAGTGGTAACTATGCCAGGATGTCTAAATGTAGGGAGCCTTTTGTAGCATGGAAAGGACCAAAGTCCATGGCAGGGGAAAAAAAAAAAACTATCCAAAACAGAATCTCAAATGCCCAGGTTAATTGGGAGGCAGAAAAGATGATCATCTGTTTTCTTTCCAGTGGAAGAAGCTGTTAAGTACGATTTCCTCTAGCAAATTGCTGGCTGCAAAGACATCAATGGTTTTGGGAAAAGAGTAATGATTACAGTTTGGAAAGTGCTGCATAATACTCTATTCTGTCTTTCCTTGATATGCTTATTTACCAATCAGTACCCAGAAGGGGCTCCTTAAGGTTTGGGAATAGTTAGGAAGGCAGGGAATTTTTCATATGCTCCCAAACTGTTCCCAAAACAATGATTACTTCATGTCAACCTGGAGAATGCCTAGAGCTGTTGCTTCCACAAAGAAATGGGACTAAACACCTCCCTTGACTACAGATACAGGATCGATCACAAAACTAAAGGGATCTCCAGGAAGGAATGGAATGCAGGTTACTAAAAGATATCTGCACAGATTAACAGGAAACAGCCATTCAAATACAACCAGGTCTACACGCATATCAAAATACAGATTATAAAATACCTCACTTAAACAGGTTCAGCCTTGGTAGTTTAGATCAGGTGGAGTAGGGCATCTGCTGCCACTTGGTGACAGTATAGCCTGCTTGCAGGGTCGAGTTCTGAGGGCAAATAGCTTCTTTAAGAGGATAACTCAAGAGCAACCATTATACCCTATTGTTCTGTTACAGCACTTCGGAGACAACATAAGTATTGAGAGGGTTGGTAGTTTGGAGGAAAAAAAACTCAACTATTTAATGTTTGTTTTAAGTTATTCAGCATCTTGAAAACTGAATCTACCTAACTGAAACACAGAGAATAGCACCTGAATGATTATTCAGAAACCCAGGCACACTCATAACCATATAGCAGAAAACAGAGTCTATAAAACTTTCACAAGGGACAGAACAAAGAAGGATTTATTTTCCCTTCCAAACAAAAATCCATGACCCAGAACCTTCTATCTTAGTATAGTCTGGTTATTAGAGTTGAACTCTAGTATTAATAGGGAAAGACTTATTAACTTGTTCTTAAATGTTCACTACCTTGGATCCTTTCTTCCCTTTGGGAAATCCCATGAATTCCAGTTCTCCAGTAGATGGTGGGGGTCCTGCAGGACCAGGCAGGCCAACATCTCCCTGTAAGATCAAACAAAACATTAAGCAAAGCAGACACCACACAGGCCATTTCTCCAGAGGATAGGTTTGTGCTCCAGATATAATTCATAAATAAACTGTCCATGACTTTAGACTCTTCACCCTCACCCTTGCAGCAATGAGGAACCGAAACTATCAGTCCCAAGAGGTGAAAAGAATTATAAGCCTGACCAAATGCTTTCTGTACCAGCACTGCAGAGGGAGGAAGCAAGATGGATGAAAGGAAACAGCAGGTTCATGGTCTCCATGGTCATACATGAAAGGGTTTAGAAGAAAGCCAAAAAAGGGTTTGAGCAAGGTGAATGGCAACCTCTTGGCAACAGTGATCAGACTCTAATTGGTCCAATCTTTGCCAAGAGCACAAGCAGAGGCAGTAAAGCCTGTGTTGGAGCACTGAAGACTGGATTTGCTCCTTGAAACAGTGCAGTCTACGTGAGGCAGCCACCAAGGAAGGGGAGGGCAAGCTCCCAGTCTCCCTTGAGGCTCCTAAATGACTTTACAGTTTCTATAGAGGGAACTATTAGTAGGAGAATGAGGGAAGGAAAATAAAAGGGAATGATGAGAGAGGGTTAAGAAGGAGAGAGGGGGGAGATGGAGGGGGAGAAGGAAGAGAAAGAGGAAGGATGGAGAGAAGAGAAGCAGAGAAAAGGAAAGAGAAAATGACACAATATAATACAAATCAATAGGGAAATACCCAGGTGGAAGGAAGATAAAATATATTTCAAAAGAGTACGTTCATCAGACATGTACACTTCACAGTAGGAAGCAGAAGACTGCAATATTTGGAAGGAAAAAGACCACAAGAGCCTATGTGTGCACATGCAACCCTCAAGGAAACCCACCAGAGGACTCATGAGGGGTGGGAAATGCTCCCTTTCCAAGGCAAAGATCCAAAGCCGCCAACACAAGCAGGCACACAATGTGCAACTAGAGACATTTCTTGAAGCACATGGAAAGCAGTGTATGGTCCAAAATCTATTTACCTTGACTCCTTTCTCTCCTTGGAAACCTAACCCCATATTCCCCTGGGGCACAGGGATGCAGGGAAGAAAAACAAAATCAATTACTAAATAAGCTCCAGGAACTTAAATTGGAATGCAGTTTTTTTTTTTTTTTTAACCAGAGTATGTTTAACCAGACAAGAAATATCTCTGGGGAAACTAGCATACTTAGTGGTAGGAAGTTAAATGCCCCAACACAAAGTATACTTACATCAGGACCAGGGAAACCAGGGGGGCCAGGAGGACCCTGGATTAAAAGAGAAAACGAGTTAGCTCTTATTAGTTTCAGCTCCAAAGAACCTAGTCATGTTGACAGTCATTGAGGGTAAGTCCCCTACCAGTGTGGTGTGGCCCTGTTTGGTGTAGCAGATTTCAGCTCCTTCTCCCCAGAGTTCCATTTTTTTTTAAATCTCCTTTGAAATTTCCCCAATTGACCTGATAACCACAGTCATGCTAAGGTAATGACTTCATGTGTCATTCTTCCCATTAGGCCCGACAGTTTTAAATGATGACTTTTGGTGAAAGTAAATCAAACTAATCAGGGGTGGGTTTTCACATACTAGAAAGAGGCTTTCTGGGTACCACAGAGGTAACTGGCTATGTTCTTCCTAGAACCAGTGATGGCAAATAGGTATGTGGGAAGAGCTCTCCAAGGTGAAGTGTTGAGAAAGATTTTAAAGTTGCTTCTGTGCTCAGGGTGGGTGCTGGTGCTGGTGGTATGATTACTTAGCAATGTCTATCATGGATGAGGGGAATGGAAGGTCACAATAGATGTGCTGGGTATTAGCCATCCTTGGGCTATACTTTAGGTTGAGCTAGACTAGGAGGCTTTGGAGGCCCACAGTAGATGGTCAGAGATTCTGATTAATAAAGGTTACAAATAGCTCCTTATAAGAACATGCTTCACTTAAACCTCCAAGAATGGAAACTGCCTTTCTCCACTAGGAAGGCCTGCATTTACATAGGCTTTTAATCCAGGGGAAAGCATTCATGCAAGTGCTGTGATCACATGGTAGATTTAGGCCAGTCTTACTTGCAAACCTGGTGGTCCTATGGGTCCTACAGCTCCTGGGGATCCGGGTGTTCCTTGTGGGCCCTAGAGAGGAAAGTTTTTCCTCAAGTCAAAGAAGTAAGACAGTTTCTTGGGAAAAATATACTCATAAGAATCACACAAGAATGTTCATAGCTTTATTCAGAATACTTAAAAAGGGGAAATGTCAGATGAATGGATAAAGAAGTTGTGGTATATTAATATCATGGAATATTACTCAGCCATAAAATTGAAATAATGCCATTGCAGCAACATGGATAGACCTAGAGATGATCACACTAAGTGAAGTAAGTCAGACAGAGGAAGACAGATACTATATGATATCACTTATATGTGGAATCGAAAACACAACACAAATCAACACATCTATGAAACAAAACCGACTTACAGATATAGAGAACAAACCTGTGGTTGCCAGGGAGGAGGGGGTGGCGAGGGATGGACTGGGAGTTTGGGATTAGGAGATGCAGAGTGTTATATACCGGATGGATAAACAACAAGGTCCTACTGTATAGCATTGGGAACTATATTCAACATCCTGTGACAAACCATAATGGAAAAGACATATGAAAAATAATGTGCATATATATATATATATGTGAGTCACTTTGCTATACAGAAGAAATTAATACAACATTATAAATGAACTGTGCTTCAATAAAATTTTTTAAAAATTGGAAATGTCCCAGGTGTCCAGTGATAGAAGAACTGATGAAAAAAACCCAATACATCTATATAGTGGAATAAGTACTCAGCAATAGAAAGTAACAAATTATTGATACATGAAACAAAGAGAATGAATCTCAAAAGTTCTGTTCTAAGTGAAAGAAGCCAGACCCCAAAGGCTACATATATATTATTCCCTTTGTATGAAGTTCTAGAATAGGAAAACCTTATCTATGATAGAAAAAATCAGAACAGTGATTGCCTTTGATGTGAATTGACTGGGAAGGAGCAGGAGAGAACGCTCTCTTTTTTTCCAAGATTTTTTTGACATGAACCATTTTTAAAGTCTTTATTGAATTTGTTCCAATATTGCTTCTGTTTTACGTTTTGGTTTTTTGGCCATGGGGTATGTGGGATCTTAGCTCCTTGACCAGGAATTAAACCCACACCCCCTGCATTGCAAGGTGGAATCTTAATCACTGGACCACCAGGCAAGTTCCCAGGTGAGAACTTTCAGAGGTGATGGGAATGGTCTACACCTTAGGAGGGGTTGAATTACACAGAAAAGTTTATTTCTCAAAATGCAGCAAATGCACATTTAAGATTTGTATATTTCATTATATGTAAATTTTACAGGAAAGGAAAAACTGTAAACAAATTTTGAAGTCTAGCTAATGATAGCCATGCTGTAGTATTTAATATTTAGGGGTAGGAGTATTATTGTCTGCAGTTAACTTTGAAATGCAGCAAGACTAAGATGGATTGATGGATGGAAGTGTGATAAGGCAGGTAAAGTACTAATGGTACAGCTAGTCACTGAAAACTTGGTTCAACTTTGCTCTCTATTTGAAAGTTTTCATATTAAAGTTAAGAAAAGCCAAAAACTTACAAAAGAAAAGAGCTGTTATATCACTGTCAAATAAAGTAGACTTCGAGACAAAGGATATTACTAGGGATAAAGAGGGGGCACTTTGTAACAGTAACATAGTTCAGTTCATCAAGAAGATATAACAATCTTAGATGTGCATACACCTAGTAGCCGAGCTTCAAAATATGCAAAGCAAAGACGGATGGAAATGTAAGGAGAAATAGATAAGTTCACAATTCTAGATGGAGATTTGAACATCCCTCCTTCAGTAATTAATAGAACAACTGAACAAAAAAGTGAGGAAAAAGAAGATCCACACCACATTATTAACTACTTTGACCTAATGCATATTTTTTAGATCACTATACTCTCAACCAGCTCATTACATACTCTTTTCAAGTACATATGGAACATTCACCAAGATAGTTCCATAAGTGGGGCCATACAATAAACCTCAACAAATTTAAAAGCATGAAACTATCCAGAGGGTACCCTCTAACTGCAATAAAATCAGACTAGAAACCAATAACATAAAGATATCTGGAAAGTCACCAAATATTTGGAAATTAATCACCATGAATCCCCATGGGTCAAAAAAAAATCAGAAGGAAAACCAGAAAATATTTTGAACTGTATGATGACAATATTAAAAGTGAGAGAGTGAAATCTGAAGAGAAAGATGGTATGGGGAAAGATGGTATGCTCCCCAGTTTTAATAAGTGATAAGTTTAATGATAAGTGACAAGGTGATTGTGTTTAGGTGAAGGATGGAGAGATTAAGTGAAATCAAGACTTAGGAGGGAGAGAGAGTAGGGGTTCACAGGTTCTCCAGGAATATATGAGAGTAGAACATTGCTCTGACAATAACTAATAACCTGTGGTCTCCTTACTGACCACAAATTTCTTATCCAGCCATGAACCCTCCCTGGCTAAAGCTAAGCGGTTTATTTATCATGTCTGGATATGCAGACAAACACTGTATCTTTGAGGGCAGGGAAATGCATCTCCAGGAGAAGTTATGGAGCAAATACACTGGATGTTCTTCCACAAATGTAGTTAACCCACGATCTTAGCCAATGCTGTTCCACTTTAGGAGACCTCTGTGCTCTTGGTCCTCATTCATCTCTGTTTACAGGTGTGCCTGCACAGATCTTGCTTATTGCCCACCTTTTCTCACACACCTTCTCTGTTTAGAAAGCTTCCTCCCATTGCCAGCCAGCCGAAATATCACTCACATTTCTTAGAGGCTACCTTCTCTTAGTGATGTAGCCTCAGGTGGACAGCATCCGTTTCTTTGATGCTGTTGTGGAATTTTTACTCCACACTCCTACTAGTTTTTCACATCCTGGGGGTGGGAGGTGGCTCTGTGTGTGTGTGTGTGTGTGTGTGTGTGTGTGTGTGTGTGTGCAGAGACTGTGTCTGCATTGTCTCAGAGATCACTCATGGCCCTTTGCTGATGGTAGGAGCTCAATATCTGTTCTGGAACGGAAGAAGAAAGGAAGGAAGCCTGATACAGGACAAGAGGAAGAGAGAAGGGGCCTTTTTAAAGCTACTTCAAAGGCAAGTGGTGACAATGTGGAAAGTCAAGGTAAAACAAAGCTCTCATTACTACAACTCATGGCCTTTCATGGACTCACTATTATTGAGTCCCTAAAAGGAATTTCTCTATAGAATACCTTTTGAAAGAAGAGTGTTTCACTTCTTTTGTTTTACCTGTAGCCCTCTGAACACACAGGAAACTTAGCAAATGCTTGTGCAGTGAAAGGCAAGATTCTTTCCTGATACATCCCCGGGTGAGATGTAGGTCCCTGGCCGAGAGGTCTGAAAGCCTGCTGCCGTGTCACTGGAGGTGGATAGTCCATCCCTTCAGTACATTCTTATTTTGAAAATGTCAATAGAGTGATCAGTTTTACTCCAACCCTCTGGATTTTCCTTGAAGGTTTATGAAGACCTTCGAACACCATGGAGAGGAATGAAAAGGGGCTATCAGTAACTATTAACCAGACAAACACTGAGAGCTCGACACATAGGTAACAACTTACAGTGATTCCATCCAGTCCGGGCAGCCCAGGCTCCCCCTGAGTAACAGACAAAAGCAGGACATTGAAGAGATGAAGAAATTAAGCTTGTGGTATTTTACACATAACTGACCTAAGATGCATGGGCATAAAAATGCATGGCTGAAGCTTGAGCCTCCTCTGTCAAGGTCTTGTGTTTTAAATAATGCATGCATCAGACATATTCAACCATTTCCTTTTTTTCTAAGAAAAATCTAGACTCTAGAAGAAAAATATTATAACCTTGATTGAACAGGATTTCATTCTTTACTTGAATTAATTAATTTTCGACTTTGCTAGGAACTTATCCATTAGAGACTGCTTCTGTGGGCTGGTGATTTTCCTGCTCTTTTTGGAAGAAAGCAAAGCTACCTTGCCATGCACCTTCATCCCCAGAGAATCTGTGCCCATATGTATACAATGCAAATCAGACATTTCAAGGGAGAATCAACAGAGTGTCTAGTCTCTGATTATGTTTAAACTACTTTGCAGCATCTTAAGTCACCATACAAATCTGTAATATAACCATCCTGTGGAAATTACTGTGTTCCACCAGGTCCAGGGTCTCTTTGATTTTTGGCAAAACCACTTAATCAATGTTTGCTACAACAATGGCCATATGTGGATACCTGCTAGTCTTACTCCACTTAGCTTACAGTAAAAAATTGGCTCTCTGCAACCTGGGAAGAGTACTGCCTAGGTTTTAGCTCTTTGGGAGGCTGGCTTATGCCTGTGAGCAAGTCACAGAGCCTCGGGTCACCTCAGTTTTGCTATCTGTAAAATGAGCCACATGAATTTGAGAATCATGGGGTTCTCTCTGTACCACAGCGCAGTCCCTCTCCTATTCCCCCATTAAACAATTGTTCTGTTAGTAGAGCTTTTATTGCCACCTAGGCCACCCTGTTTTCCTCTTTTGGTGTCCTGAGCTCTTTGCAACAAAATGCAGGTACAGGCCATCCCTCTCCCAATCAGGAGCTTCCCAAGATGGGCTGCCGTTTGGTTTTCAGAAGCTGCAGGTAGGTTCCAGGGTGCTGCATTATTAAATCAATGATTTTTATTGTATTTTTTCTTTCTTTTTTTTAATGTTATCTATTTAAAAGGCAGTATCTTTTGTACTGTGAATTGGCAGTCACAGATGCATAATGCACTTTTTAAACTTCTGTTGGTGTGTACTGTGTGTGCTTCTGTGTGCTCCTTATGCTGAAAAGAAAGTTTTTCTTTATAAAAAATAAAAGTAAAGTCCTTTCCAAGTCTAACATGACATTCCCACTATCATCAAAAACCCAAACCCTGTACATTCTTCATTTCCCAGCTATGTATACCCATCACTGCCTTCTAAAGAGCTGGAGATGTCCAGCTCTGTGCATGGGTAGAGGGCAGAAAGGTACCATCTCCAGCTAAGTGAGCTTGGGTACATCTTCCCCTCCCATGTTGGACACAATAGGTTCCTGTCTGCTCCCAGGGAAATGATGGGCTCCTATCTCACTCTGCAAGGGATTAGGGTCAATCCTCTGGCACCGGAATTTACTGAAGGCCCACAGGATACTAGGCAGCCTACACCAAGAATACAGCCACATGAATACAGAAGGTTCTTGTCAATTCTAGGAAGAGATGAAAGTTTCCAGCCAGCTACAGAGTTGATGGACAATTTTTGCCGACAGCCAGGGGCCCAGCAAGGGTGATGGGCTGGTATGCAGATAGAGAAAAGGGTGGAGCTATGATCCTGGACTGGTGGCCAAGCTAAGATGGGTAGAGACACACATGGTTTCAAACCAAGGTATGCAGACATCAGGGATTCTGGAGTAGAACAAAGGTATCTGCCTTCAGGAAGTATCTCGGCCTGTCAAGGAAAATGACACCCATGCACACTGTTTGCTGATTCGTCCCCTGTTTTTGGTCTTGCTCTGACAAAGCAAATCTCTTTGACAATATGGTTGCAAACATTTCTGTCAATGTTTCCACCACAAAAAGTTCCAGATCGTTTTAAAATCCAGCTTGGTCTGTTCCTTAAATCTAGATGCAGATGCTAGTTCCAGAAATGTTTTCATTGGATGTGGTGCTTCATTCTGGGGAACTCAGCTTATAGCCTACTCAGCTGTCTGCCTTAAAGGCTCTTACCTTCATTCCTTTGAAACTACCTTGGGCAAGGGCAGGTTCACCTTTAGAGCCTTTCTGACCAGGAAGCCCCTGCATAAAATAAGAAAAATTTGTGAAGTAATGTGCATGCGTGCATGCATGTGCACACACACATGGTATTGTTAATAGTATGATCTGATTAGATGGAAAAGCAAAAGCCTGAAACCATGTGGCTTATTCTATAGCAGCGATAGGCATACAAAGTACAGCCCCTGAACAGGTGCTATGTCTCAAAGCTACATGCCTGTTCCCCAGCCTCCAAGTCAGATGTTTGTTAAGGAATTAGAATATAGATTTTGAATCTATTCAGAGAACCAATCTAAACATCCACATAAAATACACATGTCTCTTATAAGCCTATAGCTCACCTGCTCCATATGTCACAGGTATGTCACTGATGGGAACTTTGTCTAGGACAGAGGTTAGTGGACTTTTTCCGTAGAGAGCCAGCGAGTAAATAATATATGCTTTGGGGGTCATATTTGAGCTCTGTCCTGTATTCTGTTTTTCTTCACAATCTTTTAAAAAGTGGAAAAACCACAGGACAAAGGTTATGTGGGCCAGTTTACAGATCCCCGGACAAAGGTTATGTGGGCCAGTTGACAGATCCCCGGTCTAAGAGATAATTACATAACCATCTCCATCTTGTGCTTTTACTATACAACTGCAGCTAAGTGGCAGGTGTGTCTCACTGTCAACATGGAAAACTGTTCAAAGTATGTCCAACCTGTCTAATCAGCCAGAGTTTTTAATGTCTCAGTGGCAGACACCAGCTAATATCTGCCAGATGTTGACCTCCTGGGGAAAATCAATGTCCCGTTACCTAAATGGAAGTTGGGATTAGTGTTGGGGGTAGGCCTAAGCCTTGGGGACAGAAGCATTGATTGAATGATGGATTCCCGAGTTCAAGGTCCATAGGTATAATAAAAGTACCATGTGGTTCCCAAAGCACAAACCCGTTTCTTTCCTAACACTTTCTATTTTCCCTTATGCTTGTGGCCACTACTTTCATCAAAGAAATTTCAAAGGCTACCTATTCAGTGTCCAGTAGGGTTAGTAAGGTTCAGCTTAGTAAAAATCCACAACCAAGTTCCTATTTAGGCTTAAAGGAAGGTGTGGAGACAGGATTGGGTTTTACCCTGGTCCTTTGGCTGTCAGGGGCTGTTTATTACTTTAAGATTTCTTTTCTCCCTCTTGGGGGCTGCGATTCCTTACTTTTCCAGATTTCCATTGTTTTAACACAGATGTGATTTGTTCTCTTGCCCTGTTACCATGACAGTGTTTGGAGGCCTTTGTGACTCAAATAGCTCATACTATGTCGGTAATACATCTTTCTCCCCGACTCTCTGCTATACATTGGTTTGGTCCTTAGTTGTGAAAGTCCCTTATGCCAATTTGGGGCTTGTGCTTTGTCTGTCCTACCTTCTTACATGTACATTCACATCCACAACTTGCTCCGTAAAAGCAATGCTCTTCCAGTAAAATACCAAGTCATTCATGTAGCTATGGAATTGGTCTAATAGATAGTGCAATTTCAATTTAAACATATTATATCAGTACTCTTATTTGCTTAGATTATTTCAAATGAGGTTGAGAATGGGTTTGAAATATATTATTTTTCTCTTTCCAGCCACTCACAAAAGTAGCCTTGTAAGGGCATGGCATCTATTAGAGATCTTTTAGATCCAAATATTTGAGCTCTATCTGGATGAATGGAATGAAGCAAAAGTGATGACACCAATGTCCAATAAATGCCTTATCAATTCCAGAACCAAGAGTTATGATGTGGGGAAAGGATGGCAAGGGGAAAGCTATGTCAGTGTAGAGTAGTATTTCTCAATTATTTCTGACTATTGACACTTTGGGACAGATGATAACTTGATGTTATGGTGGGGGCTGTCCTGTGCCAGTAGCATGCTCCCAATTGTGAGGACGAAAAGGGTCAATGAAAGTGAATGTGAAAGTCTCTCAGTTGTGTCTGACTCTTTCGACCCCAAGGACTATACAGTCCATGGAATTCTTCAGGCCAGAATACTGGAGTGGGTTCCAGTATGTTCCCTTCTCCAGGGGATCTTCTCAACCCAGGGTTCGAACCCAGGTCTCCCACATTGCAGGTGGATTCTTTATCAGTTGTGTCACCAGGGAAGCCCAAAAGTGTCAATATTACATATGTATATGTAGTTACATTATGTGATATGAAAGTCACTCCGTCGTGGCCAACATTTTGCAACCCCATGGACAGTATAGTCCATGGAATACACAGTCCATGGACTGTAGAGGCAGTCCTGGAGTTCTCCAGGCCAGAATACGGAGTGGGTAGCCATTCCCTTCTCTAGCAGATCTTCCCGACCCAGGAATCGAACTGGGGCCTCCTTCTTAACTAGCTGAGCCACCAGGAAAGTCCAAAAGTGTCAATAATAACTGTCAAATGTCCTCGGGAAGGATGCAAAATCACCACTGGTTAAGAATCCCTGGTAGAGACCAAGCCTGCCAAGCCCTTTGGGTCACTGTTAGGGCTTCCATGATCCCATGTAACCCTTGCAAGTACTGCATTTCCCAGTATTGTCTAATGTGGGAAAATGTCAAATAGCCAAACATGTACTTTGCTCTAAACTTTACTACAGTCTTTTTTAATAATCTTGCCAACTCTAAAAGCATCATTAAAAAAAAAAAACCTAACTAGTGTAGCATGTGTACACTCCCCTGAAACTGGTATTCTTTAGACTTTTAACATCGTGGTGCTGCACTGGGCAAAGGGCTTCAGTGATTGCCCCGTGGATACTTAACAAGATCTCCAGAGAAAGCAGAAGAGAGGGCACACTTGAAGGCAAGCAAAACCATTTGAAATAATGTACAAAGATGTGGCAGCTTACAGGTGGTCCAGGAAGCCCGGAATAGCCATCAGGGCCTGGAAATCCAACAGCTCCTTGAGTTCCATTACAGCCATCCAGGCCAGGTGGGCCTCTGGGTCCTGGCTGTCCAGGGTGGCCCTGATGAAAGAGAAAAGAAGGGATCGAGTCAGTCACAGGACTCTCAGCTAATCCAACAAGTTCCACAGTGAGAGGAGCCAAGGATGCTCCCGAATTCTGGCTCCTTGTCCACTCCCTTTGCCTCATCACCTCTGCTCCCATCTCTGTTCATTATACTCAGGTGTAGGGAGCAGATGACAGCTCAGTGTTTCCCCTGCCCAAAGGACTGATGCTGTACAAGCCAAAACCAAAGGGATCAAGCATGAAGAGACGGGCTACAAAGAGTGCTGTGACTTTACCTTCCTTTAGTAGAAAGATAAACTAAGATGGGTCTTAGCTGCCTGGCAGCTGAATTGCTACCAACAGGGAATCATGCCAGGCCTTGGGATTCCTCACAATGGACTGAAACCTGGGCAGCCTGGCCTGGCTCTCTGTATTAGAAGCTCTGTATGGGATTTTGGTTAACAGAGCAGAAGGAGTTTTCATAGCACCACCTCTCCTGAACACCGCTTGCTCAAAATTAAACAAGACAAGCAAGAATCACACTTGGAACTTTATTTTGTCATTATTTCGTGTCATGCTATTTCTTCAGCCAGGGAACTGCATCTTTTCCTTTTCTCCATACTCACTACTGAGGCAGTTGTTTTGCTGGGGAATCAGTAATCATTCACATACAGTTGGTGTCTGAATTCAATAATTCTGTGCTTTCTTGGTGTATAGGAAGTGTATTTGGTATATTTCATACCTATGTGTAGGAAATCAAAAGCAGGTGTGTGTTGGGTATGGCACAAAGAGATGACCTAAAAGACCAAAACTCTAGGCAGATCAACAAAAGGTATTCATTCTCCCACTTACCCATACACTTTTTAAGCCAAATACATATTATATATATAATATATATTATATATGTATTAAAGCCAAATACCTATATGTATATAAATACATATACATATATGTTATATATATATAAATACATATACATATATTATATGTATTTGGTTATATATATGTATTTGGTTAAACATACATACATATATTAATATATATTTACTGATTTGAAGAAAACATGTCATGTGTTCAAAAATCAACTTTTCAAATTATTAGAGGAAACAATCTTTTGACAAATGTTTATTGTGAGAATGCTCTGGAGAATTCTGTTTTGTTTTTATTATTATTGTTCTACTTGTAGGTTAGACAGTCCATTGTGAGTCTAGACTGCTGGACTCACAGAACACAGAGTCCAGAGGAGTGATCAATAAACTCACCTTTGTAATAAACTTGCTGTTTATTGCAAGTTATGCCTCTGCAGACTCAGATGATGAGTCTTAGTTGGGGGAAATTGAGACAGCTTACTAGAGTCATCAGGTGGCGCTAGTGGTAAAGAACCCACCTGCCAATGCAGGAGACAAGAGATGTGGAGTTGATCTCTGGGTCAGGAAGATCCCCTGAAGAAGGGAATGGCAACCCACTCCAGCATTCTTGCCTGGAAAATCCCATAGACAGAGGAGTCTGGAGGGCTACAGTCCATGGGTTTCCAAGAGTCGGACATGACTGAAGCAACTTAGCGCAGCACAGCACATCACTGGAGTCATCAACATTTTATTACCAAATGAGATGGCTATCCCTATTGGCCCTGGAGATCTGCACTCTACCTTCCCCACATCTGTGCTTTGGGAGGCTGACCTTTACACGTGGTATGCCTAGGCTCCCTTTCCCTCTGTTTTCCAGCTGTATGTGGTCACTGGGAGGCACAAGCAGGAGATGGGAGACCAGGATGAGGAAGAGCTCAGGTTGTTTATTTCTCCTATACCCTTCCTCCCTGGCAGTATTTGTGGCCGTGGCCATTTTTCTCTACAATGTTAGTTCCCATTGGACAAGTGCTAGTCCATGGCTCCCAGTCTTAGAGTTCCAGGATTACTACTCCTCCTCTCCCCATTTGGGACTGGGTGTGGTAAGAGCGTTGTGTTGGTTACTTCTGCATCCACTGCTGTTTCCCTTAATCCTGCTTGCATCCTTTATGTTAGCAGTCCCCAACCTTTTGGGCCCCAGGGACTGGTTTCACGAAGCCATTTTTCCATGGACCAGAAGTAAAGGGGATGAAACACATTACATTTATTGTATAGTTTATTTCTATTATTATTACATCAGTTCTACCTTGGATCATCACACATGAGATCCCAGAGGTTGGAGATGCCTGCTTTAAATATACCCTTCATTTAACTCTACTCAGTCAATTTCTTCAGGTGGAGTGTCTATTTCTTCCTGGGGTTCTAATCATCATTAAAAAATGTTCCAGCCAAATTTGCTAGGGGTTATCTCTCAACTGGGTAACAGAGATGAGTTAAGACAACAGGCTGGCTCAGTACTAGGGATCTTACTTAGTCCTGGGACCTTGGTTATGCCCTTTCTGGGTAGAGATAATGAATGACTTCACATATGTGTGTGCCAGCTCTCCAAGAGAATATAGCTCTTTGAAAGAGAAAACCATGGTTCTATAAAACCACAAGAGACTAAACACACAGGACAGGTGGATATGCTGTATTACAGAAAAGCAGTGGTCCCCAGTTCATGTTCCCCACTTCATGGCAAATAGATGGGGAAAAATGGAAACAGCGACAGACTTTATCTTCTTGGGCCCCCAAATCACTGCAGATGGTGACTGCAGCTGTGAAATTAAAAGATGCTTGCTCTTTGGAAGAAAAGCTATAACAAACCTAAACAGCATATTATAAAGGAGAGACATCACTTTGCTGACAAAGGCCCATCTAGTCAAAGCTATGGTTTTTCTAATAGTTATGTACAGATGTGAGAGTTGGACCATAAAGAAGGCTGAGTATCAAAGAACTGATGCTTTCAAACTGTGCTGCTGGAGAAGATTCTTAACAGTCCCTTGGACTGCAAGGAGATCAATCAATTCTAAAGGAAATCAACCCTGAATATTCATCAGGACTGGTGCTGAAGCTGAAGCTCCAATACTTTGGCTACCTAATGCAAACAGCCAACTCATTGGAAAAGATCCTGATGCTGGGAAAGATTGAGGGCAGGAGGAGAAAGGGGTGACAGAGGATGAGATGGTTGGATGGCATCATCAACTCAATGGACATGCATTTGAGCAAACTCTGGAGATAGTGAAGGACAGGGAAGCCTGGTGTGCTGCAGTCCATGGGGGTCACAAAGAGTTGGACATGACTTAGTGACTGAAGAACAACAACAAATGTTCCATAGAACCCAGATTGGAAAGGAAATGTTTCCATTTGGTGAGTGGTACATGGTCACTTTGAAGATATAAATCTGGTGTGTTCATTTATGAGACTCTAGGTGGAGAAATGTTTGAGATCAACTCCGTGGGTAAAGCTCAACAGAAATCTCAAAGGACAACTTGAAAACTTCTGCTTCCAACTTATTTGAACTGAAAACATTGGATCAACCTGCATTTTTGGGGGGTCCCGACAGCTCAACTCACATCTGTGATATCATTAAAAGCCACAGTCCTGTCGTCCCTTGTCTATGTTATTTAATGTTGAATATGTTGATGACTGCTTGTTTATTCACTCTCAACTGGTGGCCGTGCCCCTGGGTGCACGGACTTGGATCATCTTGCTCATTCATGTGGAAATCATCTACATGACAGCAAAAATGGAGTTCTGGGACCAAAACCAGTGACACAGATGTGAGCAATCAGCCAATATTAAGAGGGGAAGCAGATTTGTGCAGTGATCCAGTTTAGTAAGATGCGTTGGTTTTAGCCAAATTGCTTAATAAGTGCTGCTGAAAGTTGGGTAGAATAATTAGTCCGACTAATCCTAGGGTCTCTGTGTTTTCCTCTGTCTGAGGGAGCCTTGCAAGTCTGAGAACTGCTTCTTTTATAGGTACTCTGGTGGTTTAGTCGCTCTGTCGTGCCTGACTCTTGCGACCCCATAGACTGTAGCCCACCAGACTCCTCTGTCCATGGGTTTTCCCAGGCAAGAATACTGAAGTGGGTTGCCATTTCTTTCTCCAGGGGATCTTCCTAACCCAGGAATGGAACCTGGATGTCCTGCATTGCAGGTGGATTCTTTATTGACTGACCTACACGGGAATCTTCTTGTAGCTACTACTAGAGCTACGAGGTACTAGAGGTTGGATTTCTAGAGTTCCTACTTTGTGCTGAATTTAGCCCTGGGGTCTCTGAGGCCTCTGAGAGGAACAGAAGACAAAACTCCGGGCTTTCAAGGAGCTAAATAAGACTCAGTTCAGTTCAGTTCAGTTGCTCAGTCATGTGCAACTCTTTGCGACCCCATGGACTGCAGCACGCCAGACCTCCCTGTCCATCACCAACACCTGGAGTTTACTCAAACTCATGTCCATTGAGTTGGTGATGCCATTCAGCCATCTCATCCTCTGTCTTCCCCTTCTCCTCCCACCTTCAATCTTTCCCAGCATCAGAGTCTTTTCAAATCAGTCAGTTCTTTGCCTCAGGTGGCCAAAGTATTGGAGTTTCAGCTTCAGCATCAGTCCTTTCAGTGAATATTCAGGACTGATTTCCTTTAGGATGGACTGGTTGGATCTCCTTGCTATCCAAGGGACTCTCAAGAGTCTTCTTCAACACCACAGTTCAAAAGCATCAATTCTTTGGCACTCAGCTTTCTTGATAGTTCAATTCTCAAATCCATATATGACTACTGGAAAAAACATAGCTTTGACTAGATGGACCTTTGTTGCCAAAGTAATGTCTTTGCTTTTTAATATGCTGTCTAGGTTGATCATAACTTTTCTTCCATGGAGCGAGTGTCTTTTAATTTCATGGCTTTAGTCACCATCTGCAGTGATTTTGGAGCCCCCAAAATAAAGTCTCTCACTGTTTCCATTGTTTCCCCATCTATTTGCCATGAAGTGATGGGACGGGATGCCATGATCTTCGTTTTCTGAATGTTGAGTTTTAAGTCACCTTTTTCACTCTCCTCTTTCACTTTCATCAAGAGGCTCTTTAGTTCTTCTTCACTTTCTGCCTTAAGGGTGGTGTTATCTGCATATTTGAGGTTATTGATATTTCTCCCAGTAATGTGCATTACAGCTTGTGCTACATCATGAGAAATGCTGTACTCTGCATATAAGTTAAATAAGCAGGGTGAAAGTATACAGCTTGACGTACTCCTTTCCCTATTTGGAAGCAGTCTGTTGTTCCATGTCCAGTTCTAACTGTTGCTTCTTGACCTGCATACAGATTCCTAAGGACGCAGGTCTGGTATTCTCATCTCGAAGAATTTTCCACAGTTTGTTGTGATTCACAAAGTCAAAGGCTTTAGCATAGTCAATAAAGCAGAAGTAGATGTTTTTCTGGAACTCTCTTGCTTTTTCAATGATCCAAAGAATGATGGCAATTTGATCCTTGGTTCCTCTGCCTAAAACCAACTTGAACATCTGGAAGTTCATGGTTCACATACTGTTGAGGCTTGGCTTGGAGAATTTTGAGCATTACTTTGCTAGCGTGTGAGATGAGTGCAACTGTGCAGTAGTTTGAACATTCTTTGGCATTGCCTTTCTTTGGGACTGGAATGAAAACTGACCTTTTCCAGTCTTGTAGCCACTGCTGAGTTTTCCAAATTTGCTGGCATATTGAGTACAGCACTTTCACAGCTGTACTCATCATCTTTTAGGATTTGAAATAGCTCCACTGGAATTCCATCACCTCCACTAGCTTTGTTCATAGTGATGCTTCCTAGAGCCCATTTGACTTCACATTCCAGGATGTCTGGCTCTAGGTGAGTGATCACACCACCATGATCATCTTGGTCATGAAGATCTTTTTCATACAGTTCTTCTGTGTATTCTTGCCACCTCTTATTAATAACTTCTGTTTCTGTTAGGTCCATACCTTTTTTGTCCTTTATTGTGCCCATCTTTGCATGAAAAGTTCCCTTGGTATCTCTAATTTTCTTGAAGAGATGTCTAGTCTTTCCCATTCTATTGTTTTCCTCTATTTCTTTGCATTGATCACTGAGGAAGGCTTTCTTATCTCTCCTTGCTATTCTTTGGAACTTTGCATTCAAATGGGTATATCTTTCCTTTTCTCCTTTGCCTTTCACTTCTCTTTTCACAGCTATTTGTAAGGCCTCCTCAGACAACCACTTTGCCTTTTTGCATTCCTTTTTCTTGGGGATGGTCTTGATCCCTGCCTCCTGTACAACGTCACGAACCTCTGTCCATAGTTCTTCAGGCACTCTGTCTATCAGATCTAATCCCTTGAATCTATTTCTCACTTCCACTGTATAGTCATAAGGAATTTGATTTAGGTCATACCTGAATGGTCTAGTAGTTTTCCCTACTTCTATTTAAGTCTGAATTTTGCAATAAGGAGTTCATGATCTGAGCCACAGTCAGCTCCCAGTCTTGTTTTTGCTAATTGTATAGAGCTTCTCCATCTTTGACTGCAAATAACATAATCAGTCTGATTTTGGTGTTGACCATCTGGTGATGTCCATGTGTAGAGTCTTCTCTTGCGTTGTTGGAAGAGGGTGTTTGCTATGACCAGTGCGTTCTCTTGGCAAAACTGTTAGCCTTTGCCCTGCTTCATTGTGTACTCCAATGCCAAATTTGCCTGTTACTCCAGGTATTTCTTGACTTCCTACTTTTGTATTCCAAGGCAAACCATTCAATATCACAGTAATCCAAGTCTATGCCCCGACCAATAATGCTGAAGAAGCTGAATTTGAATGGTTCTATGAAGACCTACAAGACCTTCTAGAACTAACACCCCAAAAAGATGTCCTTTTCATTACAGGGGACTGGAATGCAAAAGTAGATAAGACTAACATACAATAAAATATAGAAATACCATGCGCTATATGCAATAAGGAGCTAGAGTTTGTGGTACAGATCCCAAAGACTCCTGGGAGATTAGAGATGGAAAAGAGAGGTAAGCTGTCAACAGAAGGTGCTCCTTAATACATCATGAATGGCTGGAAGAGAGGGAAGGAAACAGGGGATAAAGTTTCTTGGAGTAAGTGAGGCTTGCATCCTGAAGCTAAAGAGACTGAAAGTCAAGGGGGTGGGGCAAGAAGAGAGCCAAGGGGATGGGGACTTCTACTGGAAGCAGCAGACTCATTTGGAGGAATCTGGACTTATTCTCCCAAGCAACAAAGGCCCCCAAAAAAGCGATCAATGTCTAGACGTCCTCAGGCTCTCTTGGCCACAAGTTGGACGGTTGGACGCAGAAGTGTCCAGGTGGACTCTGGGGTGGGTTCCAGCTCCGAATGGGAATCAGCCTCTGCTTCACAGGATTCATTTCTTCCAGCCCCCATTAAAAAGAGATTGAAGGAGGAGGGGTGTAGTACTGCTGTGAGCTTCAAATCCTCCACTCATCTGTTGAGGCTGGATCCACAGGATAAATGGAAGAGGTGACCTCTGATTTGCTAGTTTCCATCCTTTCGAACTGTGGTGCCAGAAAAGACTCTTGAGAGTCTCCTGGACATCAAGGAGATCAAACCAGTCAATCCTAAAGGAAATCAACCCTGAATATTCATTAGAAGGAATGACACTTGAAGCTGAAGCTCCAGTATTTTGGCTACCTGATGTGAAGAACTGACTTATTGGAAAAGACCCTGATGCTGGGAAAGATAGAAGGCAGGAGAAGGGGATGACAGGATGAGATGGTTGGATGGAATCACCAACTCAGTGTACATGAGTTTGAACAAACTCCAGGAGATGGTGAACAACATGGAAGCCAGGCATGCAGCAGTCCTTGAGGCCTCATAGAGACAAACACGACAGAACAACTGAACAATAACAACAATCACCCATTGGTTCCCTCAAGACACATACGCTGAGTGGAGACGCTGGATGATGTGGTCTTAGAACATAGCCATGAGAATATACCAGGGAAAGTCATAAGTGGGTAACCAACCCTATCCACTTCTTACTTCTCCAATGGCCCATTTCTGGGATTTTGCAGACTTTGCAGTTGAATAAAAGGCCAAAATCTGATGGCCGATTTGTTGATATGTGTAACAAACACAAGGCAAGTGAGTCTTCTATTCGCCAAAGCCACAAATGTACACCAAATCTGGGGATAAAAATGAATCAGATGATAATATCTCTGAGGGCAGAGCCAGATGCCTTTTTTTTTTTTTTTTTTGTATTCCCATAGTAGAGTGCTACCACATAGCGGGTACTCAAGAAAAATACCTGTAGATTGGCACAGAGCAATTTGAACTCCCTTACCTGATCTTAGATGATTATGTAGTATAGCACAAGAAGCTGTTAAGTCAAGACTTAACTAAACTGTTTTGATATGATTCAAAAGAACCCCTTAGAGGCTGTTAGAAAGATAAAAGCAGGCTCTAGGACTTCCCTCACATGGAGGAGCTCCACTTTTTCTCTGTTCTACATGCTGAGCTTCCACACAAGATTTGGTTCCTAAGGTTGAAAACCACTGCTAGAGGCAAACATAGCCCAGGTTAAAGATTAAATATATGGAGAAGCACTGAGGAATATAATTAAAAAGTGATAGTACCAAGTTCCAAATACTGTATTTTAAAAGCTGGAGAAATGTTACCATGTAATATCCAGTGGCAGGATAAGTAGGGATATTGAGTAAAAATGGAGAAATTCAATAAAATAAGGGGGGATTGGGCTGGATGGAATGGGAAAAGGACATGTCTGCAAGCTCCAGACTCCCCACTTATCTCCAGCAAAACCAGGTCCTCAGCATGAAGGGAAGAGGTTGTCTTCAAGTGATCTTTGGAGTAGCTTGTTTGTAAAAACCATCAGCAAAATGAAAAGACAACCTACTGAATGGGAAAAGATATTTACAAAAACTATGACTGATAGGGGGTTAATATCCAACACATATAAACAGGTCATAAAACTCAATACGAAAGAAACAAACAACCCAATTAAAAGACGGGCAGAAGACCTGAATAGATACTTTTCTAAAGAAGAAATGAAGATGGCCAGCAGGCACATGAAAACCTGCTCAGCATCACTAATCATCAAGAAATGCAAATCAAAACCACAATGAGGTACGACCTCACACCTATCAGAATGGCTACTCTCAAAAGGAACACAAATAAACAAATGTTGGCGAGGATGTGGAGAAAAGGGAACCCTCCTGCACTGTTGGTAGGAATGTAAAGTTATGCAGTCACTGAGGAAAAAAGTATGAAAGTTTCTCAAAAAAATAAAAATAGAACTACCGTATGATTTGGCAATTCCATTCTTGGGTATATATATGAAAAAACCACCAATTCAAATAGATATACATACCCCAATGTTCATAGCAGCATTATTTACAATTTTCAAGGTATGGAAGCAACCTGAGTATTGGATGAATAGATAAAGAAGATGTGGTATATATATATAAATATATAGGGAATATATATATATATATATATATATAAGGAATACTACTCAGCTATACAAAAGACTGAAATTTTGCCATTTACAGCAACATGGATGGACTTGGAGGGCATTATGCTGAGGGAAATAAGTCAGAAAGAAAAAGCAAAATACTGTATGATGTCAATCATATGTAGAATCTAAAAAATACAACAAACTAGTGAATAGAACCAAAAAAGCTGTAGACTCTCAGACATAGAGAACAGCTAGTGGCTATTGGTGTGTGGGGAGGGGCACTATTTTTAGGGGTTGGGAGGGTGGGGGGTACAAACTACTGGGCGTCAGATAGGCTCGCGGACGTATCGTACAACCTGGGGGAATATAACCAGTATTTTGTAATAACTACAGATGGAAAGCAACATTTAAAATTTGTACTTAGAATTCCAAAATATCTAAAGGGAAATTCACTTGGGAATAAGGCTGAAGAGAACAAATTATTGAAATTAAATGTATTAAAGTATCAGTAAGTATTTTTCTGTTTAATTTCGTGTACCTTCTTAATTTTCTGATAAGGAGGATATATGTGTTCTCATGTGGCACTGTCCTCACACTTCAGAACCAGTCCCTCATTCCCAGTGAAAGCTGCCCTCAACCTGGAAGACCCAACTCCTTTTGTCTAAGATGTTGATGGTTTTTTATGCCTGCACATATCTCTGCATCCCCAACTATATGAGTTAGCACTCCCCATAACAGAATCCCAAGGAAAGTGTGGGTGAGCACTGCTCTTCAAGCCTTACCACGCACATCTCAACACTTAGCCCTGAGCATGCATGCCTGAGACAGGATGTGGTTAAGACCAAAATACTTGAGCTATGAGGCAGAATCTAGAGGTTGTATTAAAATTGCCTCTATGGAATGGATAAACAACAAGGTATAGCCCAGGGGAACTATATTCTATATTTTGTGATAAGCCATCATGGAAAAGAACATGAAAAAGAATATATACACATATATAACTGAATCACTCTGCTATGTAGCAGAAGCGAATACAATCTTGTAAATCAAGTCTACTTTAATAAAAGAAAATTTCAAAATGCTTCTATGAACACACTCACCGGAATTCCATTAATGCCAAGAAAGCCGGGAACACCCATGGGACCCTAAAAAAAGGAGTAGGAATGTAAGAGATGGTCCATCTGATCTCCATTAGATGAGGTAGGTTTGTTCATATAGTTAATGAGCTAAGTTGTTAAGAAGTGTTTTGTATCCCGCCCCCGCCCCCTGCCCCCCCCCACTCCCCCCCCCACATCACATCACCTTGCTCTCTACTACACTTCCAAGTGATCACTAGCCTTTACCTAAGGTCTTGGGCAGTTCTTGTCTTAGACCATGTGGTGTCAGACCTAAAAATAAGGCTCAGTATTATATGGTGCCTTGACATCTGGGAAGGCTACATGTGGGCTTGCTAAGTCTTCGCAACCCTAGCCCGCCAGGTTCCTCTGTCCATGGGATTCTCCAGGCAAGAACACTGGAGTGGGTTGTCATTTCCTCCTCCAGGGGATCTTCCCGATCCAGGGATCAAACCCATGTCTCTTATGTCTCCTGCATTGGCAGGCAGGTTCTTCACCACTAGTGCCACCTGGGAAGTCCTGGGAAAACTGGGAGTGCCTCAAAAGGCATTTTGCTCCTGATGAGATCTTGCAGGCAAACAACTCTCCTTATCAAATATACTGGGCACAGTTCCTGCTTGTTCCTGAGTTGTAGGTTTCAGTTCCCTGCTGGCCCAATGAATTATTCAAACAAGCCAGGCATATCCTCCTTCAGGAACCTAGGGACACTCATCCTCCTGACAGGCAGAGTTTGCCTCCCACAGCCCTTCTGGTTTACTTTGTTCCAGAGCGAAAGCACCGTGTGGCCCTGCACGGTATGTGATGTCCTCTTCCACTGTGCTATGTGCTGTGAGTGCATGTGACTTATAAACCTATTGTTGATCTCTTCTGTCCTGTGCCAGGTGTCACATGCTTGGCCATCTGCAGAACCGTACGGTAGGAATCCTGCTCTCACCAGTGCGGTAAATAGGAGGTGATTAACTGCTAACCTCAGACAGCCAGCTGCCACGACATGACCAATCTCCCTTCCTGCATCTCTTTCCCTATATTTGTGGCCCAGCTGGTTTCCAAGCATTCTGACCCCTGGAGTCCCGTTCCCCTTATTTGGATTCCTCTGCTGCCCTGTTTATTGGCCTTCTGATCCACCTCCAGCTCAAACCCTCTGGACTTTTCCACCACGGTTATCCCACTTATCTGGCAAATAGCTGATATCTGGACTTTCTGACTTGCTGGCTATGGGATTCTGTCCAGAAATGGGAGCATATCACCCATCCTGCCTATTATTAAAGTGTGTAGCCTGGCACCAAAGTACGTGCAATTAGTATTCTTTTCATGAATAGAGAGAGCTGAGGTTTAGAACCTTTGACCTTCACACCCATGGCCCATGAGTCAAAGGAAAACTCAAGCTTTGGTGCTCTTACCTTATCGCCTTTTGGTCCATGCGGTCCCAGTGGGCCTGGGGAGCCCCTGTCTCCTTTCAACCCTGATAAACCACTAGGGCCAGGAAGTCCTTGAGGACCTGTTGGACCTTGAATTCCAATTGGTCCTGGTCTCCCCTGAGATGGACAGAAGGAGTACAATTAGGCAACAGAGGAGTTACCATCCCTGCTTCCCATTTTCCCATGCACAAAGAACACTGTCATCACTTCACTGAATAATTCTGGCTTAGAGACCTATGAAGCATGCCAAAGTTCCAGACACGGATCAGAAAAGGCTATTTTAGGGGTTGCTAAGCTTATTTGGATAGAACATATTTTATAAGCACATTTAATAAGATTCATGTGCACCAAGATCCTTCAACTTTGTACTTCTTAGGAGATTAGTTATTCAGGCTGGATAATATTGTCCTCTTCCTAGTTAATGCCAGGTCATCCATCAGACTGTCAAAAGAGCAAATGAACAGAACTCTGGAGAGCATTGGAACGTTTTCGAACTCACATCCAAATGGCCAACATGCTTGAGCTGAAGTTCAGGGATAGCTGTGCCCATAAAACACTGCCTTGGGGGGCCACAGCGAAGAGAACCCAGAAACCCCCAGCTGACCAAGCTGCAGGCTCACCTCTGTCAGCTGTTCCCAGAACTCCAGGACTGCAACTGGAAACAGACACCCACACTGTTTATCTGCCCCTCTGTGTCTCTCTTCTTCCCTTTACTACCCCCGCCATCGGTACAGTGTTGAATGCGTAAAACCAAAGAAGGCTGAGAAGATCCATCAAGTATCAATTATGATAGCAAGAGGGAACAGCCTGAGGATTTTGAATGCCCTATTTATAAAGCGTCTGTAACAATTAAGTCTGAGAGTTCAGGCTGACATTTTCAAGCTGATTGAGATGCAGAATTAACCCCAGTGGGTGCAACACAGGTGGGCTAGGCTACTATTTAGAACAAATCCCAGTAGGAACTGAATTTTCTTGGCATAAAAATGAAAACCATTAGTAATATGCATTAACTCTCAGAGAAAACAACACCATATCAGGTAGAAAGCCTATTTTCATAAACGCTTCCCATCTCCGTCCCTCAACCCCTTTACTTACTGTCGGCAATTTCCTACAGTCCTGTGAAAAACTCTCAGAGAAGTCCATTAAATGTGCTTTTTACTATTCACCTTCATGGTTTACTTTTGAAAGGGCTGAAAAGAGGACGGAAGCTTTATGTGGTGATTAGAGTCACGTACTGGACACACAAGTGGCCGCCAGCTGTGTGCAGACTTTGGACTAAAATTTCCAAAGTCTAGCAGGCCAACAAAGACCTGGGACTCTTGTTAAGAAGTAAAAGATGCTCTTCCCCAGGCGATGTAATTCTCTGGGTTTACCACCTACCACGCAATCTTTCCAATACAACCCTACAGAGGGTGCTAGGCTGCAGAGCACTTAACTTAGGCTTATTTCTGGGAATGATGGGATGGGAGTTGAACTTTTACTTTCTATGTTCTAACCTCCTGCTGCTGAACTTTTGTTTATGGTGGTTCTCTTATTATTCTTAAAAATTTTCAGTACACATACACAACTAAAAAGTAATAGAACACTTTAAAAAATACTGCTGGGCTGCTGCTGAGGATTAACAAAGTCTAAAATGTGGGCCTAGCTTTCAAGACTAATGTACACAAAGCTATAGCAAACAGTTCAAGTCCGGAATGGAGCATAAGTGCTACAGGAACACAAAGGCAGGGTTGACCATGGAGGGTTTGTGGAATGCTTACATTCTGTCCATGATGGGGTGGGGGGAGTGGGGGCAGTCACTGGCCACTCTGGAAAGGCTGAGTGGGCCCCAACTGAAGTAGGCCTGGAAAGCAAGGCAGGGAAGTGGAAGACTTGGTGTGACAGGAAATAGGGAACCCTTAGAGGTTTGGGGATGGGGTAGGTGGGAGGAAGGCAGTTTCAATGTTGAAACTCATCAATGAGTATTTAGGAGAACATGCGTGTGTGTGTGTGTATGTGTGTGTGTGTGTGTGTGTGAGAGAGAGAGAGAGAGAGAGAGAGAGAAAGAGAGAGCGAGAGCGAGAGAGAGCATGAGGCCAGGGCAGCCTGCCTGAGGCTGGAACAAGGAAGACAGATAAGAACCAGCTGTTGGGGGAGGAAAGGACTGGTTGGTGGGAGGGTGAGGGTCAACACAGGCTTGCCGGGACCATGTTATTACTAGCAAAGGAGATGCACGCAGTCAGGGTACTGAATGCTTGACTCAAATCTGAGCCCTGCCCAAAGCTTTCCTGCATCAAGGGCTAGGAGGTGAGAGCCTGATAAACTGTTGAGCTGCTACCAAGAGAGCAGACTGTGGCGTGGCCCAATTCCCATACTGCTCACGGCACTAGAGCCCAAGCGGTGCCTGGTGTGCGCACATGGGCTAGCACATGCCAGCCCTGGTCCCTTGCCCTGGTGAGTGAGTGCATGCTCAGCGAGAATAAGCAAAGAGACATAGGAGTGAGACAATTCCCGGGCTGGACTTAACAGGAAATCGGATTCCATCCAGAAAAGGCTGGGCTCCATGGCCCGCTCCCTTTCTCTTGGCTGAGCGGGTGTGTTAAATTTACCACAGTCACATAGCTGACTCTGCCGTTCCAGCCAGAGAGCTTAAAGGAAGGCTCATGGATTCTTTGAGTTCGAATTCTTTTTCAAAAAGGGCATTTGGAATGGTATGGAAGGTGTACTTCTGAGCTGGTCCTTAGTTTCAAAACCTCTCAGATGGAAGCAGGGCCTTGGGGATGACTTGACACCTCTGAGGCGCTGCTGGCCCAGAACTGCCTCTTTAGGGTGGTGCCAGGGCCCCTGGAGCCTGAAGTTCTAGGATATGAGGCAAGGAGCCTTACCATCCACTGAGGTCTTTTCTTTCATACAGTGGCATAAAACACCATGAACAGACGAAGATGGCAAAGAAAAAAAATGAAGACATGTCTTTCGTGGGCTGTTTTGTCAGCATCTGTAATTATACTTATTCTGTGAGTATAGCTGTATGATATTTCCCTTGTCTCCAATGTATAGGCTTTCTGTCACCATGCCCAGTGTACTGCTGACACTTAATACTAAATCAGTGATGGGTTTTTTGGTTGGTTTGCCTTACTCCAAAGAAGCTATCGGTGTCACTTTTCACAATGGCCAGCAGAGGGCAGTGTGAGAACATAGAGGCTTCAGATAAACAGGTGGCTGTGTGGCCCTCTCCCACTACAGAGAAAAAGAAATCATACCAGTGTCAGAGAAGTCACAGAATATTCTAGCAGGAAGGGCCCTTAGAGACCATTCCATCCAGGGTCTATTTTATACTTGGGGGAAAAAGGAGGCCGAGAGAATGGGAAGGACTTGCTTAGGTCACGTAGCTAGTGAGAAACGGCATGGGACTCAAATTAGAGCACCTGCTGCCAGTGCAGCTCTCTCCCTGCTTTCCAGCGGCAGATGTCCTGGGGGGGGTAGTTGAGGCTGCCCTCCTCACCCCGAGCCCACCCCTGGGACTGTCCCAGTCACTAGGCTGCAGTAGCCAGATGCTCACACCTCATTTCTCTCTTCCTAACTGATCATTTTGCAGAATCAATCTGAAATACCATCACTGTTTGGATTGCTAGCAGAATTTCAATGGGCTTGGACCAATGCCTTGCCCTGATACATGTCATATATTTTGGCAAATAGACCCCGACAGGGCAGAAGAGACTCCTACAAGTCTTTCCAACCAGCTCCCCTGCCTCCATCTGCTCCAGATTTTAAATAAGCACATCAGGTTCAAGTTTTCAAGAGAGTGGACTGGGACTTGTGCATAAGGCAAGGAACTGCAGCTCGGGGCTGCCTTCCTCCTGTTGATCACAGTGGGTTGGGGTCCTAGTTTAATTTTACCTTTGATCAGACCACACCCCAGCCCCAGCCCCAAAATGGGTCTGCATATAAAGAGGTACACTTAGGCAGAAATAGCATCTTGGAACATTAAAAGCACATGCCTCTGACCAGGTAGAAGTTTAAAACTAAGAGGAGGGTGACTTTTCATTCCAAGGCCCATTTCTGCCTTTTCATCTCTCCCTCAAGGTTCCAGTGTCCTTCTCTTATAAAATTAAAATTTGTTCCTAAGGAAGAATCTGAAACTCATCCCCACTGAGGCATAAATGACTGACAACAACTTAGAGCTTTACTTCTCCCCAGGGGTTTTGTATTTTAATGGAGAGCAAAGCGTTAAGCTAGGGCATACGAATTATATTAATGAAGCACAGAAGGGAAAGGGGGTGTGCACACGCTTTCTTAAGGATCTGGCTATACTGCTAGAAGTGGGGCAGTGCTGTTAGGTGGCATCACGGTGCTGGCTCTGCTGTCAGACAGACCTGGAGTCAGATCTTACTGCCATTTAATAGCTCTGGGACCTTGGGCAAGTGATTTAACCACTCTGAGTCCCTAAGGGCTCCAAGCAGTAATAGCTCTAGTGTAGGGTTATGGGGTGGAGAAGGCGACGGCACCCGACTCCAGCACTCTTGCCTGGAAAATCCCGTGGACGGAGGAGCCTGGTGGGCTGCAGTCCATGGGGTCGCGAAGAGTCGGACAGGACTGAGCGACTTCACTTTCTCTTTTCACTTTCATGCACTGGAGAAAGAAATGCCAACCCACTCCAGTGTTCTTGCCTGGAGAATCCCAGGGACGGGGCAGCCTGGTGGGCTGCTGTCTATGGGGTCGCACAGAGTCGGACACGACTGAAGCAACTTAGCAGCAGCAGCAGAGTTATGGGGAGCATGTGAGTCAGTGAATGTAACACATGTGGAGGATAGCATGAACATGCGAATATATCTGTTTCCTTTCTTCTTTAAGGGATGTTTATGGCAAAAGGAGAAGTTATAATTGGGTTCTTAAAACTCTTTTTCTTAAGTGAGAGATGCACTGACATTATTTAGAAACTCTCTGTGGAACAGAAATGTGGTCCAGGAATGAATGGTCACTCCATATCTGGGAGAGTATTTCCCCTCTTAGTACTGATGACCTGGTTCTCTTGGGCCCTCAGCTCTTCAGTTTCTGCTCATTCTCCTCGTAGACCTCATCCACAAGCTAATGACTCCCCAACCTGAACCTCCAGACCAGAGTTCTCTTCTCAATGTGCCAGACCCTTATAGCCAATGACTTACCAGACTTGTTCATCTGGATATTCCAACTCAAATTCAACATGACTAAAGCTGAACCTATCATCTTTTCCCCAACTTCATTCCCCAAAGCAGATCCTTCCTTCTGAGTTAATGGTATTAACTCTGTAAATGGCAGTTCATCTACAAAGTTGATAAAGCCAGAAACCCAAGCGTCCTCCATGACCTCTCTCCCTTATTTTCTACATCCAATTCACCAGCAAGGACTGTCAATTCCACCTCTAAAATATAACTGAAATCTGTTCATTTTTGTCTACTTTGATGGTCTTAGTTCAGGACTTCTGATCTCTCCCCTAGAATGTTGCTACAGCTTCCCAATTGGTCTGCCATCTTCTAATCTAACTTTATTTTCTCCTGGCATTTTGTCTCAGGGTTTTTGTACATATCTTTGTTCTCTTGGTTCAGTTCCATTCAGTTCAGTTGCTCAGTCGTGTCTGACTCTTTGCGACCCCATGAATCGCAGCACGCCAGGCCTCCCTGTCCATCACCAACTCCCGGAGTTCACTCAGACTCACGTCCATCGAGTCCGTGATGCCATCCAGCCATCTCATCCTCTGTCATCCCCTTCTCCTCCTGCCCCCAATCCCTCCCAGCATCAGAGTCTTTTCCAATGAGTCAGCTCTTCGCATGAGGTGGCCAAAGGACTGGAGTTTCAGCTTTAGCATCATTCCTTCCAAAGAAATCCCAGGGTTGATCTCCTTCAGAATGGACTGGTTGGATCTCCTTGAAGTCCAAGGGATTGTCAAGAGCCTTTTCCAACACCCCAGTTCAAAAGCATCAATTCTTCGGCACTCAGCTTTCTTCACAGTCCAACTCTCACATCCATACATGACTACTGGAAAAACCATAGCCTTGACTAGACAGACCATTCAGGCTCCAACCAAGACATTAGCTCTTCCAAGGAACCTACCATGATTACCCTTCCTCCACAGAATGGACTAGGTGGCCTGTTTGTGTCCTTACTCCCCAAAATATGGACCTCCTTGAAGACAGGGCCTGTGTCTTACTTTCCATTGAGTCACTTGTGGTAACTACAGTTCCTCATATATAGTGGGTGCTCAGTATTTTCTGAATGGAGAAATGAATGAATGAATACACATACCAAGAAGCAAGTGGCTCAGGTCTATCAACATCTTCTTTGGAAGTCTGGATGGCTACACTAGAGTATAACCAGAGCCATCTGATCACAGAACTACAGAAGAAGACTTGCACCAGACTTAGGAAATGATCCAGTTGAGGATGGAGAAGTTGAAGCTCTCAGAAAGGGAAAGGGACCAACTCAAGTTCAGAGTTCACATAGCAAGACCAGAGACAGGGAACCCAGTGAGGAGGTTGTGTTCTCTGGGAGAGAAATAATGACGACCTGAACTAGCAAGACAGATTTAAGAGATATTGTAGAGCCTAAAAATGATAGGACTTGATGCAAGATTGGAATAGGTGAGTAAGACAGAGATAGGTATGAAGGAGGATGCCCAGTTTTCTTTTTGAACTTTTTATGTTGTACTGGGATATAGCCCGGAGAAGGCAATAGCACCCCACTCTAGTACTCTTGCCTGGAAAATCCCATGGATGGAGGAGCCTGGTGGGCTGCCATCTATGGGGTTGCACAGAGTCGGACATGACTGAAGTGACTTAGCAGTAGCAGGGATATAGCTGATTAACAGTGTTGTGATAGTTTCAGGTGGACAGTGAAGGGACTCAGCCATACATACACATGTCTCGACTCCCAGTTTTCTTGATTGGGTGACTGAGTGAATCTCTTCACTGACATGAGGAAGCCTAGGGGAGGAAGAATTTTGGATGGAAGATGAGGCATTCACATTTGGAGAGGTGATGATTAAGATACCTACGGACTGTCTCGGAAGATGTTCAGAACCTACTTCTGCCTCTAAACTGGAAGGGCTGAGAGGGCATGGAGCTCAGTTGACTTTGTCCTGGTATCTCTGGGAGATTCAGTGTCTGGTATACAGTAGACCCTCAAAACATAATTGTGTGGAAAAAGCACAACTGTGGAATGAATGAAAATAAAGAATTAAATGCGCACTTAGGAATTTTTGAGAAGGCCACTTCCAAGCCTTATTAGGAGCAAAATGAGATTAAAAGACTTTGCTGCCAACCTTCAAAATCCCTGGTGGCCTTTGGGAAAAGGGTAGGAGAAGGCAATGGCACCCCACTCCAGTACTCTTGCCTGGAGAATCCCAGGGACGGGGGAGCCTGGTGGGCTGCCATCTATGGGGTCGCACAGAGTTGGACACGACTGAAGCGACTTAGCAGCAGCAGCAGAAAATCCTGACCTCCAACCTGGGACCATGTGGCTTAAATTCTACAACTTTTCCTTATGTTTCAACTGGAATTCCCATTTCAGCTATGAGGCCAGGGCAGAGGGGGTGCAAGAACTTAACAGACTCTGGCCTAAGGAGATTGGCTCTCCCTCCTAGCCACAAAATATGTGGTAAGAAGGAAACCATCGATGATATCCCCCAAAGGCAGATTACTTAAGAACCTTCAGAACATGCTTCCTTTCACCATTCCTTTGGAGCATCACAATACACCTATGACAGAGGTGGCGGGCACCAAGCTGGAAAAGCAATTAGTCAATGGGGCTTACGAATTTCACACAGCGATGCAGTGGCAGAGGGAGTATCAGGGCCTCCCCATCAACTCTATGCTGCTTCTATTGGAACAAACAGAAATAGCCACCCAGAGAGCCCCAAAGTCCACTCTTTGAGTAATAGCACTAATGGGGCTTCCCTGGTAGCTCAGCTGGTAAAGAATCTGCCTGCAATGCAGGAGACCCTGGTTCAAATCCTGGGTTGGGAATTTCCTCTGGAGAAGGGATAGGCTACCCACTCCAGTGTTCTTGGGCTTCCTTGGTGACTCAGCTGGTAGAGAATCCACCTGCAATGTGGGAGACCTGGGTTCAATCCCTGGGTTGTAAAGATCCCCTGGATGAGGGCATGGTAACCCACTCCATCATTCTTGCCTGGAGAATCCCCATGGACAGAGGTGCCTGGTGGGCTACAGACATACACAGATATCCATTTGATGACCCAGGAAGCCCTGCTTCAGCTTGATAATATTAGCATCATCTACACTTTGCCAGCATGAGCAGTGACCCTTCCCATCTTCCAAAAACAAAACAAAAAAAGGTGCCAAAGAATGAACTCCCCAAATTCTCAGTGTTCTGCCTAGCTGAGAAGTAGTATCAGAGTCTCACCCGCAACACCTAGATGAAAACACACTTCTTTTCTAGTTCTGAGGCAATAATCAGTGTCTGAAGCAGCCAGCCCAGGCATGAAGACATGCGTCTACATGTTTTGTTTGCAAAGACCCACACACCCATCTCATTGGCTGCTGTCAGCATGTTGAAATTTTTGGAAAGGCACCTCCCAGAGCACTAAAGTTAACTCTTGCTGGGCAACATTCTGCATCCCTCCCTTCTATCTGTTTATTCACATTTCTCTTCTAAAAGATACAAATCTTCTTTTTACCAGGCACATACTAAGTGCCCTCTCATTTAACTTGTTTCCTTTAATCCTCTTAATAGCTCTAACAGGTGGATATTATCTGCCTCTTACAGATGAGGAAACTGAAATTTAGAAAGGGTAAGAAATTTGCTTGAGAGCACCCAGTAAGCAACTAGTGAAACCAATTTTGATGATATCAAATCCTCTGCTGCTTCTACCTAGCTTATATTGCCTCTCTGTATAGAATAAAGCTCTGAAAATAGAAACACAAACCCACTTGAAGAGGGGCAGTAAGAGCTATCCTGGGCAGAAATATTTCTATTTACATTGATACTGGGACAAGTACTATTTAATAGAAACTCAACAGAATTAATAAATTAGGTGATAAAATGCACTTTAAGGAATAGCACACTTTACACCTTAAAAAGATGGAAGATGACTTCTTGTTTAATAATTGAAGTGGCTTTGTTGATATGGTCTGTTGGCAATGGAGATTTTTCTAGGTTCTTGTAGAAAAATTCTGATGTGTTATGCGTCCCTTATGCTAGCTTATTCAGTTAGGCATGGACAGGGAAACACAGGCAGAGTATACTAATTTAATCATTGTGATGAGAAGAAATTGGTGATTTTGCTTTAAACATGTATTTTTCCTTGCCCTTGTGGAATGTGAATAATTGTTAAAATAGGATGAAGCAGAGATGTCTGCTAGATAGAGGCAAAAAAGTTGATGAAAAAGTTTTAGGTCTCTCCTTTCTCTATAACATATTCCTAAAATCACATCAGAAACCAGAGAACATTTTTCTTTTGTGATAATAATATAATTGGGATGGTCAAGAACCCACAAATCCAATGGAAATATAACCAATAGTTGGCCACAAAAATTAAAAAAAATAACCAAACACCTCTGTAACCATTAAAAATGGTTGAATGAGCCTCCATAACCCTTCAAATATACATGCAGATTATACAAAGAGCCCCACCATATGGTAAAGTATGTGCTGAGTTTCCAGACCGCATGAGGAAATGGGTACAGCTCTATCGACTTAGGACGAATTTAACCTAAAACCATGAATTTTTCCATGCATCAGAAAAATCTGAAATACTTAATTAACCATAATTTAGTTTTCCATCTTAGAATTTGAAGGGCAACTTCTGTATGATTTGATGGCACAGGTCTCTAGTAAACAGAAAATTCACCTGCTTAAAGCAGAATCATAAGATTAAGGTTTTATTCCCTGCTCTCACTTTCTAACTGTATGACCTTGAGAAAGTCAATTCATCTCTCAGCCTTAGTTTTCTCATAAGCAAAATGGGCCTATTTGCCCTAGCTATTTCTTGAATTGCTTTGAGCATCAGTTGAGACAATGTATGTGAAAATGGGCTGAGGGTTCATTCCATTGACTAAGCTTTGTTTTGGGGACAAAAAACCCTAGTAACCAGACTCCCAATTTTCAAATATCCGTTTGCTGGGCTCATAGGGCAGTAAGCTCTTAAAGAAATAAAAGCTCACGAGGAGGAGATTTCAGTAGGAAAAAAATGGAAAGAAACAAGGAGCAGAATGTACAGCTGTGAAAGGTAGGAGCAAATTGACCGTCCAGCACAGGGCTGTCATTATAGTGTAGAAAGGATGTGAACCTACTCTATTATCCTATTATTGTAGTTGAAAAATATGTGCTTTATTTTAAAAGACATGGTTTAATTACAACCTGGAGCTAGTCTTTTTCTTTTTTTTTCTAGCAAAACATAGCCATGGTTTTATAATTAAAAAATCAAAGTGAAACAGGCCTTGCCAGAAACTCACTTTATAGCAATTTTTCTGTAGTGTATCTCAGTTCAGTTCAGTTTAGTCGCTCAGTCGTGTCCGATTCCTTGTGATCCCATGAACTGCAGCAGGCCAGGACTCCCTGTCCATCACCAACTCCTGGAGTTTACCCATACTCATGTCCATTGAGTGGGTGATGCCATAAAACTGTCTCATCCTCTATCGTCCCATTCTCACCCTGCCTTCAATCTTTCCCAACATCAGGGTCTTTTCAAATGAGTCAGCTCTTCGCATCAGGTGGCCAAAATATTGGAGTTTCAGCTTCAGCATCAGTCCTTCCAATGAACACCCAGGACTTATTTCCTTTAGGATGGACTGGTTGGACCTCTTTTGCAGTCCAAGGGACTCTCAAGAGTCTTCTCCAACACCACAGTTCAAAAGCATCAATTCTTCAGCGCTCAGCTTTCTTTATAGTCTAAATCTCACATCCGTACATGACCACTGGAAAAACCATAGCCTTGACTAAACAGACCTTTGTTGACAAACTAATGTCTCTGCTTTGTAATATGCTGTCTCAGTTCAGTTCAGTTCAGTTCAGTCGCTCAGCCGTGTCCGACTCTTTGCGACCCCATGGATTGCAGCACGCCAGGCCTCCCTGTCCATCACCATCTCCCGGAGTTCACTCAGACTCACGTCCATCGAGTCTGTGATGCCATCCAGCCATCTCATCCTCTGTTGTCCCCTTCTCCTCCTGCACCCAATCCCTCCCAGCATCAGTCTTTTCCAATGTGTCAACTATTCGCATGAGGTGGCCAAAGTACTGGAGCTTCAGCTTCAGCATCATTCCTTCCAAAGAAATCCCAGGGTTGATCTCCTTTAGAATGGACTGGTTGGATCTCCTTGCAGTCCAAGGGACTCCCAAGAGTCTTCTCCAACACCACAGTTCAAAAGCATCAATTCTTCGGCGCTCAGCCTTCTTCACAGTCCAACTCTCACATCCACACATGACCACAGGAAAAACCATAGCCTTGACTAGATGGACCTTTGTGGCAAAGTAATGTCTCTGCTTTCGAATATACTATCTAGGTTGGTCATAACTTTTCTTCCAAGGAGTAAGCGTCTTAATTTCATGGATGCAATCAATCACAATCTGCAGTGATTTTGGAGGCCCCCAAAATAAAGTCTGACACTGTTTCCCCATCTATTTGCCTTGAAGTGATGGGACCAGATGCCATGATCTTAGTTTTCTGAATGTTGAGCTCTAAGCCAACTTTTTCACTCTCCTCTTTCACTTTCATCAAGAGGCTTTTTAGCTCCTCTTCACTTTCTGCCATAAGGGTGGTGTCATCTGCATATCTGAGGTTATTGATGTTTCTCCTGGCAATCTTGATTCTAGCTGGTGATTCTTCCAGTCCAGCGTTTCTCATGATGTACTCTGCATATAAGTTAAATAAGCAGGGTGACAATATACAGCCTTGACATACTCCTTTTCCTATTTGGAACCAGTCTGTTGTTCCATGTCCACTTCTAACTGTTGCTTCCTGACCTGCATACAGGTTTCTCAAGAGGCAGGTCAGGTGGTCTGGTATTCCCATCTCTTTCAGAATTTTCCACAGCTTATTGTGATCCACACAGTCAAATGCTTTGGCACAGTCAATAAAGCAGAAACAGATGTTTTTCTGGAACCCTCTTGCTTTTTTGATGATCCAGCGGATGTTGGGAATTTGATCTCTGGTTCCTCTGCTTTTTCTGAATCCAGCTTGAACATCTGGAAGTTCACAGTTCATGTACTGCTGAAGCCTGACTTGGAGAATTTTGAGCATTACTTTACTAGCATGTGAGATGAGTGCAACTGTGTGGTAGTTTGAGCATTCTTTGGCATTGCCTTTCTTTGGGATTGGAATGAAAACTGACCTTTCCCAGTCCTGTGGCCACTGCTGAGTTTTCCAAATTTGCTGGCATATTGAGTGAAGCACTTTCACAGCATCATCTTTCAGGATTTGAAATAGCTCAACTGGAATTCCATCACCTCCACTAGCTTTGTTCGTAGTGATGCTGCCTAAGGCCCACTTGACTTCACATTCCAGGATGTCTGGCTGTAGGTGAGTGATCACACCATTGTGATTATCTGGGTCGTGAAGATCTTTTTCGTATAGTTCTTCTGTGTATTCTTGCCACCTCTTCTTAATATCTTCTGCTTCCATTAAGTCCATACCATTTCCGTCCTTTATTGAGCCCATCTTTGCATGAAATGTTCCCTTGGCGTCTCTAATTTCCTTGAAGAGATCTCTAGTCTTTCCCATTCTGTTGTTTTCCTCTATTTCTTTGCATTGATCACTGAGGAAGGCTTTCTTATCTTTCCCTGCTATTCTTTGGAACTCTGCATTCAAATGGGTATATCTTTCCTTGCCTCCTTTGCTTTTCCTTCTCTCCTTTTCACAGCTATTTGTAAGGCCTCCTCAGACAGCCGTTTTTCTTGTTTGCATTTCTTTTTCTTGGGGATGGTCTTGCTCCCTGTCTCCTGTACAATGTCATGAAACTCCATCCATAGTTCATCAGGCACTCTGTCTATCAGATCTAGTCCCTTAAATCTATTTCTCACTTCCACTGTATAGTCATAAGGGATGTGATTTAGGTCATACCTGAATGGTTTAGTGTTTTCCCCACTTTCTTCAATTTAAGTCTGAATTTGGCAATAAGGAGTTCATGATCTGAGCCACAGTCAGCTCCCGGTCTTGTTTTTATTGACTGTATAGAGCTTCTCCATCTTTGGCTGCAAAGAATATAATAAGTCTGATTTTGGTATTGACCATCTGGTGATGTCCATGTGTAGAGTCTTCTCTTGTGTTGTTGGAAGAGGGTGTCTGCTATGACCAGTGCATTTTCTTGGCAAAACTCTATTAGTCTTTGCCCTGCTTCATTCTGCATTCCAAGGCCAAATTTGCCTGTTACTCCAGGTGTTTCTTGACTTCCTACTTTTGCATTCCAGTCCCCTATAATGAAAGGATATCTTTTTTGGGTGTTAGTTCTAAAAGGTCTTGTAGGTCTTCATAGAACCATTCAACTTCAGCTTCTTCAGCATTACTGGTCGGGGCATAGACTTGGATTACTGTGATATTGAATGGTTTGCCTTGGAAATGAACAGAGACCATTCTGTTGTTTCTGAGATTCCATCCAAGTACTGCATATCGGACTCTTTTGTTGACTATGATGGCTACTCCATTTCTTCTAAGGGATTCCTGCCCACAGTAGTAGATATAACGGTCATCTGAGTTAAGTTCACCCATTACAGTTCATCTTAGTTCGCTGATTCCTAGAACACCAGAGTTCACTCTTGCCATCTCCTGTTTAACCACTTCCAATTTGCCTTAATTCATGACATTCCAGGTTCCTATGCAATATTGCTTTTTATAGCATTGGACCTTACTTCTATCACCAGTCACATCCACAACTGGGTGTTGTTTTTGCTTTGGCTCCCTCCCTTCATTCTTTCTGGAGTTATTTCTCCACTGATTTCCAGTAGCGTAATTGGGCACCTACTGATCTGGGGAATTCACCTTTCAGTGTCCTATCATTGTGCCTTTTCAGACTGTTCATGGGGTTCTCAAGGCAAGAATACTGAAGTGGTTTGCTATTCTCTTCTCCAGTGGACCACATTCTGTCAGACCTCTCCACCATGACCCACCCATCTTGGCTGCCCCACACGGCATGGCTTAGTTTCACTGAGTCAGACAAGCTGTGGTCCGTGTGATCAGATTGGCTAGTTGTATCTAGTCCATTAGAAAAGGGATACTTGTGGCATTTTTCTCTGACATAGTAAATTATCCATCATTGATATACTGTACAACCTTTGGTCCAATACTGAGCTGGTGTGAGTGGATTGCTTCTGGATCAATGTTGGCTTCCCCAAGCCTATAGTGAGAAGTCATCAAGTTTTGGGAGCAAAAGGTAACAGGGAGGAACAACGACAGCTCCTTAAACAGAAGGAGGAAATGGAGGATAGGATCAAAGGAATCTCCTGCTAAGAGCCCCTTGCCAAAGAACTCGGGGAGCTTAGAAAAGGGAGGATAGGGCAGGGGAGGGAGAGGAACAGCTTACTCACATAGTCTCCATGCTGCCTTCCTGTGAGCCCACACCCTTGCATTCATTTAGAACCAGAGGAGCATTCATTTCTACATGCATGCAGATAAAAAGGTGTTCCAACTCCAGTACACATGCCCACAGGCACAGGAGTCTGCTAAAATGGTAGGACTTGCTGGTGCTCCGGCATAGCCTACCCTACACCTCTCAGTCAGCCACGGATTTGAATTCAAGAAGATGCAATGTCTTACAACTCCCCCGGCCAGCTGTACGCAATAGTTCTTGTGGACAAGCCCAGATATGCACAGGCCAAAAGGGGGTCTAGAGGGAGAGGGCTGCACATTTCTGATCTCTTTTCCTTTTATGTAATGGACAATGGGAAGCTGAGATGAAATCAGTCTCTGTATGCAACAAGAAAGATGGGCTGATGGAGGTGGAGGATGGTGTGGTGCAGGTGACAAATAGAAGCTCTAGTGTGTGCCTGTGAGCTAAGTCGCTTCAGTTGTGTCTGACTATTTGTGACCCTATGGATTGTAGCCTGCCAGGCTCCTCTGTCCATGGGATTCTGCAGGCTAGAATACTGGAGTGGGTAGTCATTTCCTTCTCTAGGGGATCCCCACCCAGGGACTGAACCTGCATCTCCAGGATTGCAGATGATTCTTTACCACTGAGCCACCTGAAAAGCCTTAGTCCCAGTCTGGTGCTCTTTCTGCTACTTTATCTCTCTTTCTTTTTTAAGAGACTGGCCAATTCTGGGTTCAAAATTCCCACAAAAATGTACCTCCACGCAAAACCCTGGATCTGGAGCTTATTGAATCCTTTAGACTTTCCCTTCATCCTTCTTGCTGCCCAGTGACACCCTTATTAACCAATTAAGTAGATGCACAAAGGACAGAGAACTTAACCTACTTGGTTGCCTCATAATGCATTAATTGAGAAAACATTTGTGGATTGCCTACTGTGTGCTACCCATGGTGCCATGTGTTAGGAACACACAAAATGAAAACATGATATTTGCCCTTGAGGAACTCTCAGTCCATGTCAGGAAGACTAGTTATGTACACAAAGGAATATACCACAAGGCAGAGGAAAGCAGAAGGGATATGAGTCAGAATCCAAGGACCATCAATAGTTTTGTCTTGAAGGTAGAGGAGCATCTTTTATCCCTTCAGACTACAGGGTGGAGAAGGATATGTAAAGAAAAGGAGCCAGGATGAGTCTGGGGAAGTAAGAAGGAAGTGGAGAAAGTCCATTTCGACTTGACCACAGTGTTCTCAATAGATGTAGTATGTGAGGTTGCAGATAGAGCGTGAAGGGGTTTGAGGTTGAGGGCAACTGGAAAGGGTGGGGAGGAGATGCTGCAGAGGCCATGGCAGGAAGTCAATTGCTAGAAAAGTGTGAAGGGCTGCCAAGCAGTTCTGAGGGCTCCAGTGACACAAAAGAAGGTACTGTTGTGGGAAGCTTCCTCAAACAATGCTTGGCAGCCCAGGAGTGGGAGTAGGCAAAGCAGGTGGTGGGGGTTTCCAGGCTTGGACGTGGGCACTTACATCAGAATTTCTGGGGGTGAGGGCTGGGCCCAAAAGGAGGATGTGAAAGCACTGTTGATCTTGGGGTCCAGGTTGGAGAGCTAGCTGGAGAGGAGCTAGTCATTCCTGAGAAACAAATGATTTCCTAGACAATTTGGACCTTCCTTAAAGTGAGAGGTCCAAACTAGCTATAGATATGAATTTTGCACAGCATGGATTGCTTGATTCAAGGCTGTCGAGACAAATCTGGAGTCAGGGGGAGCAACTTGGGGATTGAAATGTAGGAAAAAAAAACCTCTCAAACTGTTAGCAGTGTCACGCCACATCTACATGACTTTGTAGCATAGCATCCAACTCAAACAGAGATGGACTAGGCTGGATAATGGTGCCCACGCCCAGGGCAGAGTTACTGGCATAGGTACAGGGGCAATCAGGTAACTCCCCTGTTCATAGTTCCCTGAGGACATATTTTGTTCTAGTTCTTGGTTTTCTATACCTTCCAACTGGCAAAATGTCATTTATGTTTTTATTATATCTCACTCTGCAAAGATGGGCACAATAAAGGACAGAAATGGTAGGGATCTAACAGAAGCAGAAGATATTAAGAAGAGGTGGCAAGAATACACAGAAGAACTGTACAAAAAATACCAAGATAATCACAATGGTGTGATCACTCACCTAGAGCCAGACATCCTGGAATGTGAAGTCAAGTGGGCCTTAGGAAGCATCACTATGAACAAAGATAGTGGAGGTGATGGAATTCCAGTGGAGCTATTTCAAATCCTGAAAGATGATGCTGTGAAAGTGCTGCACTCAATATGCCAGCAAATTTGGAAAACTCAGCAGTGGCCACAGGACTGGAAAAGGTCAGTTTTCATTCCAGTCTCAAAGAAAGGCAATGCCAAAGAATGTTCACTACTGCTACTGCTGCTGCTAAGTTGCTTCAGTCATGTCTGACTCTGTGTGACTCCAAAGACGGCAGCCCATCAGGCTCCCTCACCCCTGGGATTCTCCAGGCAAGAACACTGGAGTGGGTAAGAATGTTCACACTACTGCACAATTGCACTCATCTCACACGCTAGTAAAGTAATGCTTAAAATTCTCCAAGCCAGGCTTCAGCAATATGTGAGTCATGAACTTCCAGATGTTCGAGCTGGATTTAGAAAAGGCAGAGGAACCAGAGATCAAATTGCCAACATCTGCTGGATCATCAAAAAAGCAAGCGAGTTCCAGAAAAACATCTATTTCTGTTTTATTGTCTATGCCAAAGCATTTGACTGTGTGGATCACAATAAACTGTGGAAAATTCTGAGAGAGATGGGAATACCAGACCACCTGACCTGCCTCTGGAGAAACCTGTATGCAGGTCAGGAAGCAACAGTTAGAAGTGGACATGGAACAACAGACTGGTTCCAAATAGGAAAAGGAGTACGTCAAGGCTGTATATTGTCACCCTGCTTATTGAACTTATATGCAGAGTACATCATGAGAAATGTTGGGCTGGATGAAGCACAAGCTGGAATCAAGATTGCCAGAAGAAACATCAATAACCTCAGATATGCAGATGACACCACCCTTATGGCAGAGAGTGAAGAGGAACTAAAAAGCCTCTTGAAGAAAGTGAAAGAGGAGAGTGAAAAAGTTGGCTTAAAGCTCAACATTCAGAAAACGAAGATCATGGAATCCAGTTCCATCACTTCATGGGAAATAGATGGGGAAACAGTGGAAACAGTGTCAGACTTTATTTCTTTGGGCTCCAAAGCCATGAAATTAAAAGACACTTACTCCTTGGAAGGAAAATTATGAACCAACCTAAACAGCATATTAAAAAGCAGAGACATTACTTTGCCACAAAGGTCCATCTAGTCAATGCTATGGTTTTTCCAGTGGTCATGTATGGATCTGAGAGTTGGACTATAAAGAAAGCTGAGTGCTGAAGAATCGATGCTTTTAAACTGTGGTGTTGGAGAAGACTCTTGAGAGTCCCTTGGACTGCAAGGGGATCCAACTAGTCCATCCTAAAGGAGATCAGTCCTGGGTGTTCATTGGAAGGACTGATGCTGAAGCTGAAACTCCAGTACTCTGGCCACCTAATGTGAAGAGCTGACTCATTTGAAAAGACACTGATGCTGGGAAAGATTGAGGGCAGGAGGAGAAGAGGATGACAGAAGGTGAGATTGTTGGATGGCATCACTGACTCGATGGACATGGGTTTGGGTGAACTCCAGGAGTTGGTGATGGACAGGGAGGCCTGGCGTGCTGCAATTCACGGGGTTGCAAAGAGTTGGACACGAATGAGCGACTGAACTAAACTGAACTCTGCCTACCCTGACTATTCATTGGAAGGACTGATGCTAAAGCTGAACCTGCAATACTTTGGCCGCCTGACACAAAGAGCCAACTCATGGGAAAAGTCCCTGATACTGGAAAGATTGAGGGCAGGAGGAGAAGGGGGCAGCCGAGGATGAGATGGTTGGATGGCATCACGGACTCAATGGACATGAGTTTGAGCAAACTCTGGGAGGTAGTGAAGGAGAGGGAAGCCTGGTGTGCTGCAGTCCATGGGGTCGCAAGAAGTCAGACACAACTTAGTGAGTGAATGACAACACTCAGCCCAACGATTCCCTTAGAGGTACGAGCAATGAATACACTTGAAACAGCTTAAAAACAGTTATCTGGTTCCCAGAGAAAGCACAGCTAGGGATTAATTAGATGACTTTGAGAGGAGTCCAGGTAGGAAATGAGGGTGGGAGGGAGTGGCATCTAAATAAGAAATCAAAAGGAGCCAAACCTTAGGACCTGGGTAGGGGGGCAAAAGATATGAAAAGGGAGCTGGCCTGTCCAAGGGCCTGGCCTGGGGATGTTATCTGGGCAAGAGGCACTGTGGCCCCCCCTTACCTCTCCATCCCTCACTACTGTTTTCGTTCTCTGATTTTATGAGGCTTTTAAAAGCTTCTAGATCTGGTACTGGCAATCTTTCAGAGAAAGTGAACAGAGAATTCTGCAGCAATCAAGTCCCAGTGAAGCCTGTAGCCAAGAGTACCAACAATTGTCCCCTAAAGCTGAGTGGTAAACAAACGTTCAAGTGCTTTCCCCTTCAAGGCTTTGAGTGCTGCAGGTCCTTTGGCCAAAGAACCTAGCAGCTAATCACTTCTCTTGACTTGCTGACTGACATAGAGAGGTTTCTTTGTTAGTCTAGTTTCAACTAGTCTCCGGAACCCAGGAGAAGGAAAAAAAAATGAGGAGGTGTCAAAGGGGGATGCGCGAAAGCTCTAGTAAGTCTGTCTGGGAGAGGGAAGCTCTCCCAAGGGCAAAATGAAGAAACTTGATTGGGGAAAGGTGGGAGATATAGCCAGGGAGCTTTCAAAAAGCATGGCCAGGGAGGCTGCTCCAGGGCTCAGAGTGTGTTCTCAGTCATGTCTGACTCTGTGGGACCCCATGGACTGTAGCCTGCCAGGCTCCTCTGTCCATGGGACTCTCTAGGCTAGAATACTGGAATGGGTTGCCATTTCCTCCTCCAGGAGATCTTCCCAATCCAGGGATTGAACCCATGTGTCCTGTGTCTCCTGCATTGGCAGGTGGGTTCTTTACCACTGAGCCACTGGGGAAGCCCTCCAGGGCTCAGAGAATTCCCCTGTTCTTTGAAACACTACCCCTGTGACCACTCTCTCTTTTCCTTCTAGTTTCTCTCTAGCTGCTTTCCTTTGGCTGCTTCAAAACATGCTCTGATCTGCCTGATGCTGAAAAAATAAACATCCTTCCTCTGCTGCTCTCTGCTCCATCTCTCCACCACCCTTCCAGAACAAACTTCTTAATAGACATCACTCATTACCTCCACTTCCTGTCCTACCACTTTCCTCACCCCCTGGCCATCTGGGCTGGCCAACTCTCTCTTTTATAAAAAAAACAAATTTTTTTTATTTATTTGGCTCTGCTGGGTATTAGTTGCCACACACAGGATCTTTAGTTGAGGCCTCTGAATTCTTTATTGCAGCATGTGGGATCTAGTTTCCTGACCAGGGATTGAACTAGGGGTCCCCACATTGGGAGCATGGAGTTTTAGCCACTGGCCTACCAGGGAAGTCCCCCAAGTCTTCTGTCTTGAAAGTCCTCTCTGGAAAGTAACCAGTGACCCCTGCTAAATTCTAATCCCATAGGCCTCCTCTGCAGCTCTTGTCATTGTGAAACACACGTTCACCTTCTGAAACCTTCTCCTTGGTTTTCATTTCTCTATACTCTGGTGAGTCTTTTATCATCTCACCATCTTCTTCATTGGCCCCTTCCATTCTTTGCAAAGGCTCTTGCCTGTCCCTTGGTGATTTCATCCATCACCTACAGCTCCAACCACCTCCTCTGTAAAGATGAGGCATCACTCTAATTTATTTCTCAGGTCCTGTCAATTTCCCAAGTCATGTCCACAGCACTATTATTGGTCCCTAAGGGGACCAATAACCAAAGCTTATCTCAGTCCCTCATTAGCTCTCCCCTGGATAATGGCAATAGCCTCTGGAGTTCTGAGTCTGGTCAGACATTGCTGCAATCTCTCTAACACTCTGGACAGTAATCTTCCTAAGTCTGATCCTATTGCTTTTCTGCTCAAAGCTGTAAATCACTCCCCATTACTTTCACAATGAAGCCCTTACTTCTTAACCAGGCATCGATAGCCCTTCACCAGTCAGCTCCCACCTGTTTTTGCAGGCTTATTTTCCCACTAAACACCCTTACATGCCCTAGACTCTAAGCTGATGCTTAAATCCATCCTGTGCCCTCTCTCCACTAGGCTTCCAACCACGTGGTTTCCTCGCCAAAAATACCCTTCTCCTCCAGAACTCTCTACTAAGGTTGTATACATCCTTCAAAGTGAAAGTGAAAGTGAAGTCGCTCAGTCGTGTCTGACTCTTTGCGACCCATGGACTGTAGCCCACCAAGTTCCTCCATCCATGGGATTCTCCAGGCAAGAATACAGGAGTGGGTTGCCATTTCATTCTCCAGGGGATCCTCCCGACCCAGGGATCGAACCCAGGTCTCCCCCATTGCAGGCAGACGCATTAACCTCTGCTCCACCAGGGAAGCCCCTTCAAAGTTCAGCTCAAATCTGACCTCTTCCAAAAAGACTTCTCATGTTTCTCTTGATTGAGTTCATGTCTTCCTTTAAAAAAAAAAAAAACATTTAAAAGGTAACTATAAGCAAGGTGAAAAGACAGCCTTCTGAATGGGAGAAAATAATAGCAAATGAAGCAATTGACAAACAACTAATCTCAAAAATATACAAGCAACTCCTGCAGCTCAATTCCAGAAAAATAAATAACCCAACCAAAAAATGGGCCAAATGACTAAATAGACATTTCTCCAAAGAAGACATACGGATGGCTAACAAACACATGAAAAGATGCTCAACATCACTCATTATCAGAGAAATGCAAATCAAAACCACAATGAGGTACCATCTCACACCAGTCAGAATGGCTGCAATCCAAAAGTCCACAAGCAATAAATGCTGGAGAGGGTGTGGAGAAAAGGGAACCCTCTTACACTGTTGGTGGGAATGCAAACTAGTATAGCCACTATGGAGAACAGTGTGGAGATTTCCTTAAAAAACTACAAATAGAACTGCCTATGACCCAGCAATCCCACTGCTGGGCATACACACCGAGGAAACCAGAATTGAAAGAGACACATGTACCCCAATGTTCATCACAGCACTGTTTATAATAGCCAGGACATGGAAGCAACCTAGATGTCCATCAGCAGATGAATGGATCAGAAAGCTGTGGTACATACACACAATGGAGTATTACTCAGCCATTAAAAAGAATACATTTGAATCAGTTCTAATGAGGTAGATGAAACTGGAGCCTATTATACAGAGTGAAGTAAGCCAGAAAGAAAAACACCAATACAGTATACTAACACATATATATGGAATTTAGAAAGATGGTAATGATAACCCTGTATGCGAGACAGCAAAAGAGACACAGATGTATAGAACAGTCTTTTGGACTCTGTGGGAGAGGGAGAGGGTGGGATGATTTGGGAGAATGGCATTGAAACATGTATACTATCATGTAAGAAACGAATCGCTAGTCTAGGTTCGATACAGGATACAGGATGCTTGGGGCTGATGCACTGGGATGACCCAGAGAGATGATATGGGAAGGGTGGTGGGAGGGGGTTCAGGGTTGGGAACTCATGTACACCTGTGGTGGATTCATGTCAATGTATGGCAAAACCAATACGGTATTGTAGAGTAAAAAAATAAAATTTAAATTAAAAAAATAAAAGTTTTGTCTTAGAATTTAGCTATAGATAGTTGAATTAATCTGGAAAAGGCAATGGCACCCCACTCCAGTACTCCTGCCTGGAAAATTCCATGGACGGAGGAGCCTGGTAGGTAGGGTCGCTGAGAGTTGGACATGACTCAGTGACTTCACTTTCACTTTTCACTTTCATGCATTGGAGAAGGAAATGGCAACCCACTCCACTGTTCTTGCCTGGAGAATCCCAGGGACGGGGGAGCCTGGTGGGCTGCCGTCTATGGGGTCTCACAGAGTTGGACACGACTGAAGCGACTTAGCAGCAGCAGCAGCAGCAGCAGTTGAATTAATCATGTCCCTCAATTCAGGGCAAAAATCACATCATTAGCCCATATAAGGCCTTTCCTTTTATTTTTCAATTTTCCTCCCTTCAAATCTCCATTCTCATTCTTGTCCCTTCACAAGAACCCGCTCTAAGGTATTTGATTTCTGCCCAGGATATCTGTTTCAAGGAAATGGAAACCAACTACAGTATTCTTACCTGGAGAATCCTATGGACAGAGGAGCCTGGCGGGCTATAGTCCATGGGGTCAAAAAGAGTTGGACATGACTGAGCAACTAAACAACAACAATCAGGCTGTCTGTCTCTGTCTATACCTATATCTCATCACTGACTCAATGGACATTAATTTGAGCAAACTCAAGGAGATAGTGGAGGACAGAGGAGCCTGGTGGGCTACAGTGCATGGAAATGTGAAGAGTCAGTCACGACTTAACAGATGAACAACAATACCTACACCTATGTGTATATCTCTATCTATATTAACATCTATGTCTATCTTGTATTGTTGGTGTGTGGGTATTTAAATTGATGCAAATATTATTGGGTTATAGATTTCCATTTCTCATTTTTTTCATGAGAATGTTTTCAAGATCTATAATAGAAATTGCACAACTGTTTTACTGTTCCTAAACCTTGTTAGTATGCATAGAATGCATTTGCCTTGCTTTAAAAAATTTTTGTTTTATATTGGGCTAGAGTTAATTTTGCCTGGCTTTATAGGTATATTCCCTCACTGATGGACTACCTTGTTGTTGTTGTTCAGTCACTAAGTCGTGTCCAGCTCTTAGTGACCCCATGGACTGCAGCATGCCAGGCTTCCCTGTCCTTCACTGTCTCTGAGTTTGCTCAAATTCATGTCCATTGAGTCGGTGATGCCATCTAACCATCTCATTCTCTGTTGCCCCCTTCTCTTCCTGCCCTCAATCTTTCCCAGCATCAGGGTCTTTTCCAATGAGTTGGCTCTTCACATCAGGTGGCCAAAGTATTGGAGCTTCAGTATTAGTCCTTCCAATGAATATTGAGGGTTGATTTCCTTTAGGATTGACTGGTTTGATCTTATTCCTGTCCAAGGAACTCTCAAGAGTCTTCTCTAGCCCCACAGTTCAAAAGCATAAATTGCCTCCAACCTCTTACACAAATGATTTTTTGAAAAACAAATGATTCTATGATAAATATCTTCATAAGGGTTTCATTTTAGAACTATGGAGAGGTTCCCCAGGATATATACTCAGGGGTGAGGTTGCTGGGTTGTCGGAATATATATGTAGTTACTATCAAAAGACGTCATCACATTGCTTTTCAAAAAATGATTCCAGTTTACACTCCTACCAGCAATACACAGGAATTCCTCTTTTCCCCCACATACTCACAAACACTTGGTGTTATCTGACTTTTTAATTTCTGTCAACTGGATGAGTATATTTTGATATCTCACTGCTATTTTAATTTGAATTTCTCTGAATATTAGCAAGGTCAATCATGTCTTTAATATGCCTATTAGCCACTCTAGTTTTCCCTTCTGTGAGTTGTCTATTTTGTGAATATACGTTGTGCATTTTATCTATTGTGTTTTCCACCTTTTTCCTGTTAACTTAGAGTTCACTGGATATTCTAGATATCAATGCTTTGCCAGTTTTAGACATTGCAAATATCTTCAAGTCTATCATCTGTCTGTTGACTTTGTCTATGGTATCATTTCATTGGAATTGATAGTCTTGGGTTTGATGTAGTAGAAGCCATGACTTTTTTACCTTATATTTTGGACTTTGTGGTCTTATTTATGAAGTCCTACATCATTTCAAACTATAAAGAAATTCTATGTTTATAGTTTTACCTTTCACATTTAGGCTTTGAATTCACCGTGGTCAGTGATATACAGTAGTGATACAACTTGATTTTTCTCCCTATAGTGAAGTGCTTCTCAATCTTTCCTATTTCATGGCATAGAGAGACTATGATAGTATATGCTCAGCATAATGTGGTAAACAGATGGAGCTGCTCATAGCCAGAGGTGGAGGCCACTAGAGCCCTGGCCCCTTTAGCTCTACACCCCTATAATCCATTTTGTAGCTTTCAGAATGACACCCGATTGGGAAGTTTTGCAACATGGTGATCCACTCCTTCCAATACCAAACAAGCCATTCTTTCCTTGCCGTGAAATTGCATTGAACTTATTATCATCTGTTTCTGTGCTCTGTGTTCTAGTCTTATGCTTTATTTGCCTTCTACTATATCAGTCCTACAGTTTATGATGATGATGATAATGTCTTTGAACCATGTCTCAAAGTATAGAAGGGCAAGTCTCTATTCTTTTTCAGAATTGACTTAGATGTTCATAGACATTTATTTTTCTATATACACTTTAGAATAAGTTTTTTCAAGTTCCCTAAGATATCCTGCTGGTATTTTGATGCCAGCAGGATATGGCATTGAATTGACAGGTTCAGGGAAAATTGACATCTTTACAATGATAAGTCATCCATCTGCCAACATGGTATATACCACCATTTATTCAGATCATTATGTCTAATAATGGAATTAAAAAATTTTTATCTGAAAATGTTCAATATACTTTCATTAGGTGAATTACTAACAAAAAGATGTTACAGGTTTTCTTTTTTTGTTGTTGTTACTGTGAATGGTAATTTTCCATACAGAAATTTGCACTTCTATTGTATATTTGGAGTATGCATTGAACTATTAATAGAATTCTATATATGAGGGTCTGTTTCTCTAACCGGGTTTGGAGCATCTAAAGATGGGCCTATGCTTCACCTCTTTTTCCACTACTGTGCTTTGCCATAGAAGGTGCTCACTTAACATTGGTTGAACTGAATTGAGGGGTCTGTGAAGTACTTCAGAATGTTTTAGAAATTACTATCCACATAATTTTCTGATAAAAATGCCAGGTGATTCTCACTTAAAAATAAACAGTCATGTTACTTCAAATTAGATGTTGGAGAAAACAAAGGGAAGGAGGAAAAAGGAATTACTAACCATTGTACACTTTTGGCTTTTGTACCACGTTAATGTTTTGCATATGGGCTTCCAGGTGGCACAGTGGTAAAGAATCCACCTGCCAATGCAGGACATGCAAGAGACCCAGGTTTGACCCCTGGGAGGGGAAGATCCCCTGGAGGGGGAAATGACAACCCACTCCAGTATTCTTGTCTGGGAAATCCCATGGACAGAGGAGACTGGTGGGCTACAGTCCATGGGGTTGCAAAGAGTCAGACAGGACTGAGCAACTGAACACACACAAGTTATATTAAATTATGAAAGATGGAGGGGGAAGGATCTCTGAAATTGAATAGAAACAAAAACAAATGAGCAATTGTGGTAGGTAATAACTGGGAGGGATATATGGGAGACTTCTGGGGTGACGATGTTTTATATCTTGATCTGATTGTTAATGTGAGTATGTTAACTGTATAAATTCTTTGTGCTGTATACTTATGATTTGGCTACACTGTAAATTATGTGTAATTTAAAAGTTTGTTGTAGTATATATAATTTAAAAGCTGTAGAAAATAAAAATGAGACATGATAGGAAATTCACATGTAATATAAATGCATATAAAACACAATATAGTATTTGCACATAAATAAAAACACCTGGAATTCATTGTATGTCAGGCCTGTGCTAAGTACTTCATAAGGATGACCTCATTTAATGCTCAGAAAAGCTTTAAGAAGGAGGTACTATTATCATCCACACTTTGTATATAAGGAAGATGAGGCAAAGAGAGGTTAAATAACTAGCCACAATCATACAGTTGGAAAGTGGGAGAAGCCCTATTCAAATTTAAGCTTCTGCCCTCTTAACTATTAATACTATGCTGAACTGATATTCAGTAAAAAGTACTATTAAGAGCCCTGTGAGACACCTAGATATAATGGATTAACTTTTTACAGCTTAGAGTCCTGAAGGAAAATACTAGGAAAATACTCATTTGCAGAAGGCAGTATCATGGTGAGGGGTGCCATCATTTCTAAGGGGCTTCACCTGAAAGCTCTGGAGAAAAGGTTTCTAGCTTTTGTTGTCTTCTGTCATATTGTCGTACTGGTCTTTCCTACATCCTTTCCAAAATGATGGGTTAGACTAGAATCAACATTTCATTTTTAATAAACATTTTTTTGGGGGAATATTTTAGATTTATAGAGAAGTTGCCAGGGTAACACATAAGAACTATACAAAAAAGATCTTCACGACCCAGATAATCACGATGGTGTGATCACGCACCTAGAGCCAGACATCCTGGAATGTGAAGTCAAGTGGGCCTTACGAAGTATCATTACGAACAAAGCTAGTGGAGGTGATGGAATTCCAGTTGACCTATTTCAAATCCTAAAAGATGATGCTGTGAAAGTGCTGCCCTCAATATGCCAGCAAATTTGGAAAACTCAGCAGTGGCCACAGGACTGGAAAAGGTCAGTTTTCATTCCAATTCCAAAGAAAGGCAATGCCAAAGAATGCTCAAACTACTGCACAATTGCACTCATCTCACACACTAGTAAAGTAATGCTTAAAATTCTCCAAGCCAGGCTTCAGCAATACGTGAGCCATGAACTTCCAGATGTTCAAACTGGTCTTAGAAAAGGCAGAGGAACCAGAGATCAAATTGCCCACATTCGTTGGATCATCGAAAAAGCAAGCGAGTTCCAGAAAAACATCTATTTCTGCTTTATTGACTATGCCAAAGCCTTTGACTGTGTGGATCACAATAAACTGTGGAAAATTCTGAGAGAGATGGGAATACCAGACCACCTAACCTGCCTCTTGAGAAACCTGTATGCAGGTCAGGAAGCAACAGTTAGAACTGGACATGGAACAACAGACCGGTACCAAATAGGAAAAGGAGTATGTCAAGGCTGTGTATTGTCTCCCTGCTTATTTAACTTATATGCAGAGTACATCATGAGAAATGCTGGGCTGGATGAGGCACAAGCTGGAATCAAGATTGCCAGGAGAAATATCAATAACCTCAGATATGCAGATGATACCACCCTTATGGCAGAAAGCAAAGAAGAACTAAAGAGCCTCTTGATGAAAGTGAAAGAGGAAAGTGAAAAAGTTGGCTTAAAACTCAGCATTCAGAAAACTAAGATAATGGCAGCCTGTCCCATCACTTCATGGCAAATAGATGGGGAAACAGTGGGAAAAGTGGCTGACTTTATTTTTCTGGGCTCCAAAATCACTGCAGATGGTGACTGTAGCCATGAAATTAAAAGATGCTTACTCCTTGGAAGGAAAGTTATGACCAACCTAGACAGCAGAGAGATTAAAAAGCAGAGAGATTACTGTGTCAACAAAGGTCCGTCTAGTCAAGGTTGTGGTTTTTCCAGTGGTCATATATGGATGTGAGAATTGGACTATAAAGAAAGCTGAGCACAGAAGAATTGTCTCTTTTTAACTGTGGTGTTGGAGAAGACTCTTGAGAGTCCCTTGGACTGCAAGGGGATCCAACCAGTCCATCCTAAAGGAGACCAGTCCTGGGTGTTCCTTGGAAGGACTGATGAAACGCCAATATTTTGGCCACCTGATGTGAAGAGCTGACTCATTTGAAAATACCGTGATTTGGGGAAAGATTAAAGTCAGGAGGAAAAGGGGATGACAGAGGATGAGATGGTTAGATGGCATCACCGACTCAATGGACATGAGTTTGTATAAACTCCAGGAGTTTGTGATGGACAGGGAGGACTGGCGTGCTGTGGTTCATGGGGTCGCAGAGTTGGACATGACTGAGTGACTGAATTGAACTGAACTGCCAGGGTAGCAGAGGGTTCTCATATACTCCATACCCCCAACACCTGATGTCCCCTACCATTCAGATCTTACATAACTATTGTACATTTATCAAAACCAAGAAATTAACATTGGTATGAGTCATTTGCATCTCCATATTTAATGCAGATTTCATCAGTTTTTATCCTAGGCCCTTTTTCTGTTCTAGGATCAAAACCAAGGTGCATCACTGCATTTAGTAAAATGCATTATCTTTTTAAACTATGGTAAAATGCATGATATCTCAACCAATTTTGTGTTCAGTCCTGTGGCATTAAGTACATTCATATTGCTGTGCCAACATCACAACCATCCATTTCTAGAACTTTTTCATCTTCCGCCACTGAAACCAGTAAAACACAGATTTTACAACAACAAAGAAAACCTATAGCCCAGAGTAGCTGGCACCAAAGAACACTTTACCACCATGCAATGAACAAATAGGTTGTAATAAGACCAGGCAAAGTGGTTGATTTATATGGAAACCATGGAAATAGCTAGGTATGAGCAGTATGTATAGGAAACATCTAGATTGATTTAGTGGTAAGCCCTCTGAATAAACAAAAACTTGGGTGATAATAAGCTAAGGAAGCCATTTGGATGAAATTCACAGCCTGAAAATAAAGAAGCTGCAAAGGATTTTGAGAAAAGATAATTCTGTGATACTGATTCACAAGAAAAAACATCACCAAGAAGAAAAAGGGGACCACACACCCTCCCCTATTTTCAGAAGAGAACCTAAAAACCAGTCACTTCACTCACATCATTGGCAGTTACCCAACAACACACATGGCACCTGAGTGGTCAGACCCCTGGCAAACAACCCTGGCAGAGCAATTGTCAGAAGACTGCCCAGTCAAGCACCTGGTATTGGGGATGATCCTATAGTTCATATAGGGCTCACATAGATATTGTTGCAATAATCTGACTACATAAGGAAGGAGATTTTCTAGAGTAAAAAAGCATTAGACACCCTCAGTCAGAGCTTCTCAAAATGTACCATGCATATGGATTACCTGGGCATCCTGTTAAAATTCAGGTTCTAGTTCTGGAAGTCAGGGGTAAGACCCAAGATCCTGGTTTTCTAATGAGATCCCAGGTGATGCTGAGGTTGCTAATCTGTGGACTGCAGTTTGAGTAGCGAGGCTCTAAATAAGTAGTTCTTAGCTTGGCTGTATCCTGGAATCACCTGGAGAGCTTTACCAACTACTGATGTCTGGGTCTCATTCCCAGAGAGTCTGATCTAATCAACTGGTTTAGGGTTTCCAGTGGACGGAATTGCATTCCCCTAAAATATTCTTTGGAAGGACTGATGCTGAAATTGAAGCTGCAATACTTTGGCCACCTGATGCAAAAGAGCTGACTCATTGGAAAAGACCCTGATGCTGGGAAAGATTGAGGGCAAGAGAAGGGGGCGATGGAAGATGAGATGGTTGGATGATATCATCGACTCAATGGACAGGAGTTTAAGCAAACTCAGGGAGATAGCGAAGGACAGGGAATCCTGGCGTGTTGCAGCCCATGGGGTTGCAAAGAGTCAGACATAACTGAGTGACTGAACAAAAATTTATAATGAAGCCTACTGCTCCTGCTACTGTGACCAAATTGAAGAACGAGTCTTAAGGAGGTGATTAAGGTTAAATGAGGCCGTAAGGGTGGAGCCCTAATCAGAAAGAACTGGTGCCCTTATCAGAAGAGGAGACACCAGCATTCTCTTTCCACCATGTGAGACACACTGAGAAGGTAGCCATCTGCAATCCAGGGTGAGAGCTCTCGCCAAAATTCGACCATGCTGGCACCCTGATCTTGGACTTCCAACCTCTCGAACTGTAATCAAATAAATTTTTGTTGTCAAAACCACCCAGTATATTTTGTTATGATAGCCTATGCTAGGCAGGGTGTGGCTTGGGCAATGGGAGTTTAAAAAGCTCTCTATGTGATTCTAATGTGCAGCCAAAGCTGGGAGCCTCTGCTTTACATAGTAGTTGAAGTGAATGCAGCATCACAGTTGCATCACCCTTGTACCAGTGTGAACACAAAAGCTACTGCATGTGTTTGCAGAAACATTAACCTGCATCACTGCTTTATTGCAGGATACACAGGAGTCTCCTTCCTGCTCAAACAACTTAGTCCTATCCATGAAAGACTTGAAAGTCCTCCCCCAAAGTTGGGGCAGCTTATGCAACATTTAATGAAGTGACAGCTGTTGTATTTTCTCTTTTGGTTATCTTCAGAAAGGCTGTGGACAATGTTATGATATATATTTTCTGTTTGTGGACATAACTAAGACATACAATCCCCTTGTCTGAGTAGGCATAGGGAAAGCCCTGTGAAGAATGGGCTCTTCAGATGGGTTGATCAACGTTTTTTGCTTCCTTCACGGGAAAATGAAAGATGAGCTATCAAACTCTCTTCTCTGATTACACAAACAAGGCTCCGTTGCTGCAATGTGTTATGCAGTGTTCGCTTTTAAGCAACCATCTCAGAGTTATCAACATTGAGTTTGGTGAGCAAAGATTTAATTCAAAAGAATTTTACAGCAAAATTAAAGGGTTGAGAGGCTCAAAATCTCTCAGTGTCATCTCTCTGTGCATCACTGGCCACTGATCATAAAAACATGCAGCTGGGGACTTCCCTCATGGCCCAGTGGCTAAGACTCCTCCCTTCCAATGCAGGGGGCCCAGGTTCATCCTTGATCAGGGAACTAGACCCCATATGCCACAACTAAGACCTGGTGCAGCCAAATAAGTAAATACAGAAAAATAAATATTAAAAAGTACATGCTATGGTGAGTTCAGTTGCTTGGGCTCTGCTTCTCTTTGAACCTCCCAGTAATGCCACAATTCCAAAGTGCCAGGCCCAGGGCACCTGGAAACACACACCTAAGTGCCTGACTTACTGAATGGCACAGCTGTTGACCAACTGATCTACAGGGCAGTCCCTAAACGTGTAACTTGCCCTGGATTGTTCTGAGGGTTTAATGAGAATCTTGCACTAGTGGGGAAGTGCTTTGAAGGATTCGGTACTAGGTGACTATGAGCAGACCATGGTGATTAGTTCACAAAAATGTGTTTGCTGAAGTGCTTGGGATGAGTAAACTGCAGGCTGATTCAACTCCACTAACCAACACTCATTTCCAACACGCAGATCATCAAGAAATAATAATGAAAGTTCCTAATGGCTTCCCTGGGTTCACTCTTTTGCTTGTTCACTCCAAGCACCCATCCAAAAAAGAGCCAGCTCAGATGGCCATAGAGTTGGGTTTTGACTCACAGCAAAGAGACATCTGTTTTCTGTTTAGACATCATTTTGGGTGTCCCTTTGGGCATATTAGCAGAGTTAAAGAAAAAGATATTCCTGGTGACCATAACATGCTACAAAATACAACACCCTCACAAATTTTCTCCCAACCTACTTGGAAGTAGGGTTTTCTTCTTTAAATGATCAGAGAGAGAAGCTTTCAGGGGGTAAAATCACTCCATCAGGTACACGTGACAAGACAATAAAGAAACTCACAAACTTTCCCAACTAGCTTAAAAGATTATTTTCAGGGTGTGCCCACACATGTGTGTGTGTGTGTGTGCCCATGTGCATACATGAACAGGTCAGTCCAATAACACTCCAAAAGCTTTGGTCCAAGAAACCTTCACCAGTCTGCATTTTGCTCTTCCCTACCTCCAGACTCTTTCAACAGAAGGCTCACTGCTGAGATGTTTCCCTGCCATTAATTAGCTTAATTAAATGGTGTACTGAGCAAAGGGAACATCCTGTTATTGTAAGCATTCACAGGAGCCCCACAGAAGGAACTCCAGGCCCAGTGGATGAGAATAAAAAGCTGTAAATGCCAGAACCTTCTCCCACCCAACCCCGAAAAGCTGTGGCTTACTGGCCATTGTCTTCTGCATTTAGCAAAGCAAAACGCTCCAGACTGCTGAGCTCAGGGTGAAAGTTACCATCTGCCCTAGTCAAACAGAGAGGACAGAGGGCTGTCTGTTAAACTAGCTTTTGTGGTCATCTGCACATAAGCCATCTCAAAAGAGGGCACCGGCTACATATTTCAATATATAGACGGTATTAGTGAGCAAGCCTTGCACCCATATGGTCAGACCACTCAAGACGGCTGTTCACTTGCTCTCTGTACATCCCCTGCTCAACCAGTTCCTGCCTCACCCACACCCTACTCACAGGAACATGCTTGCCCCCTGCCTAGCTAGTGATTGTTCTAATTCTTAGGCTCAAAAGGCTCCACCTGCTATTTTTTTAAAGGGAAACATAACAACCTTGTGATGGTTGTTAACCTGGGGCTGTGCCCCGGCTGCTGATTTCCCTGGTAACTGATAAGCCAACCTGATATACATGCACGCATGCTCAGTTGTGTCTGACTCTGTAGCCCGCCAGGGTCCTCTGTCCCTGGAATTTTCCAGGCAAGAATACTGGAGTGGGTTGCTATTTCCTACTCCAGGGAATCTTCCTGACCCAGGGATCATACCCATGTCTCTTGTGTCTCCTGCATTGGCAGGCAGATTCTTTACCACTGCCCCACCTGGGAAGCCGATCTGACATAACTCCCCCTATAAACGGTAGCTGACTTCTCCCCCAGGAGCAAAGATGGTTGCCATGTCTTGCTTGCCTTCCACAGTGGGTGTGTCACTCCAGGCCCTTTTGCTGAGGACGTGTAAGGTCCCTTACCCAAGAAACCATTGACATCTCTGTCGCTGTCTCCAGGCTCTTTCTTTGGTCTTGAGGCTGGATAACTATAAGGCTTACACGCCTGTGGGGTGCAGCCCAACACACTCTGTCCTCAAAAGGCAAAGATTTTAGCAGAGGGTACCTCGACTCCTGTCACCTGGACCCAGCACTGGTCCCAGTGACCTGAAGAGGGAATTCAAACTCCACAGACTAGTAAAGTTCTGGGCTGCAACTCAAATGTATTATACATTTCTCAGCAAGAAAAGGGCTGGCTGAAGATGTTAGAACTGAGGGGTCAGTGTAATCTTTCAACAGAGACTGAAACCAACATTTTAATAGACTGCATAGAATCAGCCAAGAGGGAGATAAACATGTCAAACCCAAGCTGCTGCTATCACTATTCGTTGCTCCTCTCTGTTTCCATGGTGCTGATCACTTTGGTGCTTCTGAACAACACGGGGAAAGAATTTTCCTTCGTTTGCTATCTCAAAAGAGGTCTGGGACTGCTAACTGTTTCATCTCCATTTTCATTTCTTTCATATACGATTGAGTCAGGTAGAACTGGGCTGGAATTTCAGCTGTGTTGCTTCCTGCTGCTGCTGCTGCTGCTGCTGCTAAGTCGCTTCAGTCGTGTCCGACTCTGTGCGACCCCATAGACGGCAGCCCACCAGGCTCCCCCGTCCCTGGGATTGTCCAGGCAAGAACACTGGAGTGGGTTGCCATTTCCTTCTCCAATGCATGAAAGTGAAAAGTGAAAGTGAAGTCACTCAGTCGTGTCCGACTCTTAGCGACCCCATGGACTGCAGCCTACCAGGCTCCTCCATCCTTGGGATTTTCTGGGCTAGAGTACTGGAGTGGGGTGCCGTCACCTTCTTCCTAGCACCTATTATCTGTGTGATCCCGGGCAGATAACCTCCCAGTGTCCTACTTCTCTTTTAATTGAGGTTAATGATAGAACCTACTTGTCTGGGTTGTTGCAAGGATTAGATTCGAGATAATCCATTTGAAACAGTTAAAGTTCTTGGCTACGAGCAGTAGAAGTGAAGTTTGTGTTTACTAAGCAAAAAAAAAATAAAAAAAAGCGGGATGGGGGTGGGGGAGGGAGGTGATTTACTGGAAAGATGCAAAGTAAGAGGTGGCAAATTTTCTGTAAAGGGAGGGCCAGGTAGTAAATATTTTCGGCTTTATGGGCTGTATGGTGTTGCAATGCTTCAACCCTGCCACTGTAGCCCCAGAGCAGCCAAAGCAGCAAGTAAATACATGTGCACGGCTGTGTGCCAGTAAAACTTTATTTGGGAAAAAAAAAAGGTAATGGGCCAGATTTTTAGTTTGACAGTCTGTGATATAGAGACTTCTGGGATAGATGGAAGGGTGGACAAGACTTTGGAACCTCAGAAGCAGGAACAGTCTGATCAAGGTACCACAGCCACAGCCACGGACTACCATTGTGGTTGAATTCTGTGTCTTCATCTTAGCTTCAGTCGCTCCAGACTAAAAGTAGCAGGGAAAGAAGCCTATTCGCCTGGCATAAGTCTTGTGCCCATCTCCTAGCTACCCAGAACAGGTAAAAAACGTATCTGGTCTCCTTCAGCTTCAACAGTAAGGGGTAAAGCCCTGCTCTACAACAAGACTCATGCAATGGGGAATTCTTTCCAGCTAGAAAAGGCATTTGGGTGCTGAGTGATTTTTTTTTTAAATCTTTTACCTAATTTTAACTTTTACTTTGTATTGGGGTATAGCTGATTAACAATGTTTTGATAGTTTCAGGTGAAGAGCAAAAGGACTCAGCCATACATATACATGTATCCATTTCCTGCCCAAACTCACCTCCCATCCAGGCTGCCACATAACACTGAGCAGAGTTCCCTGTGCTGTTCAGTAGATCCTTGTTGGTTATCCATTTTAAATATGGGTGCTGAGTGATTTTTAAACGTACATATTCACTATGCTCCATCAAGTGTTTGATGCAGTGCCTTGCATGTTGAAAGCTCTTGCTGGCATTTGCTATGGTGCTGCGGCTGCTGCTTTTATTGCTATTAGAGCACTGGCGCAATGTCTGACCCATGGGGCTACTCCGTATGTGTTAGTCCTTTCCTCTTCTCCTCTCCCTTGTGAACTTTCCCATCACTTACTCCCCAACCCTCACTCTTGAGAGGCCACACGGACTAGTGCTCAGGGGGAGAGATTCTGGAGACTGCTGGAGTTTGTATCCTTATTGATACCCGCTAGCTGTGTGACTTTGGGGCAAGCTGCTTTATTTCAGTTTCCTACTTATATGGAATGAAGATAGTAATAACCCTTGCCTCACGGAGGCTGTCATAAAGATTAACTGAGTCAACGTGTGTGAAGTGCTTAGAAAGTGCTTTGTGCATGTGCCCAGTCGTGTCTGACCTTTACAACCCCATGGACTGTAGCCTGCCAGGATCCTCTGTCCATGGGGTTTCCCAGGCAGGAATACTTGAATGGATTGCCATTTCTTTCTTCACGAGATCTTCCCGACCCAGGGATCGAACCCAGGTGTCCTGAGTTTCTTGCCTTGGCAGGTGGATTCTTTACCACTAGTGCCACCTCAGAAGCTTAGGGCAGTACCTGCTATAAAAATGTTTAGGACTGTTCTGTCTGTGTTCTCATAGCTGCTTTACTCTCATTCATCCAACTCCCTAATCTGTGTCTCCTGTCTGATTGTTGCCCAGCTTCATCCTCACATTTCTCACTGTCCTTGGCTGATTTCTGTTGGGATGCTGGGCTGTCATCTGAGCCAGTTTATAGTTTCCAAGAATCACTGGCCTTCCTCTACTACCCCTAACCTGAGGCCTCAGAGTTGCCACTGATTCCCCTCCCTCCCCTTCATCGGCTATTGATCACTGAGACTTGCCCATGCTCCTCTGAAATGTCATTTGAGTCTGTTCTCTTTTCCTTTGTCATTATATTTGTACCCTAGGCCTAAGGTTTTGAAATAGCCTCTTAAATTGCCTCCCTGCTTCTGTTAATACCATGTGCCTTCCATCCATGCCATCCTGGCTGCAGGTAATTCATCTTAAGTGTGCATGCGAGCATGCTAAGTCATTTCAGTCGTGTCTGACTCTATGCCACCCCATGGATTGTAGGCTGCCAGGCTCCTCTGTCCATGGGATTCTCCAGGCCAGAATACTGGAGTGGGTTGCCATGCCATCCTCCAGGGGATCTTCCCAACCCAGGGATTGAACTCGAGTCTCTTATAGCTCCTGCATTGTGGCTGGATTCTTTACTGTTGAGCCACCAGGGATGCCCTCACCTTATGCATGATGACCAAATTCAATGACAAGATTAAAGTCTACAGGCTGTTAGACTTCAGCACCTTTCTCCACCCATGGAAGGGGTTCTTAAACTGGGGTCTAAGAATGGGCTTCAGAGTGCCCAGCACCTGTCCCATCCTTCTTGAAATTAACTGTAGAAAAAGCTTAAGCATCTGTACATGGATTTCTGAGGAAAGAAGATATGTAGCTTTTATCACAGTCTTAAAGGGCTCTGTGGTCCCAAAATGTTTAACTGATGCTCTAAGGCAGTGGTATCCAGAGTGGGGGCACTGGCACCCCAGGGGGAACACAAGATGATTCTTTGGGGTATGAAAAGGAAATATTAGAACTTTCAAAATTCTATTACATCATCCTGTATAATTTTCTTTATAGAACTAGTGCATTCATATGGGGCTTCCCAGCTGGCTCAATGGTGGCTCTCCTGCTAATGTAGGAGATGTGGGTTCAATCTCTGAAGATCCCCTGGAGAAGGAAATAACAACCCACTCCAGTATTCTTACCTGAGAATCATCATAGACAGAGGAGCCTGGCGGGCTACAGTCCATGGGGTTGCAAAGAGTTGGACACGACTTAGCGACTAAACAACAAAAGTACATTAGTGTATGTATACACTTTATAAATAAATATACATATGACAGAGGATCCTGGTGGGCTACAGTCCATAGGGTCACAAAGAGTCAGACACTGCTGAGGTGACTTAGCATGCATGTACTGCTGCTGCTGCTGCTAAGTTGCTTCAGTCGTGTCCAACTCTGTGAGACCCCATAGACGGCAGCCCACCAGGCTCCCCCGTCCCTGGGATTCTCCAGGCAAGAACAGTGGAGTGGGTTGCCATTTCCTTCTCCAATGCATGAAAGTGAAAAGTGAAAGTGAAGTTGCTCAGTCATGTCCGACTCTTAGTGACCCCACGGACTGCAGCCTACCAGGCTCCTCCGTCCATGGGATTTTCCAGGCAAGAGTACTGGAGTGGGGTGCCATTGCCTTCTCCTAGCATGCATGTACATGTATATATATATATTAGGGATATGCTAAGGTATTTCTCTGAGAGGAATGTATGATCAAAAAGGTTTTGAAGATATTGCTGTAAAGGATCAAATCAAGATTCCTCTGCTCTTTGCTCTCTGGTCTGAAGCTGTTTTTACTACCCTTAGCTCTTTCACAAAACCCCTCCACATGCAGTGATAAGCTCACTCCCACCTCTGGACCTTGATTCATGTAATTCTCTTTGCACAGATGGCCCTCTTCCTTCTTCTCTTCATATTAAAATTATGTATGTTTCTTCAAGGCCCAGGAAAAGTCTCACCTCCATCAAGAAGGAGGTGAGTCCTTCTTGAGATTAGTCTCCTGACTAATCCATCTGCTACATCACTGCAAAACTCCATCTGGAGCACTAAGTATGTCACTTAGTACAGGGTTCTTAAATGTATACATTGCAGATTTTATTGACTTATCTCCAACACTCAGAAAGTAAGCTCATTAAAGGAAGACTATGGAAATATTTTCCATACTGTCGCAGTGTCCCCAACTTTTTTGTCACCAGGGACCGGTTTCGTGGAAGACAACTGTTCCACGGACCCAGGGGGCAGAGGATGGTTTCAGGATGATTCAAGTGTGTTACATTTATTGTACACTTTATTTCTGATCTAATGCCACCTCTGATCTGACAGGAGGTACAGGTCCATGGCCTGGAGGTTCAGAACCCTTGCTCCATGACCTACCATAGTGCTAGAACTAATGCTCAGTACAAATTTGCTGAAAAGAGTAACAAACTGCTTGAGATGCACGGGGATATAGAGTCCTCTGATGATTTTACCAGTGATAAAGCTATTGGTTAGCAGATAAGTGAACTCATACAAAGCAGGGCATCTTTAGTGCTTCCTGATGATGATCTAGGAACCAGCTATCAAAGGGTAAAAAGCCCAAGCAAATAAAATCCTCTCCAGTCACCCTAGAGAGCTTTATACTTTCAGTCCATATTGCCAGGGGGTCCCAATTTTCTCTTGAGACTAATTTGATAAATGCATTTGAGGGGAAAAGTATTAATGACTGATAATGTATTTAATGCCTGATCCCATCTCAGAAACTGGCTGCACTTAGAGACCCTTCAATGGAGAGGTGAGGGATTATCAGTGTAGGTACTAACAGAATTGGTTAGGGAGATCTAGTCTTGGTATTTCATCACGTCCTTCACCTCACACCCCCAAAATGAATAGGGCTAAAAGTAAAAATTAGGGCATCAGGATTTTTTACCACACAAAGAGGCAAAGTGCATAAGGTCACAGTAGGCACTAGAGTCCTGCTCTTTGCCTTCCTCTGCAGTGCTTTCTGCCTTCCATGACACTCCACCTCCTCCCTTTCTGGAGCCTGCAATGTGTGTATAGCATACAGTTCATGATTAAAATGCCCTCCACTGCACAGTTCAATGTAGGTTGTGGTGACATGCAAAACATGACACTTGAAGTATCAATACTTCAAATCCGAATAACTCTACATTTGAGGCTATGTTTATTGCAATGGGTCAACTACCCCCAGGCTGTGGAACTGCATGAATGAAACTCCAGGGGTACAGAATGCTATCCCATTCCCATCTCTGTTCAGCAGGAAGTCCAGAGGATCTGAGAGAGCGCCAGCTGGCCAAGCCAGGAAACTATAAATTTCCAAACAATTTCCAATTAGCTTTAAAGTATCTGCTCTCTATAGAGCCTTTTACTTCAAGTCTTTGGGGGTGGTGGTAAAGGAGCTGTGACAGCTGGAGGCCAGAAAGACCCCCAACAACTCCCTGAGAAGTGGACAAATGAAAAAAATAGCCCTCTACTACAAAGTGGCGGATGTGCAGTGGACAAACATCCTGAGATGAACTCTTTACCTATCTCAATTCTTCTTGGCTAAAGTCTATGAAATAATTAATTCCAGCCCCCTTGTCATCACTTACATGATCTAGAGAAGTTCATGGGCACTGATGACAAGGCTGTCAACCTCTCCCTATAGCGCCATTCCTTTGTGCATGGGCTCCCCTTCCAGTCTGCTCAATCTCTGGAGGACAGAGGCCTTTGTCTCCAAAATCCCTCCCTCTACAATACAACCAGGGCTTAAGTGACTCCCTGGGCCTGTAGAACCAGTCACAATGCCCCACGCTTCCTGCCCTGAGAGCCCAGAATTCATGACCGTGCAGATAAATGAATTATACACTTGGCCAGAGATTAAGCCTGGGCCTTTGTACAGCAACCTCTGAGGTCTGGGGGAAGATTTGACCTGTCAGGATCTGTGTTCATTTTGCTTTGATGAGACGCAGAGCAAAGCGGTCCTGGCTGTACAATCCCACACCCTGGGGTGTGATAATCAGCAAATTGCAGACAAGGAATTGGCTATTGCCTGATTCTCATTGTCCGGGGCCCAGGCCGAACAGTTCAGTGGCTGGCAGGAGGTTTTTCTGACTCCAAATGGCAGACCTGTGTCTTGCCAAGGCAACCAAGGAGGAAGAGCATCCTGAGTAGTGGTGCCAGCTCCAAAGAGGTCACAGAGAAATTCCAAGAGGCTGAATTCATGGAGCTAAGTCTATGCAGAATCCCACATGGGGACTGAGGCAGGAGGGAAACTTGGCTATGAACTCTTGTTGCCTTGGTTTTCAACCCAATGACTTAGGTAGAACTGGGAGACTGAGATAATCAACCAGTGCCCCTGCCCACAAATTGCTACTTCAAACCCATTCCTTAACATGCCAGCTGAGTAACCTACAAATGTGAGTCACTTAAAACCCAAACATCTTCAGGTGACCAGGGGTTTTTGGATGTCAAATAGGAGTTGTTTGTTGTTTGAAGGGTAACACTCTTTTTTTTTAATTTTTATTTTTACTTTATTTTACTTTGCAATACTGTATTGGTTTTGGCATACATTGACAGGAATCCGCCATGGGTGTACATGAGCTTGTGTTGGCTAACTCTTCATGTCTCTGTTCAGATGTCTCTAGTTCAGAAAGGCCCATCACAATGCCCTGATCTACATCAGATCCCCTTATTATAGCCTCTAACCACACACATTAATTTGTTTTCATTGCACTTGTCATTTTTAATTATCTATATTTAATTTACTCATCTCTTCAACCAATATTTATGACACATTTACTGGCTCAGTTCTGGCTCTGCAAATACAACAGGCAAAAATCCCTGCCCTCATGTAGTTGACATCATAGAAGGGAGCTAGAGATACAAAAGTAATGTTGTGTTATATACTAAGTAATGTAGGTATATAACTATTAGTCGCTCAGTTGTGTCCCACTCTTTGCAATCCATGGACGGTAGCCCGCCAGGCTCCTCTGTCCATGGAATTCTCCAGGCATGAATACTGGAGTGGGTTGCCATTCCCTTCTCCAGGGGATCTTCCCAACCCAGGAATCAAACCTGGTCTCCTGCATCTTAGGCAGATTCTTTACCGTCTGAGTCATCAGGGAAGAAAACAAAGGTCCAAACATGAATTGGCATGCAAAAATATTTTTGAAAGTTTTTATACTGGTCAACATAAATACTTATAGTGTACAGGAGTGAACTAATTATGCTTTTTCTCTTTTTTCTAGTTCAAATAAATCTGATCTTAACCCATGGTAACAAAGTGATCACATGAGCAAAGGAAATAATCATCCTTATAGCTATATCTACTATCTGTTAAATAACAAAAAGTGCTCTCTTTGCGTTGTGTTTATACCTCTATAATAACATTTGCTCCTCTGAATTGTGATTGTTAATCTCTTGGTCTCTTCTGCTGCCAAGGTAATGAGGTGCTTGAGGGCAGAGTCTATGTCTTATTCATATTCATTTCCCTAGAACCTAGCCACATGGCCACGAAATATTTGTTGAAATGAGAGTCCTGGACCACGTCATAGGTACTGAGACCACTAAATGATTTTACACAGCCCAGGAACCAAGTGAAAACAGCTGTCATTGTTTAGTCACTAAGTCATGTTTGACTCTTTTTCGACCCCATGGAATCTAGCCTGCAAAGCTCCTCTGCTCATGGGATTTCCCAGGCAAGAATACTGGAGTGGGTTGCCAGTTCTTTCTCCAGGGGATCTTCTCAACCCAGGGGATCAAACCCGCATCTCCTCCATTGGCAGTTGGATTCTTTACCGCTGAGCCACCAGGGAAGCCCAAGTGAAAATAGGGAATGCACTGTGTGGGTCTAGCTTATGCTTATGGATTAAATTAGATTCCATATATATGTATAGAATGTAACTGTTACTACAAATACTTGCAGATTTAAATTTATTTCAAAAAATGCAAAGCATATATGACAAAATATTAACACGTTATTTCTGGATTGTGGGTTTACATGTTCATAGTTTTCTGTGTTTCTTTAAAATTTTCAAAATAAAGAGAAATTACATTATTAAAAAAAGAGAGAGAATGCATCTATTTCTGTGAAGTCCAGGTTAGGCTAGAACAGAACTAGAATCCTTACTTCTTTCCTAAGCTGGAGAAGTCCTTGTCTGATTCACAAGCCCTTCCTCAGCCCTTGGAAATTTTATTCTAGGATTTGTGAGTTCTTGTGGGCCCCATTTTCTAGAGAACTCATTAATTTATTAATGCATTTATTAGAGCTTACAGTAAATCTTTTATGTAATGAGGACTCTTAGAGTATGCACTGTGCAAATTTACAGAATTGTAAGGTTCATTGAGGCCTAAAGGGAAAACCCTTATTGATGCAAATCTCTCTTGATTGTCAGAGGCAACCTTATCTCATAAGACAGAGTCACTTGGAGATGATGGAAAATCTTTCTTTGCTATTTGAGGACTCAGTGGCTTCTGAGTTATTCTCCAGTAGATCATTTTCCATTGTTTGAGACTATTTTTTTGGAGGTGTAGGACATAGACTAAATGAGCAGGGGTCCCAGGATACTACCTGGAGGCTCCTTTCTTTTCTGGGTTATATGCCTGACTTCTCAGATCATTTTAATTTATATGTGATTCTTCCTAAAAGAGGAATACCACAAATATCCCAGATAGCAGAGATTCTGGCCTGTTAAGATTTTAGTGAGCACTTCAGTGGGCATACCTCATTTAAGGGAAATTATTTTTACTCTATCATTTTCTACCCTAAGATGGATGCAGTAGGGATTCAACAAAAATCCTCCTAGACAGTTGTGGTTGATATCAGGGGCCTTTTGTCATTTGGTTTGAATGAACACATTCGGAGTCCCAAAGAACGTGACACTTTGGTTTGCTAACACGCAAGAGAAATAATTAATTCCTGTCTAGGGAAGAAAAAAATGTGAGATCAATCAACTGTACATGTTAAATGTCCAGATTTGAGGCTGGAATGTCCATTTTACACAGCTCACACACTTCTCTACATCTTGCTCAATGTTATGTGGAAGCCTGGATGGGAGGGGAATTCGGGGGAGAATGGATACATGTATGTTGCTTTGCTGTTCACCTGAAACTATCACAACATTGTTAATCGGTTATGAAATGAAAAACGGAAAGTGTTAGTTGCTCAGTCATGTCTGATCCTTTGCAACTCCATGGACCATAGCCCACCAGGCTCCTCTGTCCATGGGACTTCCCAGGCAAGAATACTGGAGTGGGTTGCCATGCCCTTCTCCAGGGGATCTTCCTGACCCAGGGATCGAACCTGGGTTTCCTGCATTGCACGCAGATTCTTTACCACCTGAGCCAGCAGGGAAGCCCTAATCAGCTATGCTCCAGTGTAAAATAAAAAGTTAAAAAAACCCAAGTTATTCTGACACGTTAAAGAAATACAAATATTTCCTAAAAGAAGGTCTGATAAAAAAAAAAATTGATGTGGTAACACCTGTGGGTACTCTGCATATAGCTACCTGTATGAGTTTTGCTTGTCTTGGGGAACTGAGTTGATTGGAAGAGGAATCAGAGATAAGAATATATCAGGATCATGGGACTGAGGTAGAAAGATGGCAATGGATGGGGAGATGGGAAGTTAAGCTTGGAGATGCTTTTTACTTTACCTTATCCAGGCAAATCCTGAACTTCCTAACTCCAGGCAACAATGAAAAAGCAACAATGGAAAATGGTGCCTCAGGAAAAAAGCAAACCCTGACCAAGTTTTGTATAAACCTTCCCCTAGATCTGCCATGGAAGCTTTCCAAAAATTGGATGGCTTAAGAAGGCTCTATCCCTCTTGAGAGCACTTACAAAGAACCCCCATTGTTGGTTCTGCTGATTGCCCAAGCCACTTTGAGCTTCACAGGGAAGAAGAAAAAAGGAAGGGTACCTCAGAATGGTGGAGGCCTACTTCCTCAAGAGAGCTGTATGCAAAGTTCAGCTCTGATGGCCTGCTATTTGACTTGGCCCAAGGAGAGGGTCTATGTTACCTAGAAAAGTCTGTGTTAGTGCTCCACACAAAAATGTAAAACAGCATTTCACAAAGTGAGGGCTAGGATGCCCTTGGAGATTAAAAGAACTTGAGAAAGGACTGATGGTTCGATACACATTTTTTTGGCCATACTACACGGCATGTGGGATCTTACTTCTCTGACCAGGGATTGAACCCGTGCTCCTTGCAATGGAAGTTCAGAGTCTTAATCACTGTGCCACCAGGGCCCAAGACTGATGGTTCAGTAAAGAGACTCACCCATAAATAGACTTCTCCCGTGCCAGCCTATGGCCTACCAAACAACACAGCATTCGGAACCTCTTCTCTTACTTGCCCTTTTCTCATCTATCATCTACTTTGTTAAGATCCAAGTTCTGTATGTGCCCTGAATCTTTTTTTTAAGTTCTCTCTTGTCAGTGGTCTGCCAATCTCACCCCGTTAAAAAGCCCTGACTCTTGTTCTTGCCCATGTTCATTTTTCACACTTCCTCCTAATTATCTGGCAGCCAGCATATTGGGCTTCTCTTCCAACTCTAAGCTCTTAGGACAACAATCAACCACAGCCAAAATCCCTATGATATTACAACAGATGCTGTCACAGACCTATAAAACCAGGTTAAATGACAAAACCTTGATAGAAAGTATTAAAGAGACAGTTGCTATAAAGTCATCCTAAGGCAGGAGGAGAGGATAGTGGGGCATTTCTTCCAAGAGGTAGTAATGACAGTATCCTCGCCAAGGAGTTAGGAGACTTGGTCTCAGCTCTACCATCAGTTCCCATATTTGAAAAGAAGGCTTACAAGTGACATCAGTCTTCTTTCAAAGAGGGATCTCCAAACTGCTGGTGGCTTAAGGTGGTACATAGATATGTTTATTTTATTCTAATGGTTAAGCATATATTCTATCCTAAATTTGGAAAACATTGGTTTTCCATTTTTAATTTCATTTTAAAATAAATTTAGCCAGGTAAAATCATGAACCAACCTAAAGAATAGCATTTAGTTAAATAATAAACACTACATACAGCAAGAATAAAGGTATTATGTAAACTTGGATTTAGTGAGGGATGGGCTAGATCAGTCTTACTGGTTCTAGCATTTTGGGCCAATAATAGGCCTTCCCTTGTAGTTCAGTCAGTAAAGAATCTGCCTGTAGTGCAGGAGACCTGGGTTTGATCCCTGGGTTGGGAAGATCCCCTAGAGAAGGAAATGGCAACCCACTCCAGTATCTTTGCCTGGAAAATCTCATGGACAGAGGAGCCTGGTGGGCTGCAGTCCATGGGGTCACAAAGAGTCAGGTACTACTGAGCGACTAACACTTACTTACTTACTTAAACAATAATAACTAACAACTTACAGCATTTATTATGTGCCAGGCATGTGCCAATGTACTAAGAATTATATATAGGAAATCACATAATCTCCACAACAACTTTATGAGGTAGGCATTATTATTATTATCTCAATTTTACAAATGAGGAAACTGAGGGACTATGAACTTGCCTAATGCTACACAACTTAAGAGTCAGAGCCAGGATTTGAATCAGGTAGATTGGATGCAGAAGCCACAGTCTATATCAGCGCTTCTCAAAGTGTGGTTCCTGTAGCATCCACATCCCTTGAGAACTTGCTAGAAACTCAAATGATCAGATCCTCGCCCCAGACCTACTGAATCAGAATCTTTGGGAAGGAGGTTCAATAATCTGTGTTTTAACAAGCCGTGCAGGTAACTCTGACACACAAACTCACACTGGAGCGTGTACCACACTGTAATGCGCTAGCGTGAACCAATGGCAACAAGTGTAGGATGATGGGAAAGTAATGTGGAGGGCAAACTGAGATAGAGTGAAGGTTGATACAAGATGAGAGAAGCCTGGACATGTGTGATAGCAGAAGGGAAGGAGTCTGATTATGGATGGATTATGGAAACAGAGGAGAAGAGGAAGAAAGCAGAGCAGCTTGGGGTCACAAAGGACAATGAGAATGGCTAACTCTTGAGTACTGGAAATGACAGAAATGGACCCAGGGAAGAAACCGAGGCTTTCGACTTTTTGCTCATATGACCAAAAAAAAAAAAAAAAAAAAAAAAAGATTAATAGATTTTAGTGATGGTGCAGGGGAACTGACCAGCTTTTGAGCCAAGTGATGGCTGATTCCAACTCCTATGAGCCACTGACATGGGTGAAATAATCTTTACTCACAATGTTTAGATCATAGTAGCAGCTGGAGACGGAGAAGGCAATGGCACCCCACTCCAGTACTACTGCCTGGAAAATCCCATGGATGGAGGAGCCTGGTAGGCTGCAGTCCATGAGGTCGCTACGAGTCGGACACAACTAAGCGACTTCACTTTCACTTTTCACTTTCATGCATTGGAGAGGAAATGGCAACCCACTCCAGTGTTCTTGCCTGGAGAATCCCAGGGATGGGGGGAGCCTGGTGGACTGCCGTCTATGGGGTCGCACAGAGTTGGACGCGACTGAAGCGACTCAGCAGCAGCAGCAGCAGCAGCAGCTGGAGATGAAGATTTTCCAATGAACCAAACCCAGTGATTATTGGTTTTTGTAGCAGCCATGAAAATGTGCCACTAAGGTCTCTTGTTTTGGGGAGCATAATTGACAGATGGCTGTAGCTGCTGATCTCTGAATCCATCACCACATTTGAGCCAAGGTCATGCTTCCATCAGGAAGTTCCCAGACAGTGGCTGAGCATGCCAAGAATACTAAGGTGGGCCCCTTCCTGTGAGATGGACTTCCCAGGTGTCACAGTGGTAAAGAATCTGCCTGCCAATGAAGGAGACACAAGAGACGCAGGTTTGATCCTTGGGCTGGGAAATGGAGGAGGAAATGGCAACCCACTCTAGTATCCTTGCCTGGAAGCTTTCATGGACAGAGAAGCCTGGTGGATTACAGTTCATAGAGTCACAAAGAGTCAGACACAACTCTTTGACTGAGCACACACTTCCTGTGAGACAGAGGACTCCTCTCCAAAGGGCAGGTTTGGCTTGAAAACTCCCTATTGACTTGGCTGAAACACTCTCAGGACTGTCCTGTAATCTGAGATTCTACTGGTCCAATCCTCTTTCCTTCCCTCTCTCTTTCACAAGGGTCAGCCGTGCACTGTGATCTGACAGCCTCTATTTTCTTTGGGTCCCTTTCCTTCTTCCCTCATGGGCACCCAACTCAATAAACCTCTTGCATATGTGCATGCTCAGTCGCTCAGTTGTGTCTGACTCTTTGCAAACCCATGGACTGTAACCCACCAGGCTCCTCATCCATGGAATTTTTCAGGCAAAAATACTTGAGTGGGTTCCTTCTCCGGGGGATCTTCCCATCCCAGGGGTTGAAGGCACATGTCTTACATCTCCTGCATTGGCAGGTGGATTCTTAACCACTACGTCACCTGGGAAGCCTGGAGAATTTCTAATGTCATATTGGAGTCTGCTTTACAGAGGTCCTAAGCTAACAAAGCATTCTTCCCCAACTATGATTTGCTATATGAGCGAAGATGTGGACTCTGCAGATATCTCAGGGTTGAACGGTTTGAGGCTAAGAGTAACTCACACTCTAAGGAGGCAAGGGGAGTAGAAGTAGAGATTGTGATAACCTTAACCCCAGACCTTTACAACAGGGGACCTGCTTCATTCAAATTCCATCAGTAACACAGAGACAAATGTCAGGGTTGTATAAGTTATAATTGGAAAGCTCACCATTATACAGGTTTTGTTCTCTATGTGAATTCCACAGGAAAAGCTCGGATACCAGGCCTTGAGTAATGTGCAAGGAGTCAATGATCTGAGTAAAATGGGTGGATCCTGGTGTGTGATGAGATGTATTATTTGCTCAGTCGTGTCTGACTCTTTGCAAACCCATGGACTGAGGCCCACTGGGCTCCTCTGTCTGTGGAATTCTCTAGGCAAGAACACTGGAGTGGGTTGCTGTGCCCTTCTCCAGGGGATCTTCCTGACCCAGGGATCAAACCCGGGTCTCCCATGTTGCAGGCAGATTCTTTACCATCTGAGCCATCAGACAAGTCTAAAGCATGTGAGATAACTTCCTTCTTTATTGATGGGAAGATATCTGATTCCAGGTGAAAATGAGGCTGGTGGTGACAGCAAGATGAGGAAGGAGAATGATCCGGCAAAAGCTGAAGGAGGTAATGTTGGCAGTGAGACTTTCATTTTTTGAGTGTAGACTTCTACTACAAATACTCTTCAGGAGGGACCTCTTTGAGGCTAAATATCCCTGGGAGAAGTAAAATCTTAGGAGTCAACATCTCAGAGGAGATAGTCTGTGGAACAGTTGGAATAGAGCTCATTACGGGTGAGCTATGGGGTCTCACTGAAAGAGGAAAGTGAAAAGTGAAAGTGAAGTCATTCAGTCGTGTCCGATTCTTTGCGATCCCGTGGACTGTAGCCCACCAGGCTCCTCTGTCCATGGGATTCTCCAGGCAAGAATACTGGAGTGGGTTGCCATTTCCTTCTCCAGGGGATCTTCCTGACTCAGGGATTGAACCCAGGTCTCCCGCATTGCAGGCAGGCGCTTTAACCTCTGAGCCACCAGGGAAGCCCGGATAAATGAAAAAGGCCCAAATTTTTACAACTTTCTCTTTCCCATGTTTGCACTGTTGTAGAGGACACTGACATTCTTCTCTGCCAAGAAAGCCTGAGTGTCTGGCCTGTTTTCTCCTAGACCCAGGGTATGGCAGGAACCAAGCCAAACCAATCTTTTTTTTTTTTTTTTGGTATATTTTAATCCTTTGGCTGCACCACATAGTGTGTGGGTCTTAGTTCCACAACCAGGGATTGAACCCATGCCCCCTGTATTGGCAGCACCAAGTGTTAACCATTGGACCACCAGGGAAGTACCACAAGCCAATCTTGTAAAGAAAATTATAAGTTACTAGTTGAAGGTGTGTCTTCCTGTGGAAACTAGGGATCAGGCCTCTCTTACTTGTGCCTTCAGAAGAGCTGAGAAGCTTCAGACACACTGAAATTTGCTTTACTGAGAGGATTATAAGGATTATAATTAACTAACTGAAAAACAACTAATTGAAAGGATCATAAGCAACTAATTGCAAAAACAAGTATGGGATATTTAAGACACAAAAAAGTGTTAAAAAAAAAAAAGGAACGAGAGTAAACTCTCTGATACAACTTGTGGTTTAGTGGGAATGTTCAATAGCAGGGGGAAACCTTAGGATACAAAGACACCTTCTACACGAAGGTACCAAATATTTGTTAAGAAACAGATGCACCTGGCAGTTAAGTGCTAATGCCATTAACCACAATTATACCCTTCTCCTGATTGTTCATTTATAATCATTATACTACTTAATAAATAATAAATGTGATTATCACTTTGCAAATCATTTAACATTGCCAATCTAAAGAATCATTTATTTTTAAATTTTTTTAATTTGTTTTTTAATTTTTATTTTTGCTTTATTTTACTTTACAATACTGTATTGGTTTTGCCATACATTGACATGAAACCGCCATGGGTTTAGATCGTAAAGACAATCTAAAAGAAAGAAAGAAAGTGAAGTCGCTCAGTCGTGTCCGACTCTTTGTGACCCTGTGGACTGGAGCCTACAATCTAAAGAAGGGGTAACTCCAAAGGGGAAGGGGTTGTTGCTGCTGTTCAGTTGCTAAGTTTTGTCTGACTGTCTGTGACCCCACGGACTGCAGCACACCAGGATTCCCTGTCCTTCACTGTCTCCCAGAGTGTGCTCAAACCCATGTCCATTGAGTCACTGATGTCATCCAATCATCTCATCCTCTGTCACCCCCTTCTCTTCCTGGCCTCAATCTTTCCCAGCATCAGGGTCTTTCCCATGAGTCAGCTCTTCACATCAGGTGGCCAAAGTATTGGAGGTTCAGTTTCACCATCAGTCCTTGCAATGAATATTGAGGGTTGATTTCCTTTGGGATTGACTGGTTTGATCTCCTTGCTGTCCAAGGGACTCTCAAGAGTCTCCTCTGGCACCATAATTCAAATGCATCAATTCTTTGGCACCCAGCCTTCTTTATGGTCCAACTCTCCCATCCATACATGACTACTGGGAAAACTAGTTTGACAAGATAGACATTTGTCAACAAAGTGATGTCTCTGCTTTTTAATATGCTGTTTAGGTTGGTCATAGCTTTTCTTCCAAGGAGTAAACATCTTTTAATTTCATAGCTGCAGTCACCATCTGCAGTGATTTTGGAGCCCCCCAAAATAAAGACAGCCACTGTTTCCATTTTTTCCTCATCTACTTGCCATGAAGTATTAGGATTGGATGTCATGATCTTAGTTTTCTGAATGTTCAGTTTTAAGCCAGCTTTTTCACTCTCCTCTTTCACTTTCTTTCTTTCTTTTTATTTTTACTTTATTTTACTTTTCAATACTGTATTGGTTTTGCCATACATTGACATGAATCCGCCATGGGTGTACATGAGTTCCCAATCCTGAACTCCCCTCCCACCTCCCACCCCATATCATCTCTCTGCGTCATCCCCATGCACCAGCCCCAAGCATCCTGTATCCTGTATTGAACATAGACTGGCAATTCATTTCTTACATGATAGTATACATGTTTCAGTGCCATTCACTTTCATCAAGAGGCTCTTTAGTTCCTCTTCACTTTCTGCCATAAGGGTGGTATCATCTGCATAGCTGAGGTTATTGATATTTCTCCTGGCAATCTTGATTCCAGCTTGTGCTTTATCCAGCCCAGCATTTTGCATGGTGTAAACTGCATATAAATTAAACAAGCAGGGTGACAATATACAGCACTGACATACTCCTTTCCCAATTAGGAACTAGTCCATTGTTCCACGTCTGGTTACAACTGTTGCTTCTTGACCTGCATACAGGTTTTTCAGGAGGCAGGTCAGGTAGTCTGATAGTCCCATCTCTTGAAGAATTTTCCACAGTTTGTTGTGACCCACACAGTCAAAGGCTTTAGTGTAGTCAGTGAAGCAGAAGTAGAGGTTTTTCTGGAATTCCCTTGCTTTTTCTATGATTCAATAGATGTTGGTGATTTGATCTCTGGTTCCATTGCTTTTTCTAAATCCAGCTTGTACATGTGGAAGTTCTTGGTTCACTTATTGTTGAAGCCTAGCTTGAAGGATTTTGAGTATTATCTTACTAGTATGTCAAATGGGAGAAGGCTATGGCACCCCACTCCAGTACTCTTGCCTGGAAAATCCCACGGATGGAGGAGCCTGGTGGGCTGCAGTCCATGGGGTCGCTAAGAGTTGGACACGACTGAGTGACTTCACTTTCACTTTTCACTTTCATGCATTGGAGAAGGAAATGGCAACCCACTCCAGTGTTCTTGCCTGGAGAATCCCAGGGACGGGGGAGCCTGGTGGGCTGCTGTCTATGGGGTCACACAGAATCGGACACGACTGAAGCGACTTAGCAGTAGCAGCAGCAGCATGTGAAATGAGTGCAGTTGTACAGTAGTTTGAATGAATATTCTTTGGTATTTCCCTTCTTTGGGACTGGAATGAAAACTGACCTTTTCCTGTTCTGTGGCCACTGCTGAGTTTTCCAAATTTGCAGGCATATTGAGTGCAACACTTTAACAGCATCATGTTAGGGTTTTAAGTAGCTTAGCTGGAATTCCATCACCTCCACTAGCTTTGTTCTTAGTAATGCTTCCTAAATCCCACTTGACTTCACACTCTAGGATGTCTGGCTCTAGATGAGTGACCCCACCATTGCAGTTATCTGGGTGATTAAGACCTTGGTTATCTGGTCATTAAGAAGAGAAGTGAAAGGCAAAGGAGAAAGGGAAAGATATACCCAACTGAATGCAGGGTTCCAAAGAAGAGCAAAGAGAGATAAGAAAGCCTTCTTAATTGAATAATGCAAAGAAATGGAGGAAAACAATAGAATGGGAAAGACTAGAGATCTCTTCAAGAAAATTAGAGATACCAAGGGAACATTTTATGCAAAGATGGGCTCGATAAAGGATGGAAACAGTAAGGACCTAACAGAAGCAGGAGAGTTAAAGGGAAAAGGGAGAGGGATAAATTAGGAGTATGGGATTAACAGATACACACCATTATATATAAAATAGATAAACAACAAGGATTTACTGTAACACAGGGAACTATATTCAATGTCTTATAATAATCTGTAATGAAAAAGAATCTGGAATAGAATATATATGAACACATATATGTGCATATATACATATATTTACATATATATATGAATATATAGCTGAACCCCTTTGCTATACACCCCAAACTAGCACAATATTGTACATTAACTGCAGTTCAATAAAATAAAAATAAAGAATGAATAACCAAGACTCCCAGGTTCCTGCTACTGCCTCTGATTAGAATAGCAGGTTTCACTCCTCTCTATTTAAAATGTGAGAGTTCAACTCTTTGACACAGCCTAACAATAATATCAATGTTATTAAAACTTAATGAACACAGTTTTTGCATAAGAAGAACGCCTGCTGAGGACACAGGCTATAAGTAAGAGGAGCAAATTATTAGGTGGAGAGCAACACATTAACAAAGGCAAACATCCAGGAATTTGCTCATGATAAAAATAAAGATTGTATTAGTTGATCAGAACTAAACATGCCCATAGGTTTTGCTAAGCTAGGCTTGATCATTTCAATTAATGGGCTACTATATCTTTCTTGTAATCAGGTGGCGCTGGACATAGATGTCTGGAAAGCATGTAAGTCTGAATCATGGGAAAATAAACCAAATAATCTGTTTGGATGTGGCCACCGCACAAACCAATGGATGGGCCCAGTTTAACAGGCAGGCCTCTCCAGTCTCACATGTCCAGGAAAGTAGATATCACTTCTAGTAAACTCAAGAACGATGATAATCCTGTACCAAACATCCAGAGTACAATTACCACATGGTAGGCTGGAGGCCATGTCTTGCTGAATCTGTCTGAGTCAGGAGGCTGGGACCTAGTCCCATTTTTGCCACCAACTGACTTTGTTAACCTTATTTACCACCCCTCACCTCTTTCAGCCTCAGCCTTCTCATCTACAAAATCAGGGGATTAGATGGCATGCTCCTTAGGGATCCTTTCGGCTCTAGAGTGTGCATTTTATTTACTGTATTTTGTTTCTTGCAAATTGATCATGTCTGCATGACCAAAACTAGAGAGGAAAAATAAGTTTCATCTTAAATGATGCCAGCTAATTGCCTTGATTGTTTGATACTGGCTGTCTAGAACACTGTTGAGAAGAATTCTGAGACTAGATTCAAGTTCAGCAGGAAAGAAAGCCAAAGACAAAGGTGGGAAATGATTGCTTTCAGGCCATGGATTTACCAACCCTGGCACAGATAATACCACTTGGGCAACTCGATCATATTTGTTAGAAGACTCTATTCTAACTAGTTCATTGAACTGGAGTTTAGTGTTTTTTCAAATATCCCCAAGATTATCATGAATGCTATTTGCTCTATAAGAACAATGAGAATAAATTTTTACTTTCTTATTAACACTTATTATTACTTAGTTATTACTATTCCTAATAGTAGTTTTAGCAATAACTAATAATAATGCTTGATATTATTTACTATATAGAGACAAATATTGTAAATTTGGAAGCATGAAAGGCAAGTCCAGGAACAGCCATAGCTGGTTTTCAACTTGATGAGTTGTACAATGCAGAGCTGCCACTGTTTTAAATTCAGACAGATGACTAACTGTCTGCAGTCAAGGCTATGAAATATAGATCAGTAAACTATTAAATGGCAGAGAAACACTTTGAGAATTAAGTAAGCAAGCACTTTTTTGGTATAAAAAATGTTTAATGTGAAATGATGAAAGTTGATTCTGGGCAGTCTGCTGTGATGTCTCAGAATGCCCTACACTCATATTGTTTCTCCAGCTTAACAAAGTGCAGCTAAAAGCATATTAACATTTCAGACAGAAAAAAAGAGGAAATATCAATGGCTTGCCATTTTTTAGTGAAACTAATAAGAACTCAGGAGTTGTACATTTTGAAAACCTCAATACATCTAAGGATATTTGATTGTATCCCACCTTCTACATCAAAGAAAGAGCATTCCAACTGAGCAGTGTTTACCAACCACTTCTTTAATCTTCTCTAAATTAGAAGCCATCATTAGCGCAGATAATGGCCTTCTGTAAGAAGCAAGCCAATACTACTGCTAATCGTCTGGCATTCTGCTGCCCTATATGGTAGCTACTAATCACACGTGGCTATTACATTTAAATTAATATTAAGATTTAAAACTCAGTCCCTCAGCCACATTAGCCATATTTCAAATGCTCCATAGTTATATGCAGCTAGAGGCTACCTTTCATTGAATTAGATTCATTGAGTTAAACAAGGCTGTGGTCCATGTGATCAGATTGGCTACTTTTCTGTGATTGTGGTTTCAGTCTGTCTGCCCTCTGATGCCCTCTCTCAATGCCTACTGTCTTATTTGGGTTTCTCTTACACAACAGAAGACTCTACACATGGACATCACCAGATGGCCAACACCAAAATCAGATTGATTATATTCTTTGCAGCCAAAGATAGAGAAGCTCTATACAGTCAGCAAAAACAAGACCGGGAGCTGACTGTGGCTCAAATCGTGAACTCCTTATTTCCAAATTCAGACTTAAATTGAACAAAGTAGGGAAAACCACTAGACCATTCAGGCATGACCTAAATCAAATCCCTTACAACTATACAGTGGAAGGGAGAAATAGATTTAAGGGACTAGATCTGATAGACAGAGTGCCTGATGAACAATGGACGAAGGTTTGTGACATTGTACAGGAGACAGGGAGCAAGATCATCCCCAAGAAAAAGAAATACAAAAAAGTAAAATAGCTGTCTGATGAGGCCTTACAAATAGCTGTGAAAAGAAGAGAAACAAAGAGCAAAGGAGAAAAGGAAAGATATACCCATTTGAATGCAGAGTTCCAAAGAATAGCAAGGAGATATAAGAAAGCCTTCATCAGTGATCAGTGCAAAGAAACAGGAAAACAACAGAATGGGAAAGACTAGAGATCTCTTCAAGAAAATTAGAGATACCAAGGGAGCATTTCATGCAAAGATGGGCTCGATAAAGGACAGAAATGATATTGACCTAACAGAAGCAGAAGACACTAAGAAGAGGTGGCAAGAATACACAGAAGAACTATACAAAAAAGAGCTTCATCACCCAGATAATCATGATGGTGTGATCACTCACCTAGAGCCAGACATCCTGGAATGTGAAGTCAAGTGGGCCTTAGGAAGCATCACTATGAACAAAGCTAGTGGAAGTGATGGAATTCCAGTTGACCTATTTCAAATCTTAACAGATGATGCTGTGAAAGTGCTTCACTCAATATGCCAGCAAATTTGGAAAACTCAGCAGTGGCCACAGGACTGGGAAAGGTCAGTTTTCATTCCAATCCCAAAGAAAGGCAATGCCAAAGAATGCTCAAACTACTGCACAATTGCACTCATCTCACATGCTAGCAAAGTAATGCTCAAAATTCTCCAAGCCAGGCTTTAGCAATAGGTGAACCATGAACTTCTTGATGTTCAAGCTGGTTTTAGAAAAGGCAGAGGAACCAGAGATCAAATTGCCAACATCCACTGGATCATCGAAAAAGAAAGAGAGTTCCAGACAAACACCTATTTCTGCTTTATTGACTATGCCAAAGCCTTTGACTGTGTGGATCACAATAAACTGTGGAAAATTCTGAAAGAGATGGGAATACCAGACCACCTGACTTCCCTCTTTGAGACATCTGTATGCAGGTCAGGAAGCAACAGTTAGAACTGGTCATGGAAAAACAGACTGGTTCCAAATAGGAAAAGGAGTATGTCAAGGCTGTATATTGTCACCCTGCTTATTTAACTTATATGCAGAGTACATCATGAGAAACGCTGGGCTGGAGGAAGCACAAGCTGGAATCAAGATTGCCGGGAGAAATATCAATAACCTCAGATATGCAGATGACACCACCCTTATGAAAGCAAAGAAGAACTAAAGAGCCTCTTGATGAAAGTGAAAGAGGAGAGTGAAAAAGTTGGCTTAAAACTCAACATTCAGAAAACTGAGATCATGGAATCCGGTCCCATCACTTCATGGCCAATAGATGGGGAAACAGTAGAAACAGTGGCTCACTTTAGTTTTTTGGGCTCCAAAATCACTGCAGATGGTGATTGATTGAAGCTATGAAATTAAAAGATGCTTACTCCTTGGAAGGAAAATTATGAACCAACCTAGACAGCATGTTAAAAAGCAGAGACATTAGTTTGCCAACAAAGGTCCATCTAGTCAAGGTTATGGTTTTTCCTGTGGTCATGTATGGATGTGAGAGTTGGACTATAAAGAAAGCTGAGTGCTGAAGAATTGATGCTTTTGAACTGTGGTGTTGGAGAAGACTCTTGAGAGTTCCTTGGACTGCAAGGAGATCCAACCAGTCCATCCTAAAGGAGATCAGTCCTGGGTGTTCATTGGAAGGACTGATGCTGAAGCTGAAACTCCAATACTTTGGCCACCTGATGGGAAGAGCTGACTCATTTGAAAAGCCCCTCATGCTGGGAAAGATGGAGGGCAGGAGAAGGGGAGAACAGAGGATGAGATGGTTGGATGGCATCACTGACTCAATGGACATGAGTTTGAGTAAACTCTGGGAGTTAGTGATGGACAGGGAAGCCTGGAGTGCTGCAGTGCATGGGGTCGCCAAGAGTCGGACATGACTGAGCGATTGAACTGAAGAGGCTACCTTATTAGACATCGCATTTCCATCATGGCAGAAAGTTCCAAAGAATGGCTCTGCTCCAGAGACAAACCTGGAGTGGGTAGGGCTTTCAAAATGGCTTAGAGAGCATTTCCATGAGGATTCAGCGCTGGAAGAAATTTTAAAAATTCAAATTCATCTCTTTTGTTTTTTTGATGAGGAAACTGAGGCCCAGCGAAGGTCACATAGCTAAGTGATAGCAGACTGGGAACTAGAATCCAGGATTCCTGATTCTGAGGCCTCACCTCATTCCATGATCCTGGTAATATACCTATAGTATTTTTCTGGTTATGCTCCTAGCTTGGGGTCAGCTCCCCCCAATATCAGTAGCTCTATTCCAGTAGCCAGGTATGCCCATTATCTCCCTGTTGCTCGTTATGGAGAGAAAACATCAGGAGAACACTGAATGGGGTAGGAGGCTGGGGAAGAGTATGCAATTATGCAAGTAAATACCTAGCTCCAGAATGAAGAGTAAACATTCCCAGTTATCTATAAATATTTAACCAAAGTCATACATCTAGGCCCCAAAGAAGGGGGTTTATTCTTGACATTTGCAATTAAAACAGATTAATCCCTTGACACAATGTTAATACTAACCTTTCTTGAGTATAAACATGTCCTAGGATACTCCACACTGAGTGTAAATGTATAGGAACAGATTATTCACTGGATAGCCAGCTCTTGGCAAAAATACAATGGTCTATTCTCTGAGCACATGGATGGGGATACTGCACCAGCGAGGGGTTTATTGGGTCCTGTTTTCCATGGGTGGAGGGGAAAGGAAATGGTCTTGTTTACAAGGACCTTTAGGCTGTCCTCCAGAAGTTTGGCTGTTGGGACTCATTTGGCTGGGTCCTAGGCTGGATCCAAAACCTCTCATGGTAGTTCTGTGATGGTACATTTTCATTGGCTGTCATTCCCTCAGCTACCCTGAACCAGGTGCTGGAGCTACAGCGATGGCTGGGTCCCAGCACACTGTTTCTCAAAGGACTCACGTCGGTTTTCTTATTTCAGGCAAGGTTTTATTGGGCCCCTGCTGCAGCAGGAGGGAATTGAGAACAAACCGCAGGATCTCTTGCTTGCTTGCTCCCTGAGGATGGGGGGAAAGCTTGCTCCTTATATGGGATGAGGGTAGGGGTAGGTTCAAGGGTCAGGTTAAAAGGGTGGCTTAGGTGATTTGCTCACCCCTTAGCTGGTGTTTTGTGCAGGGGGCATGCACAGTACCCTGCTTTTGCTCCTGACCCCTTGCTTTTGCTCCAGGCTCCTCAACAGTGGCAGTTGGGTTTTTCTGGTCTCTTTCTATGTTTTGTCCAGAATTTGCCCTAACTGTGCATACATGCAGTTACTTTTACTCCCATTTAGTTTCTTTGTGGGCTTAAAGAATCCTCCTGCCAATGCAGGGGATACAGGAGACATGGGTTTGACCTTTGGGTTGGGAAGATCCCCTGGAGAAGGAAATGGCAACCCACTCCAGTATTCTTGCCTGGGAAATCACATGGACTAAGGAGCCTGGTGAGCTCCTGGGGTTACAAAGAGTCAGACACAACTTAGAGACTGAACAACACACAAACAACAACATACTTTCCTTGTATTTTGTTGCTGGAGGAAATGTGTGTTCAGCATTGCAGCACTACAGCCAAGGGTCCCAGGTCCTAGGCCTGTCTCATTCCCCATCCCCCCACCCCTGGAAAGACTCTATACCCTTATTCTTAAGTGGTAAGGGCCCAATCCTCCCTTTGAAGGAGTCATTGGTTTTCAAAACAGGTTACTGCTGCAAGGAATTCCTAAAATGAGAAGCGCAGGAAAAAAACAACTTGCATTAAAGAGCGGTTAGTCCTCAAAGCCTTAGGCTCCCTTTGTGACCTCTTTGCAGCCCGCCAGACTCCTCTGTCCATGGAATTCTTCACGCAAGAATACTGGAGGGGTTGCCATTTTCTTCTCCAGGGGATCATCCCTCCTGACCCAGGGATCAAACCTGGGTCTCCTGCATTGTAGGCAGATTCTTTACTGTCTGAGCCAGCAGGGAAACCCATGGGAGGTCCTTTTAACCTCTCTTTTATGTATCATTTCTTCACCAAGATAATCATGGCTCTTCCTTCCTGAGAGTACACATTGGAGGTATTGGGGACTTAATGGGTTAGCTCTGTTTATACTTGAAAACATGGATCTGCTGCTGCTGCTGCTGCTAAGTCACTTCAGTTGTGTCTGACTCTGTGACCCCATAGACGGCAGCCCACCAGGCTTGGGGTTCCCTGGGATTCTCCAGGCAAGAATACTGGAGTGGGTTGCCATTTCCTTCTCCAATGCATGAAAGTGAAAAGTGAAAGTGAAGTCTCTCAGTCATGTCTGACTCAATGACCCCATGGACTGCAGCCTACCAGGCTCCTCCGTCCATGGGATTTTCGAGGCAAGAGTACTGGAGTGGGTTGCCATTGCCTTCTCTATGGATCTGATGAGGGAAGGTTTAAACCAAGTATATTATTAATCACTAATGATGGAAAGTCAAGCCTAATTGAGGAAATAGATGGGATTTTTCAAAAATGCATTTTGAGGAGTAAGAGGAGACCTACTGTATTCTGAAAAGCTTACCAAGTCTGGTGTGGTCATCCCTGCCAGACTGGCTCTATCTGTGGTTGTCTAGCTTCTAAAAAAAAGAAATCAGAGAGATTCCATTTGCTTCAGAAAGGACCAACCGGGTGACGGGGTACAGGGCATGCTACCCCCCAAATATGGAAGCTCGGCATAATGAATATTTTAAGCTGAGGAATCTGAGACAACAGCAGACATAGGAAGGTCACTCTGACCTTCCCCCACCGTTCTCCCGTAAAACAGGTCATAAAACCCTGATGTGAGAGATGACCTTCCCATACCCAGAGGAAAGGAGCATCCTTGTTTTTCAAAGACAAAGAGACGCCAAGAAAAATCTGAACAAACAGGGCTTGCTAAGTGTTCCCCAGTTTATTACACTTACCTCATACTTCTTCAGTTCAGTTCAGTTCAGTTGCTCACTCATGTCTGACTCTTTGCGACCCCATGAATCGCAGCACACCAGGCCTCCCTGTCCGTCACCAACACCCGGAGTTCACTCAAACTCATGTCCATTGAGTCGGTGATGCCATCCAGCCATCTCATCCTCTGTCATCCCCTTCTCCTCCTGCCCCCAATCCCTCCCAGCATCAGGGTCTTTTCCAATGGGTCAACTCTTCACATGAGGTAGCCAAAGTACTGGAGTTTCAGCTTTAGCATCAGTCCTTCCAATGAACACCCAGGACTGATCTCCTTTAAGATGGACTGGTTGGATCTCCTTGCAGTCCAAGGGACTTTCAAGAGTCTTCTCGAACACCACAGTTCAAAAGCATCAATTCTTCGGTGTTCAGCTTTCTTCACAGTCCAAATCTCACATCCATACATGACCACTGAAAAAACCATAGCCTTGATTAGATGGACCTTTGTTGACAAAGTAATCTCTCTGCTTTTTAATATGCTATCTAGGTTGGTCATAACTTTCCTTCCAAGGATTAAGTGTCTTTTAATTTCATGACTGCAGTCACCATCTGCAGTGATTTTGGAGCCCAAAAAAATAAAGTCTGACACTGTTTCCACTGTTTCCCCATCTATTTCCCATGAAGTGATGGGACCCGATGCCATGATCTTAGTTTACTGAATGCTGAGCTTTAAGCCAACTTTTTCACTCTCCTCTTTCACTTTCATCAAGAGGCTTTTGAGTTCCTCTTCACTTTCTGCCATAAGGGTGGTGTCATCTGCATATCTGAGGTTATTGATATTTCTCCCAGCAATCTTGATTCCAGCTTGTGTTTCTTGCAGTCCAGCGTTTCTCATGATGTACTCTGCATATAAGTTAAATAAGCAGGGTGACAATATACAGCCTTGACGTACTCCTTTTCCTATTTGGAACCAGTCTGTTGTTCCATGTCCAGTTTTAACTGTTGCTTCCTGACCTGCATGCAGGTTTCTCAAGAGGCAGGTCAGGTGGTCTAGTATTCCCATCTCTTTCAGAATTTTCCACAGTTTATTGTGATCCACACAGTCAAAGGCTTTGGCATAGTCAATAAAGCAGAAATAGGTGTTTGTCTGGAACTCTCTTGCTTTTTCCATGATCCAGCGGATGTTGGCAATTTGATCTCTTGTTCCTCTCCCTTTTCTAAAACCAGCTTGAACATCAGGAAGTTCACGGTTCATGTATTGCTGAAGCCTGGCTTGGAGAATTTTGAGCATTACTTTACTAGCATGTGAGATGAGTGCAATTGTGCGGTAGTTTGAGCATTCTTTGCCATTGCCTTTCTTTGGGATTGTAATGAAAACTGACCTTTCCCAGTCCTGTGGCCACTGCTGAGTTTTCCAAATTTGCTGGCATATTGAGTGAAGCACTTTCACAGCATCATCTTTCAGGATTTGAAATAGCTCCACTGGAATTCCATCACCTCCACTAGCTTTGTTCATAGCGATGCTTCCTAAGGCCCACTTGACTTCACATTCCAGGATGTCTGGCTCTAGGTGAGTGATCACACCATCATGATTATCTGGGTGATGAAGCTCTTTTTGGTATAGGTCTTCTGTGTATTCTTGCCACCTCTTCTTAGTGTCTTCTGCTTCTGATAGGTCCATACCATTTCCGTCCTTTATCGAGCCCATCTTTGCATGAAATGTTCCCTTGGTATCTCTAATTTTCTTGAAGAGATCTCTAGTCTTTCCCATTCTGTTGTTTTCCTCTATTTCTTTGCACTGATTGCTGAGGAAGGCTTTCTTATATCTCCTTGCTATTCTTTGGAACTCTGCATTCAGATGCTTATATGTTTCCTTTTCTCCTTTGCTCTTCACTTCTCTTCTTTTCACAGCTATTTGTAAGGCCTCCCCCAACAGCCATTTTGCTTTTTTGCATTTCTTTTCCATGGGCATGGTCTTGATCCCTGTCTCCTGTACAATGTTAGGAACCTCCGTGCATAGTTCATCAGGCACTGTATCAGATCTAGTCCCTTAAATCTATTTCTCACTTCCACTGTATAATCATAAGGGATTTGATTTACGTCATACCTGAATGGTCTAGTCGTTTTCCCTACTTTCTTCAGTTTAAGTCTGAATTTGGCAATAAGGAGTTCACGATTTGAGCCACAGTCAGCTCCAGGTCGTGCTTTTGCTGACTGTATAGAGCTTCTCCATCTTTGGCTGCAAATAATATAATCAATGTGATTTCGGTGTTGACCATCTGGTGATGTCCATGTGTAGAGTCTTCTCTTGTGTTGTTGGAAGAGGGTGTTTGCTATGACCAGTGCGTTCTCTCGGCAAAACTGTATTAGCCTTTGCCCTGCTTCATTCCGAATTCCAAGGCCAAATTTGCCTGTTACCCCAGGTGTTTCTTGACTTCCTACTTTTGCATTCCAGTCTCCTATAGTGAAAAGGACATCTTTTTTGGGTGTTAGTACTAGAAGGTCTTGTATGTCTTCATAGAACTTCTCAGCTTCAGCTTCTTCAGTGTTACTGGTTGGGGCATAGCCTTGGATTACTGTGATATTGAATGGTTTGCCTTGGAAACGAACAGAGATCATTCTGTCTTTTTTGAGATTGCATCCAAGTACTGCATTTCGGACTCTTTTGTTGACCATGATGGCTACTCCATTTCTTCTAAGGGATTCCTACCCACAGTAGCAGATATAATTGTCATCTGAGTTAAATTCACCCATTCCAGTCCATTTTAGTTCGCTGATTCCTTGAATGTTGACGTTCACTCTTGCCATCTCTTAACTTATCATATTTCTATACAACTGCCCACTCTTCATCAAACCTAGCCTAAAACACAAGTGTAAGTGCTCCTTGGCGTCTCCAGTTCCCTCTAAAGATTCTCATATCATGTAAAACTTAAATTAATTTGTATGCTTTCCCCCTGCTGCTCTGTCTCTCTCAGTGTAATTTAGACCCTGCCAAGGACACTCCAGTACTCTTGCCTGGAAAATCCCATGGATGGAGGAGCCTGGTGGGCTGCAGTCCATGGGGTTGCTAAGAGTAGGACACGACTGAGTGACTTCACTTTCACCTTTTACTTTCATGCATTAGAGAAGGAAATGGCAACCCACTCCAGTGTTCTTGCCTGGAGAATTCCAGGGACGGGGGAGCCTGGTGGGCTGCAGTCCATGGGGTTGCTAAGAGTCGGACACGACTGAGCGACTTCACTTTCACTTTTTACTTTCATGCATTAGAGAAGGAAATGGCAACCCACTCCAGTGTTCTTGCCTGGAGAATTCCAGGGACAGGGGAGCCTGGTGGGCTGCCGTCTCTGGGGTTGCACAGAGTTGGACACGACTGAAGCTACTTAGTAGCAGCAGCAGCAGCAAGGACAGTAAGAGGGTCAAGGAAAACTTTTTTCTCCCCTACAAGAGCCAGTCATGGATGGGTAAGTTAAGCTGATTTTTTTGCTCCTACTAATTCACAGTCAGGGCCCTCAAAGGCCTCTCACTTGAAATACAACTTTGTCTTTACAATGACTCTATCTCTTAAAAGCATCAATTACCCTAATTTTCATTTGATTATCTAAATAAAATTTTTTAAAAAATGATCCTCATAAACTTTTCTTTATGGAGGTAGAAGATATTGGAATCTACATTGTATAAACATCCAGATACACACAGTAGCTATTTGTGTAAAATAATGAGTAAGCCACTGCAGCCAATGTTTACTTAGTCCAGGAAGACCCATAAGACCAACATAACCATAATAAATGATAGATTCTAGTGGGTAAACAAGGTTTGAGAAACAGAAGGGGTTCTGCCACCTAACCTCAAGTCAAAGCAATAGAGTAAGTCAGGGACAAAATCCACAGCAAAAGAGAAATGAAATCTACCTGATGAACTTCCCAAATGAGGTTCCTGCATCCTACTTCTGAAAGCAGCTGTTCTTAGGGTGTTAGCTACACATTAGAACCATCCAAGTTCTACTCTAGAGAGTCTGATTTAATTGATCTGGAGTTAGACTCAAGCACTGGTGTCCCTAGGGTTTTCCAAGGTGGTAAAGAATCTGCCTGCCACTCAGGAGATGCAGGTTCTATCCCTAAGTAGTAGAGATCCCCTGGAAGAGGGCATGGCCACCTACTCCAGTATTCTTGCCTGGAGAATCCTATGGACAGAGGAGTCTGGTGGGCTACAGTCCAGAGGGTAGCAAAGAGTCAGACATGACTTAGTGACTAAACAGCAACAGTAACAACTGTTCTTATTCTTAAGTTTCCCAGGAAATGCTGACGCACAGTCAGGGTTGAAGGGCACTGTCTCAGAGTGCATGGTTCTCCTCAGAGCTGTCATTCATTTGAGGCATCAAGAAGAGCATGCAAAGGAGACACAGACATCAAGAATAGACTTTTGGACTCAGTGGGAGAAGGAAAGGGTGGGGTGATTTGAGAGAATAGTATTGAAACATATACATTACCATATGTAAAAATAGATGGCCAGTGGGAGTTTGATGTATGACTCAGGGCACCCAAAACCAGTGCTCTGTGACAACCTGGAGGGATGAGGTGGTGGGGGGGTAGGAGGGGAGTTCAGAATGGAGGGGGACACATGTATATGTATGGCTGATTCATACTGATGTGTGGTAAAACCATCACAATATTATAAAGTAATTATCCTCCAATTAAAATAAATAAGTGATAATAAATAAAAGAAGAGCTTAGGACAGTGGTTTCCAAACCTGGCTGCGTATCAGCATCCTACCATGAAGTTTTAAAAAATACAAATTCTTGAGACCTATCCCCGTACTTCCAAATTCAAAGTCTGAGGATTTGGTCCCAGGAACCTCCAATTTAGCAAGTTACTCAGATAATTCTTACGCAACCAGCCTGGCAGGTCCTTGTTGGAGAAAATACACTTGAGAACTACTGAGTTAGGTCTTCTGTATATCTGCAATGGTACAGAGCAGTGGTCTTCAACCTTGGATGCTTGGACAGATGAATCTTACCTCTAGAGAAATGTAATTTAATTAATCTGGGGTGGACTCCAGGTACCAGTATTTTTTAAAAAGCTTCCTGTGATTTGTGTGCAATCAGGTTAAGGAGCTAATAGCCCCAAGCAAGAGCTCCAAGCCAAAAAAGTAGATCATTTGCTGGCAAATTTTCATGTCCATGGCAGACATCACTAATCGATTCTGGCATTCTTTCCTGCAGAACCCAACAGTGGCCACATAATTCTATTCACTACATTGTTCTAGGCAGCTACTCTCACACATGGAGTGGGCATGAAACTACTGTTTGCCATCTTTACCTTAGATCCCGCCTGGTAGAGATAAAATTACTTCTGGAGAACCCTTCAAGCTTCTGCTTCTAGTATCATAATTAAGGTTCCAGATTGCTGTTTACCAGGATACTGTTTTGAAGTAAGAGAAGGTAGAAGCCAGAGGTGGGTGCAATAGACAGATCCCTCATCTAGCTACCTCTACTACCAAGTGAAACACATTCAACCTCAGCTTCTGCTGAAAGTAGAAAGCCTTCAGCAGAGGAATTTATCGTATTGAGCTCATGGAGGGACTTTGTATGACCTCCTAATATCAAGTGTACAGGAAAGGCCAAGTATAAAGGGAGTTCACTCAGTATTTACCTCAAATCCAAATTAGCGTTCTTGTTTGTATATTCCAATCCACATTCCAGAAACATTCTACCCTTTGACGGTTGTTTTATCACAGGACTCATACACAGCATGCTGAACTTCCGTCCCAGGCTATGGTACGTGAGGGCATCTCTGGTGGCTCAGATGGTAAGGAATCTGCCTGCAATGTGTGAGACCTGAGTTTGATCCCTGGGTTGGGAAGATCCCCTGAACAAGGACATGGCAACCCACTCCAGTGTTCTTGCCTAGAGAATTCCACAGACAGGAGCTTTGCACGCTGCAGTCAATGGGGTCACAAAGAGTCAGACATGACTGAATGACAAAGATACTTCATATACTTCATATGGTACGTGAGCTGACTCATTGAAAAAGACCCTGATGCCGGGAAAAATTGAGGGCTGGAGGAGAAGCGGATGGCATCATTGACTCAAGGACATGAGTTTGAGCAAACTCCAAGAGATAGTGAAGGACAGAGAAGCCTGGCATGCTGCAGTCCATGGGGTTGCAAAGAGTTGAACACAACTGAGAGACTGGACAACAACAACAACAATGGTACATGACAGAGAGCACTTGAACTTCAGAAATGAAGCTCTTCTCTTGCTGTACTGCTTCCTGGTTTTGGAGGAGAAGACAGGCCAAGTGGGTCAGAAGTTTCAGTAGTTTCTTCTGTATCTGATAATTAAGTGGTATGTGAGGAGGGCAGAAAGAACATAATTTTTTTAATTCTATAAGTGACTTCCTCTTAAACGCAATACCTAGAACAGTCGAATTCACAGAGTCAGAAAGTATATTGGGAGATGTCAGGGGCCAGGGGTGGGGTGGGGAGGGGGAATGGGCATTTAGTATTTAATGGGGACAGAGTTTCAGTTTAGACAAGTGAAAATCTCGGGAGATGGATGATGGTAAGAGTTGCACAACGATGTGAATGTCCTTAGTGCCACTGAATTGTACAGTTAAATATGGTTAAAAGAGTATGTTTTATATTATGTGACTTTTACCACAATAAAAATTTTAAAAATAAATAAGTAAATAAATGTCTATATTTATGCCATTAAAAAAAAATGGGGCCTCTTCCTGGACACTCATGGTTTGCACAAATGCAGAACAAAGAACTGTTGGAAGAAAGAGCTTTTCCCATTGTTGTTGTTGTTGCTTAGTCACTAAATCGTAAAGCACCTTTAAAGGCAACAGATTGTAACTCTGATTAGGATTGGAGAGGTAGGTGCACACTGAACCTACCAAGGAACCAGAAGTCTACAAATGAGGAAAGCCTTAGGGGAGGCAAGTAGCCTGGAATTAAATGAAAGAAGAGGGCTTTAGAATTAGAATAATGTTGAGCAGCTCTATAATTTATTATCTGTGTGACTCTAGGCAAAATTACTTAACCTTTCTTAGCCTCTGCTCTCTCATCTGAAAAATGAGGGATTAAATGAATACCTTCCCTCATAGACTAGTGGAAAAGATTAAATTACATAATGGTAGCTTTCTATAATGGAGAAGGAAATGGCAACCCACTCTAGTACTCTTGAGAACAGATCAGTGCCTGACAAACACTAACTATCAATGAATGGTAGCTAATATTATTAGCCTGGACAATAGGCTTCAGAATGACTTGGGAGGAGTTTTAAAAATACAGATCCCTGGGCTACATGCTAGATCTAAAGAATCAGAATTGGGCTTGCCTTTGGGAATTAGCAAATTTGGCAAGCACTCTGCGTGATTCTGCTTCACATTCAGTTTAAGAGTCACTGTTCTATGTTCCCAGGTGGCACTAGTGATAAAGAACCTTCTTGCCAATGCTGGAGATGTAAGAGACATGGGTTCAATCCCTGGGTAGGAAAGAGCCCTCAGAGGAGGGCATGGCAACCCACTCCAGTATTCTTGCCTGGAGAATCCTATGGACAGAGGAACCTGGTGGGCTACAGTCCATAGTGTCACAGAGTTGGAGACCACTGAAGAGACAGCATACACAGCATGATCTATCCAATAGGGCCAATTATATCTAGCTTGTTTATCTTACAAAATATCCAATTAATTCATATGGAGAAAATTATGTAGTACTCGAGACAAACAACACTGCAAAATTTCTAAATGGTATTAACCAACACCATTTAAATGACAGGAAAGGAAATGGGAGTGAATTTCAGGATTCCAGGTTCAGGGAGAATCCCCAAACACAGGGCACATTCTCTGCCGTCATTGCTTCCTTCATATATAAGTGGCCTAAGACTTAACAAAGGTATGTTTTGACTGGACTCTACAAAGGTGCCAACATTGTTTTTCATTAGTATTTGTGTGTGTGTGTATACTGTAGGGCTTCCCTGGTGGCTCAGACGGTAAAGAATCCACCTGCAATGGAGGAGACACAGGTTGGGAAAATCCCCTGGAGGAGGGAATGGCAACTCACTGCAGTATTCTTGCTTGGAGAATCCCATGGACAGAGGAGCCTGGTGGGCTACAGTCCATGGGGTTGCAAAGAGCCAGACATGACTGAGCAACTAAACAACAACAACAATCATAACTATCATCTAGCAGGAACGGAAAATATCAGAATAGTTGCTGAGGATAGTACTATAAACCGAGTGTTTGTGTACTTGCCAAATTAATATGTTGAAACCTACTTCCTCAGTGTGATGGTATTTGGAGGTGGGGCCTTTGGGAGGTGATTTGGGCATGAAGGCGGAGCCCTTATGAGTGGGATTCAGTTCAGTTCAGTTCAGTCGCTCAGTCATTCTGACACTTTGTGACCCCATGGACTGTACAGTCCATGAAATTCTCCAGGCCATAATACTGGAGTGGGTAGCCTTTCCCTTCTCCAGAGGATCTTCCCAACCCAGGGATCGAACCCAGGTCTCCTGCATTGCAGGCAGATTCTTTTACCAGCTGAGCCACAAGGGAAGCCCTTTATCATCTAAGCCACCAGGAAAGCCCATAGCAGCTTTAATAGACTAAGACAGATGGCGGGGAAGGGTGGAGAATGGCACTGGAATGTGAAGAGGAAGACAGGGCCATCAGATCATGATGACTCACAGTGCTATACGATGAAGAGTTTGGACCTTATTCCTAGGATAGTGGGAAACCATTGAACGGGGGTGTCCAATAAGGAAGGCAATAAAACACAGATGCGACATGTAATAGACGACAAAATGACCAGCAATTTGGGGCACAAGGGCATGACTCAGAACTGCATACTATAGAGGCAAAGGTGAGCTGCTATGGCTGGGGAGGCTATTGTTGAAAGTAGCATGAGCTGGACCTTATCTATAGGAGAGACTTGGGGTTCATAAGGTCCCCCATTTTGGATGGAGGAAAACACCTGAATGGAGTGGAAAGCTCCCAGTGAACATGGTCATGTGGGAAGATGGAGCATGAAGGAGTCATCCTCTTCCCTTGGTGGCCATAACTGTTTTGTTGCTGATATTTTTATGTTGGAAGACTGTAACAATAGAATACTGGAAAGTCACTTTGGAGGATGGGTGAACGAGTAAAAGGAGAGATCTTGGACTTCCAAATCCAAAGCAATCTGAAAAAAAAGATTAGAGGAAGAGTGGAGTTTGTAATGGCCCAAACACTCTGTTTTACAAATGAACAGAAAACTAGGTATTCCTCAGTCAAGAAACAGGAAGATGTTGAGAACCACCTTCCTGTTAAGTATAGGTTTTGAAATGGGAAGACATAATGAAAATAGCCTGAGAGCTCCACAAAGACAGATCCTTTATTTATGCTGTTCATTGAAGAGGCCTTAGTGGGGACTTCCCTGGTGATGTGGTGGCCAAGACTCCTTGTTCCCAATGCAGGGGACCTGGGCTCAATCCCTAGTCAGGGAACTAGATCCCACATGCTGCAACTAAGATCCTGCATGCTTCAATGAAGACCCAGCATCACCAAATAAATTAAAAAATAATTTTTACAAAGGAGGCCTTAGCATTTAGCATGTATGAGTATGTGCTCAGTCATGTCCAACTTTTTGCAACCCCATGGACTATAGCCCACCAGGCTCTTCTCTCCATGAGATTCTCCAGGCAAGAATATTGGAGTGGGTTGCCATGCCCTCCTCCAGGGGATCTTCCCAACCCATGGATCAAACCCATGTCTCCTTCATCTCCAACACTGCAGGCAGATTCTTTACTGCTGAGCCACAGGAAAGCCCAGAATTTAGCATACTGCCTGGCAAATGGTAGGAACTTAGTAAATACGGTGCTTCTCTGCTCACTGCAATAGTACCTATACTATATTTGGAATGCTACATATTAGACTAGCATGGCCTCCAAGCAAGGATGACATGTAAATTTGTGAAGTGTTAAAAAAAAAAGGTGCTTCTAAGGCCAGAGCCAGATATTAAGTATAAATTCTGTGTCTATGGTACTTGAAATTATGAAGGGACTAGGTTTCCTATAAGCACAGTTGCAGGACAGGGAGGGGGTGGTGGTGGTGGTGGCGATGGTTAGGGGATATAATTTGTTGTTTGTCTTCAACTTGGCTCAATGTCTACAATAGTTTCTTATTACTGCTGTAACAAATTACCACAATCCTAGTAGCTTATCAACACAAGTTTATTATTCTGGGTCAGAAGTCTTGAAAATGTCTCACTGGGCTAAAATCAGTGTTGGCAGAATTGTATTCCTTTCTGGAGGCTCTGGGGTAAAATCCATTCCTTTGCCTTTCTAGATTCTAGATGCTGCCTGCATTCCTTTGTTTATGGCCCCTTCCTTCCATCTTTAAAGCCAGAAACTTGGGTCAAGTCTTTCTTACTTCATATCACTCTGACACTCTCCCTTCAGCTTCCCTCCTTCCACTTGTAAGGACCTTTATGATTGCATCCCAGGGAATCCAGAATAATCTTCCCATCTCAAGGTCAACTGATGAGCAACATTACTACCATCTACAAGCTTCATTTCCCCCTGGCATATAACATAGCATGTTCACGTGTTCCAGGGATTAGGATGTGGACATCTTTGCAGGGGGCGGGGGAGCATTATTCTGCCTACTACAAACTTGCACCAATAAAGCTGGTAAATGGACTCTACTGAGCTTTCTTTCAAGCCCAGAGCATATAAATTAGTTAACACAATTGTTGTTTAGTCGCTAAGTCGTGTCTGACTCTTTTGCAACCCCATGGAATGCAGCCTGCCAGGCTCTGTCCATGGGATTCTCTAGGCAAAAATACTGGAGTGGGTTGACATTTCCTTCTCCAGGGGATCTTCTAAACCCAGGGATCATACTCTGTCCCCTGCATTGGCAGGTGGATTCTTCACCACTGAGCTACCCAGGAAGCCCTACTTAACACAATACATTGGCCATATGGTAGAAACTCTCTTGTATATAAACACTCTCTTGAGTAACAAGTACTTGATTGATTAGAGTGAAGAATCATATACAATTATACTTATGGTCCTTAAGCACTTTATTTCAACCTAAAACAGACAAATGCATATTCATTCAGCCATCTGGTGGTGTGACGTGAGCAAGGTCCTTTTTCTGAGCGTGGGTCCTTTGGCTGAAATTTCTGACTCTTTCTTGAATAAACTACATCCCTAATATATCCCATTTGCTTTCCAGCTTCATGGTTTTTTTTTTTTCCCTCTAACAATAGAGCGGTTTTTAAAAGTAACTTTTCTTTATCAAGTCTATCCAAAGAACTGAACTTCATTCACGTGGAAATAGTGGCCTTCATTTTGTATTCATAGCTCATAAATTTACATTAAGTTATCTAATTATATTAGCAAGCACAACTGGCAAAAATAGGTTTGACGACAAAACAACTAATCCTTTTTCTTTTTTCCAGATCAAGCTAAATATATTTGTGACCTTATATGACAGAAATGATATTTAATTCACTGGCAATAGGGCAATATGTTCCATGAACAGTGCCAGCTGATAATGAGAACAACTTGGTAAGCATCAACTTGACACATGGGAGCAGAAGTGTATGGGTCGACCGAAGGGTGACTTACTGCCCGTAATCTTTCTTTGTGCTCTGAGCATTGGTCAGTATATATTTCAGTAGAAAGGAAAAGCATCAACTCAATCTACCATATTGGTTAAGTAGATGTTAGTAATGGGAGCTTTTACTATATTTAAAAGTTTACTAAAAAAGGGACACTTGGGGGTTCCCTGGTGGTCCAGTGGTTAAGACTCTGTGCTTTCAGTACTGAGGGCATGAGTTTAATCCCTGGTCAGGAAACTAAAATCCCACAAGCTGTGTGGCATGGCCAAAAAAAGAAAAAGAAGCACTCAAGAGATATATCACAGTCTCAATGTACTCTTGTACTCAATTCCTTCTTGAAAATGCCCCCACCCAAAATGTGCATCAGCTAGTGTTAACAATGGTTAGTATTTATTTAGTGCTTATAATGGTGCCAAGAGCTTTAGAAATATTATTTAATCCTGATGACAACCATATGAAGTAGGCTGCATTATGCCCATTTTATAAATGAGATAACTAAGAATTAAGAAACTTGCTAAATGTCACACATCAGAAGACATTCAAGCCCAAGCAATCTGGCTCAAGATCTCACACTTACTAATATTATACCCTGTGGTCAATGATTAGACAAGCCCGTCAGGAAGCATAACATGTGGGGCCACCCTACCAGCCGCCTCTTGCTTTCTGTTAATATTCCAATGGTGGACCGTGCCAAAGAGGGAGGCAAAATATCTATGGCAGGACTTCCCTGGTGGTCCACTGGTGAAGTATCCATTAGACCATGCAGGACACGGGTTTGATCCCTGGTTTGGGAACTAAGATCCCGCATGTTGCAGAGCAACCAAGCCCCTACGCCAGGACTACTGAAGCCCGTGCACCCTAGAGCCCATGTTCCACAACAAAAGAAGCCACCACAATGAGAAGCCTGTATACTGCAACTAGAGAGTAGCCCCCATTCACCACAACTAGAGAAAAGCCTGTACACAGCAATGAAGAACCAGCACAGCCAATAAATGAAAAATAATTAATTAAAAATATATCTATGGCAATGCTCCTAACCAGACTTCTTTGCTTCTTTATCTCCCTAGCACTGACCCAGCAAGATAAACAGGGACCACAAGGGGATATGTACCAAATTTCTTTATGAGTAGCAGCACTTTTTTTTTTTTTACAAACTTGTCCTTATTTACTTCTCTCTGAGTTTAGCTATCATCTCTGAAGGCTCAAGGACAACCATTATTCCCTCTTGGTTCTACTACCATAGAGGCTACTACTCACTTACCTTCTGCCTCCAGAAATCACTGCAAGTAATCTGTCTTCTAGTCTTCCATGGATGTATGGGAAAAGAGATCAGGACTCTGCCTTGTTGCTCTGGCTAAGGCACGTTAGCCCTTAGAATCGAAAGAGATTAGACAGAGCCTCACTGCATGGTATAGCCAGACAGCCATATCAACCAGCTGTGGAAGTTAGGCTGCAGATTTTTTTAAAAAAGTGATTAAAAAGAGAACCATGCTAAGGAAAAGGAAGAGGCTTTCAGAGACCCGAGTCATGGAGACCTCTGTCTAGAATGTTCATATTAGGCAAACACATTGCCAGTGCATTTTGGCCAGAAACCCCAAGGAGGAGAATTTGTCAGATGGTACCTTCTACCTTTAGTATGCCAGAAGCCATAGCTGGCAGTGCAAGTGTATCAGAAGCCAGAGACACAGGGTTGCCATGGAGACTCACACCTGAAAAAATCTTGCAGGCTGTGTCAAAGATACCAGCTCACATCTCTTTAGGCTAGCTGTGAGCAGCTCAGATGAAAATTCTACCCAGACCAGATTGGGCAGGATGGAGCAGAGTCATGATTTGAGGGCAACCAAAAACTCTACAAAGGCAGTCAGGTAAGGGCTAGCCTGAACCCGTTAATATCTAAGTGAAGCTCAGAGTCAGTAAAAACCATGTTGACAGATTTCAGACAATTATAATCCTCCCATTCTTCAAAGAACCATGGTATATTGAGGTTTGAGGTTACTCTGGTTCAACTAACATGGAATGTTTAGTTTAAAGATCTAATATTTTTTTATTAATTTTTAGTATTTTTATTAAAAATGGAGAGATTGGTATGTCTGTTTCAGGGATGGGAGAATTTGTGTCTATGTATTTCAATAGAGGAACTTCATCCATCCTTCACCCCCAAACAGGTCCAAATGGAAGAGTAGATGGTGATGACTGTGAAGGAGGCAAATTCCAGGGGCATAAGAGAGAAGAGAAAAGAAGTAGGCCATAAGGATTCCTCCTCGATGAGAAAAGAACCATGGACCTTTACCTAGCCACATACGTTATGGGATCATGGAATTTAGCTTGCCAAAAAAACAGAGAGGATTAGAATTTTCCATGTGACCTTGGGCAAATCATTTCAGTTCTCTGGGTCACTGGTTTCTCATCTATGAAATGCTGCTAAGTTGCTTCAGTCGTGTCCGACTCTGTGCAACCCCATAGACGGCAGCCCACCAGGCTCCCCTGTCCCTGGGATTCTCCAGGCAGGAGTACTGGAGTGGGGTGCCATTTCCTTCTCCAATGCATGAAAGTGAAAAGTGAAAGTGAAGTCGCTCAGTCGTGTCCGACCCTCAGCGACCCCATGGACTGCAGCCCACCAGGCTCCTCCGTCCATGGGATTCTCCAGGCAGGAGTACTGGAGTGGGGTGCCATGAGAGCAGTTATATATGCCCTAGCTACCTGTGAAAAATTGCATTACTGACCCCTAATTCTTTGCTCCTGCCATCTCCCATCCATTGACTCTGGGTTTGATCATGGAAGTTGCTTTGGCAAGCTGGACGGTGTGGAAATAACAGTAAGACAATTATGAGGCCAGGCATTAAGAGGCATTACTGTTTCCACCCATTCTTGCTTTTCTGCTTCACCACGAAAATAACAAGCTCAGGTTAGCCTGTGGTTCTAGGAGGAGGATGAGGAACACGTGAAACACAGCCACTCCCAGCCTAAACCAGGTAACTCCGGGGCTTGCCACAGAGTCATGACCGAGCCCAACTAATATTGGCCTATGCCCAAGAAACCTGCAGCCTAAGAAACCTGCAGCCTGGTGAGAAACGTTTTAAGCCACTGGGTTCTGGGATGGTTTGTTACATAGTGACAGTTATTTAATATGTTAACTTGTAGAGGTGATATGAGTCTCAAATGTGATAATATATGAGAGTACAAAATCTCCAACGTGTACACAAATTCAAGGGACTATTTTAGAGTGGTAGTAGCTTGAAGGGCTGGAATGTTAGGATAAAGTGGAATTTGATCATGTTCTGTTACTGCAGTTCTTAATTGAAAGAGTCCACTTTGCCACAAGTAAACGAGGCAGAGCTAAGTCCCAAGGTTCCACCCCAGCGACCTCATCCTGAAGTCGTTGCTGCCCATGAGTCCCTGGTCAGGCAGTTGAGGAAGAACAACAAAGCCTAGAGTAAAAGGAGATAGAAAAAGGATGGCTTGATGAAAAGCCTTGGAGACTTCTTCAGATAGCAGAACAGGATGCCAACAGCTCTTCCATGTGCCTCTTCAAATACTCTGTTCACTGAATTGGCCATAAAATTCATCGATGTTGGTGGAGTCTTGTGGGCTGTGGCTGGCAGGCTTGCTGGGCAATAATTCTGTCAGCTCTCTATTCCAAGCAACTGTCTCTGAGACTTCCAAAAGTTAAACACAGGAAAACCACACCAGCCACAGGCCTCATTAACCAATAAACCCTTGATGGAAAGCAGGATCTCACACGGTTGTTTCTGGTTTAAAAAAACTCCCCCAAGGGAGGGGGGCAGTTGTACTTAAAAATCCCACTGGGCTGACTAAAGATGCTCCCATCCTTCACAATTTACTTCAGAGTTTGGGTCAGGCCAGTATTTCTACCCATAAAATAAATATCAGAAGGGATATTTAGAAGACCTTGGCAAGAAAAGTATAAGTAAATATAAGAGCACAGGCAGGGGTATTTTGAGAAGTAATACTAACTGGGATCAGTGGACTACAGAGTAAATTATTTACACTCCTAAAGATTCAGGGCAGATTGAGCCATTTAAGGGAAGGAGGAACGACCATCTGCTGCTCCAGCCACAAGTGACTAGCTTACATGTCACAGGCCAAGCCTCGAGCCAGAGCCAGAAATATAAATTACAACCAGACACAGCCTTAGAAAGTGCCACCTTGGGGGTCTGTAAAGCGGAAAAAAATTGTGTGCTCTCTGTATTGGCAGCTGGGATTGCTGGTTCTCACTTCATGCAACTGTCCAGAGGGAGCTCTCTCCTTTATAGAGAATGCGAAAATGCAAATTTTGTCAAACCACTTCATTTCTGCCATGTTTCCCTTGTGAAACCGGTCTGTTACCCATTCGCTCTGATCCAGAGAGAGCCTACAGTGGATGAATTCCCTTAGTATCCAGCCGCCTTCAGGGATACAGGATAACACTTGAAATCTAATTAATCAGTTTGAAAATGAAAGTGAAAGTCACTTAGTCGTGTGTGACTTTGCGACCCCATGGACTATACAGTCCATGAAATTATCCAGGCCGGAATACTGGAGTGGGTAGCCTTTCCCTTCTCCAGGGGGTCTTCTCAACCCAGGGATCAAACCCAGATCTCCCACATTGCAGGCAGATTCTTTACCAGCTGAACCAATTAATCAGTTTACCCTGCCTTTAACCACAATGCCAAAATAGATGCACTTTGACCAAATTCCTTGTTACCATCTTGCCAAGCCCAAAGCTTGGCAACCTGCATCCAACAGGTCTTTCCAACTTGCCTTTTATTCCGTTTCATCTCTGGATTTGTCCTGCTTCTCTCCCCTTCCATTGCTCTGCCCTATAAAAGGCTCTGCTCCCCATGCTTTGCTTACTGTAACAGCCTGTGAGACCCCTGGCTTTTAAGTTTTCTCTGACTTTTCTTCATGTTGCACTCTGGTCATCGTCCCCAGCTATCATTTTGAAAGATCAGCTCATTCTCCTTTTTTTTCACAGAATGAGAATGACTCCCAGTTTCTTAAGTCATCAGAGCCTCTGTGTGACAACCCTGTTGCTCTAACTTCACTCATTGCATCAACCACCAACTTGAGGCTCATACCTAGAACCCTAATCCCCTCCTTTGAAACTGCTCATAACATTTCCTTTGGTTGGAATGCTCCTTAAGACCTCCTCAACATTCCTGCCACACCATGTATGCATAAGCAGCCTCCAGTTTCTATCTTCCCATGAAAACTGTCCTAATAACACTGTTCAGTTCAGTTCAGTCACGCAGTCGTGTCCAACTCTGCGACCCCATGGATTGCAGCACACCAAGCTTCCCTGTCCATCATTCCCTGTTCATCGATTCCTGACCCAGGGATCAAACCCACGTCTCTTACATCTCCTGCATTGGCAAGTGGGTTCTTTACCATTAGCGCCACCTGGGAAGCTTTCTAATGGAATATCTATATATCTATTTCTATTTATCTATATATATGCTCTATTAAATGAAACAACACAGGTTAGAGAAGAATATAGTATGTTTAAATTTCAATTTTATGTGTATCTTAGTTTTTATCATTGCATAACAAATTTCCACAAACTTAGCAGTTTAAAACAAAACAAATTTATTAAGTCACAATTTCCATCAGCCAGGCCTCTGAGCATGGTTTAACTGCTGCTAAGAGTCTCTCTTGGGGCTTCTCAGGTGGCACTAGTGGTAAAGAACCTGCCTGATAATGCAGGAGACATAAGAGACCCAGGTTCAATCCCTAGGTCGGGAAGATCCCCTGAAGGAGCGCATGGCAACCCACTCCAGTATTCTTGCCTGGAGAATCCCATGGATAGATGAGCCTGGCGGGCTATAGGCCATGGGGTCACAAAGAGTGGGACATGACTGATCTAGCATGCACACATGCACACGGGTCTTTCTTTCAAAATGTAGTTTTTTATCATCAGTCAAGGATAGTGAGTGCAACAGATCAGGAGATGACTGCCATTGAAAAGATAATTTGTTACTATAGCTCCCAAGAGGAGGGGCATAGCACACCACAGAGGGCCACATGAGAAGTGCCAGGATTGGCCAGTGGCAGAAAAAATGCGGTAAAAGCATGGGCAAGGGGCTTTATTGTAGTTTCTATGAGAACAGCAAGGTAAGGTAGTGTAATCAAGTTTAGGACAGTTAGTTTGAAGAATTTTAGTGGTCTCTGGGCTACTGGAGCTATCACTAGTTGTCTGGTACCTGGCCCTGGGATGATTAGGGCAGAGGAACATTGCCTCTTAGAGGGTAGGCCAAATAGGGAAGTGGTTCAGATACCATCTCTGGATTGGTTGGTTTGCATATGAAAGGCACCCTTCTGGGCCAGTCATTTGCTATCTTTAAGACCTGGGTAGTCCTGATAGGGCCAGTCTCTCCCTAGACAGCAGGCCCCAGAGGCCAGAGCATCAAGAAAACAGACAAGAAGCAAATATAGTTAGTACACTCACCAGGTTGAAATCACAGCATCAGCAGGGCTCTGACCCAGGGTCACTGCTTATTGGCAGAATTCGGTGCCTTGTGATCTCAAGACTAAGGTCCCCGATTTCTTACTGGCTGACTGTTGGGGAATCACTCTTATCCCCTAGAAGCTGCTCTCAGGTCCCAGCCACATGGCCCTTTCACAACGCAAATATTCTTCTTCCAAGTCAGCTGGAATTCTTATATAATGTAATGGAATTACAGATGTGACTATCCTAACACCTTTGCCATAAAATATGACTTGATTAAGGGAGTGATAGCACATCATACTCACAGAGCTACCCACACTTAAGAAAAGGGGATTATATATAGCATATAGGCAGGGAATAGCCATCTTAGCATTTTGCCTTCCACAATATGGAATTATGCATATGTATATATTTGGATGTGATAAAAGTCTGGAAAGATATATCTACATACATGGAGAGAGAGGGGTAGTATATTAACGTGAATAATCTCTGCTGAGGTCCCTTCAGGTAGAATTCTTTTTTCTTTTTTAGGTATTAATTGTTAGCATATATAGTACTTGGGAATTATGGCTGCCCAGTGCTGGAGTGAAATACCCCATGTCCAAGGGCAGAGAAGCGCCAGCAAGATGGTAGGCACTGGAAGGGTGGCTGTGCGGTGCTGGAGTGACTTTGAGGAGATACCCCATGTCCAAGGGGAAAAGAGAAGCCCCAGCAAGATGGTAGGAGGGGCAAAATCTCATTTAGAATCAAACCCCATACCCACCAGAGATGCTCAGAGGGCTCAAACAAACCTTGTGCACACCAGGATCTAGAGACCCCACAGAGACTGAGACAGAACTGTGTTTGAGTGTCTCCTGTGGACGTATGGGTCAGCAGTGGACTGCTGCAGGGGTAGGGGCTCTGGGTGCAGTAGACTTGGGTATGGCATAAGCCTTCTTGGAGGAGGTCACCACTAACCCCACCATAGAGCTGCCAGAACTTACACAGGACTGGGAAACAGACTCCTGGAGGGCACAAACAGAATCCTGTATGCACCACGACCCAGGAGAAGGGAGCAGTGATCCCACAAGAGACTGACCCAGATTTGCCTGGGAGTGTCCAGGGGTCTCTGCTGGAGGCGTGGGTCAGTGGTGGCCTGCTGCAGGGCTGGGGGCACTGAGTGTAGCAGTGCATGCATGGGGCCTTTCTTCATTACCTCCACCACAGTTTGGCCCCAGGTAAATAAGAGGGAGGGAACACAGCCCCACCCATCAACAGAAAATTGTATTAAATATTTACTGAGCATGGCCCTGCCCATCAGAACAAGACCCAGATTCCCCCTCAGTCTGTCTCTCCCATCAGGAAGCTTCCGTAAGCCTCTTATTCTCCATCAGAGGTCAGACAGACTGAAATCCACAGTCACAGGAAACTAACCAATCTGATCACATGGACCACAGCCTTGTCTCACTCAATTAAACTATGAGCCATGCTGTGTAGGGCCACCTAAGACAGATGGGTCATGGTGGAGAGGTCTGACAAAACGTGGTCCACTAGAGAGGGGAATGGAAAACCACTTTAGTATACTTGCCTTGAGAACCCCATGAACAGTATGAAAAGCCAAAAAGATAGGACACTGAAAGATGAACTCCCCAGGTTGCTGGGGGCCCAATATGCTACTGGAGATCAGTGGAGAAATAACTCCCAAAAGAATGAAGAGACAGAGCCAAAGCAAAAACAATGCCCAGTTGTGGACATCACTCATGATGGAAGTAAACTCTAATGCTGTGAAGAGCAATGTTGCATAGGAACCTGGAACGTTAGGTCCATGAATCAAGATAAATTGGAAGTGGTCAAACAGGAGATGGCAAGAATGCACATCGACATTTCAGGAATCAGCAAACTAAAATGGACTGGAACGGGTGAATTTAATTCAGATGACCATTATATCTACTACTGTGGGCAAGAATCCCTTGGAAGAAATGGAGTAGCCATCATAGTCAACTAAAGAGTCCAAAATGCAATACTCGGATGCAATCTCAAAAACGACAGAATGATCTTCGTTCGTTTCCAAGGCAAACCATGCAATATCATAGTAATACAAGTCTATGCCCTAACCAGTAATGCTGAAGAAGCTGAAGTTGAACTGTTCTATGAAGACCTACAAAATCTTCTAGAACTAACACCCAAAAAAGATGTCCTCTTCATTATAGGGGACTGGAATGCAAAGGTAGGAAGTCAAGAAACACCTGGAGTAACAGGCAAATTTAACCTTGTAGTACAGAATGAAGCAGGACAAAGGTTAGTAGAGTTTTGCCAAGAGAACACACTGGTGAATAAAAAACACTCTCTTCCAACAATATAAGAGAAGACTCTATACATGGACATCACCAGATGGTCAATACCAAAATCAGATTGATTATATTCTTTGCAGCCAAAGATGGAGAAGCTCTCTACAGTCAGGAAAAACAAGACTGGGAGCTGACTGTGGCTCAGATCATGAACTCCTTATTGCCAAATTCAGACTTAAATTGAACAAAGTAGGGGAAACCACTAGACCATTACAATGGAATTGAGAAATAGATTCAAGGGATTAGATCTGAGAGAGTACCTGAAGAACTATGGGTGGAAGTTTGTGACATTGTACAGGAGGCAGTGATCAGGACCACCCCCAAGAAAAAGAAATGCAAAAAGGCAAAATGGTTGTCTGAGGAAGCCTTCCAAATAGCTGAGAAAAGAAGAGACGTGAAACACAAGGGAGAAAAGGAAAGATATAAGCATCTGAATGCAGAGTTCCAAAGAATAGCAAGAAGAGATAAGAAAGCCTTCTTCAGCGATCAATGCAAAGAAATAGAGGAAAACAACAGAATGGGAAAGACTAGAGATCTCTTCAAGAAAATTAGAGATACCAAGGGAACATTTCATGCAAAGATGGGCTCGATAATGGACAGAAATGGTATGGACCTAACAGAAGCAGAAGATATTAAGAAGAGGTGGCAGGAATACACAGAAGAACTGTACAAAAAAGATCTTCACGACCTGGATAATCACAATGGTGTGATCACTCATCTAGAGCCAGACATCCTGGAATGTGAAGTCAAGTGGGCCTCAAAAAGCATCACTATGAACAAAGCTAGTGGAGGTGATGGAATTCCAGTTGAGCTATTTCAAATCCTGAAAGATGATGCTGTGAAAGTGCTTCACTCAATATGCCAGCAAATTTGGAAAACTCAGCAGTGGCCACAGGACTGGGAAAGGTCAGTTTTCATTCCAATCCCAAAGAAAGGCAATGGCAAAGAATGCTCAAACTACCGCACAATTGCACTCATCTCACATGCTAGTAAAGTAATGCTCAAAATTCTCCAAGCCAGGCTTCAGCAATACATGAACCGTGAACTTCCTGATGTTCAAGCTGGTTTTAGAAAAGGCAGAAGAACCACAGATCAAGTTGCCAACATCCGCTGGATCATGGAAAAAGCAAGAGAGTTCCAGACAAACACCTATTTCTGCTTTATTGACTATGCCAAAGCCTTTGACTGTGTGGATCACAATAAACTGTGGAAGATTCTGAGAGAGATGGGAATACCAGACCACCTGACCTGCCTCTTGAGAAACCTACATGCAGGTCAGGAAGCAACAGTTAGAACTGGACATGGAACAGCAAACTGGTTCCAAATAGGAAAAGGAGTACGTCAAGGCTGTATATTGTCACCCTGCTTATTTAACTTATATGCAGAGTACATCATGAGAAATGCTGGACTGGAAGAAACACAAGCTAGAATCAAGATTGCCGGGAGAAATATTAATAACCTCAGATATGCAGATGACACCGCCCTTATGGCAGAAAGTGAAGAAGAACTAAGAAGCCTCTTGATGAAAGTGAAAGAGGAGAGTGAAAAAGTTGGCTGAAAGCTCAACATTCAGAAAACGAAGATCATGGCATCCGGTCCCATCACTTCATGGCAAATAGATGGGCAAACAGTGGAAACAGTCAGACTTTATTTTTTTGGGCTCCAAAATCACTGCAGATGGTGACTGCAGCCATGAAATTAAAAGACGCTTACTCCTTGGAAGGAAAGTTATGACCAACCTAGATAGCATATTCAAAAGCAGAGACATTACTTTGCCGACTAAGGTCCGTCTAGTCAAGGCTATGGTTTTTCCTGTGGTCATGTATGGATGTGAGAGTTGGACTTAGAAGAAGGCTGAGCACCGAAGCACTGATGCTTTTGAACTGTGGTGTTGGAGAAGACTCTTGAGAGTCCCTTGGACTGCAAGGAGATCCAACCAGTCCATTCTGAAGGAGATCAGCCCTGGGATTTCTTTGGAAGGAGTTATGCTAAAGCTGAAACTCCAGTACTTTGGCCACCTCATGCGAAGAGTTGACTCATTGGAAAAGACTTTGATGTTGGGAGGGATTGGGGGCAGGAGGAGAAGGGGATGACCGAGGATGAGATGGCTGGATGGCATCACTGACTCGATGGACATGAATCTGACTGAACTCCAGGATTTGGTGATGGACAGGGAGGCCTGGCGTACTGCGATTCATGGGGTCGCAAAGAGTTGGACACAACTGAGCGACTGAACTGAACTGAACTAATGAAAGTGAAAGAGGAGAGTGAAAATTTGGCTTAAAACTCAACATTCAGAAAACTGAGATCATGGCATCCTGTCTCATCACTTCATGGCAAATAGATGGGGAAGCAATGGAAACAGTGACAGACTTTATTTTGGGGGGTTCTAAAATCACTGCAGGTGGTGACTGCAGCCCTAAAATTAAAAGATGCTTGTTCCTAGGAAGAAAATTGTGACCAAACTAGACAGCATATGAAAAAGCAGAGACATTACTTTGCCAACAAAGGTCTGTCTAGTCAAGGCTATGCTTTTTTCTACTAGTCATATATAGTTGTGAGAGTTGGAGTATCAAGAAAGCTGAGCACTGAAGAACTGATGCTTTTGAACTGTGGTGTTGGAGAAGACCCTTGAGAGTCCTTTGGACTGCAAGGAGATCCAACCAGTCCATCCTAAAGGAAGTCAATCCTGAATATTCACTGGAAGGACTGATGCTGAAGCTGAAACTCCAATACTTTGGCCACCTGATGCAAAGAACTGACTCATTGGAAAAGACCCTGATGCTGGGAAAGATTGAAGGTGGGAGGAGAAGGGGATGACAGAGGATGAGATGGTTGGATGGCATCACCGAGTCAATGGGCGTGAGTTTGAGTAAACTCTTGGAATTGGTTATGGACAAGGAGGCCTGGCATGCTTCAGTCCATTTGGTCGCAGAGAGTCGGACACAATTGAGTGACTGAACTGAACCAAACTGTAAGAGATAGTACTTTGGAAGCAAGGAAGGAAAAGAGGAAGAAGGAAATAACCCTCAGTTGCTTACTGAAATAAGCATAAATTTATCCTGTCAAAACAGGTTCTCCATAACATAATCCCAATTCTGCTTAAGGAATTATCTTCCAATTCCCCCATCAAATGACCCCATATTTTAGCCAAACTACCCTACTCTGGCCCATATTTTACCATGCGCTTTTCTACCTGTGTGGTACACTGATATTATTTCACTGCCTTGTTTCTGTTAAAATCTATCCCTCAAGGCCCATGGCTGTTTGCTCTGCAAACTCACCCTTGAGGTGCTTCCTCTTGATTTTGAAATCCCTGAGCAATAGACTGTAGGGGTTAAGCTCCTAAATTCTAAGGTCATATTGCCTAGATTCTACTCCTGGATCTTGCTACTTTCTATCCAAGAAGTCTGGGGTAAATTGCTTAATCTTTGAAAAGTTAGGACCACTGCTCAGAAGAGATAAGGCAAGTAGGAGAAGAGGGGCTTTTATCCACAATCCAAGGAGAACTAGCAGAGTGGGAACACGAATTGAAATATCAAAGTCAGCAACTCAAAGGAAACCACATATGTCTTCGGAAGGAAATCAACTCTGGGGGTTCAAATGAGTGGAGCTTTGAAGTTCAAGACCAAAATGTAACCTTCACCTTGGAAAGTTCCCCAGCCAAAGTCCCAGAAACTAAACAGGAAGCAAATGCTCCAGGAAACCACAGGCAACGCCATCAATGATGCTTCCCAGGCTATGTCTCCAAAACAGAGGGTTTTTCCCATTTAGATCTCTTTGCAGTAATGCATGAGTATGTTAACTGCAAGTGAGGAAATCTCTTCATTGTGATTTTTTTTGAGAATTGATTTCATCCAAGAAAAACAACCATCCTTTTTGACAATTTTCTTCTCTATTTGTGCCAGTCCAATTATGAGACGCAAAGCAACGAATACTATTTTCCAGACCTGTGCTTTAAAGAAACCTAGTACCACACCCTCTATTTAGCTCTCTGTCCTGGCACAGTTGGGCACACTAGGATTGCCAACCCCTGCCAGGTTCCCTGAGAAGGGAAGGATGTGCCTTGACTCCAATAAATAATATATGAAACTGGCATCCATCTAGGAAACCAATTTAACTCAGCATGGACTTGGATTCTGGTTCACAAATCCTCATTTTCTTTGCTTATATAATAATTGGGAGCCACATCACTGAAAGATAGTACTTTAATTTTTTAACCACTAAAAAATTATTTATTTTTTATTGAAGGATAATTGCTTTACAGAATTTTGCTGTTTTCTGTCAAACCTCAACATGAATCAGCCGTAGGTATACATATATCCCCTCCCTCTTGAAACTCCCTCCCATCTCCCTCCCCATCCCACCCCTCTAGGTTGATTCGGAGCGCTGTTTGAGTTTCCTGAGCCATACAGCAAATTCCTGTTGGCTATCTATTTTACATATGGTAATGTAAGTTTCCATGTTACTCTTTCCATACATCTCACCCTCTCCTCCCCTCTCCCCATGTCCATAAGTCTATTCTCTATGTCTGTTTCTCCATTGCTGCCCTGTAAATCAATTCTTCAGAGCCATTTTTCTAGATTCCATATATATGTGTTAGAATACAGTATTTATCTTTCTTTTTCTGACTCACTTCACTCTGTATAATAGGCTCAAGGTTCATCCACCTCATTAGAACTGACTCAAATGCATTCCTTTTTATGACTGAGTAATATTCCATTGTGTATATCTACCACAATTTCTTTATCTGTTGATGGACATCTAGGTTGCTTCCATGTTCTAGCTATTGTAAATAGTGCTGCAGTGAACAATGGGATACATGTGTCCCTTTCAATTTTGGTTCTCTCAGGGTATATGCCTAGGAGTGGGATTGCTGGGTCATCTGGTAGTTTTATTCCTAGTTTTTTAAGGAATCTCCATACCATCTTCCATAGTGGCTGTATCAATTTACATTCCCACCAACAGTGCCAGAGGGTTCCCTTTTCTGCACACCCTCTCCAGCGTTTATTGTTTGTGGACTTTTTGATTAGGGCCATTTTGACCAGTGTGAGGTGATATCTCATTGTGGTTTTGATTTGCATTTCTCTAATAATGAGCAATGTCAAGCATCTTTTCATGTGTTTGTTAGCCATCTGTATATCTTCTTTGGAGAAATGTCTGTCTAGTACACAGAACAGGTGTTCAGTAACACTTGCTACCTGTTGGTTCAAAGAGAATGTTTGCACTGGGGTGTCTTTACCTTAAGATGAACAATCTCTTTTGTCCATAGGGTAGCTCTCTGAAGTTTTGGGGGAAAGTGAGCCTCAAATGAGGCTCTCTTTTGAGGGTGTAAGTCTTTCATTCTTATTCTCCTCAGTAGCTGTAACTGACAATTCTTAGATCTGACATCCTTGATTACAGGTAATGGCAGGACACAGTGCTTTATAACTGGAGCACTTTAAAAAGCCTTTAAAATCTGCCATGATAAGGGCATAAAAGTGACAAGAATGTATTAGATATGCGCTCTCAAGAAAAAAGAGGGGAGGAAGGTAGAGCCTCTTTAATAGAGGGTGCTGGGGGAGGAAGATTGTTGGGTACTAATTTACTGTTTGAAAAGATATTCTGGTTATATAAGACAACCTCTGAAGAAGGGCCACACTTGAGAAATGTGAACAAGATGAATAAGCCCAAAATACAGACAGAATTGCAACACATTCAGTAGGTTTAGTGTTATATTTATTGATTTGCTAATACTACTCTATTGCCCTGCCTGAATGGTAGAGGAGAGAGCTCTTGTGCTTTAGGTTTAATCCACTGAAAAGAAAGACCTAGAGCTGAATTGTCCTTTTGTATATTATTGGGTGAAACTCTCAACAAGTTTCTTTTTTTTCAAAGACCACAAAAAACCTCTTTGATTTGCCTCATTTGTGGCAATTCACTATTTGGATCCAAAACACTTCACAGATCTGGAGCTAACCTGTTCAAAGAATGTTTTGCAAATCAATAAAACAGAGGGGTCAGAAAAACAGGTACTCAGCTAGCAAATGTTTGCAATTTATACAGTGCTAATAATCATCAACAGTTAAAGTATTCACCCCAATATTGTGATAGTACAGTCAATGAGGGCTTAGTTAGAATAAGTGGAACAAAGTTCTAGTTTTCAGAGCTCATAAAACATCAAGCTTCAAATACACCTCCAAGCCTAACAAAGGTTTCCTTTTCACCTTCACCTGGAAAACAACTTAACCTGTTAGCATCCATTTCTTATGGGGTGAAAACACACACCCAGTCTCATGAGTTATCCCCTTTACATTAACTCTCCATCTCTACCCTTCATTTTATTCAAATATGAAGTTCTTACTGAAAACAAAATTGTACCTGACAAAAAACATTTTGTTAAGTCAGAAACCATCAGCTCTTTCCCAGGTGACTCAAACGGTATGCTCTGGGTCTAGTGGATGCCCAATGGGAAACCAAGTTAGATAGGGTGCAGCAGGACTGTGTTTACTGAATATACTCCATTGTGACCTCTTGTGGACAGGTTCACAGTGAGACAGTCCAGGAGTAGCCAAAGTGGTTGTTGCCCCATTCTCCCAAAGATTTGGGGAAGGTTGAAACAGGAGTGGAGATTTCAACCAAGTTTCCCTAAAGCTGAGTTCCTCTACTGAGTTTATGATTAATGTCTCTGTCCAAAATTGTATTCTCTTTCTTGTCCCAAACTTGTTCTCCTCAAGATTCAGGAATATCAAAGAAAAGGGGGTATTGAAACATGTACAAGCCCCAGTATCTCTGTCCTTTGAAGTAAAAGGCTTTTGCTTTAGTCTCCCAGGCCTCCCTTGAGTCTCAAAAGGCTGGCTCAAGAGTTAATGATTAGGTAATGTGAAGATGTATAAACAAAGAATACTTGTTGAGCCAGGAAACTGGTAACAATTTAGACTATAAATCCGCCACATAGAAGAATCACTGAACTCTCAGTTCCCTGAAAGATATAGATAAAGGTCTGATACACATTCCTAAGTTGTTTTACAGGAAGCAGATCCCCACCAGAAGAAAATTGCTGACCACAAGCACATAGACTCCAAACTGGTTGAAACCAGAAGATTGATGATGCACAAAATTTCACCTTGATGCCAACCTACCTGAGAATTGCACACAAGCTGATCACATACCCGGAAGCCCCCTCACTCACACTGCCTTTTACAACCCTTTCCTGAAAGCCCTCGGGGAATTTGGGTCTTTTAAGCATGAGCTGCCCATTCTTCTTGCTTGATGCCCTGCAATAAATGCTGTGCTTCCTGTCACCACAATGTGGTAACAGTAGATTAGGCTTTACTGCACACAGGAGAGTGGACCCAAATTTGGTTCTGTAACAAGGAAACAGTCTTCCCCTGAGGGTCACAATCTGGAGTCCAAGTCAGCACTGTAAGTTCCATCTCAACCCCTTCCACCAAAGCATTTCTTTGGGCTGTTAGTTTGCTATATGCAAACCCTATGCATGTTATACTTCAAAAATCACTATTGTTTAGTGTAAATAATAATGATGCTAATAATAGAGCAGTGGTGTGATTATAAGAGGAGAGAGCTCAAATGGGGAGAAAGTGGAAATATTACACTGCAATGTCTGAGTAGAAGGTTTTAAACATTACCAACTGGATAGCACCCAGCCTGACATCTTGCAGATTTTTTCATCTGTGTTGCTCAAGAAAGCACACAGAGCTAGTGCAAAATGTTTTGTGGGAAGACTCAGTGAACCAGATATACATTTGGTTTATATGGTACCTTGAAATAACTGCCGTTTTTCAGCAATAGTTTCTTGTCTGACAAAAACAGATCAATTGCATGTCCACCTACCATCTCTTGTGGAAGATAGATTGTAAATATTGTGTGCTAAAACTTTCTCCATCAGGAAGAAGGCACAAGGCCCTGGGGTTCTGGGGCGAGCAATATGGATGCCCTTGTGAAAGTTAATTTCAGCTACAGGTGTTAGTGATTTTATTAGGAAAGAAAGAAAGTGAGCTGTTTCAGGACTAGGGCATAAATGCATTGAATGACCCTGCTTTCTCTGCCAGGACAAATGCTGGCATAAGTCAAACAAAATGTTAAACTCCATTTCTAGCTTGGTGTCACTGATTGGGGAAATGGAACAACTCTGGCAGTTTGTTTGAGATAAGCTCAAAATTGTATGGAGGTATGGGGGCTGAAAGTCAAACAACCTCAAACCAAATTAATTAGATTGTTAATTTTTGAGGTGCTGTTTTATTTGGATTTTTTTAAAGCTAGGAATCATAATGTTCTTAAAACTGGATCAGGACCTCTCCTGCATTTATAGGAGTCTGAACTTGAAAAGTGATGGCTAGTTGTCCCCCTATTTTGGTTCTCCCATTCTTTACTAAGTGGTAAAACTCTGACATTTTAACTGGGCACATAGTCACCCAGAATAAAAACTATAATTCCTGATCTCACTTGCAGAGTCTCAAATGAGACTTACTGGAGTCTCACTTTCTGATACTCGGTTCTGACCAACTGGATATAAGGGAAAGTGATGTCATGTAATTTCTAAGTGTCTAAGGGGCATACTATTTTCCCCTAGTCTGCAAACCCACTGGTTGGAATGCAGATATGATGGCTGGAGCTAGAGTAGCCATTGTGGATTATAAATTTGAAACCATACGTTGAGAATGGGAGAAGACCAACACAGAAGGAACCTGGGTCCCTTGGGATCATGGAGATCCCATATAAGCCCTCAACTATGGACTTTTATATCATTTCAGACATTGCATTTGAAGTTCTATTCTGGTCTTTTAAATGTCTCCCATGTCTTTATTTAACATGTTCAATTCTTCATCTAGCTTCTTGAACATATGGAAAGTAGTCACAATAACTGTCTAAAAGGGTTTGTATACCAGTCCCATTATCTGTGTTATTTCTGAGTCAGTTTTGATTAATTTATTTCTCTCCTTATTATGGGTTATATTTTCCTTCTTTTGGATACCTAGAAGTTTTTGATTGGATGTCAGATGTGACTTTTATCTTGCTGGATATTTTGTATTTCTATAAATAGTCTTGGGCTTTGTTCTGGAACGCAGTTAAATTACTTGGAAACAGTTTGATTCTTTCAAGGCTCTTTTTAAAACTTCATTAGGCAGTTCTAGAGCAGCCTTGAGTCTAGGGCTAACGGCACCATTATTGAGGCAAGACCCTTTTGAGAACTCTGAAGCTCTGAATTATGAGATTTTCCATTCTGGCTGGAAGGAACGGGCACTATTTATAGTCCTGTGTAAATGGTATCTGAGGATTGTTTCTTCTGATCCTTTTGGGTGATTCTTTTCCTAGCCTCATATACATGTGTTGATCAGAATTCAGTTGATGAATCAGGGGGAACTCTGCAAGTCTCCAAAGTTCTCTTTATATACAGTTTTCTCGTCTCTGGTGTCTTGTCTTGCAAATTCTAGCTGCCCTAGTTTTTCCAATTCCCAGCTCCATATCCCCATCCACCTGGCCCTGCCTGGGTTCCTTCTCCCTGTACTGCTGCCTGGAAACTCTCTCCAGGCAGTAAGCTGGGGGAATCATAGGGCTCACCTTGTTTGTTTCCTGTCTCTCAGAAATCACTGTTCTTTGTTGCCTGGTGTCCGATGTCTGAAGACTATTGTTTTCATTTTGTCTGGTTTTTCACTTGTTTCAGGCAGGAGGGTAAATCCAGTCCCTGTTACTCCATCTTGGCCAGAACTAAGGACTTTTACATCAGAGAGAAATAAATGACTGTATTGTTTAACCCACTGTTATTTTGGGTTTTCTGTCATTTGCAGCCAAGTCTAATGCTAACAAATACAGGGCTGATCCTTGATTTATTTAGAGCAGTTTTTGACTTTAATATAGAGAAGCTAAGATTTTTAGAATAACCAAAGTCTTGAATAGTGCCTGAGTAAGGTCAAATACCTGGATGAAACTGAAAGCTCTGTCATTTCCCATGAGAAGAGTGGTGCTTAAGTAGCCAAATCAATTCCAGCTGCTGCCAGTTGAAAAAATAAGGTACATTTTTTTGCTTAGTGTGATTAATTTCTTGTTCATGGAGACAGTACAGTGGAGAGATATTTATTCCATAAACTTTCCCCAAGCACCTATGGTTGCCTAGGCACTAGACTACATTCTAGGAACACATATATGTATAAATTGGAACCTAAGCCTCCGCCAGCAGTTCACAATTTAGATAAGGAACCCCTTATTTAGATAAGATCCCTCATCATGTGAATAGCTCATGAATTTGGCTAAGAGGTTTAGTGCCATTTAAAAAAAAAATAAATCTCATCTTCTATTTTTCCTTTTAATTAGGGAAAATGCCTTTTCAACCCATGGTTCTGCAGTGAACTATGTAATTTATACCTTCAGTAATAAGGTAATTTATACTTGTGGCATAAAGAAGCTTCTCCTTGAACAGAATATTCACACAAACTCAAAACTTGACTAATATCAGGGCAATGGAGAAATTGGACTGATACCACCAGTTGGATACCACCCTAGCAAAATGATTGAGTTTAACATTATCAGTAATGGCCAAAATGACACGTTCCTTTGTTTTGAGGCACTAAAAAGGATATAACATTATGGAAAACAAAAAACTTTAAGCTTAATGTATTCATTAGTTGCTCAGTCATGTCCACCTCTTTGTGACCCCATGGACTGTAGCCTGTCAAGCTCCTGTATCCATGGGGATTCTCCAGGAAAGAATATTGGAGTGGGTTGCCATTTCCTTCTCCAGGGGATCTTCCCAACCCAGGGATTGAACCCGGGTCCCCCACATTGCAGACAGATTCCTTACCATCTGAGCCACCAGGGAAGCCCGAGAAATAATCAGAGGAAGCAAACTGAGAGACATTCCACAAAACATCTGGCCTGGACTCTTAAAAAAAATTGCTGATGTCATAAAAGACAGTGGGGTGTGGGATTCCAGATTAAAGGAGACACAAGATACTGAAAACTAAATGCAATTCATAATATTTTATTGCATCAAAAAAAACTATAAGGATATTATTGAGACAATAGGGGAAGTGTGAAAATAAACTTTATGACTGTGTGTGCGCTAAGTTGCTTCAATCGTGTCTGACTCTTTTGCAACTCTCTGGACTATAGCCCTTCAGGCTCCTCTGTCCATGGGATTTCCAAGGCAAGAACATGGAGTGAGTTACCATGCCCTCCTCCAGGGGATCTTCCTGACCCAGGGACTGAACCCACATCACTCATGTCTCCTGCATTGGAAGGTGGGTTCTTTACCCCTAGTGCCACTTGGGAAGCCCTATAGACTTTATACCTGTCTGTTGTATCAGTGTTGTATTTGCCGAGTGTGATGACTATACTGTAGTTACATAGGATAGTGCCCTTGTTTTTAGGAGACTCTTACTCAAGTGTTTCAGGGGTAAAGAGTTAAGATATCTATAAATACCTCTCAAATAGTTCATAAGCCTTTCCCTGGTGGCTCAGACAGTAACGAGTCTGCCTGCAATGCAGGAGACCTGGGTTCGATTCCTGGGTTGGGAAGATGCGCTGGAGAAGGAAACAGCAATCCACTCCAATATTCTTGCCTGGAGAATCTTGTCATGGACTGAGGAGCCTGGCAGGTTACAGTCCATGGGGTTGCAAAAAGTAGGACACAACTGAGCAAATAACATACACACAAAATAAAGTAGATGTGGGAAAATATGAAGAATAGGTAAATCTAGGTGAAAGCTATATGGGCGCTCATTGTTCTACTCTTGTGACTTTAATGAAGGTTTGAAAATGTTCAAACTAGAAAGTTGGTGGGAAAATGAAAAGCTTGACAAATTCTTTCATCCTTAGGTGCTTGGCTTTACTGAAAGGTTTCATGAGTGGCCAGATCTGTACCTGCAGGAAGTAACCAGAAGCTTCTCTGTTCCCTTGGACCATCCTTTAAATTATCCCACTAGCTGGAGTATCATAACCCATTACCTTGTATTCCCTTTCTTCTCCCTTTTTCACATACTAAAATCAAGCTCTTTGAATAATGCCCATACTTGAATTCTCACTGGATTTATATAAGCTCAGGAAAGCTACCAATTCAAAGTTATATTCTGCTTCTAGTAATGTGTTGGAACTGGCCTGCACTACTTCATACTGGCTAGCACTGGTTCACAGAAGCAAATCACAGGGGTAGCTTGAAATCAACCCTGGTAGAAATATTTATGATGTGATGTCTGCACATGCTACAAATCAGGGTCCCTCTACCCCTTCTCTCAGAGCCAGTGGTTAAACATTTACTATAACACTACTGACTTTCATCCTTACCCTGTGAGAAGTCTCCTGCAGGCCTTGTAATTTACAGCCCTTCTAAAGAATCCTGAAGTTCTCTGAGGCTTGCAAACAAATATCCCATAGAATGTTCCCTGGTGGCCTCTATTTGGTCTAAGAGTAGACTTTGACTAAACTGAAGATGTAGGTAGGAACGTTGTCTACAGTAAAAAGAAAAAAAAACAAAAACAAAAACTGTTGTCAGTGTTCTCAAAAAAGACCAAAAAGCTTTTCACTGGGTGGCAGTTTAATGCAAGTGGAAAAGAATGCTGGTGCTCAGTCACTCAGCTGTGTCCGACTCTTCACAACCCCATGGACTGTAGTCTGCCAGGTTCCTCTGTCCACGGAATTTCCCATGCAAGAATACTAGAGTGGGTTGCCATTTCCTACACCAGGGGATCTTCCCGACCCAGGGATCGAACCCGCAATGTCTCCTGCATTGGCAGGTGGATTCGGTGGATTCTTTACTATTGAGCCATCTGGGAAGCCCAAAGAGTGCTGGAAAGAAAAGAAAGTGAAAGTTGCTCAGTCGTGTCTGACTCTTTGTGACCCAATGGACTATACAGTCCATGGAATTCTCTAGGCCAGAATACTGGATTGGGTAGCCTTTCACTTCTCCAGGGGATCCTCCCAACCCAAGGATCGAACCCAGGTCTCCTGCGTTGCAGGAGGATTCTTTACCAGCTAAGCCACAAGGGAAGCCCAAGAATACTGGAGTGGGTAGCTCATCCCTTCTCCAGCGGATCTTCCTGACCCAGGAATCAAACCGGGGTCTCTTGCATTGCGGACAGAATCTTTACCAACTGAGCTATCAGGGAAGAGCAAAGAGTGCTGGACCAGGGGACAAATGGTCCTACCACTTTCATTTCAGTTCAGTTCAGCTGCTCAGTAGTGTCCGACTCTTTGCAATCCCATGGACTGCAGCATGCCAGGCTTCCCTGTCCATCACCAGCTCTCAGAGCTTGCTCAAACTCATGTCCGTTGAGTCGATGATGCCATCCAACCATCTCATCCTCTGTCATCCCCTTCTCCTCCCACCTTCAATCTTTCCCAGCATCAGGGTCTTTTCCAGTGAGTCAGTTCTTCACCTCAGGTGGCCAAAGTATTGGAGTTTCAGCTTCAGCATCAGTCCTTTCAATGAATATTCAGGACTGATTTCCTTTGGAATGGACTGGTTGGATCTCCTTGCAGTCCAAGGGACTCTCAAGAGTCTCCTCCAACACCACAGTTCAAAAGCATCAATTCTTTAGCACTAAATTTTCTTTATGGTCCAACTCTCACATCCATATACAACTACTGGAAAAACCATAACTTTGACTAGATGACTTGGTTGGCAAAGTAATGTTTCTGCTTTTTAATATACTGTCTAGGTTGGTCACAACTTTACTTCCAAGAAGCAAGTGTCTTTTAATTTCATGGCTGCAGTCACCATCTGCAGTGATTGTGGAGCCCCCCAAAATAAAGCCTGTCACTGTTTCTATTGTTTCCCCATCTATTTTCCATGAAGTGATGGGACAGGATGCCATGATCTTAGTTTTGAATGTTGAGTTTTAAGCCAACTTTTTCAGTCTCCTCTTTCATTTTCATCAAGAGGCTCTTTAGTTCTTCTTCACTTTCTGCCATAAGGCTGGTGTCATCTGCATATCTGAGGTTATTGATATTTCTTCCGGCAATCTTGATTCCAGCTTGTGCTTCATCCAGCCCAGCATTTCACATGATATACGCTGCATGTGAGTTAAATAAGAAGGGTGACAATATACAGCCTTGACGTACTCCTTTCCTGATTTGAAACCAGTCTGTTCATGTCCAGTTCTAACTGTTGCTTCTTGACCTGCATACAGATTTCTCAAGAGGCAGGTCAGGTGGTCTGGTATTCCCATCTCTTGAAGAATTTTCCAGTTTGTGGTGATCTACACAGTCAAAGGCATTGGCATAGTCAATAAAGCAGAAGTAGATGTTTTTCTGGAACTCCCATGCTTCTTCAATGGTTCAACGAATGTTGGCAATTTGATCTGTGGTTCCTCTGCCTTTTCTAAATCCAGCTTGAACATCTGGAATTTCATGGTTCAGGTACTGTTGAAGCCTGTCTTGGAGAATTTTGAGCATTACTTTGCTAGCGTGTGAGATGAGTGCAATCGTGCAGTAGTGTGAACATTCTTTGTCCTTGCCTTTCTTTGGGATTGGAATGAAAACTGACCTTTTGCAGTCCTGTGGCCACTACTGAGTTTTCCAAATTGCTGGCAAATTGAGTGCAGTGCTTTGAGTCCTATCACTTACTGACTGTACACACTTAGGCAAGGCAACTAACCTCTATGAGCCACAATTTTCTCACCTGTAAAATGGTAGGACTATAAGTACTATCTCATAGAGTTGCTTTCAGGGGATTCCCATATCTGTCTTTTCAAACTGAAACATATAATCAGTCACATAGTATCACCAGAGCAAATGTTTAATGAATGTTTACTAGAAAATAAACATTGTATTAATTTATTTAGAAATATAATATCGGACTTCAAGTTTGCTTCCCTGGTGGCTCAGAGGTTAAAGCATCTGCCTCCAATGTGGGAGACCCGGATTTGATCCCTGGGATGGGAAGATCCCCTGGAGAAGGAAATGGTAACCCACTCCAGTATTCTTGCCTGGAGAATCCCATGGACAGAGGAGCCTAGTAGGCCATAGTCCACGGGGTCACAAAGAGTCGGACAGGACTGAGCGATTTCACTTTCACTTATCAGACTTCAAAATTCTATATGTTGGGAATCATTAATACTCCCCTAATCTTGGTGCCTCAAAGTGATATAGTGTGTGCCTACTACATGTTTATTGTTACTGACAATCCCTTGTATTTGAGAATAATTGAATTTAGTCTGTGGAACAAGTAAACAAACAAAGGCAAGTGTTTATAGCCTTAACTAAGACTGAAATTAAGTACCTTGCTAAGAGGCATCAGAATAGCAAGTAGAATTAAGCCCTTTGAATTTCCAGCCCAGTGCTCTGTTTCCTGTGTGACTTTGGTCATGACACTACCCATCTCCCAGTCTCGGCTGGCTTGAGTCTGGGGTGACTAATGCATCCCATTGAGCACAGAAATTTCCTGGTTTAATGCTTCAACTCCCACTCTTGGGAAACCCCTTATTCTTGGATTAACCAGGATGATTGATCATCCTACTTGAGTCTGCCCTCTGATTCACAGAATAGACCCAGGCCTCTTCCCAAGAAAACAATACAGTATACATTGTATATTGGGCTTTGCTACTCATTCATCACCTCATTCCTTCAGATCTCATTAGCATCATATTTAGGAATACTTTCTCAGTCTTTTTGATGGGCTCTTGTTTCTCTGCCTGTCCAAAATTTCCCTCCCAATTCTACTTCCTGATGATAACCACTGCTAACTTTTTGTATATGTTCTTTCAGTATTTTTTTTCACAGTTGGGTATATATTATAATTATTATCATTACAAACTTGTGATCATACTGTATAAATGCTCATTTCCCATAATTCCCACTTAATGTTATATCATAAGCATTTTCCCAAGTCATTAAACCTTCTTCAAAGAAACATCATATCAATGACTGTACAATACTCCACTGCAAGGGATATACCGTATTTCTTTACTTAACCATTCCCCTATTGTATGAAATTTAGGCTTTTCCACTTTTTACTGTTAAACAGGGCTCTAATGAATATCTTCATTCATAAATCTTTCTGTACTGCCTTGCCTTATAAGAGTGGAATTACTGTGTCAAAGGCTGTGAACATTTTTAAGGCTATTGATACACATTGCCAAAATGCAGAGAGGATTAATTGGGAAGGGTAACTGGCAGTATTAATTTTAGAGACACATTTGGAAATTGTTTGAACAGTATCCTGGTGATTGTGGAACTTCGTTTGATAAATGGCTCTGTGGAGAGAACTTAGATTACTTTGGAAAGCACTTTCAAGTTAACGTCTAAGAAGGTGAAAAAACTGTTAATAAAATGTTTAGTCAATGTATATTGTATTGTTTATTTTAGGTGCATTTTATAGTTAGATGAAAAAGGTGATACAGCATGCAGCATGGCTCCCTTTTATAACAATTATGTAGACTGTATCTGTGTCCATTATAAGGTGCACACATTAATTTTATTATTTAGAATCATCATAGTCTTATTTTGAGTGTATCTGTGCTAATATACAAATCGTTGGTCATATTTTAAATTTATTGTATAAAGTGTCCTTGGTTTGAAATATAGCTCCAATGATAACATTGTTCTTTTTTAAATTTTCTTTTTGATTGGAGGATAATGGCTTTACAATGTTATGTTGCTTTCTGCCATACAATAATGTGAATCAGCCATAAGTATACATATATCCCCTCCCTACTGAACCTCTGTCCCACCTTCCACTTCATCTTACCCCTCTAGGTTGACACAGAGCATCAGGTTGAGCTCCCTATGCTAAACAGCAACTTCCCACTAGCTATCTGTTTTACAAATGGTAGTGTATACGTTTCAAGGTTGCTCTGTCAATTCATCCCACCCTCTCCTTCCCCTCTAGTGTCGATAACACTGTTTTTAAGGAAGCAATCTTCTTTGGATGTTATTTCCAGGATTGCATTTACAGTAAAAAGTGGGCACCGCTTATACCACCATTCTTTCCTCCTTCCATTGACCACTAGAGGGGAGAAAACATTCAGAGGTAGCTCACAGCCTACCTCCACTTCCAAGAAGACCAAGGTGCTTTCCAATAGAGGCTCCAGTAAATGCTTTCAATAGAGGCATTTACCACTCTCTTCAGCTCTTTCCTGCTGAAGCTATTTCTGAGCACCCAAACTCCATCCAAGCATCTTCTCCTGCTTGTTGTATTTTGTTTATAGATCAAGGGAAACAGATAAGAAATTTAAGGTAGAGTGATCAGAGCTATTATTCTATTTGTGACCACTGAAAATTAAAATATATGAGGCAATCAAGACAACATTTCCAGGGCACATCTGTAAGACAAAGTGAACTTGTGTACAGCAGCAAATAAAGCAAAAGCCTGGAAAAGTCATTTCAGTAACCCACCTCGGTTCAACCCGGACCCTGCCATAGCCCTTTTCTGATATTCTCAGCCCCACCTCAGACTCTCAGCATACTACTCCCATCAGAAAGTAGGAAAAACCATGACCCTTCACTTCAGTAATTCTCTGGCTAAGCAGAAAATCAGCTTTGCTGTTGGGATCATTTAATCCTTGTGCCTAAGTCTCCATCTCCACTGTATAATCATAAGGGATTTTATTTAAGTCATACCTCAATGACTTAGTGGTTTTCCCTACTTTTTCCAATTTCAGCCTGAATTTTGCAATAAGGAGCTGATATTCAGAGCCATGGTCAGCTCCAGGTCTTATTTTTGCTGACTGTATAGAGCTTCTCCATCTTCAGCTGCAAAGAATATAATTAATCTGATTTCAGTTGATGTCCATGTGTAGAGTCATCTCATGTTGTAAGAGGGTGTTTGCTATGACCAGTGTCTTATCTTGGCAAACTCTGTTAGCCTTTACCCTGCTTAATTTTGTACTCTACGGCCAAACTTTCCTGTTACTCCAGGTATCTCTTGACTTCCTACTTTTGTATTCCAATCCCCTATGATGAAAAGTACATTCTTTTTGGTGTTAGTTCCAGAAGGTCTTGTAGGTCTTCATAGAACTGTTCAACTTCAGCTTCTTCAGCATTAGTGGTTGGGGCATAGACTTGGATTACTGCGATTTTGAATGGTTTGCTTTGAAAATGAAATAAGGTCATTTTGTAGTTTTTGAGAGTGCACCCAAGCACTGCATTTCAGACCCTTTTGTTGACTATGAGGGCTACTCCATTTCTTCTAAGGGATTTTTGACCACAGTAGTAGAAATAATGGTCATCTGAATTAAATTCACCCATTCTGGTCCATTTTAGTTCACTGATTCTAAAATGTCGACATTCATTCTTGCCATCTCCTGAAATTAAAGATGCTTGCTCCGTGAAAGCAAAATTATGACAAACCTAGTCAGTGTATTAAACAGAGACATCACTTTGCCAACAAAGGTCTGTATGGTCAAAGCTATGGTTTTTCCAGTAGTCATGTATGGATGTGAGAGTTGGACCATAAATAAGGCTGAATGCTGAATAATTGATACTTTTAAAATGTGGTGCCAGAGAAGACTCTTGAGAGTCCCTTGGACTGCAAAGAGATCAAACCTGTGAATCCTAAAAGAAATCAACCCTGAATATTTATCAGAAGGACTGATGCAGAAGCTGAATCTCCACTACTTATCCACCTGATGCGAAGAGCCAACTCATTGGAAATAGACCCTGATGCTGGGAAGGATTTAGGGCAGCAGAAGAAGGGGACAACAGAGGATGAGATGGTTGGATGGCATCACTGACATTCTTAAAATGTTGGACATGGATTTGAGCAAATTCTGGGAGATGGTGAAGGACAGGGAAGCTGGTGTGCTGCAGTCTATGGGGTTGCAGAGTTGGACACAATTTAGTGAACTGAACAACAACAATAAAGTCTCCAGGTGTGTGGCCTGTGGTTACCATCAGTACTCTGATATTTTGGGAGGCATTAATATAACACAGTGATTGAGGGCAAGTATGTTGGACAGATATAGGATTCACTCCTGGCTTCACCACTTTTCAGTGCTATGATCCTTGGTTTCCTTAATTTTTAAAACAGGGAAGATAATGCTACTTACCCTTATAAGATGGTTGTAAGAATTGAATGAGATAATGAATGCACAGTAAAACCCATAGCACAGTGCCTGTTATATGGTATATAAACAGTGGCTAACATGATCATGAATCAAGCTCAGGTCTCTGGCATTTATCTTAGATTGTGTCAGGGCATCCTGCTGTTTGGATCTCTGCTGACTGCTCACCCAGCTCCTGTTTGGATTGTATGTTGGGAGTGACCTAAACCCTAACCTGCTAACCTGGCTTAAAATCTATATTCCAGATTCTCATCTTAACCTACTAACTCTAAAATAGCCCATAGGTTATACTCTCAACTATATTTGGGCCTTTGACCTCTATCCCACCACGTGGGGTCTGCCAGGACTACTTGATCTCTCAGGCATGTTGGACCCAACCAGACACTCCTGGCTATGCTCAATATCTTCAAGTCAAGTTTTGCTTTTTGATGACAATAGGGAATCAGCGTAGTTTCTTAAAGAGGGAAATGCTATGACTGCTGTGAGGAAAGCAGAGATTTAATGCTAACGGGGATCTTTATGCTTTTAGTTGATTAAACTGGCAAGAATTTGCAGGAACTATTTAACTTGACTGGTATATTGTCTGGCAAACTATCATTCATTTCCTTGCATAATAAATGCTTTAAAAAAAAGAGATTAAAGAGATTCCAGGCCATATATCTTGACAGGTACTCTATAATTCCCTATTCTACCCATTTGCTGAAGTCACCAAAATAACTACCACCATTTACTGAGTATGTACTTTATTTCAAGGGCTTCCCAGGTGGTGTGAGTGGTAAAGAACCTGGCTGCCAGGTTCTCTTACGCTGGAGACATAAAAGACACGGGTTCGATCCCTGGGTAGGGAAGATCCCCTGGAGGAAGGCATGGCAACTCACTCCAGTATTCTTGCCTGGAGAAATCCATGGACGGAGGAGCCTGGTGGACTACAGCCCATAAGGTCGCAAAGAGTCAGATACTCCTGAAGCGACTTAGCATGCATGCACTGTTTCAAGGCATTGCATTGTACATTTGGCATGTATATGTCATTCAGCTTGCATAGTCCTGTGATGTGTGTACTACTATTATTATTATTTTTGTCCATGCCACATAGCAGGTTGGATCTTAGCTCCCTGACCAGGGATCAAACCCATGCTTCCTGCATTGGAGGTCTTAACCACTGGACTGCCAGGGAAGTCCTGAGTGTACTATTATTATTTGCATTTTATAGCTGAGGAAACTGGGGCTCGCAGGGGTGAACTGCCCAGAGTAACATATTTAGCATGGGGAAACCAGAACTTAAAATCTAAGCTTGATGCCAAAAGTTATGTTCATATCACTGTCCTAAATGATGGCTTGTGTTTGTGTGCTCAACCATTCAGTCATGTCAAACTCTTTGTCACCCCATGGACTGTAGCCTGCCAAGCTTTTCTGTCTGTAGGATTTTCCAGGCAAGAATAGTAGAATAGGTTGCATTTCCTCCTCCAGGGGATCTTCTTGACTCAGGGATTTAACCCACGTCTCTTGAGTCTCTTGATTTGGCAGGCTGATTATTTACCATTGAGACACCTGGGAAATCCTGTTAAACAAAGTAGGCCTAAGAGAGTATAACAGGGACTTCTCTGGAGGTCCAGTGGTTAAGACTCTGTGCTTCCAAAGCAGGAGGCATGGGTTCCATTCTTGTTTGGGGAACTAAGATCCTACATGTTGTATGGCATGGGGAAGGTGGGAGTAAGAGGGCAAAACAAGTTGGTTTTGTAAGTCTTTAAGACCTTCAGTGCAAATTCAGATCACTAGTTGAGAAGAGATTTTGACAGGGGAACTGTGTGTTGTATATTCGGATGTATATGAAGGCAGTGTGGGGGGAGGAAGGTGGTTGCTAGGGATACCAAAGCCATCAATCCCATGAGTGATAAAGGAGAGGAGGGCAAGAAGTGGAACAGAGAAACAAGAAAGTTACAATTTTTCCCTTTGGTGTCCCTGTTAGTGGAGCCTATAATGCACTATGGTACAAATGAAGGACCAGCAAGGGGATAGAAAGAGGTACGGGTTTGTGGCCCAGAGAGATTAGCCTTTGACTCTCAGCTCCACTACTCACATGCTGTGGGAACTTGGCAAAAAACTTAACCTCTATAAATCTTTGTTTCCCTATCTGTAAAATGGGGTTTAAAAGAAATACCTACTCCCCAAGGCTACTGTGAATAATAACTGAGACAGGGTGATGAAATGTAAATGTAATTAGAGTGGTGATGGTTGGGCAACCATCCATGATATTTATAACTCATTGAAAATATTAAATGAGATGACATATATAAAATACCCAGCACAATGCCTGGCACAGAGTAAACATGTTTTAAATGGTAATAACTACTATTATCTCATTGTTATATGTTATTTTTGTGATGACAATGATTAAAAAGATGACAATCATTTTCTCTGATAGCTCTGATAGCAATTCCTATATCTTAGGAAAAATATGTCTCTGTGAGCACATTAGTCAAGATGAGGAGATGAATGGGTGGTTTCTGGATACATTTAGATCACAGATGGGATTACTAGGCTAGGAGCTCATTTGGCATCTATAGGAGACTCAGGGGACTTGGGGCAGCTGGGTCATCTTTCCAGAGTGAATCACAACCCCCCCCCCCACCCCCCATGGGCTCTATCAACACTTCTTTCAAGAGCCTGGCTATCTGTGGACCCAGATGGATATTGGAGGATCTTTGACAAATAATAGTAAAACTTCTGAAAGTCGCCAACAGCCCAGTCAGTTGGAAAATCATGGTGGCTTTTATGTCACTTGTGTATTTATTAAGTGCCTATAGGAAACCTTAAAAAACAAGACTGTTCAAAAAAGTTTAGAAAACTTTCAAACAGTTAATTTTTAGAAGATCTTTGAGTTGATGGCAAGTTCAAACTCAAAGAAAATAAGTGCTGATTTGAAAATAAAGTTGTATTAATATAATTCCTTTTGAAGTCAAAGGTTTGGGTTTCGTGGATTAGAAAAAATCTTTGGTCAGTTGATGTAAACCAGGTTACAACTTTTCTCTGCACCTGGGCAGGTCCCATCCGGAAAAGTTCAGATAGGCTGACCCATCTGTAAAGCACATCGGTTACTGCATATGAGCTATAATGCAAGTGAGCAGGAGTGTAGGTTTTAGATGGTCAGGGACTGAAAACATATGGGTTTTATTTAATAGTATCTCTTAGGGTCCAATGTGTGGGCATTCTGTCTGGAGTATATGGTGAAGGAAAGAAAGGAACAGCTAGCCATTACTTACTGCCACAATTGGCAGTAGTTAATAGCATGAATATTATAAAAACTAGACATTCTATTTTTAATGGAAAAAAGAATCTTGGTTCAAATAGACTATTTGGTTATTATCTCATTTTCACTCAAAATGCTGCCAAATTATGTTATTAGAATGATCAGTAACACCTAATAGATGTTTTGAGTATTCACAAGTTTTCTAATATAATTTGGATTGTGTACTTTTCCTAACGATGATCCCTAAGCGTACAAATTTTCAGGCTAATATAAATGCCACTTGCACATTTGTACAGATGCTAATAGGAGTTGATTAGGGTACAAAGTTGCTCAAAGTTCAAGACGATTGAAAATGAAGTTCAACCAGTACTATGAGTCAAGTGAATTTATTTTGCTTACTCTGTCAAACCCAACAGATAAGCCCTGTTCATGCTAACATTTGGCTACAGTCCTGCTTCTCCCCCATACCTGGGAGGGAAAGAATTGAGATGATTAATGGATGAGAACTGCTACTCCCTACCTTTTATGATCCCATCATTTATGAAGAGGGGAGTAGACGTGGCTTAAGTGTGACTCCCTTTGGATGCCTATGAGACTCTAGCCATCCACCCCACCCCCAATCAAGCTCTTTCAAACCTATTTCTCTTCTAACGCCCTGCTCTAGGCTCATGCCTTCATCAGCTACTCTCATCCATAGCAAACTGTTTTCTGGATATAGATATCCAAGTTTGGATATATACTCTTCTTTATTGAATAAAGCTCCATATAAGAAAAGATCAAGATAAGCTAAATGTTAATCCATGCTCACAAGGCTCATAGCCCAGGAAGGGAGAATGATAATAATAGCAAAAATATCAGTGGTAATAATTGCAGTAGTACTGGTAACGGGGGCCATTTATTAACTGCTTGATGCGCACTAAGTAGTTTATATACATGATCTCATTTAATCCTTACAATAAATAGTATTCATTAATTCATTCATTCAACAAAACAAAACAAATCAGACCAAGTCCCTTTCCTGTTGGAGCAAAGCTTTCTACATCAAGGTAGGTGGAGAATCAAAGGAGTGCTGTCTTGGAAGCCAAGCAAAGAAAGTTTTTCAAGAAAGAAAGGGTGAAAGCCATTTCAAATGCTGGTGGCAGGTCAAGTAAGACAAAGACTGAGACATGAGTGTTGCAATTAACAAAGTGGATGTCATTGGTGACCTTTATAAGATAGGAGCAAAGGCAAGGAAGCTGATTACAGTGGATTTGAGAGAGAATGTCAAAAGTGGAGATCTTGAGTACAAACAACTATTTCAGAGAGTTATGCTGTAAGGAGAATAGAGGTACGCACCGATAACTATAAGAGAAGGTGGAGTTAAGGGACAGTTTGAGGAACTAACAGCTAATAATTAGTAGAGCACTTTGTGTCGGGCACTACACTAATTGTTTTTAGATATTTTAGTCTATTTAATTATTATAACAACCTTGTGGGATAGTCACTATTACTCCAGGTCACAGATGAAGAAACTGAAGCTCAGGATAATTACTTGCCTAACACAGGGTTTCTTTTTTTTTCCACGTTATTATGAACTTTTTAAAATTTTTTGAATTTTTATTTAGTATTATTATTATTTTTTATTTTACAATATTGTATTGGTTTTGCCAGGGTTTCTTAACTTTGACATTATTGACCTGTTGGGTCAGATAATTCCATGTTGTAGGGAACTGTCCTGTGCAACATAGGATGTTTACCAGCTTCTCGGTTCTCTATCGACTAGATGCCAGTAGCACCCCACCAATTATGGCAACCCAAGATGTTTCCATACCTGGCCAAATGTTCCTTGGTTGGTAAGACTGCCCCTGGTTGAGAACCACAGGGTAAACCTTACATATCTAGTAAATAATAGAGCCAGATCTTAAAAGATGGGCTTTTAAAAGATCTGGCTCTAAAACCTGTGCTCTCAACCACTGTAATTTCTTGTACTACCAAGATGGAAAATTTTCCCACCCCTGTCCTGAGTACCTGTGGATCCCTGGGCAGTGGGAAAAATATCTGGTCACTGGGGTGAAGGCATACCTGCTCACAAGTTCCATGGTTCAGGATTGCAGCTCAGATAGTCTCTCTCTCTCTCTCTCTCTCTCTCCCTCTCTCTCTCTCTCTCACACACACACACACACACACACACACACACACACACACACACACCTGGCCTTCATAATCAAGGAAAACTCCCTAGAGTTTGCGTCTCTTCCTCACTCTGGACCCCCATCCATAAGGTGAAATGGTTGGAACACAGGATTCCTGAGGTGCTTCTGGCTCTGCATCCTGGAATCTAAGGGTCCTCCATTTTTTTCATGAGAGGGCCTTTTTTTGCAAGGGGTCAGACAAGGGATATTTGAGGACTTTCAGTTTGGAAGCTGGTCCAAAGTTCCCAGGTTGTGTTTGTTTTTCTGTTTGCTTCTTCCCAACTGGATTCTCCCATTGGTAAATGCCGGCGGCCACTGGATTTGGGCCGTGAATGCGGTGGGGTGGTGGGTCAGTGGTTCAAGGCTGCCCTGGGCCGCCCTCTCTGGCTGCGGAGGCAATTCTGTGTCTCCTGCCAGAGACACCATCTCCTCCAGGCCAGGCCGGCCTCCTCCCCTCGGAGGCAGCCTTGTGAACCGACCCCAGAGGTCCCCTTGGAGAGCCACCAGGCCCCTGGGGCTGGCTGGGTGTGGGAGTGGGCACTGGGCTGGGTGTGGGAGCGGGCACTGGGCTGGGTGGGCCCCGAGGAGCAGGAACTTTTGGAAACTGTGTGAAGAGCCAGTGCCAAACCCCCAGGATATCAAGTTCCTCTGGGATAGCTGGGCCTAAGGGAGATCCCGTGGGGGCTGGTCAAATTGTGGGTCTGGGCACTGTTTGTCGTTAGGCTGTAAATGAGCCTGTGGGGAAGGAGGAGGCCACACTGCATGCCCTGCTTCCTCTGAGGGACCTGGGAGGCCTTCAAGCCTGGCTCCTCATTTCACACAGGGTGAGATGGAGGAGACAGGCTTCCATCCTGCTCTTAGAGCTAGAGCTAGGTTTGGACTTGATTTGGTAGGTAAAATTCAAAGAGAGGTTCATTTTTCTTACTCTGGTGCCAGTCACTGGAGGCTTGGGCCCAGGTGCCAGTACTGGATTTTATGAGTTCATTAAACTCTGTCGCATGCCTCAAAAACCAGCCCGCTGTTAGGCATGGTGGGACTCCCGGTATTTTTGTGCTGCTGAGCCTCTTTGAGTCTGTGTTTCTAAGGGTGTGTACCCTCGGGGTTTCTGAGGATCAATATTAATATCTATGTGGATCTACAGGTTTAGGTAGATTTCTAAATTCATGGAGTGTCTAAGTGGGTTTTAAGAATAATAAATATTGCTCTATATGAACATGTGTGGCTTTTCTATGTGTGTTCAGTTAATCATTCTTCAAGTGAATTGCAAAGGCTGTGTTTAACCCCTGGCTCCCTTCCCTTCCTGAGCTTTGTGAAGTTTAAGGCTCTGTTCTTACAGCACAGGGGCCCTGTCTGGGGTGCCTGTTTAGACCTGTCTCTTCCTTTTGTTTGCTTTCTTTTTGTCTCTCTCTGGGGAAATCTGGCTCCTGAAACCTGGTTACCCCTCATTCCATTCTGGGCCCCACAGCCTGTTTCTCCCCAGCTCCCTGGTTTGCTCATAGCTTTACTGGCATTCCCCCAGCAACATACGAAGGGGGCTGCAACCACTGACTGGTGTCAGATCCAAGAGGAACCCAACTAAAGCAGTGGAATGCCAAGTCGCTCCAATTACTTGAACTAGCAAAGACATGTACAGGGACAGAGACCATGGTTTCTTTGATATGGCTCAGAACCAAACATATACATTAATCTTCCTGGGGTCTAAAGGAATGAGCATTTTTTCCTTTGGCTTTTCAAAAATTAAGGAGTAAAACTTAACCGTCGAAAAACTGTAAAAGCTGTCATTTGACTGTAAGCAAAATCAAGTGCTAAGTCCACAGAGCCTGCTAACGTCCCAACTGGTAATCAGGATAAGGGCACCATTCGAAGGCTTTCTGTAGACTTCTCTGCTGACCAAGCTTTAAGATCTGTTTTCTATGAACCAACGACTTCTTTATTTCATGATTCCTCAAATTCTACCATTCACTCATAACTACCACGATGAAATGTATCAAGTAGGAAACAGAAGCTCTTTCAGAACCCACTGAGCTGGCCTTTCTTGCTGGGCATCATAGTAACTGTTGGAGCCTTTAGCATCTGACAAACAGAAGCATCATACGGTCGTTTCTGTGATCAAAATAGGATCATTTCAGAGCTGCTGATCCCACTTGGTTTGGGGATGAGTTTTTCTCAGTTGGAAATAGCAGGGACTAATCAATGGAGATACTGGTTTCCAAGGAGTGAGATGAATGTGGTGGAAAGGAACTGGTACCATCTTTCAGTTAATTAAAAAGATAAAAAGGTGATGTGTGTGTGTGCGTGTGCAAAGTTGCTTCAATCGTGTCCGACTCTTCGCGACCCCATGGACTGTAGCCCACAGGTTCCTCAGTCCATGGGATTCTCCAGGCAAGAGTACTGGAATGGGTTGCTGTGCCCTACCTGGGAAGCCCCAAAGGTGAAGGTGATACCTTCACCTAAAAATGAAGACAAGCCTTTGTCATCAAATACACCTTGAATGTGTATGTGTCTCTGTGTGGGTATCCACGGTTGCAGAGAATCATTTAAAGAAAGATAGAATCTGAGCAGCAGAAAATGCAAAGTTTCCATTCTGTTGTGCTAGGGGACTTGCGACATGCCTCATAAGCTCTAAAAGTAGACAGCATTCTATCTGCCTATCGTGTCTCTAACTCTAAGCCATTCTGCACAGCCCCCACCACATTCATCTTCCTAAAGAAACATTTTTGTCATGATAATTTTAAAAAAGAGTTTGTTTAAATTCATTCCAGTCCATACCAATACCTCCTTCTGAGGACTTGTGTTCTGCCATTCAGACTTTCAATCAGATGGTGTAATGCTGTATAATTAAGGGCTGTTGCTGTTGCTAGCTGGTGTGTGTGTGTGTGTGTGTGTGTGTGTGTGTGTGTGTATAGTCTCCTTAAGTCTGGTACTTGTAATATGTCTATATTCTCCAGAGTGTTTCCTTAAAAGTTTGTCTAGTGGGCTTGAACCTGATGCAACACAATGAGAAAAATAAAACATAGAACATAGCCTAGGACCTCTACCTCTGTAAGTAAAGGTGGTCATTAAATAATTGGCCATCTGCTTTATTTGTTAAAATAAAAGCTTTTTTGAAAAGATGACAGCAAGGCAAATTTCTGCAAAGCAATGCACATTTTTTCCCATCGACTTCTATAGATGAGGAGAGATGCCATGCAATTAATTTTGTTAAACATTCTTGGAAGACTTCCATTAATGCAAGTTTTCTCAGAACAGACACCATATTATTTCCTTGACATATAGTTGGTTGTTTCATCCATACACATTTCTAACTTCATTGCAGAGAATTTCTATACAGTGAGTGGCCTACATAAAGGGACAGGCCTGTTTCAGAGCTGTAAAAATTGATGTAATGCCTCAGAAGACTTGTAATCACAGATGAAAACCAGGCTTTCCTTATGCATGGGTTTCAGTTCTTGTAACTTTTAAAAGACTGAGATACTAGGAAAACATTTTAAAACTCAGACAAGGATATAAACAGATGCTATACATGCGGTCAGGGGTTATTTCTCACAAGGTGGGGGCAGGATGATAGATTTGTTGATATCAGGTCTACATTTCTTTGGCAGATTTTCTCCACTACAAGTATTCTACCATTCATAACAATCTGACCATGATGAGCTCAGCTGATTACGGCCATGAAATTAAGAGGACATCTGACATGGTAGAAAGAACACCAAGCAGAGGGGACAGAATAATTGATTCAAATCTCTGCTATGCTACTCGCAAGGGACCTTGGGAAAGTCTCTTCACCTCTCTGAAATGGCTTCTTCCAAAAGTCTTCATGTTTAAAAAGAGGGAAAGAGCATTCATGTGCATGCTGGGAAAGCCTTTTATAAACTATGATGTTCCACTGGGGGCTTGGATCCAGTCTCCCAGGTTTGAGATTTTATGATCTTAAAATTTCTCTGCTGTCTCACTTCTCCCAACTCCTGACATCCCCATTTCTTTATTTTCTATACAATTGTTAAGGTGAGGCTCTAAAGTTGGTTATATGGCTGTCTTCCTGTTTGCATGCTTTGCAGTTAAAAAAATATAGCATGCTTTATATGTGTACACTCTATATTATTAGTAATTATATAAATTATATACATGTCCTATTCTGCATATATGTATATATGTACACAATATATATTATGAAACAAGCACAATAAATAGAAAATGAGATGAAGATGAAATATATGGTATGTCAAATGTCTTATTAATTGTGATGGCTTCATTATATTATTAGCTAATATTTCAAGGCACCATATGGACTTAGGGCAAGATCTTTCATTACTGACAATGAGCATAAAACCATATTTCATGTAGTCTTTTTGATTAGCCCTGAATTACATTTTTGCTGGCTTCTTGTCACATATGATTAGGTTGTCATGGGTTTTCCCTCACAGTGAGGCTGATGGAAAAATTCATTCGAGGAGTAAGAGAAACGTGAGTGCTGCCTTTTTCATGTTCTTACATTATTGGCATTACCTTCAATACATGGCTTATTTGCAGGAATCTTCTTAAGTCACTTGCCCATTTTGTGAGGGCCAATGTAGTTAGACAGTATAATCCAGAAATCCGCTTAACTGGACCCAAGGAGATAGCAGTATCTCTGGTATACATTCAGGAAAAAAAAGTAAGGGGCCCAGGGTCAACCCTTCCACCTGTGGGCTCCCATTCTTCCCTCAGAATACCTTACAAAGCATATGTAACAGAGGGTACCAGCGGCAATATGTGTATTACATATTTGAAAGGCTGAATAGTATGATAATAATAGCTAATATTTAGATAGCTCTCAGTGTACTACACACTGTTTTAAGCACTTTACATAAATTAAATCATTTAAATCCAAATCTTAGTTTCTTTCTGGACATTTTCAATTTAAATAGAAATAGAAGTCATAATATTTTCTTTTATGCTGATTGTACAGTGGACTGATTGTGCCAACCTCCTCTTCCCTCACCCCCACCAATTCTGGAGACCGCTGACCCACAATTTGAGATTTAGAATCTCTGGAGAAGTGCAACTCCTCTGTAAAGTACATCTCAGCCTCTCTTTCCCATCTCTTGCTACTATCATGCCTGCTCCAAGAGAAGAAAAAACTGGGACTGGTGACACAGGAAGCAAGCCCAGGCCACCGAAAGCAGAAGGAAGTAACTGAGGTCAGGAGGCCATGGTAGGGAAAATGAGAACGAGTGATGGAGAGCTAGCGATGCTAGAGCCAGAGGGAGGGTAGCCAGGAAGAAGTAAGAAGCAAGTTAGAGATCAGAAAACAGCAAGAAGAGGAGAGAGGATTACAGTAGGTCCATTACATATGAACCTTCATGTTGTGAACTTTCAAAAATGCAAACGTGCAATACATCAACATCAGGTGTAAGTGAAATTGCGGCTTGCCCTCCATCTCTACCGCTGGCAATCCTTCAGCTCTACCATCTCCCACCTCCTCTCCCTCCTCCACTCAGTAACTCTTCTTACCTGTTCACTTGATGCCAGCCCCCAGTATGCCAGTTGTTCTACTGTTTTACTGTACTTCTCAAAGTACTGTACTGTAGGATTAAAAATTTTTTCTTTATTTTTATGTTTACCTGTTTTTCATGTATTATTTGGGTGAAAAGTATAATTAGCCTATGACAGTACAGCACCACTTAGCCAATTGTATTTGAGTACCTAGGTTAACTCTGTTGGACTTATGAACAAATTGGACTTACCATGCACTCTTGGAATGCAACTTGCTTGTGTGTAGGGGACTTTCTGTATGTGGCTGGGGAGGGAAGAGGAAGGCAGACTCCAGGAGGAGAAACCATGTCGCACATCGGTGGGTGAGATGCTCACCCACGTCTTGATATCCAGTGACTCTGACATATGGCTGAACAGGGCAGCACAAGGAAACTGAGAAGTCCCTGAAGATTTGTGCACACCGCTCCTCCCCAGGTATTCAGGATAAGCTTGCCTCCTCTTATCAGGGAAGCCTAGCAACAGATTCAAGCAATGCAAAGATACAGCCATGCTTAACATAAGGAGTGGGTCTCTAAAGCTAGACTTGCAAACTGGCCAGACAGGGAAGATATCGGGAGCGGGGGGAGGGTGTGGCAAGGCGACATCCCTGTGAGTCTCTTCATATCACACCAGCCAGATGGCCGAGGAGGAGAGCACAGCGCATTCCTGCAGGGGAGCAACTTCAGCTGTTAGGCGCTTCCAGCATCGGAAGTAAAAAGCCATGGCAAGTGATTTCCGTCTGAGGCAGCTGCCAAGACACCCCTCCAGAAGGTGAAACACTGTCAAACATGGCCCTCCATATCTCACTGCAACACTAGAAAGTGCGATAAGACACTTTAGGGGCAAGGAACTGTCACGGTACGGTAACACAGGGTCTGACTTGGATCATCAGAGCGGCTAAGTTCTTTGAGATCACCCCGCCCAAACCCCTCACTTTATTGATGGTTAAACTGGGACCCTGAGAGGGGGAGGCACCAGGTTAATGTCATCCAGTTGGCAGAGCTCAGGCCTGGCACTGTTTCTGGGTATCTAAGGCAGTGCCCTTGACTCCACAGCTGTGCATTTATCTCCTCCTCCAGCTCCTTGGCTCCTCTCTAACAGAAGCCTCCCTCACTAGTACAGATAATATATTCCATAAATCCCATACTGTCCCTGTGTGATCAAAGAGAGGATTAAGATAACCACAAACATCTGCTGGTCTACGACTGCATCTTGACTCAGGGCAGAGACACTGACTTTTAACATTATCATCAATTATCCTTGACCTAAATAACTATATTTAAAATACACAGGGATCTTTGTTTGTTTTTTTTTTAACCTCCCTCCCCTACCTTTAAACACCCAGTGGCTACTTCCCTGCACAGACACTTTCCTGTTATCCCCACAAGGAAGAGCAAGGGCAACTGAAGACCATCAACACTGCATAAGGCTACGAGGCTGTAAGCAAAAGGTTTGGTGGAGAGAAGGGTGGTGGAAAGCAATGTCAAAAAGAAAGTTTGCAATTATCTTTTACTCACAATTATTCATGAAGAGGTCCTTACCTTGGAAAAAGAATGAATTGCTGGTAGTTAAACAACAGCATTTTGCCAAGTCTCTGGCATTGCTAGACACAGAGAAAGAAGCAATCAGGCAGAAGAAGCAGTCAAAATCAAAAACCCAGAGGAGTTAGGTAGAGCAGAATCCCAAAGCAGGCTATGGGAACCAGAGTGTGGGAAGGAGCTACAATCTTACAGTGAACAGGACTGAGAAGAGCTATGGAAATGACTGCCCTGGCTCCCTGCCTTCTTTTAGCAGAATGGATTCCTCCCTAGAAGAGACTCTCATCTACTTCATAGCAACTTAAGAGCTAATTCAGATGAGCAAGGCTGGAACCATACCCAAAGAAATTGGCTGGTTGGTTGGTCAGACCTTTGTGAAACAGTTTGTAAGCGCCTACTGCCCCTGTAGAGTCTAAGGACACCAAGTCTTTGCCCTTAAGGAGTTCATAAAGATAATGGAGAGCAGACAAATCATTAGATTGCTGCAATTCAGGATGAGAAGAGTGGATAACTGTTTATCATGGAGAGCTTCTCAGGAGGTGAAGTCTGTGTTCAGTTTCAAAGGATGGGTAGATAGAAGCAAGTCAGCAGAGAAAAGACAGAGCTAGTGGAAGCACAGACAAAGTAGAATGACATGTAAAGGGAGTGGCAGGTCTAAAACCTGGAGCACATTAAATAACATAGCAGGTACTGTGAACTGTAAATAGTCCGTTTTTGTGTATGGTTTTGTCTTGTTTCTTTTTCTGAAGAGGGAGGCTCCTTGTGATGAAGGAGAATGCTGAAGAGAAGTCAAGGGCCTGCCATGGAGGCCTTGATAAGCCTGCTAGAGTTAAGATTTTATTGTGAGATCTATGGGGAGCCATTGAGAGATTTTCAGCAAGATTTTCGTGATCATATTTATGTTTTAGAAAGATGATGACAGCAGAGTAGCAAGTGGATGGGAAACAGTGGGACTGGAGGATGGGAGAGCAGTCTGGAGGCCATTATGGGAGCTCAGGCAAGAAACTATACCGCTCTGGATTGAAGAAATAGGTATGGAGAAACATGGGTGGATTTTCTGAGCTTGATTTAGAAAGATAAATAGATGGGATTTGATGATGAAATGGAGGTGATAGTGGGGGAAAGAAAAAGAAGTTAAGAATGGTTCTGGGATTTCCAGCTTGAGCAATGGAGTGCTTGGTGGGGCCATGCACTGAGATGGGGAAGAAATAGGTAGGACTTAGGAAATACCATGTCTGGTGGAAGTTAGTGGTTGAATTCTGTGTGATACATGTTTATGGTGCCAGTAAAACTCTAAGCAGAGATATCCAGCAAGAAACTGACAGTGCTGACCTGAAGCTATGGAGAAAGGTCTGAGCTAGAGCTAGAGACTGAATATCTATCATTGTATGGGTGGTAGCTGAAATCCTTGGAGAAGGGAATGGCAACCCATTCCAGTATTCTTGCCTGGAGAATCCCCATGGACAGAGGAGCCTGGTGGGCTACAGTCCGTGGGGTCGCAAAGAGTCAGACATGACTGAGTGACTGACACTTTCACTTTTCCTGGGAGAGAGCTACAGTGAGAAGAGAAGTAGGATGAGGGTAGAACCCTGGGGAGTTCCAGTTGGAATAGGGAAGAACTGGGAGAGTAAAGCATGATGACATCCAAGGGCACAGAGTGTTTCAGGAAAGAAGGAGGTGTCTCGTGCAGCAGAGAAGTCAAAGAAGATAAGAATGAAAAGCGTCCATTGTTTTTGGCAACAGGCGGGTTAGTGGTGACCAGTGTGAGCAGTGAGGCCAGCCTGCACAGGGATGAGGAGTCAGTGGGCAATGAAGGCAAGATGCCTGAGCACAGGTAACTGGAACAAGGTCTGGCCACCCCAGGAGGTCATGTGCATGAATTGCTGTCGCTTTGGACCCACAGAGGTTAAGGACCACGGTATCTGTTGTAATAGTGAGTCGGGGCATGGGTGTGGGGGAGGGCACCCAGAGAGAAGGGAAAGATGTGCACAGCAATGCCCTGATTCAGGGGAAAAAAAAAAAAGAAACAGCCTCTCGGTAGCCATGGCACCAGTCAGCTGACACAGGGAACGCCAGCTGTTTGCAGGAGGAGAGTAAATTTAAGGGCTGGTGGTGAATGCATCTGAGCTCTGGAATTCATGGGAAACACACTTCGTGCCAAAGAAGCAGCATGACGCAAGCCAGAGATAAAGAATTAAGAAACCTGGGCTGTTTCACGTGAAACTCAGGCTAGCTGCATCAGCTCTCTAGCTAGGACACAGCTTCCTGGCCAAAAAAGAGGGGCCAACAGCCCTTACGTGGGGGCATCCAAACATTTCCCATGGTTTGAGATTTTCTGCAATAATGCACGAATAAGTAGGAGCTCTCCACTCTGTACGCAAACACCAGAACACTGTTTAAATGGAAAATTCTGAAATGTTAGTAAGGAATAGTAGGCTTAGAACAAAACCAGCAGTCCTGTCTGCTCCCAACTCAGAAAACACACTGATGGAGTATAATGCAGGGACAGCTTTCAAATCCAGGAGGGAAAAACGGGCAAGGGATGGAAATGTCAACCTACAATGATTTGATCAATCCAATGGCAGAAGAAAAAAAAAATACAACTCAAAAGAATGTTTCTTTCATATCATATGACATCCCTTATATGTGGGATCTAAAAAGAAATGATACAAATGAACTCACAAGACAGAAAGAGACTCACAGACTTACAGATGAGCTTATGGTTGCTTGGGAGAAGGGATAGTATGGGAGTTTGGGATGGACACGTACACAGTGCTATATTTAAAATGGATAACCAACAAGGACCTACTGAACAGCACAGGGAAGTCTGCTCAATGTTATGTGGCAGCCTGGATGGGAAGGGAGTTTGGGGGAGAATGGATACATGTATATGTATGGCTGAGTCCCTTTGCTGTCCACCTGAAACTATCACAACATTGTTAATCGGCTACATACCAATACAAAATAAAAAGTTTTTAAAAAATAAAATATGGAAAAAAAGAAAGTTTCTTCCAGATAAAAACATGAAAGAAAGCTGGAAGACAAAGATTAAATCCAAATTTAAATGTCCAGGGGAGATGGGGAGAACATCTTTATGTAACATTACCAGGCATGTCATTTTTAACTTTGCCATTTTCGGGACCTCCATGGTGGTCCAGTGGTTAAGACTCTGCGCTTCCACAACAGGGGGCATGGGTTTGATTTTTGGCCAAGGAACTAAGATCCTGCACAGCCAAAAAGAAAAAAAAAAAGTTGCCATTCTCCTAAAGTAGGCTGATTTAGCCACCGACAGGCTAGTGACCTTGGACAAGTCACTTAACAGCTTATTTGTTGCATATAGATTATGATACAGACCCTGAGAAAAAGATGCATTGGAAAGTACAAAGTGGTGCAGAAACGTTGGGCAAGGACTTTTTACAGGTAGGGCATACCTTCGAGAAATCAGTTTGAGATGACTTAAGTCCCAAAGAGTTGGATCCTAGTCGCACAGGAGTGCTAGGTGTTGTGTAAATGTCTTAGTCAGTTCAAGAGGCCTTTGGCAAAGAAAAAATACACGCTGCCCAGCAAGCTATGTGCTTAATGTCTCCCCAAGGCAGGAGGCAGGCCCGCCAAGGGCTGTGGCATATCACAGAGATGACCCAACATTCCGTTCCACTCCCAACCCACAAAGCTTGAGAGGAACAGCTTGAAATCCAAATGAGGCCCTCTTCTTGGCTAAGAAAAACAGTCTCAAATCTTTCTGACATCTGCACAAAAGGGGTACTGAGGGGCTGCCCTGCAAGGTCAACGGTTCTGGGGCCAGTTTAAACAATCCTGCTTGGCCCTGGGAACGCAGGAGGGTAGGGAGGATGAGTAAAAAGACCTGGCTGCTCGGGCAGCTTCAAGCACCCATGTGCTCTGGATTGGCCCCACGCACGCTGGCCTCTTGGTCTCCTTGGGAAATAGGACATCCATGCTCTTGACTCAAGAAATACAGTTTGGTTTGGTTCACGAACCTCGGCAAACATTCCCAGAAACTTCAGGCTTTCACAAATAAACTTTTAGGAACATATTTGACTGTGTGGATATCGAGTGTTTTAAATATTGAAGAAAAAAATCTATGCGATGATATTCTATTTTTCTCCGTCCCACGCCCCTTCAACCACTCATGTTTTCAAAGGAAAAGCCAGATTAGGGGCCCAGATGTTTGGAATCCAGATGAGAGTTCCTCACAGAGGAAATCCACTGCCTTCCATCTTCAAAGATCAAAATCTCAGCCAGGGGTGAAACAATGAGGTCATCATAAGCATGCTCGCCTGGTGTAGGACTGACCTCTGTTCAGAATATACAGAATTTCTACTTTTAAATTCTCCCCAACCCCACAAACAGTTCAGAACTATTTCTCAGTTTCTCAGGGTTCGAGCAACTTCCTACCCCCCACAATCCATCAGGAAATGCCCTTCTGTGTCAAACTTCAAATCTCATCTGCTTCCACTTGAGCCATTTTTATTTGCTGTATCTTTGCAGGGGTAAAATAAATCCATAAGAATCACCCCTTAGGAAAATAGGGAGAGGATATGTCCAGAAAATTCACATAAGAGATACAAACATGCAATGAATATGTGAAAAGATGCTTAAGCTTTTATATAGTCTAGGAATTGGAATGATTTTCACCCATATTAGCAAAAATGTCAAGTGCTGGCAAGGGTACAGAAACTTGGGCACTCTTGAACAACAATGCTGATGGGAGTGTAAATAAATTAGAATAGATAATCTGTAGGGTACTTGTAGCTTTGAAAATTTAAAATGCTCATTGCCCTTATATCTAGTAATTCTGACCCTTTGTATCTATATTAAAAATGAGTACAATGAGGCCTGTTCATGGATTTCCACTGCAGCACTTTTAAAATAGCAGAAATTTGGAAACAATAAGTGTTCACCAAAAGGGTAATGGCTAGATTAAACTGTGGGGTAGAGGGAAAAGATCTTAAGGACATATCATTTGACCAAACAAACAAGGCACAGAATATACACACACTGTTATATTTTGGAGAAAAACAGAAAATGAAACTATTGAGTTAGCAAAAAAATTCATTCCAGTTTTTCCATAAGATCATATAGGAAAACTTGAATGAACTTTTTGGCCAACCCAATATTTTTATACATATTCATATATATCTTTGATCACACATAGGAAAGACCAGAAAGACAACTGTGGGACTGCGAGAACATCAAGGGAGATGTTTGCTTTGTCTGTGTTGCTTGCTATTGTTTAAGAACGTATTCACTTATTTGTTGTAGAATTACTATTTTTTTTCCAAAGTGTTCCCTGATTGTAGATCAGAGGCAAGAACGTGGGCCTCAGTGGCTAGAGTGAACAAGACTTCCCTGGGAGACAGCAGTGGGTAAAGTAAATCGGCAAGAAATCAAAAGACCCAGGTAATAGTCTGAATTTGTCATCAATTTGCTGTGTGACCCTGGGAAGTCATCTTCCTTCTCAGAGTCTATTTCCTCTATACAAACTGTGGTTAAGATGAGAAGCTCATGAAGATATCTTTCCTTTCTGATATTTTATGATTCTCTAAGTCTGTGCCTTTAATATACAATAGGTCTGGCCCATTTTGATTTAGACATGGCTTTTTATACTTTTCCTTCAAATTCTGGCAGAGTTTGACATTTCACTTTCTGGCAAATGGAAGATAATGAAAGAGGAGGTGGAGCGGTCACTCTGTTCTCTGTTCAGCTGTTTTTGAGGGTTTGGTTGACCTATTAATGCTACCTTTCTTTGACAATGTAAGCTCTTAGGCTTGTTTGAGTGTGATGAAAGTACAGATACAATGCTGGAAGTCGGAAGATCTGAATTCTACAGGGTGGCCATAAATTCAGAAAATGTATTAATAGATTGGATTTTATTGTTTTATAGATTGAAGCCCCTTGAATCCTTTGGCTGAGTTATACTGAAGATGTGGGTTTTTTCAGTGGGTATCAAAAATACAAGTCATCCAGGGCAATACATCACATATGCATAGAGGATTGATAGAAATGCTGTGTCAAGGCACTGTGTTCATTGCAATCTGCACAACAGTTTGAACTGGGAATGGCTATTAAAGGACAATGTATTGAATAAATTACATAATGTAATGAAACATGTTCCATGCTTTAACATAATAGCTATAAATCATTCTTTATGTATAGTCATCTCTATCTTTAGATTTTATGGCTACCCTATACCCTTGATTTTGGATGAATCATATCCCTGGTCTGGAGATAACAATCCAACCACTTGTTCCCCAGAGTGGTAGGGAAGGACCAAGTGGATATAAATGAGCTTTGGAAATTTACATGTATCTACAAACATATCATAATATGCACAACCTAATTGCCTTTTGGAAACACTCCAGATGAAACCTGGAGGAAACCCTGGCTTTGAGTCAATGAAAGAAACCTCTTCCCAGTCCCTCAGAGACTGACCGATCTAGTTCTGTCTATCATTAGTTCGCAAAGCTCCTTCCAGCTGGTCCTCATCACTTTGCTTGCTCCGTGAGGTCACGAGAGTAAAGTCTAAGCAGTTTAATTCTAAAGAAAACATACACACTTCAGAAATCGGCTCCTGTGACTATTTGTCTTTCAACAATGAAAGCAGCAACTTACTCTGGCTCCTTTCTCAGGAGAGCACTTACAGCCCCCACTGCAGTCTTGGCCCCCACATGGCTTCCCATAGGGCTTCTTCTCTCCCTATTAAAAAGAAAATAGAAAAAAGTTAGTGCACCATGTGAAGCAAGAAGCAATGCTGCCCAGGGAACATAATCCGCAGCCACACTCCTACTAACCAAATAAATCAGAGCAGCTTAATCATCTCACTTGATGGTGTCATGAGTCACATGAAATAAAAAGTCATCTTAAGCAAGCACCCTTTTAGGTCACGTCTAAGCCTCACTAAGGCTTCCCAGCTGGCTGAGTGGTAAAGAATCCTTCTGCCAATGCAGGAGATGTGGGTTCAATTCCTGGGTTGGGAAGATCCCCTGGAGAAGGAGATTGGTACCCACTCACTCTGGTATTCTTGCCTGGAAAATTCCATGGATGGAGGAGCCTGGTGGGCTACAGTCCCTGGGGTTGCAAAGAGTTGGACATGACTTAGCAACCAAACCAAAACATACCTCACTAAAGAGCCAGTTTGATACCTGGTTGGGGAACTGTGACTTAAACACTCGCTCATCGGTAGACATTTCAGTCATAAAATACAGGAGCATTTCTCTATATGGGGCTGGAAACAGACTCTAGACATACCCTGTGTCTCACTGGACATCTGTCCTTGCACTCATTGAGAAAGAAGTGGCTGTAAGCAGAGAATTTGAGAGAAATTCAATGGCCAGCAATGTAATGATAGATGAAAATGCCCACCCTACACTCTGCCCTCAGAATTGTTTTCTTCAGGCCCCACTTTCAGCACAGCATTCAAACCTTACAGTGACACCCCTGGGCCCAGTTAGTCAGATCCAAGTTCCTGAGGTGATACTGTACAGTAGCCCCTCAAACTCTCCAACTTTCTTTTTCCTCTTTTGCTTTATGATGATAACGATTACTAGCTGAATTTTACAAGCCCCCACCCACTACATGACCCGCCAGGCGCTGACCCTCTCCGATTTCTTCTTCTCTGCTCTCTCCCTGGCTCACTCTGCTTCAGTCACACTGGTATTCAATCTATTCACCTGTTCTACTTCAGGGCCTTTGCCCCAGCTGTCACTTCTGCCTGGAATGCTCTTCCCAGAGATGTTTTTGATAGCTGGCCACTTTTTATCGCCCAAGTCTCAGTTCAACTGTCTGTTCTCAGAGAGTCCTTTCCTTGCCACTCAACCCCAAGCGGCCCCTAGTTACTTCCAATCATACCACAGTGCTACCTTTCAACATTAAACATTCTGTCTCCCTCCCATTAGAATGTAAGCTCTGCGTAAGTAGGGATCCTATCTGTGCTGTCCAGCGTTGCATTCCCAATGTGACAAATGTTCGATGATCTCATGGAGCTGGAATTTGAACACAGGTCCGGCTGACTCCAATGCCTTGATCTTAATTAATCCTATGTCTTAGTTTTTCTAAGTCTTCTGTCTCAGTGCAAAGACCCCCAAATCAGGAAACTGCCATTCTGACCCTAACCACCTTGGGGAAAAAGCAAAATATAAATTCTAACTATAATCTGAAATAAGAACTTTATCTCTGGGATGGATTTAGTATCATCCAACTTTGTTTTTTGTTTGTTTAATGTTGGCTGTTTATTTTTTTCAAAAGAGAAAGGCATATTTATGAGCCAGCTTCACACTTAATCATTCTTGCCTCTTTGTGCTGTGAGCCTTTTCCTGCTTCCCAGGGAGCACTGTGAATTTCTCAGATGGTCTCTTATCTCTTTAGACATTCCCGCAACCCTTTATCACCACAACACCTCGGTAATAAGGTAGTGATGGCAGAGCTATGACAAAATATTGCTATTTTAGATTCCAAACACCTTCCTGATATGAGATATTTTATCTCTCTCCTATGCCTTTGACATGGTAAGTGCTATTGTACACTTTCCAGTTTGCCCTCCACTTTATGGTATACAGGACAGGCAAGTTTTCATAAGGGTGAGATCAAGAGGTGCCATGGGAGGCAGAAGCTGCAGGCTGGGATGGAATAGAGAACAGGGAGACAGCAGCATTGAACTGAATCCTCGCTGATGCTGTGCTCCCTTTGTCTAATGTCGAGTATTATATTTCTTGGGATAATGGATCATTTCTATTGGCTTTTCCATATAGTTCTATATTTTCCAAGTAGTCTTCAATGAACACACATAATTAGTAAGAAGAAAATAGAACCAGTATGTAACCAGATGATACATTCATCACTTTCAAGGGAGTGGACTCAACAGGCATTGCCAAAGTTGAAGTGCTATCTGTTTGTAGCTATGGCCTAATTTCAAACATTGCCCTTTATGTGTCCCATAACATTTGTCTACTATGGATCCAAAGATTTCAGATCTCTAGTATGGAGCAAGGAGACTGGAGGCAAGGGAGCTGGACAAGACAGTGGGGGAAAATCCCAATAACAGAGCTGAACAAAAATGTAAGGAGCAGAAGCTAAGGTTTCTTAGGAACTTGGCAGAACAAGGAGGCAAAAACACCCAGCTAACAGACAGGAAGCCATCACTGTCTTCTGTCAATGAGGAAAGTAACCAGAGAAGCCCCACTGGCCACAAGGCAATTTCCTGTAATGCTGGCCCTGGCAGTTCCCGCAGGAGTCTTTAGTTACATTGAGGGGTGGAGGGAATAAAAGGAGTGGCTTCCAGGGAACATGGCAAGACCAAGCACAGCGGAAGTCTCTGCCCTATCCTGGCTTGTCTGTGGACATGCTAACCCCTGCTAAACCAGGCTACATCACTGGTGTCATTCCCATCGTGGAATGCTCTCTCTCTCTTAAAATCCAACCACTTCTTACAGCCACAGAAAATTAGAACCGAAAAGGCCCTGAGAGATCACTGAAGATACTGGTTCTTAATTCTATCAGACCAGCACATCATTATTTATTTATTTATTATTACATTTTTAACTAGAGGATAATTCCTTTACAACATTGTGATGGTTTCTGCCATCCACCAACATGAATTGGCCATAGGTATATATAGGTCCCCTCTGTCTTAAAACCACCTGCCTCCCCATCCCACCCCTCTAGGTTGTTACAGAGCTGTAGCTTTGGGTCCTCTGTGTCATACAGCAAATTCCCACTGGCTATCTATTTTCCATATGGTAATGTATGTGATTCATGCTATTCTCTCAAATTATCATGCCCTCTCCTTCTCACACATAGTCCAAAAGTCTGTTCTTTATGCCTGGTGTCTCCTGTGCTGCTCTGCAAGTAGGATTATCAGTACTATCTTTCTAGATTCTGTATATGTGCATTAATATATGATATTTGTCTTTCTCTTTCTGCCTTACTTCACTTTGTATAATAGGCTCTAGGTTCATCCACCACATTAGAACTGACTCAAATGTGTTACTTTTTGTGGCTAAGTAATATTCCATTGTACATATGGACCACAACTTCCTTATCTATTCATCCGTTGATGCACATCTAGGTTGCTTCCAAGTCCTCACTATTGTAAACAGTGCTGCAATGAACACAGAGGTACATGTGTCTTTTTCAATTACGATTTCTTCAGGGTGTATGCCCAGTAGTGGGACTGCTACATCACATGGTAGTTTTAGTCTTAGTTTCTTAAGGAATCTCCATACTGTTATGCATAGCAGCATACCATTTTTTATTATAAGTATTTATCATTCTTTCTTGATTCATGGAAAGAAAATCATAGGAATAAGTTATAATGAAGATGTAAGCAATAATTTGAAAAGCACCTATTATGCCATAATTATATTGCAAAGAAAAAACAAAAGTCGTCTATAAGGCTCAAGAGGGAGGGGATATACATATACATATAGCTGATTCACTTTGTTGAGCAGAAAGTAACACAACATGGTAAAGCAACTGCACTCCAACAAAAAAGTCATTTATAATGAAACAATATATATTTTCATATGTAAATGCTCATACATGGCTTTATTAGAAGATGTAAAGAAGTCATCAGAGGCCAACAGCTAGGTGCAGAATCATCAGGGATGTTGCCGTCTGCTGAAGCAGAATGATTCTGGAATGTGGTATTGCTGATTCAAGTACCACAATTGGAGTTGCAATTAGTGTAGTGGTTGCCTGAAATGGTGAATAACTCATGGTAAAGTTCTGGAGGAAAAAAAAATTCAATCTTTGTTTACTGGGTAGTTTTCATTAGTAATAATAAAAAGATAAACATCCATTTCAGTAAGTAAAGTGTGATTATGTTCAGAGTTTTCACCTCCATGAATATCCAGAGGTATTCTAAATGTAGCATAGGATGAAGGACAATTCTTTGTAGTGTATGGAACATCTATCATACTTGGTGCCTACCTAAGAGCTTTTCCCAATCATTTTGACCAAAATTGCTCTCAAATACCTCCTGGGAGTAGAATATTTCAACTAAGAACTATCAGTTTAATCCACGGAGAAGGCGATGTTATCCCTCTCCAGTACTCTTGCCTGGAAATCCCATGGACAGAGGAGCCTGGTAGGCTGCAGTCCATGAGGTCGCGAAGACTTGGACACGACTGAGCGACTTCACTTTCACTTTTCACTTTGATGCACTGGAGAAGGAAATGGCAACCCACTCCAGTGTTCTTGCCTGGAGAATCCCAGGGACTGGGGAGCCTGGTGGGCTGCCGTCCATGGGGTCGCACAGAGTCAGACATGACTGAAGCGACAGCAGCAGCAGCAGCAGTTTAATCCAAATCACCCATTGTACAGATGAGAACACTGGAGGAAAGTACTTTGGCCCAGGTCACACTGGTAGAGAGTAGACCGCAGCACTTCTGATCCTAATTCCATATTCTTCCCTCTATTCAATACTTCTCAAGACCAATCTCAAGTTCCATTTCTTTCTTGATTACTCTAGTTCAGGGAAAATATACAGCATGCACTCAGCATGTCCCACTCACTGGGCAAGTATCCTTACAATGTTCCTTAGGCTGAGAGTCTTGTTTCCTCAACCAAACAGTAAGGCTTATAAGGGAAAGGTCAACCTATTTTGCTGTTGTTGTTTAGTCGCTAAGTTGTGTCTGACTCTTTTGTGACTCCATGCACTGTAGTTCACCAGGCTCCTATGTCCATGGGATTTCCCAGGCAAGAATACTGGAGTGGGTTGCCATTTCCTTCTCCAGGGGATCTTCCCAACCCAGGGATCAAACCCATATCCCCTGCTTGGCAAGTTGGTTCTTTACCACAAAGCCACCTGCGAAGCCACTTTCTCACTTACTTCACTTTGCATGACACACTCTAGGCCCATTCATAACTCTACAAATGACCCAATTTCATTCCTTTTTATGGTTGTGCAATATTCTATCATATATATGTACCACATCTTCTTTATCCTGTCAATGGACAGTTAGGTAGCTTCAATGTCCTACTATTGTAAATAGTGCTGCAATGAAACACTGAGGTACATGTGTCTTCTTAAATTACGGTTTTACTTAGCATTTCTGTAACACTTTGGTTTCTCTCTAGAGCTGACAGTTAAGGGGTATGCAACGATATGGCCACACCAGATTGTCTATGATGGATGTCTACTCTGCTTGGTTAGAACATCTATTTGGATTTGATGATGTCTGTGTAAATATTTTTAATGTTATTACTATCTCACACCTCTATCCCTTTGCTGATGCTGGTTCCTTTGTCTAAAATGACTTCCCTAACCCTTTTCCCACTTATGACGGACCGGACTTCTACTCATTCTTTTTTTTTTTTTTAATTTTTATTTTTACTTTATTTTACTTTACAATACTGTATTGGTTTTGCCATACATTGATGTGAATCCACCATGGGTGTACATGCGATCCCAAACATGTACCCCCCTCCCACCTCCCTCCCCACAATATCCCTCTGGGTCATCCCCGTGCACCAGCCCCAAGCATGCTGTATCCTGCATCGGACATAGACTGGTGATTCACCATCTTATTGGTGAATGCAACCTCAAATTATTTCAGGCAGAAGTTCTTACTCCCTCCTCTTTGTTAAGGGTGCATTGCCATATTTGCCTCAATCTTCTTGGTTCTGCCAATCAAACTGGGCACAATACTCTGTTTTATTCTCTATAGCCCTTGTCCAGCAGATAATCAGTAAGGGCTGTGAAATGATCACTCTCAGAACAACTGAGTTACAAGTGTTAGACCAGGTCCACTTGGCTCCTCCCTCTCTCTTTGGTTTCCTGAAATAAAGAATGACATCACAGTGTTCCCTCCATAAGCCAATGTGCTTTTCTAGGTATTACCAGTGTTTTCTGGGATGAATGGTGGCAGGGATGATCACCACACAAAAGGTAACACAGGAAGCAAGATGGAATCTAAGAGCAGCTTAATTGGAGTGATTGAATGGTTGGCAAATGCCAGTTATCCTTGTGAGCAATTCCCCCAGAAGCTTAGTTCACAGAAGGTTGGCTGTGCAACATTATCTTTTGACCATTCACTCCACAAGTATTTCTTTAGCACCTGGACCTGGCAACCCACTCCAGTATTCTTGCCTGGAGAATTCCATGAACTGATGAGCCTGGTGGGCCACAGTCCATGAGGTCACAAAAGAGTCAGACACAACTAAAGCAGCTAACACTTTACTTTCACTTCTTTCATGTGCTAGACACTGTGCTAGGCATGGGAGAAAGAGGCTGCATCGTACAGCCACAAGGGAAACCAAATCTGCTCTCCCGGTGGTTTATCATCCAGAGGGGAACACAGAGAGTAAACAAATAAATATTACATCCATGTTTGTCAGATGATATGTGTTAAGGAGGAAAATAAAGCAGGGTAAGAGGGATAGGAAGTATTGGCATCAGGTTGTTACTTTATACAGGGAAGTCAGGGAAGGCTTTGCCCAAAGATGACTTTGGAGCAGAGAACCTTGCTTCTTAAAGCACAATTCCTGGTCCAGCATCAGCAGCACTGGAAAACTGTTAGAAATCCAATTCTTGGGCTTTCCTGTTGGCAACAATGAGGCCAGAGTGCTGGAAAGGGAGGGGTAAGGTAAATGGGTTAGATGATGAGGCCAGAGCTGTAGCAGGGGCCAGAGAATGGAAGATTTTTATAGAAAACTGTAAGAACTTTTGCCTTTGGAAAAACACTGAATGGTTCTGAACATAGGAGTGACACTCTAACTTCATGTGAACTGTGGTGGGACAAGGATGGACACAGGAAGGCCACCTAGGAAGCTGTTGTGGTAGTCCAACAGCAAGATGATGGTGGCTTGGATCAGAGGGGTAGTTGTAACAACTGGCAGAAGTAGGACGATTCTGGGTATGCTTTTAAGGCAGAATAGCTAGGATTGGCTGATGGATTGGATGTGGGATATACCTGAAAGAGAGGAGCCAAAAATGACTCTAAGGAATGGATACATGTATATGTATGGCTCAATTCCTTCACTGTTCACCTGAAATTATCACACCATTGTTCATCGGCTATACCCCAACACAAAATAAAAAGTTAAAAAAAAAAATGACTCTAAGGTTTTTGAACTAAGCAACTAGAAACATGAAATTATCATTTATTCAGATGGAGAAAAAGCTTTTGGGGGGCATCAGGAATTCTGGTGTCAAGATGTCTATTAGACATCTAATGAGAAATCAAGTAGATGGCTGGAGTTCAAGGACGATGGCTAGCTTGGAGATATGCACATGGTACCTTAGTATAGACCCGACTATGTTGTGGTAACAAGCCCCAAATCTCAGTAGTTCAACACAACTAAGGTTCACTTCTTGCTCATGTTACAACCCGATGAGGTACAGGCAGTTCTCCTTAGCGAAAGGTGACTTGACATCCAAGCTACTTTTGTCAAGCAAAGCCACCATCTTGCTTTTAATTGCCCTGACCATGTTCCTATTTTCCTTAATAAAAACTAAACACATTGGGACAACCTAATAGCGTGGAAAATAGAAGAAAACAGGGATTATTTGGTGAGCACCATCTCTGCCACCACTGGTATGGTATAAAGCTACAAGACTAGATGAGGTCACCTAGGGAATGAACATAGATAAAGGGGAGAGAAGACTGAGCACTGAGGTGCTTCAATGTTAAGAGAAAATGAGAAGGTACTGGAGACAGAGTCTGATAAGGAGGAGCCAGTGTGACCGGTAGAGAACCAATATAGGGAGAGGTCCCGGCAGGTGAGTGAAGAAAGTATTTCAAGGAGAAAAGGATGATACAATGTACCAAATTGTTGATAAGTCAAGTAAGGATGAGATAAGAACACACCAATGGATTTAGTAATGTGATCTGGACCAGAGAAATTTCAGCAAGGTGCTGATCCGGACCAGAGCAATTTAAGAAAGGAGAATTAGGGAAATGTGGGAGAACCGTGATGCAGTTCTAAGGCCCCCCTTAAGGGAGTGATCATGGACTTTAAGGAACACCAGTTACCAATATTGTGAGGTTTTCTTTAGCCTTGTTAAGCCAGATGGGCACAGATGCAGATTAGCAGAAGACTTGGATGTAATCAGGGGTTGGGTTCTGCTAGGTGAGAATAATAAAGGAAAAGAGGAGCAAGGGACTCAAAGGTGTATGGAAAGAAGTTATTGAAATAATGGACCATGGAATCGAGGCTTCCTAAGGAGGAAAATGAGCACAGGTGATAAGATGCAGTTAAAAAATCTACAGATAGTAGATTTAATGGATGATTGATCCATTAATGGGTTTGGGAAGAAATGTATGGGTTTTAGGATTGTGACCAGATCTCAGAAGAAAGAAGAGGTGGCGCTGTGAAGAGTCTAGGGGGACTTCCCTGGCTAAAACTTTGCACTTCCAATGCAGGGGACCCACGTTCAATCCCTGGTCAGAGAACTAAGATCCTACATGCTGTGCAATGTGACCAAGAAAAGGGGAGGGTGCTAGGGCCAGAAGATATGGTATATATATGCAATGGAATATTACGCAGCCTTAAAAAAGAACACAATAATGCCATTTTCAGCAACATGGATGAAACTAAAGATGGTCATAATGAAGTAAGTCAGATGCAGAAAGAAAAATATAGATATGGCTTATATGTGGAATCTTAAAAAACAGTACAAATGAACTTATCTACAAAACAGAAGCAGAGTTACAGATGTAGAAAACAGACTATGACTACCAGGGAGTAAGGGCAGGGAGGGATAAATTGGGAGATTGGGATTGACAAATATACACTACTATATATAAAATATATAATTAATAAGGACCTGTATAGCACAGGGAACTCTATTCAATACTCTGTAATGACCTATATGGGAAAAGAATCTTGAAAAGAGTGGATATATATATAAGTATAACTGATTCACTTTGCTGTACAGCAGAACCTAGCATAACATTGTAAATCAACAATGAAAGTGAAAGTCGCTCATTTGTGTCCGACTCTCTGCAACCCCATGGACTATACTGTCCATGGAATTCTCCAGGCCAGAATACTGGAGCGGGTAGCCTTTCCCTTCTCCAAGGGATCTTCCCAACCCAGGGATCGAACCCAGGTCTCCTGCATTGCAGGCAGATACTTTACCAGCTAAGCCACAAGGGAAGCCCAAGAATACTGGAGTAGGTGGCTTATCCCTTCTCCAGGGGATCTTCCTGACTCAGGGATTGAACCAGGGTCTTCTGCATTGCAGGTGGATTCTTTACCAATTGAGCTATCAGGGAAGCCCAATTATACATCAGTACAAATTTTTTATAAAAAGGCTAGGGCCTGTTAATACTCTACCTGGTACCAGAAAAGACAGCTCTAGGAATATAATAACTACTTCCTGAATTAACTCAGTAAATGGTCGCTGAAATGGCTGCTCAATCCTGCTTTCATACTACATAAAACTATTCTGTTTTAATGTCAGATTTCCTCAAAACACTTATCACTTCAAATTTCATTTGATTTTCTACCACAAGTCTGAACTAGGTGTTTTATATGTATGGGTATATGTAACAACACACACACACACACAATACTACAATGCTTTCTTTATATCTTCACCTATACCCCTAGATAGTAAGTTCCTCTGAGATGATGTTGGTTTGCTCACCATAAAGCAAATGAATTAAAGAACCTTCTAAGCTTCAATTTCCTCAACTATAAAGTATGGATAATAATGTTTTACTTCACTGGGTATTGGGAGGTTAGAGATAGTGCCCCTAGCAAAGTGCTTGGCACTTACAGTGTCCTCAACATAGCAATATGTTACCTGGTATTATTTATAACTATAACATCTAGTATGGTGCCTACATCATAGGTGAACACGTGATGACTAATTTGCATTTTAAAGATGAGAAAATGACGGCTCAGCTGTTAGTGACTTCCTCACCATAGGAAATTAGGTATCAGGCTTGGGATAAGAAACCAGCCCTCACTCTCTTCCACTGAACCCACTGTTACCAGTTCCAGGAATTAGCTTGAAATTGGGAATTCAATTCAGGAAAAGAAAGATGAGTGTTGGTAAGATTACTTTTTATTCCTTTTTTTTTTTTAATCAAGATGAGTTTATTTACTTTACAATAACGTGCATTGCATGTACACTTTCTGTAATCAACCTTCTTATAATTCTCATAACTACTTCTGAAACAAGGAAAAATTATACATAAAATTTCCAGATTAAAAAAAAGTAAACCTGAGTCTCGGATTTGGTTATCACTTGGTAGTTAAGCAACAAAGTGAAGATTCAAAGCAGGGCCTCTCTTTCCAGTGTACAGCTAAACTTTTAAAAAGAAAAATAATACAAGATGTGGAGGTGCCTTTTTATAACCTTCAATCCCTGCCAGTTGCCTCAGAGTCCAGAAATTAAGAGAAGCCTCTTAGGCTGGATCATAACTAGTCTGGGGCCACATTAATAATAACAGGTACCACCAATGGGGTATCTGCTATGTGCCTGTCTAAGTACTTCACATTTGCTATCTCACACGACTGTCCCAGCTACATTGAGTGGTAGGCACCATTACCATCATTATTTCACAGCTGAGAAAACTGAGGCTTATAGGGGTTTACTAGTTTGCCTACTCAAGGTCGTACAGCTAAGGAGTGGCACAAATTCAAACCCAGGTTTGACTCAAAATCTTTGTGCTCTTCCACTAAGCCTGGCCTCCAGTTGCCTCATTCTAGGTTTCTGTACTTGGTGATAATAAGACAGAATGTCTGGCCTTAATGGAAATCTACTGTATAACTCAGAGAACTGAAACTGGAACTCTGTAACTACCTAGAGGGGTAGGAAAGGGTGGAAGGTGGGAGGGAAGTTCAAGCGGGAGGGGACATATGTATACCTATGGCTAATTCATATTGATGTATGGCAGAAATCAAACCAATATTGTAAAGCAACCATCAGTCAATTAAAAATAAATACAATTTTTTTAAAAGTCTGGCTTTACTTTGAGCAATTCTAAAACAAAACCTGTTCATTGAAATTTAAACACACACACACACACACACTAAACCAAGCTTAGTTGTGATGTTGTTGTCCAGTTAGTCGTGTCCAACTCTTTGTGACCCCAAGGACTGCAGCATGTCAGGCTTCCCTGTCCTTCACCATCCCCCAGAGTTTGCTCAAACTCTTGTCCATTGAGTCAGTGATGCCATCCAACCATCTCATCTCATCCTCTGTCATCCCCTTCTCCTGCCCTCAATCTTTCCCAGCATCAGGGTCTTTTCCAATGAATCAGCTTAGTCTTGTCCCATGTTTAATGTGCACTTCTATGAGTTTATGAATGAATGGTGCTGGGAAGAGAAGAAAAGATCTCTAGGAGCTGGCTCCCTACCAGGTGAGACTTGTCAGCCACACTTTAAGGATGAAGCTGACAACAGACATGGCTGAGTAGTTCAGGAAGGTATTTCCATCCATCTGTGAAACTGTGTTCACACACATACACACATGCCACTGATGGGGTCAGGGGATGGGGAGAGGAACGGGCATTTTGGGTTTCACTTGGAAAAGGCCTAGCTAGCCAGAATGAACCAGGGCCTGAAGAGATGTACGGTCCTCCTAGACCTTAAGGAGCATTCACCAACCAAATGCTTGACACACAAATAGACAAACTAAATGTTGTCCATAATGCTTTTAGACCAAAATTTCTGAGGAGATGTGAGAAAAAGAAGTGAGAAAGACACTGGGAGAAAGTGAGGAATCTTTGAGATTTAAGGCTGGAAGCTTTAAGGCTGAGCACAAGAGGTCACACAGTTCACATGTAGTTAGGGTGGCAAGTTTTAAGAAAGAAAAATACAGGATGCAGAGTTCAATTTGAATTTCAGAAAAAACGTTAAGTGTGTCCCAGTTAGCATATTTTTGTGTAAGTATGTCCCAAATTAGCATAAAGATGTTCCATGCAATATTTGGGACATACTTATACTAAAAATCTATTTGTTGTTTATATAAAATTTTAATTTAACTTGGCACCTTGTATTTTATTTGGAAATCCTACAAGTAGCATCATGACACACTCATGTGACAAGTTCAGTTTTGGAGTGCCTATAGTAATTGTCAGTAATAACATTTAAAGTACAAACTTTGCAACTTACTTTAAAAACATTAAGAGGGTATTCAAGTTTCTTTTTTGCAACCGAGTCACTCTTACTTATTTGCTTTCTAATTTGGTTTCCAAAACAGGAAGGAAAGGTATATGTATCACTAACATGGGAAGGATTGGATTAATTCATTTACTCAACAAATATTTATTGTGTGCCTACTGTGTACCAGGTACTGTGCTAGGTACTGGGGATAGCATGACAAAAACAATTGAATATGACTTTTTCATGAAGGTTCATAGCAGTTTTATTCCTCATAACCCCAAAGTTGGAAGGGCCCAAATTTCCATCAATAGGTGAGTGGATAAACAAACTATGGTACATTTGTACAATGGAATACTATTCAGGAATAAAAAAGGAACAAAATATTGATGCATGTAACTGCATGGATGAATCTCACAGATACTATGTTAAGTGAAAGAAGCTAGATGGTAAGACCATATTCAGTATGAATCCATTTATACAAAGCTCCAGCATAGGCAAATCAAATATATGATGATAGAAATCAGAATGGGTTCATGATGATAAAAATCAGTGGTTACTTCTGCAGGTGTGTTAGGGTGAGGTTGACTGGGGGTATGGGTACCTCCTGAGATGATGGGCATATTCTGTATCTTATTTGGAGAGATTTTTTTAAATGTACACATTTGTCAAAACTTATGAAAGTATACATTTACAATCAGCACATTTTATTGTCTGTAAAATATAATTTTATTCAAAAGTAAGTGGATCTCTACCATTATAGAGCTCATATGGGATATAGATAAACACTTACACAAATATTTGAAAAATAATCATTTTGAAAGTGTGATGGAGGAAAATAGGGTTCTCTGAAAGTTAACAATGTTTAAGTCATTAAAACATAAGCATTACTTCTTCATTCAGCAAATATTGATTGACTGCCTCCTCTGTGCCAGGGACTGGATTATGCCCTGGGAGTATCCTACTAAATAAAATAAATTTGCTCCTCTGCTGCATGTTCTTGTAGAGGAGACAAATGTTGGAAGAGTAAATAATAATCTTTTAATTATAATTGTGTTATATGATATGGAGACCAATGGAAGGATATGAGGATGTAGAACAGGGACACTTGGCCTCCTTGATGGGATCAGAGAAGGTTTCCTTGAGAAAGTGCAGTTAAACTGAGGTCTGAAGACTAGAAACCATCAACTAGGTCAAGGGATAGGAGTAAGGCAGAGAATCTTCTAGGCAGAGGAAACAATCAATGTACATGCCCTCTGGTGAGAGAGAGCATGGCACATATGAGAAGCTGAAGGAAGCTAGAGTGACTGAAATAAGAAAGGAAAGGGCAGAGTGACAGAAAATTTCACTGTCTAGGCAGGCAAAGACTTGCTCGTGCAGAGTCTTGTGGGCCATGTTAAGGAGATTCGGTTTAATTGTCAGAGTAACGGGAAGTCATTGGATAATTTTGATTGGAGAGTTATGTGATCAGATTGATATTTTAGAAAAAAATTTCTAGTGGCAGTATAGATAATGGACAGAAGAGGGTAATAGTGAGGTGGGAGGCCAATTAAGAGACTGTTGGAGAAAAGATGGTGGCCTGAACAAGGGTTACGGTGGTTGGATGGGAGAAGTGAATGAATCTAAGACATATTTAACGATAGGGACACAATCAGAAAGGAATAAGACTAGAAAACAAGGCTTTCTCATACCAAGTCCACTTCACTGATTTGAGGACAACCTTTAATGCATACCTGCTATGTACTAATGGAGTAGGAAATGGCAACCCACTCCAGTATTCTTGCCTGGAAAATTTCATGGACAGAAGAGTCTGGTGGGCTACAGTCCATGGGGTTGCAAAAGAGTTGGACATGACTTAGAGACTAAGTACATACGCACACTCTATGTTAAGGCACTGTGTTGAGCACTATGGAAGAAAGACAAATATTTAGAAAATTTTCATTACATGCAAGGAATTTAAAGGCTAAGAACAACTATAATCGAATGAAGAAAAAGTGACAAGTATTATTGTAAAAGGTAAAGAGATATCTTTCTAAAACTTAGATGTGATTATGTCCTATTTTCTTTCAAAAACCTTTAATGACTCTCTTATCTTCAAACTTCAAAATTCAAGCATGAGATTTAAGAGCCTCTTTAAGTCAGACTCAACCACCATTGTAGACCAACCTATCACCTCCAATATTCTACTAATAGAGCTCTATTTATCAGCAATTCCATTTTTATGGAATGCTGTTCATATCCTATCCATTTCTGTGGAAATCCTAGTCACATATTTTCTTTGTCTTTTCTGTGACAATTTTATTGAGATATAATTCATATACAATACATTCATTCACACTTCTTTTCTTAAATTTTACCTTGCTTTTTTCCCAACAACGGGGCTTCCTTGGTGGCTCAGACAGTAAAGAATCTGCCTGCAATGAGGGAGACCTGGGTTCAATCCCTGGGTTGAGAAGATCCCCTACAGAAGGGAATGGGTACCCAGTCCAATTCTTGCCTGGAGAATTCCATGGACAGATGAGTCTGGCAAGCCACACAGTCCATGGGATCACAAGGAGTCAGACACAACTGAGCGACTGACACTTTCACTTTTCCAACAATAGCACTATTTCTGTTTCATGATGGTATTCATTGCCCACTCTAACAGCTTCTCCTTTTGACTGCTTCAGAGAAACCACAGTGACAGTTTCTAATAAAAATATATAAGATTATTTTGAGTGGTCAGGCTGATTGTAAGAATGCTCAGCTGCTCAAAGCTTGTTGGGGCTGTGTGTCTCCCTATTCTTGCTGTTAGACTTTAGGCATACAGTGTCATGAACTTTAGTGGCTTGGCCCAGAGCCTTAAGTATTATTTATAATATGATGCCTTTAGGGAAACGATTCCAAGTTGACAAAAATCCCTTAGGATTTCTAGTTGGTAGCTGAAGTCAAGATGGAAAAGTTGGTAAGTTCTCTAAGAATTAGATCTACAGGAACTGGAAGGATTGCGATTCTAGGGCAGAGTATTCAGCTTGCTGAAAATATCCTGACAGACTGTCTCATATATTATTGAGTCCAAAGGATCAAGGACACTGCCATTTCTGTCTTTTGTACTTGGAAGAGAGAATTTAACCAATGCTCAGTTGAGATGGATAGTGAGTCCATATGGAATCCACCAGCAGCAGCAATTATTAGAAGGAGATAGAATGGGCCACAAATACAAGTTGTTTCCATAAAGATAATTTTAGTTATATATTTAGCTCATGATACAATAATCTCTAAGGTCTACTGATATAGATAAGAGTACAGATGTTTTGTTTGTTCATAAATGAGGAAAGAGGACATGGGGAAGAGGATCTAAACAAGGGAAATATAACAGTTCATAGCAAATCCATCCCTCATGAAGTGTTAAAGAATCTGCTGCCAATGCATGAGATGCTGGAGACACGGGTTCGATCCCTGGGTCAGGAAGATCCCCTGGATGAGGAAATGGCTACCCACTCCAGTATTCTTGCCTGGGAAATCCCATGGACAGAGGAGCCTGGCAGGCTACAGTACATGGTGTTGCAAAGAGTCGGACATGACTGAGCACACATGTACATACATACATGACTAGAAGAGAAATGAGAGGGAACCCCTTCTCAAAGTATAGAACCCAGTAAATAGCAGACTAGGATCTCTGTCTTCATTTGCTAAGAAAGGCCTGTTACTTTTACCTAATTTTATGGTTGCAATTTTAAGCTGTAAATCCTTTCAGAAGTTGATTTTAATTTTGCTTGCAGGGTGAGCAAAACAAACCAACTTGTCACGTATGCCTGCATTTCTAAAATTAGGCAAAACAGCCCTAATCCCTTTTCATATGCAGAAAATAGAAACTAGTCGAGTAGTCTACTTGGTTGGTGGGAATAGACTTTAAAAAGCAACATGCTAAAAAAAAAATAAAATCAAAACATGTCATAAGCAAAGTTAAACTGCAGTTCAAACTTTTTGGCCATAGCCAAAAGCCACAAGCAAAGGAGTGTGACAGTATTTCTGTCTCTGATTGTCTTTTGTGACTTCGAAACTCATCTACTTTTTGTTTCCAGTCAAATGACACGTAAAACTCATTTCAGAAAGCCCATCTATAGCAAAGCCTCAGCTACGTCTTGGGCTATTCTTTTTCAATATATAACCTACCAAAACTCACTGAAGAAGAAATAGATTATTTGAATAGTCCTATGTTGACTTTAAAAGTAGAGTTTGTAGTTAAACCCTTGCCACAAAGAAAATTCCTAGGCCAGACAACCTCCCTGGTGATTCTCACCAAACATGTAAGGAATAAATAATGCCAATCCTGTAAAACTCTGCCAGAAAATTGAAGTTGAGGGATTACCTCCTAAATCATTCTATGAGTCAAGTATTACCATGACAAGCTAATATCTTTTTGGAATATAGACACAAAAATTCTGAACAAAAATTTAGGAAATTGAACCCAACAGTATATAAAAATGATGGGGCTTTCCTGGTGGCTCAGTGGTAAAGAATCTGCCTGCCAATGTAGGAGACACGAGTTTGGTCCCTGATCCGGGAAGATTCCACACGCCCCAGAGCAGCTGAGCCCATGTGCTGCAACTATTGAGCCTGTGCTCTAGAGCCCAGGAGCCACAACTACTGACCCCACATGCTGCAGCTACTGAAGCCTGCACAGCCTAGAGCCTGTGCTCGGCAACAAGAGAAGCCATTGCAATGAGAAGCCTGTGCACTGCAACTAGAGAGTAGCCCCCACCTCAGCAACTAGAGAAAAGCCTATGTAGCACCGAAAACCCAGCAGAGCCCAAACTAAATAAATAAATAAATGCATTTGAATGATGATACATTATGACGAAGTGCAGTGTATCTCAGGAATGATAGGTTGGTTTAACATTCAAAAGTCAATCAAAGGGGACTCCCCTGGTGGTCCAGTGGTTAAGAATCTGCCTTCCAATGCAGGGGACTTGGGTTCAATTCCTGGTCAGGGCACTAGGATCCCACATGCTGGATGATGCAGCACACAAAAAAATAAAAGATCTGAGCCAAAGTCAGGTCCAAACTTACATGGATACAAAGCAGAATCGGACAAAGACTCTGCATTTGGAGAACTCACACTTTAGCCAAGGAGACATACTCAGTTAAGCTCTATAGGCCTGGTACTAGCTTAGATACTGGGGAGAAGACAAACTTGAAAATACTCATGGCTCTCCAAGTATTTTATGGGCATTTATTAGTCTCTTCTCGCCTAAGCCTGTAAGTGATTCCAGTGCAGGCAGTAAGAGAGGACCTTGCATTTGGGGAATAAGTGGAATTTAGCAAACTTTAATGACATAAATCTTCCCTAAAAAACCAGGTCAGCCTTTCTGATGGGTGGCGCATGCAAGTTAGGCACTGATAGAGCCTGAACATTGAAGAGGCAGTCCTGAATATGAGGAGGTGGGAGGCTGGTGACAGTTTACTGTCCCAGTCCATCGATGCACTGTCTAATTTGGCTCAAACCAAGTCGTCAGAGAGACAAGTGTGTTGTCCAAGAGCTTCCATGTGCCTGGTTTTCACTGCACAGTGACATGAAGCAACTTCTCCATCCCTAACCTGCATTCCAGTGATTAGGACAAGATTAGGGAGAAGCTCTGGCAACCCTGAGGCTTCTTAGATCATCACACCTTTGCCATTACACACCATGTAGAGAGCCAAGATTCAATAAATGCGTATTGAATTAATACATTCAATCAATAGATTTAAACAGTAGCCTAAAGAGAGAAGCAGAATCTATTGTTGCCTAGTGGCAACGTTTCTCCTTCAGAATTAAGTACATTGTCCATTTACAGATAAAGGTTGGGTGCCACTAGCATTATTAGTAGATGTAAAGGGCAGCAATATCTATCAATTAAAAAATAAATTAAAACATTTTTAAAAGGAAATACATCTCGGTACTTTTCTTTTTTTAATTTATTTTTAATTGGAGGATAGTTGTTTTACTGAGTACTTTTCTTATGGCTTTATTTTCCTACCTTGTCCTATCTTTGTCAATGTGCTTTGTCATATTTTGCCACATTGTACAAATTTCTTTGTACAGAGATCTTTTCTCTATATCCCCGGAGCCTAGCACTGTGCCTGGTATATTAGTACGTGGTTGTATTAGTTAGGGTTCTCCAGAAAAAGAGAACTAAGAGGATGTGTGTGTTTATTGTATGTATTCATGCATGTATGTGCATCTATACATATGTCTGTACATGTTTAAAGGAACTGGCTCATACAATGAAGGCTGGCAAATCTGAAATCTTCAGGGCAGGCTGTCAGGGTGAAGACCCAGGGAAGAGTTAATGTTAGTCTCAAGTCCAAAGGCAGTCTGGAGGCAGAATTTCTTCCTTCTTAGGAGATCTGTCTTTTCTGCTAAGGTCTTCAATTGATTAAACAAGGCCCACTCACACCATATAAGGTAATCTGCTTTACTCAAAATCTATTGATTTAAATGTTAGTCATATCTAAAAAATACCTTCATAGCAATATCTAGACTGGTGTTTGAGCAAACATCTGGGCACCATTGCCCAGCCAAGTTGACACATAAAATTAACCATCATAGGGTTAATACATGTTTATAAAATAGAACTGAAATCACCTGTGGGCTGCCCACATTTGCATATCTCCTTTTGAAAATCAAGTAGCAAATACCGTGGGCACACAGATATCAGGGATTACAGGTCACTGGTTCATTCCTAACTGGACAAAACAATTTTTCAATAAAGCCCGTGAAACATAAAATGGAAGTAATTAAGGTACAGACAGAAGTTAGTTTCAGATTCTGGTCAATCTTTTAATCATTTTGTAAAACTGATGCACCACTACATTATTCATTCATTTAGATTTATGAAAGTAACATGAGCTGGCATTTGTGGAACTGGTTTCTAGTCCCTTCTTTATCATTAAATGGCTTACTTGACCTTGGGCAACTCACTTTACCTCTCTTGGATTCTGCTTCACCAACAGCAAGATGACATCTCAGACAGTCTTTAAAGCAACTGTGGTACAGTAAATTGAAGCTTTCAGACAGATAGGGGTTCAAATCTTGGTTTATGATACTTACTATTAATAGTTCTGGGTAAGCTGCTACTGAGCTCATTTCTGCAGTAGCAATGTGGGAATATGGAATAACCTCACACCAGGGTTGTTATACAGATTGAAGAAGACAAATTGAGTGCACAGTATACAACGGATGTTAATTACTGTCACTGCCCCTTCTCCTTGCAGCACAAAAATGATATGATTCTGGTTTGTGTAGGTGGAACATTAATCCCTCTTAGAAAAATACAGCTTCCAACAGAGAGACTAATCATAAGCAGGAAACTCAAAAGATATATTTGAGATTATAGTGTCTTGAGCTGCTTTTGTTATGGTCTAATTTCATTTGGAAAGAATCTTTATGATCATTTGATATTCTTTCAAATCATGCTAAAGTCCCTTGATTCTTTAATTCCCTTGGGCCACATCAATGGCTTAGGGGGTGTGGGAAAGCAGGGGAGGGCAAGGTCATGGGTATCTCTGTAGCAAGAGACAGAAGGTTGGGACTTCCCTGGTGGGCCAGTGGCTAAGACTCCATGCTTCCAATGCAGGGGACCCAGGTTGGATCCCTGGTCAGGGAACTAGATTCCACATGCCAAAACTAGGAGTTCACATGCCACAATGAAGATTGAAGATCCCAACTGCTGTAACTAGCACCTGGTGCAGCCAAATAATAAGTAAATATTGGGGGGGGGGGAGTTGTGAAAACTTGCTATGTACTGAGTACTATGCCTGCATGATCTCATCTAACATTCATAGCAAACCAAAAAGTGTAGATACTATTACTGATATCCCCATGTTTACAGATGAAGAAATTGAGGCTCAGAGGGGTGAAGTAACTTTCCCAAAATTGTACAGCTAGAAACCACGGAATTAGAATTTGCCCCTACATCTGATTCAGAACACATGCTGTTAACTAGTACATTGTCTCTTCTTGGAAAGTGTGTATTATATAAAAAACACACAGGCTTTTGACATTTTAAAGAAATTTAACAAGTAGAAAAATTAATATGTACATGTGTGTATATAGGTATGTGTGTGCCTATTTTTTACATATACACAATTTAAATAATAAAAATTGAAGGGTTCAGAAATCAGTGTACCTTATTCTTCTGGAAATTAATATCACTTGCTAAGTTCTACAAGGGGGCATGAAGGTAAGCGGCAAAGTCGATGAAAGGGCTGTGCCTCTACTTATCTGTGATGTTGACTATACATCACATTCAGCATGAGATTTATATAGGATATTCCTAGTATCTGCCATGTGTTTAGTGCTTACTACATGCCAGGCACTGTGCTAAGTGCTTTGTATGTATAATGCCAAGTAATCCCTCAAACAACCCCATTCAGTAGATGAGAAAACTCAAGCTCAGAGGTTATATCACTTGCTGAAGACCATACAACTAGTAAGTAGCACTGCTAGGATTCAACTCGAACTTCAGAATCTTTGTTTGTAACCACTATGCTGGATTTCCATGAAAAGCATGTCATTTCCTCAATAAATTAAACACAGGTTTACCATGTGACCTAACTATTCCACTATGAGTTATACCCCAAAGAATTGAAAACTAGTGCTCAAAAAAACACTTTTATATACCAGCCTTCATAAGAGCTATATTCATAATAGTCAAAAAGTATAAACAACCTAAATGTCTATCAACAGATGAATGAATAAACAAAATGCGGTGCACACACACACACACACACACACAACACACAATGGAGCATTATGCTGTGCTGTGCTTTGTCACTCAGTCATGTCTGACTCTGCAACCCCATGACCTGTAGCCTGCTAGGCTTCTCTGTCCATGGGGATTCTCCAGGCCAGAATACTGGAGTGGGTAGCCTTTCCCTTCTTCAGGGCATCCTCCCAACCCAGGGATCGAACTCAGATGTCCCACATTGCAGATGGATTCTTTACCATTTGAGCTACTAGGGAAGCCCATGAATACTGGAGTGGGTAGCCTATCCTGTCTCCACGGGATCTTCTTGACCCAGGAATTGAACCCATGTCTCCTGCATGGCAGGCAGATTCTTTACCAGGTGAGCTACCAGGAAAGACCCAATGGAACATTATGCAGCCATACAAAGGAGCAAAATTCTGATACATAGTATAACATGAATCAACCTTAAAAATATGCTAAGTGGAAGCAGCCAGACACAAAGGCCTATTGTGTGATTTCCTTTACATGAAATATTCAGAATAGGCCAATCCATAGATACAAAGGAAGATTAGTTGTTGCCAGGGGCTAAGGAAAGGGGGGAATGGGGAGTGATTGCTTAGTGGGTATGGGGTTCCCACTTGGTATTGTGAAAAAGTTCTGAGATGAGGTAGTAGTGATAGTTGCACAACACTGTGAAGGTACTCACGTCACTGAACTGTAGACTGTAAAATGGCTAAAGTGGTAAATTTTATGTGATACACATTTTACCACAATAAAAATCAATCAATTAACCAGACCATCTGTCCCTGCTTTTCCCTTTGTCTAGTTGTGGGTTTTGTCTCTGAAAGTCTCTTCTCTGCTGGCTCCTCAACATTCTGGGTTCATTTCTCCTTCTCTGCCATAACTCCTACTGTCTCTTCTTGATTCTTCCTAAGACCTGGAGACTCCTCCCTCTGCCCAAGCCCAACCAATTCAATTGTGACCAGCCCTTCCATGAAGAGTTCCCCAGTTATTCTCTTTTTCTAATCAAGAAATCCAGAATGACCCAAGTAAGCCCACTTTATTTTAAAATTAATATTAAAAGTTAACATTATATGCTGCTGCTGTTGCTGCTAAGTCACTCTAGTCATGTCCGACTCCATGCAACCCTATAGACAGCAGCCTACCAGGCTTCCCCAACCCTGGGATTCTCCAGGCAAGAACACTGGAGTGGGTTGCCATTTCCTTCTCCAATGCAGGAAAGTGAAAAGTGAAAGGGAAGTCGCTCAGTCGTGTCTGACTCTTAGTGACCCATGGACTGTAGCCTACCAGGCTCCTCTGCCCAGGGGATTTTCCAGGCAAGAGTACTGGAGTGGGGTGCCATTGCCTTCTCCAAACATTATATAACTGTTTCTAGAACAACACCTTTTGGCTGTTATACCAGTGTCCTTTCTATTAATACCTCACTGTCTCCCACAGCACTTATCACCTGAATGGGAATAATTATATTTTACACACACATATATGTATATGTTCTCAGTGGGGTTCTTGTGGGTTAGCCGTATATCTCTGGTAATACACTCACTTCTTGATGGTAATACCTGTTTCTCACACATCTTTGAATCACCCAGCATGTGCTGGCACATAATAGATGCCCAATAAATGAGTGACCTACAAATTTTCACAATCTGCCTCAAACCCATCACTAACATATAAAATAGAACAATATAATCCATCATTTCGTCAGAAAGGAAACATCTGTTTATTCTACTGCATTTTAGTTTCTCACAAATTAAAATCAGATGAGCTCTACTAGTGACTCGAGGAACAGACAGATGCTTTTCAAGAAGAGACAATGTGGTGTACTAGTTAAAAGCATATGTTCTGAATCAAAACAGACATGGGAGTAAATCCCAATTCTGTGTTTACTAGCTGTGTAATCTTGGGTAAGTTACCATATCCCCCTGTGCCTCAGTTTGCTCCTCTGTAAATGTGGGATGTTAATAACAGTACCTCCCCATGCTGTGTGTTATAAATATATTGATGTGGCTCAGACAGGAAATAATTTTCCTGCAATGAGGGAGACCTGGGTTCGATCCCTGGGTCAGGAAGATCCACTGGAGAAGGGAACAGCTACCCAGTTTAGTATTCTTGTGTGGAGAATCCCATGAACAGAGGAGCATGGTGGGCTACACTCCATGGATTTGCAAAGAGTCAGATATGACTTGAGAGACTAAGCATGCAAAAAAAAAAAAATGATACAAATGAACTTACTTACAAAATAGAAATAAGACTCACAGACATAGAGAATAAATTTATCTTACCAAAGGGGAAAGGGGAAAATGAGGGATAAATTAGGAGTTTGGGGATTAAAATATACATACTACCATAGATAAAATAGGTAATCAACAAGGACCCATCATATAGCACAGGGAACTTACTCAGTATTCTGTAATAACCTATAATAGAAGAGAATGTTAAAAAAGTTCTCTATTTCTATATATATAGAACTGAATCACTTTGCTATATAGCTGAAACTAACACTGTAAATAAACTATATTTCCCAAAACAAGGTGAAAAAATGTATGAGATAATGCAAGCATAGTGGCATATACATAGCAAGTATTCAACTTGTTAGAATTTATAATTATCGATTGCTTTCCTAAAACCCCTTCCTATGGACACAGTTTATTCATAGTTTTAGGGCTCAGGGAAGTAATTGGCCTAGTTCTCCATCAGTTCAATCATTGGGTCCTAAATGTGGAACCAGGACCCAAAGATATACATTAGGAAGGCTCAGTAATCAAATCCAGAAAAATGCAGGCTGATGCTGTGATACTGTAATTATGACCTAATAAGTCCAACTAACTGTGCCGGCCAGATTCCTTTTGGAATAACTGCAGCGCTCCTAAGCTTGAGAACAAAAGTGGGGCTTGAAAGAAGGGCTAGCTTGCATCCTGGCAGATGAACAAGGGATCTGCTTGTGGCTTACCAGCTGATAATAGAGAAATCAGTGCACGGGAATGAGATGGCATTCCCAGTGTTTAACCACAAGAATAAGCCTTTTAATTCCCTAAGCCCTATGGGTATCTCGGACACATGGTTATTCATCAATTTTCTTCAAATATCTGATTGTCCATGCATGCCAAGACAGTTGCCCATGTTTCAGTAGACTGGCTCATGCCTGGGCACAGGGATTTGAGACTAAAGAGTGAAGTTTTATGAGGTGGAAAGAAAAAGAGGAGTCAGAACAAAAAAATAGCCTTGGGAATCAAAGAGCTGTAATCTTTGTAAAGAATTAGCAGTGCACACACCACAGTGCTTTCAGACTGGTCTTTCTCAGGAATCCAAATCTCTGACAATGTTGCTGGAGGGTATAGAAAGCCATTGAGAAAGACTGGGATGGCAAACCCACTGTTGGCAGACAGTTGGCTGCTCTCAAGGTCAGCTAGATTGGTTTTCCCCTTTGGGTGAACTGTCTCTAGCTCTTCTACCATCAGCTTTGGTCCTCAAAAGCCACGGTTAGAAATGAGTTTGCAATATTGTAATCAAGTGAATGAATAGAGCTTTGTTTCATCTTGTCCTAGAAGTTATACCTTGATCTCTTCTACTAATCTGATGAAGTTTTCAAAATAACAACAGAAATCTGAGTTTGGACTATCTAGAGCATGTGAAAGGGTGAGGGGTGGGCAGGAGAAAGGATTTTTATTGTCAAGCTAAGCTTCACAAGATTTCAGAGGACAACATGGGATACTCTGCTCGACTCATGCACTTTCAAATGGCTGTTTCTTACTTTCCACTCAGAGTCCACTTCCCCCTTTGTCCACACACTTTGTCCATCCCCCCTGCTGAAAATGTTGGGGACCAGAATTTTTTCATCAGTACCTCCGACTTGGGGAAAGTTGATGGATTTGGGTGCGGATGGGTGGGTTTTTTCTGGAAAACCAGGTGTGGACTTCAAAGCAGCTCAAAGAGCCTGGGGCTAGAAGTGTACTTTCCACTAAATCAGACCCATAGTTTCTGAATCCCACACCTCATTCCTGTGCTTATTTTTTGATTTATAGAAAGAACCCTACAATTAATTGAAAACCAGTATTAAGGCGTGTATAATGCCCCCTCTTGTTGTATTCCGTCTTCATCTGACCCTTTCCCTTTTCATCCTCCTTCCTTTGGGATCTGCTTTTCTTTTATCACACCTGCTCCTTCCCTGGCACTTACTGCTTCCAGTGTACTTTCTTTCTCAGAATGCAGTTCTCAGCAGCCTAATCGGGCCCCACCCTCACACTTCCAAATGTTCACAGCTACTTGTAGTGGGACCCCAATCCCAATCTTCCTCCACACTCTTCCAGAAAACCGTCTCCTAACCAGAGCTTTGCTAAAAGCAGACAGGCCTCCCTTCCTGTGGATGATGGTGATCTGCTCAGGAAATGACAAGATTTTGATCTCAAAGCCAGGAGTGCTCAGGCTTCAGAGATCTTCACATTTTTCACCGCCTCTGTCCTGAACTGCTCTTTCTGACCTGCCTTGCACTCTACCTCTTGGCCTCCTTTTAATTTTCTTGGCTTCTGACCTCATGACTCATTTTCCCCACTCAAAGTCTTGCCTTGGATCTTATTCTTGCTACAGCTTCTCTATTTCTGAGCTATCTGATTTCCTTCACAATAATGATTCCAGCTCCTTCTCTCGCTATGTTGCACTTCACTGCCCTGGATAAACACCTTGCTCAATTCTCCTCCAAACTCGTGCACCCGGGTCTCCTGCATTGCAGGCAGATTTTTTACTGTCTAAGCCACCAGGGAGGTCGAACTCATGCACAGGACCTAGAAACTCTACTCAAATTTCACTTCTTATAGCTCTTATTCCTGAAAGTCATTCAACACTTCCCATATAAAGCCTTGTAATGCAAAATTTTGAGATTCATTCATTTCATAGATATCAGATGCTTTTTACTTTCAGGATATACTGGACATATGCAAATAAATCATTCTGCAAGGCAAAACTGGGGAATTTAATAGAGTGTTCTGCAATGATGGAAATGTTCTATGTTTGTGCTGTTAAATTTAGCAGCTGCTAGTCACATGTGACTATTAAGCACCTGAAAGGTGACTAGTTCAACTGAAGAACTGATACTTAAATTAACTAAGATTGAAACAGCCACATATGGCTAATGGCTACCACACTGAATAGTGTAGACCTGCAGCACTTGAATGCAATCTCAAAAATGACAGAATGATCTCTGTTCGTTTCCAAGGCAAACCATTCAATATCACAGTAATCCAAGCCTATGCCCCAACCAGTAACGCTGAAGTAGCTGAAACTGAACGGTTCTATGAAGACCTACAAGACCTTCTAGAACTAACACCCCCAAAACATGTCCTTTTCATTACAGGGGACTGGAATGCAAAAGTAGGAAGTCAAGAAACACCTGGAGTAACAGGCAAATTTGGCCTTGGAATACGGAATGAAACAGGGCAAAGGCTAATACAGATTTACCAGGAGAACGCACCAGTCATAGAAAACACCCTCTTCCAACAACACAAGAGAAGACTCTACACATGGACATCACCAGATGGTCAGCACCGAAATCAGACTGATTATATTCTTTGCAGCCAAAGATGGAGAAGCTCTATACAGTCAGCAAAAACAAGACCGGGAGCTGACTGTGGCTCAGATCATGAACTCCTTATTACCAAATTCAGACTTAAACTGAAGAAAGTAGGGAAAACCACTAGACCATTCAGGTATGACCTCAATCAAATCCCTTATGATTATACAGTGGAAGGGAGAAATAGATTTAAGGGCCTAGATCTGATAGATAGAGTGCCTGATGAACTATGGAATGAGGTTTGTGACACTGTACAGGAGACAGGGATCAAGACCATCCCCATGGAAAAGAAATGCACAAAAGCAAAATGGCTGTCTGGGGAGGCCTTACAAATAGCTGTGAAAAGAAGAGAAGTGAAAAGCAAAGGAGAAAAGGAAAGATATAAGCATCTGAATGCAGAGTTCCAAAGAATAGCAAGGAGAGATAAGAAAGCCTTCCACAGTGATCAATGCAAAGAAATAGAGGAAAACAATAGAATGGGAAAGACTAGAGATCTCTTCAAGAAAATTAGAGATAGCAAGGGAACATTTCATGCAAAGATGGGCTCGATAAAGGACAGAAATGGTATGGACCTAACAGAAGCAGAAGATATTAAGAAGAGGTGGCAAGAATACACAGAACCGTACAAAAAAAGGATCTTCATGACCAAGATAATCACGATGCTATGATCACTCACCTACAGCCAGACATCCTAGAATGTGAAGTCAAGTGGGCCTTAGAAAGCATCACTATGAACAAAGCTAGAGGAGGTGATGGAATTCCAGTTGAGCTATTTCACATCCTGAAAGATGATGTGAAAGTGCTGCATTCAGTATGCCGGAAAATTTGGAAAAGTCAGCAGTGGCCACAGGACTGGAAAAGGTCAGTTTTCATTCCAATCCCAAAGAAAGGCAATGCCAAAGAATGCTCAAACTACCACACAATTGCACTCATCTCACATGCTAGTAAAGAAATGCTCAAAATTCTCCAAGCCAGGCTTCAGCAATATGTGAACCATGAACTTCCAGATGTTCAAGCTGGTTTTAGAAAAGGCAGAGGAACCAGAGATCAAATTGCCAACATCTGCTGGATCATCGAAAAAGGAAGAGAGTTCCAGAAAAAAATCTACTTCTGCTTTATTGACTATGCCAAAGCCTTCGACTGTGTGGATCACAATAAACTGTGGAAAATTCTGAGAGAGATGGGAATACCAGACCACCTGACCTGCCTCTTGAGAAACCTATATGCAGGTCAGGAAGCAACAGTTAGAACTGGACAGGGAACAACAGACTGGTTCCAAATAGGAAAAGGAGGACGTCAAGGCTGTATATTGTCACCCTGCTTTTTAACTTATATGCAGAGTACATCATGAGAAACACTGGGCTGGAAGAAACACAAGCTGGAATCAAGATTGCCAGGAGAAATATCAATAACCTCAGATATGCAGATGACACCACCCTTATGGCAGAAAGTGAAGAGGAGACTAAAGAACTTCTTGATAAAAGTGAAAGAGGAGAGAGAAAAAGTTGGCTTAAAGCTCAACATTTAGAAAACGAAGATAATGGCATCTGGTCCCATCACTTCATGGGAAATAGATGGGGAAACAGTGGAAACAGTGTCAGACTATTTTTGGGGGCTCCAAAATCACTGCAGATGGTGACTGCAGCCATGAAATTAAAAGATGCTCACTCCTTGGAAGGAAAGTTATGACCAACCTAGATAGCATATTGAAAAGCAGGGACATTACTTTGCCAACAAAGGTCCATCTAGTCAAGACTATGGTTTTTCCAGTGGTCATGTATGAATGTGAAAGTTGGACTGTGAAGAAAGCTGAGTGCCGAAGAATTGATGCTTTTGAACTGTGATGTTGGAGAAGACTCTTGAGAGTCCCTTGGACTGCAAGGAAATCCAACCAGTCCATTCCAAAGGAGATCAGCCCTGGGTGTTCTTTGGAACGAATGATGCTAAAGCTGAAACTCCAGTACTTTGGCCACCTCATGAGAAGAGTTGACTCATTGGAAAAGACTCTGATGCTGGGAGGGATTGGGGGCCGGAGGAAAAGGGGATGACAGAGGATGAGATGGCTGGATGGCATCACCACTCGATGGATGTGAGTTTGAGTGAACTCCGGGAGTTGGTGATGGACAGGGAGGCCTGGCGTGCTGCGATTCATGGGGTTGCAAAGATTTGGACATGACTGAGCAACTGAACTGAACTGAACTGAGTGTATAATGTCTAGGGATGGACTTGCTTGTGTTGAAGATCATATGAATTTTTGGGGTTTGTTTTCTTTTCCATTTCTTGAGAGTCAACGCATGGGATGATTTGGAAAAAAGTAAATTTTTAAACTTTTTATTTTGTATTGGAGTATAAGTTGATCAGGGTTTTCCAGGTGGCCCAGTGGTAAAGAATTCACCTGTCAATGCAGGAGACACAGGAGACATGGGTTCAATCCCTGAGTTGGGAAGATCCCCTGGAGAAAGAAATGGCAACCCACTCCAGTATTCTTGCCTGGAAAATCCCATGGACAGAGCAGAGGATCTTGGAGGGCTACAGTTCACAGAGTGGCAATGAGTTGGTTGTGACTTAGCGACTGAGCGCACTTAGCTGATTAACAATGTTGTGTTAGTTTCAGGTGTATAGCAAACTGATTCAGTTGTACAACTCCATGTATCTATTCTTTTTCAAGTTCTTTTCCCATTTAGGCTGTTTCATAATATTGAGCAGAGTTCCCTGTACTGTATAGAAGGTTCTTGTTTAGTTCAGTCACTCAGTCGTGTCTGACTCTTTGTGACCCCATTTACTGCAGCACACCAGGCTTCCCTGTCCATCACCAACTCCCAGAGCTTGCTTAAACTCATGTACATTGAGTCGGTGATGGCATCCAGCCATCTCATCCTCTGTCGTCCCCGTCTCCTCCAGCCTTTGATCTTTCCTAGCATCAGGGTCTTTTCAAATGAGTCAGTTCTCCACATCAGGTGGCCAAAATACTGGAGCTTCAGCATCAGTCCTTCCAATGAACATTCAGGACTGATTTCCTTTACGATTGACTGGTTGGATCTTGCAGTCCAAGGGACTCTCAAGAGTCTTCTCCAACACCACAGTTCAAAAACATCAATTCTTCATTGCTCAGCCTTCTTTATGGTCAAACTCTCATGTCCACACATGACTACTGGAAAAACTATAGCTCTGTCTAGATGGACATTTGTCAGTAAAGTTATATCTCTGCTTTTTAATATGTTGTCTAGGTTTGTCATAGCTTTTTTTCAAAGGAGCAAGTGTCTTTTAATTTCATGGCTGCAGTTACCATCTGCAGTGATTTTGGAGCCCAAGAAAATAAAGTCTGCCACTGTTTCCATTGTTTCCCCGTGTATTTGCCATGAAATGATGGGACAGGAGGCCATGATTTTAGTATTTTGAATGTTGAGTTTTAAGCCAGCTTTTTCACTCTCCTCTTTCACCTTCATCAAGAAGCTCTTTAGTTCTTTACTTTCTGCCATAAATGTGGTGTCATCTGCATATCTGAGGTCATTGATATTTCTCCATACAATCCTGATTCCAGCTTGTGCTTCATCCAGCCTGGCATTTCACATGATGTACTCTGCATATAAGTTAATTAAGCAGGGTGACTACATACAGTCTTGATATATTCCTTTCACAATTTTGAACCAGTCCATTGTTCCATGTCTGGTTCTAACTGTTGCTTCTTGACCTGCATACAGATTTCTCAGGAGGCAGGTAAGGTGATCTGGTATTCCAGGTTCTTGTTTATTATCCATTTTTAATACAGTAATGTGTACATGTCAATCCTAGGCTTCCTGGGTGGCTCAATGGTAAAGAACCCACCTGCTAATGCAGGAGATGCAAGAAACATGGGTTTGATCCCTGGATTGGGAAGTTCCCCTGGAGGAGGCCATGACAACCCACTCCAGTATTCTTGCCTGGAAAATCCTATGGACCGAGGAGCCTGGTTGGCTATAGTCTATGGGGTGCAAAGAGCTGGACAAGGCTGAGCCACTGAGCACATACACACATCAATTCCAAACCTCCAGTCTATCCCTGAGGCCACTGTTCCCCCAGTAACCATAAATTCATTCTCTAAGGCTGTCAGTCTGTTTCGTAAATAAGTTCATGTGCGTCATATTTTAGATTCCACATATAAGTGATATTCCTTATATCACATGTATTAGAACACATTTTGACAGTTCAAGTGCCAAGGCTTAGCCTGTGTGCAGTGATTTGGAGAGAATGGTCAGTAGTTGCTATGTCACAGGGTTTGGAAGGCAGGTTGATAGCTACAGCACAGGGGATGTACCTGAGTCCTCTACCGGTGGACTTACCTAAACTTCCAGTGGGCTGTGTTTTATTCACCCTGATACAGAACAGTGCCTTTCAGGTATCCAACGACATTTGTACAAGTTGTTCTCTCTACTTGAAAATCACTATATTCTCCACCCCACATTCAAAGTTCTAATTTGTGATGCAGTTCTAATGTCACTTGTTTTAGAAAGTCTTTTAAAACTGCCCATGACAAAATAATCACTTGTACCACTGAATAATCTTTCTTCCACCTGACAAAATGACAGTGACTCTTGGGTCACAAATGCATTTCGCTCTTCCATTTGAAAACTGTACTAGATCATACAGCACAGAGGACCCAGAATGCACTCAACAAACTCAAGGAATTTCATGAATAAAATGAAAGCACATTAGATAAGACCAGTGAGATACAAAGTCATCTTAAAAGAGACAGTACAAGTTCCAGGCTGAGAGTCAGTCCAGACAGTAACCCAATCAATGCTACTACCATATCTATAGGACAGTCCATTTTAATTTTGTTTTGCAATGAGGTATCAGCTCACAGCAGTCAGAATGGCCATCATCTAAAAGTCTACAAATAATAAATGCTGGAGACTTTGGAGATAAGGAAACCATTCTATACTGTTGGTGAGAGTGTAAATTGGGGGAACCACTATGGAGAACAGTTTGGAGATTCCTTAAAAAAACTAAAATTTGAGTTGCCATATGATCTGGCAATCCCACTCCTGGGCATATATCTAGAGAAAACTAATTTGAAAAGATACATGTACCCCAGTGTTCACTGCAGCACTATTTACAATAGCCAAGATATGGAAGCAACCTAAATGTCCATCAACAGACGAATGGATAAAGAAGAAGTGGTACATATATACAATGGAATATTACTCAGCCATAAAAAGAATGAAATAATGCCATTTATAGCAACATGGATGGACCTAGAGATTATCACACTAAGTGGAATAAGTCAGAGAAAGACAAATATATGATATCACTTATATGTGGAATCTAAACTATGACACAAATGAGCTTATTTGCAAAGCAGAAACAGACTCACAGACATAGAAAACAAACTTATGGTCACCAAAGGAAAAAGTGTGGGAGGGATAAATTAGGAGTTTAATATTAATACATACATATATATTATGCATACAACATATATGAAAGTGTTAATCACTCAGTCATGTCCAGCTCTTTGTGACCCCATGGACTGTAGCCCACCAGGCACCTCTGTCCATGGAATTCTCCAGGCAACAGTACCAGAGTGGGTTGCCATTTCCTTCTCCAGGGAATCTTCCTAACCTAGGGATCGAACATGGCTCTCGCACGTTGCAGGCAGACTCTTTACCCACTGAGCCACCAGGGAAGCCCTTATAACGTATATATGTATAACTAAATCACTTTGCTGCACACCTGAAACTAACACAATGTTGTAAATCAAGTATACTTCAATAAAAGCATAGTAAAAGAGTCCCCTGGGAGGAAAGTCAGTAGGAAGTATTAATAAAGGGAATTTTTCAAATGAAGTCCTTAGAAATGTAGAACATCCAAGGCTAGGAAGAAACTTTCACTCAAGAAATCTATTTTCCTTTCACTGAGATCAGCACATCCCCATCCTGAAGACGGAAAGATCACCTCATTAGAGTTGACTGCCAGCAAATATTAGGACTATACAACTAACTCCCCTTGTTGTGGTGCCATACACACCAACCAACCTGCCTATCTCTTGGCTTCCCACATGGGTTCTCCTACAGGCTGAAGACTCACTCATGTGACCATCTGGTTCCTTTCAGTAGTTATTTTTTCTTAGGCTAAATTAATAAATTAGTATTCTGGTTTAGGTGCCCACTTCTTGTGAACTTGATTAGAATAGGCTGTCCTAAGAAAATTATACAGTCCTCCTAGGCTGACAAAATTAAACTCCTAAGTGGGCAAAGCTTAGAGTCAAACTCAGAAATGTGGGGAACTAAGTAAGGTGCCACCCAAAGGGCCATGTAACCTTTCCTTGAAAATACTTCTAACCTATCATCCTTTTTGAACCCAAAACACACTGTTTTTAATGACTGTGAATAACAATGGCACAGTCTGAATAATTTTAGGTAGAAATCTTGATGCATAGGTGTGTTCTCCATCCATATTTAGACACAAGCTTTTCAAGTGCAGGCATGTTTCATGAAATTCTTTGGGTATGCAATAGGACCCAGCACAGTGCTTGGCTAGGTAAGTACCCTGTGGGTACTTAATGAATTACATTTCGATTCTATGCCCTCTAAATGGTGGAATTAGAGAGTTGTCTGGGGTTGGTTTAAGGGCAAGAAAAGGGGTTTTATCTCCATTTATTCAAATATTTTAGAGTGCCTGATATATGTTATATATTGAAGATAAGGTGGAAAATAAGACAGACATGGCTCTTGCCCTCCTGGAACGTGACTCACAGAATTGTTTCAAGCGATATGCAAATGGATGTGAGTCTGAGTGAACTCCGGGAGTTGGTGATGGACAGGGCGGGCTGGCGTGCTGCAATTCATGGGGTCACAAAGAGTCGGACACAACTGAGCGACTGAACTGAACTGAATGGAACTGAAGTGGCAGTTTTGTATGTATGTAGATATGCAGTTGGGGCTTCCTAGGTGGTGCTAGTGGTAAAGCACCCACCTGCCAGTGCAGGAGACATGAGAGATGGGGGTTCAATCCCTAGGTCTGGAAGATCCCGTGGAGGAGGGCACGACAACCCACTCTAGTATTCTTGCCTGGAGAATCCCCATGGACAGAGGAGCCTGGTGGGGCAGGGGGCTACAGTTCATAGGGTCACACAGAGTCGGACACTGCTGAAATGACTGGGCACACATGCATGCACACGTGCAGTTAGGTTTCTATCACTCTTCTGGGGACCATCTCTCTCCACCCCCTGATGCCTCCTAGAAATCTTGGCCTTGGTTCTTCAATTTATATTAACACTTAAGTTAACATACATGATAATAATTTGGTAAATATAAAGCTCAATTTAAAGGCAAAAGAGACACAGATGTATAGAACAGTCTTTTGGACTCTGTGGGAGAGGGAGAGGGTAGGATGATTTGGGAGAATGACATTGAAACATGTATAATATAATATGTGAAATGAATCGCCAGTCCAGGTTTGATGCAGGATACAGGATGCTCGGGGCTTGTGCACTGGGATGACCCAGAGGGATGGTATGGGAAAGGAGGTGGGAGGGGGGTTCAGGATGGGGAATATGTGTACACTCGTGGTGGATTCATGTTGATGTATGGCAAAACCAATACAATATTGTAAAGTAATTAGCCTCCAAATAAAATAAATAAATTTATATTTTTTTAAAAAAAGGCATTATTACTGGCCATTTATTAGGGGCATGGCACTGTGCTAGGCATTGTCTTAGATGACCAAGACTCACTTAACTTCAAGAAGTGTGTAACTCAGTGGAGCAAAAATCATACATATTCACTCACCAATTATCTATTTAATATCTACAGTGTATCAAACATTGTTTGAGGCCTTGGCAATAGATCAGTAAACCAAAGAGACAGATCTCTGCTGCACTTCCACTGCAGGGGACACAGGGTTGATCCCTGATTGGGGAACTAAGATCCTGCATGCCACATGGAGCAGCCAAAAAAAAAACAAAACACAACAAAAAGACAGATCCCTGGCCTCATGGAGTTTACATTCAGTTGAAAATACAGCAAACTATATACATATATCAGAATATACAGTAACACATGTCAATTGCCATAAGTAAGGTACAGAGACGACTCTATGTGTTCAGACTTAGCAGTAACCAGAGAAATAGCACAGAGTAAGGGGACAATCACAAGTTTTAGAGTTGATCTGGATCCAAGTTCCCTTTATGTTACTTCATTACCTATGGGCCTTGGGTAATTAACTTTGCTGAGACTAATGTTTAAATTGAGGATAAATGCTACATATCTTATAGAGTTTTGGTGAGATGTTTTACACCACGCAGGACAGGCAAAAAACATTCCTTTCCTTTCTCATTCTAGACAACTAACTCCACACATATCTCATGTCTTTAGAAACTTCAGATTTTTTAACTAAATTTCTGAAAAATAAGCAAAATATTTAATAACACTGATTTTTTAAAATTCATGTTGATATATGGCAAAACCAATACAATACTGTAAAGTAAAAAAAAAAAAAAACTGAATTTTATTTTTTACCTATAAACCGGGGATTAGAACGATTACTTACTAGAGTGATTTGAGAATTAAAAAATCCTCTAGTAGAGATTTCCCTGGTGATCAGGGGGTTAAAACTCTGTGACACCAATGCAGGGGGCATGGGTTCGATCTATGAACAACGAATGAAGATCCCACATGCTATGCAGTGAGGTCAAAAGATTAAAAAAATAAAGGCCTCTCATACAGTGCCTGGTTCATAGCAAGTAATCAATAAATGGTCATTGGCTTCCTTTATTATTCTTTCTGCCTTGTCCAGGTCACCTAGATAGACTCATATCTAATGTCCAAAAGGGACTTAGAAAAATCAACTGTCAGGTATTTTTCATAAAATCTACATTGGCAGGGTTATTGTAATGATTAAAGGACATAACTCATGTGCCTGCTCCAGTATTCACACATAAAAAAGCTCATATTCCCCCTCCCCAAGAAGTCTAACTGAAAAAGTATCCAAGCCCAGGATGTAACAATGGGTGATTCAGAAGAATTGGTCATACTCCATCAAAAACCACATGAGACTCTCTTTTCTGAGGAAGCAAAAGAACAGAGTAGAAGAAGCAAAATAAAGGTGGACTAGGAGAGCAGCAAGATGTTCTCAGTAGGTAGAAGTTGGGAACTTTGGGTGATAGTTAAGAACATTTAACTTTTAAAATGTATGGCTGGTAATTTTTGCAATTGTGATAATTGTACTATGGTTGTGTTAAAGTACTCCTTATTTTTTAGAGAGTAGGGGCTTCCCTGGTGGCTCAGATGGTAAAGAACCTGACTACAATGCAGGAGACTCGGGTTTGATCCCTGGGAATATCCCTTGGAGCAGGGCATGACAACCCTAATTCCTACCCTTTTTCAATTAAAATACACACTATGAACTCAATTCCCCCAGATTTATTAATATGTGTAGAATATATTAAGATTTATTAAGATACATACTATATATGTACGGAAGTTGAGGGGTTGGCAATGTACGCATAAGCTACAAGGTACACTCATTCAACAAATATCTGCTATGTGTAAGCCAGTAAAAGATGGCACTTCCCTTCACACCATATATTAATAAACCAGGGTGACAGCAGTATGGTAAGATCTGGGAAGCATATATAACAATCTAGGGCAGCAATAAAGTTGATTGAGGTTCTTAAGGTTCATTTTTGGTTGGATAGGATGTCTAATTATACAATTATTTGGTTGGATAGGATGTCTAATTATAGAATTATTACATAAATAACAGCCTTTCTCAAGAATCCCTTAGAAGAAATGGAGTAGCCATCATAGTCAACAAAAGAGTCTGAAATGCAGTACTTGGATGCAATCTCAAAAATGACAGAATCATCTTTGTTCATTTCCAAGGCAAACCATTCAATATCACAGTAATCCAAGTCTATGCCCTGACCAGTAATGCTGAAAAAACTGAAGTTGAAAGGTTCTATGAAGACCTACAAGATCTTCTAAAACTAACACCCCCAAAAGATGTCCTTTTCATTATAGGGGGCTGGAATGCAAAAGTAGGAAGTCAAGAAACACCTAGAGTAACTGGCAAATTTGGCCTTGGAGTGCAGAATGAAGCAGGGCAAAAGCTAGTAGAGTTTTGCCAAGAGAACACACTGGTCATAGCAAACACCATTTTCCAAAAACACAAGAGAAGACTCTATACATGGACATCACCATGGTGAATATCAAAATCAGACTGATTATATTCTTTGCAGCCAAAGATGGAAGCTCTATACAGTCAGCAAAAATAAGACTGGGAGCTGACTGTGGCTCAGATCATAAACTTCTTACTGCCAAATTCAGACTTAAATTGAAGAAAGTAGGAAAAACCACTAGGCCATTCAGGTATGACCTAAATCAAATCCTTTATGATTATACAGTGAAAGTAACAAATAGATTCACGGGATCTGATAGAGTGCCTGAAGAACTATGGATGGAGGTTCATGATACTATACAAGAGGCAGGGATCAAGACCATCTCCAAGACAAAGAAATGCAAAAAGGCAAAATGGTTGTCTGATGAGGCCTTACAAATAGCTGTGAAAAGAAGAGAAGCAAAAGGCAAAGGAGAAAAGAAAGATATACCCATTTGAATGCAGAATTCCAAAGAACAGCAAGGAGAGATAAGAAAGCCTTCCTCAGTGATCAATGCAAAGAAATAGAGGAAAAGAACAGAATGGGAAAGACTAGAGATCTCTTCAAGAAAATTAGAGATACCAAGGGAAGGTTTCATGCAAAGATGGGCATAATAAAGGACAAGAATGGTATGGACCTAACAGAAGCAGAAGATACTAAGAAGAGGTGGCAAGAATACACAGAAGAACTATACAAGAAAAGATCTTTAAGACCCAGATAACCATGATGGTGATCACTCACCTAGAGCCAGACATCCTGGAATGCGAAGTCAAGTGGGCCTTAGAAAGCATCACTACGAACAAAGCTAGTGGAGGTGATGGAATTCCAGTGGAGCTATTTCAAATCCTAAAAGATGATGCTGTGAAAGTGCTGCACTCAATATGCCAGCAAAATTGGAAAACTCAGCAGTGGCCACAGGACTGGAAATAGTCAGTTTTCATTTCAATCCCAAAGAAAGGCAATGCAAAATAATGCCCAAACTACTGTGTAAGTGCACTCATCTCACATGCTGGCTCAAAATTCTCCAAGCCAGGCTTCAACAGTACGTGAACTGTGAACTTCCAGATGTTCAAGCTGGTTTTAGAAAAGGCAGAGGAACCAGAGATCAAATTGCCAACATCCGTTGGATCATTGAAAGAGCAAGAGAGTTCCAGAAAAACATTTACTTCTGCTTTATTGACTATGCCAAAGCCTTTGACTGTGTGGATCACAAAAAGCTGTGGAAAATTCTGAAAGAGATGGGAATACCAGATCACCTAACCTGCCTCCTGAGAAATCTGTACGTGGGTCAAGAAGCAACAGTTAGAACTGGACATGGAACAACAGACTGGTTCCAAATTGGGAAAAGAATATATCAAGGATGTATATTGTCACCCTGCTTATTTAACTTATATGCAGAATACATCATGAGAAACTCTGGGCTGGATGAAGCACAAGCTGGAATCAAGATTGCCAGGAGAAATCTCAATAACCTCAGATATGCAAATGACACTAGCCTTGTGGCAGAAAGTGAAGAGGAACTAAAAAGCCTCTTGATGAAAGTGAAAGAGGAGAGTGAAAAAGTTCGCTTAAAGCTCAACATTCATAAAACGAAGATCATGGCATCTGGTCCCATCACTTTATGGCAAATAAATGGGGAAACAATGGAAACAGTGACAGACTTTATTTTGGCGGGGGGGGGGGGGGGGCTCTAAAATCACGGCAGATGGTGAATGCAGCCATGAATTAAAAGACGCTTGCTCCTTGGAAGAAAAGTTATGACCAACCTAGATAGCATATTAAAAAGCAGAGACATTATTTTGCTAACAAAAGTCGTCTAGTCAAAGCTATGGTCTTTCCAGTAGCCATGTATGGATGTGAGAGTTGGACTAAAAAGAAAGCTGAGCACCGAAGAATTGACGCTTTTGAACTGTAGTGTTGAAGAAGACTCTTGAGAGTCCCTTGGACTGCAAGGAGATCCAACCACTCCATCCTAAAGGAAATCAGTTCTGATTATTAATTGGAAGGACTGATGCTGAAGCTGAAACTCCAATACTTTGGCCACCTGATGTGAAGAGCTGACTCATTTGATAAGACCCTGATGGTGGGAAAGATTGAAGGTGTGAGGAGAAGGGGATGACAAAGGATGAGATGGTTGGATGGTATCACCAACTCAATAGACATGAGTGTGAATAAGCTCCAGGAGTTGGTGATGGACAGGGAGTCCCGGCATGGTGCAGTCTAGGGGGTCACAAAGAGTCGGGCACGACTGAGCAACTGAACTGAACTGAAGTCTTCAAGAAAAACAAAACCCTAACAAAGGCACTATCTAGTAATAAATATTCCAGCCATAGCAGTATACAGGTTTGTGATAAACAGGATTTGGGTATTGGGAGGGACCTTGACTTTGAGATTTGATTTCACTGTTGAATTAACTCTTATTTTAAGTAGGATACAGAGCCTTCATTATCCAGACACTCAATAAATGTTTAGAGTCACTGGATGCCAAAAGTGACTGAGGAACCAAAAGATTGCAGGAAAACTTTGTTTTTATCCTTCCATTCCAAATTAGGATGAGAATGAACATAATTTACTAGTTATTTTGGGCTGCAAAGACCAAAAGCCAAAAAAAGCTGGGGTGGGGTGGGGGGAGGGCAAGGACAGGCCAGAGCTTTTTGCCGTCATTTAAACATATTTAGTCATTAACCAAAGGTGGTCCGATCAAACAACAATAGTGATATTGATTAGACAACCTGTCTATAATCAAATAGCAGGAATAAAATATAATAACTTGATTTTGCTTTCTTTTTCATGAATGTTTTGTCTATAAAGACCAACTTTACTGACTGTACCTGGTATGTACTATATGCATTTAATCAAACTCCAGTAATAAAAACAACTCCATTTCAAAAGTACTATTTCTGGAAGGCTCAGATCTGCATTAAAAGTTTCAGGATAAAACTCTGTGTCTAAAGTCAGCCCCTTGAAACACCCAAAACTTTAGATTCCACTTAGAATGTACTTAGAGACAGCAAATGTTGCCTGTGCTTTTCACTTCGAGGGAGCAGAATAAAGATTTCAAAACCCTTCATTCCGTAAAGTAGTTATCTCAGCTGAAGAACAAAGCAGCCCAGGACCTCTCTCCCAGCCACAGCGAATAAACAAGAAAGAGGAACAGCTTTATAAAGAAAACAAACCCAACTATCCTCCCCTTCTGCTTTCTTCATCCTACTTGGCAGAATATCAGAGTTTTGAGGAAGATTTTGGAATATAAAAGATTTGTGCCTAAGATAAAACTTAAATTTTGCTGAGGCTTAGCACTAAGTCCCTTCCAGAAGGCAATTTTTATTTTAACATTTCAGAAAGAAACTTCAAACTTTTCTACAGTAATTTAAGTCACACATTAAAAACTGTATTATCAATAATTCATTTTCAGTGAATGTTCTTTCTCAAAGAATGCTTTAAGTTCATACAATATTATATGATCAACCATCATTTGTTTCTATTTAAACTTTTTATTTTATATTTTAGTATAGTTGATTAACAATGTTCTGAAAATTTCAGGTGTACAGCAAGGTGATTAAGTTATACATATCCACATATCTATTATTTTTCAAATTCTTTTCCCATGTAGGCTGTTATATAATTTTGAGCCAGTGCCCTGTGCTATACAAGAGGTCCTTATTGGTTATCCATCTTAAATATAGCAGTGTGTACATGTCTATCCCAAACTCAGTAAACATCATTTGTTTCTGATTTGAGATCATCTCATTTCAAATTGATAAATTTATTTGCAACTGGTTTTGGGGGGGGGTTTAGACAATTACTTCATAAATCATGTCCCTGTGTAAAAACCACATCCATTTTCCTCCATCAAGAGCAATGAGATTTTTATAGGAAAGAATCCAGGCATAAAAGCAAGTATTTGAGTGATGATTTATATTTCCATTTTACATAGACATTAACTGCAAACTGAGCTTGTTACCCAGTTGAACAGTAACCAGAGAGGGTAAGGGGGGAATGATTGTGCCTATGTTACTAATAGGCCCCACCCTGGATTAAGTGTCTACACCAAGCTAGAATACATCACAGTCATATAGGGTGGAGACATGTTCCTAACTGCTGCCCTCTCAAGGTAAGTTTTTGTTGCCTGGCTTTGAGCCCTCTAAGCAAACAAAAGTTGTCCTACTTGTTTGTAATCCATGCTGAATGAAAACCTCAAGTACTATGTTCCTTTCCTTGTCTCCCCCATCCCATAAGACTTCATTAACCAAACAAATCTGTTTTCAGATGATTTTTAGTATGTAATAAGGAAAAGTGGATTTTACTACTTATCATCCACAAATGGGCCAAAATTACCAAAAGAGTTGAAAGTTGGCATAATTACAGTTTATCTAAATAAAACACATGCAGTCATTTTCTGGAACCGACAGAAGGGCATGAGTTATAGCACCACCTGAAACTGTGGACACAGCAGATACATGTTGAAGCCTAAATTAATAGATGCTGAGCAATAGCTAACAGCCCAAGCATAGGAGATCAGCTTTAACGAGATTAACTCTTAGACTACCGTCATACCTTTACTCAACTTAAACACAAGGTCAGGTGTGAGCTTTTTTGATCCTCCCTTATGCACACTGGACATATTAAAGGAAGAGAGGGGATGATATCAGGTAAATACAGGTGGGGCCAATGCAAATTTTGTGGATTGGTGATTATTGCCCTGACTCAAAAGATTTGGGAGGAATACATGATCAAGGCTGCAGTGGCAGCAGTGTCTGTAGTGGCACTCTGCTCCCTTTCATGGCTTGATGCTGATTTTCATCATCTTTATCACAGATGTGCAGCATGTGCCTAAAATCAAGTGGTTTTCACGTCAACACACATTAGAACCACTTGGGGAGCTGTAAAATTTCCCATTCCCCAGGTGCCGCCACAGACGAATGAAATCAGTATTTCTGGAGGTGGGGCCCAGACATTTGTATTTTTTAAAGGTCTGCAGGTCATTCCAATGTGCAGCTGAGGTTGAGAACTACAGGTCTAAATGTTGTGATTCACAAGAATTCAAAGCAACATAAGAAGGGGAAAGGGGAAGTCCCCCCTCCTCCCACCTTCCATGGAACTAACGTTTAACTGGAAGGTCAGTTGGCTTCCTGCCTGGGATCACTACCTTACAACTAGGGCTATGAGGACACTGGCTTCCCTTTAGAGAAAACAGTCAACACTGAATGGGCATTTACTGATACTTTGTGTCAGACATTGTGTGTAAAGCTCTTCATGTGCTCTGTCTGATTTAATCCTTGTGACATCCCTGTGAGGTATCTATTAGTCATTGCCTTTTACTGAGGAGGAAACTGAGGCACAGACAGGTGAAGTGATTTTCCTAAGGTCACCCAGCTGCTACTCTTCACTCTTCTGAAACTAAAAAAATACTTGGTCTTTCATATACTGTCCAGAGGCCTGGGTTCTCTTTGGTCACATTGTTTTTCTAGCTAAAATGGTTTCTTCTCTCTGAAGGGAGTCAACTAGTCTACCCTCATCAATAACGATGCATTAGAACAAAAATGTCAGCATAAATCCACCGAACATCCCCTATGTCTATATATGCAATTTACTACAACTTTAAGCAACTCCTTGTCACGAGTTACACTTTTCCAAACATTTTGCAGTTATCCATCTTTCAACTGTGGCCTTCGGGTAGGAGCCAAACTTGGGAAACATAGTAGAAGAGAATCTGTCAATAAAATCCACATTTGAGATGAAGAGCTGAAAGCCAAGATTCCAGAGAGGTCGGTTACGTTCCCTTACCTTTTGGCAACTCTTAACTGGCTACCAGTCCCAAACTTAATAATGAGCATCTATTGCAGAAAAAATAATTCATTTCCTAGAGTCAGTGATCTTGCATTGTTACAATGACTGGTAAGTTTTTCTAGGGTATTGTGTCCTGAAAATCAAGGCTGAAGCAGAGGGAATGAACAAATTCAATTTCTAACAGCGCCCTGCTGGGCTGGACATGTGTGAAGGATGGCCCCAGGATGCCAGATCAGATTGTCATATGGTGAGTTGCAGTGAGGCAACCCCAAGCAGGGGCAGCAGAAGAAAACCCATTAAAGCAGCTCTAAAGCCCCACTTCAAACAATGGGGCCGAGCTGCGGGCAGCAGGAAACAAACAGCAGGCAGGCTGGGCTGGCTAAGGCAATAAGGGAGTGCTGGAGGGGGTTGTTTTCTGAGCTCCAGTATGACCTCAGGTCTCAGAGGCAGAGTCCCAATCAACCACACTATCGGCACAGCTGCAACTGTGACTCACAAACAGTCTTTGTGTGTACAGTGGTCCACGGACTGGAAAGGGCTGATGTTGTCACCCTGGTCTTTTGACCCCCATCTGTGCTCACAGATAACAATCCCCATTAGTAATATTATCTTCAAATGTGTGTAGAACATCAGCATAAATATAGCTAACATACCATTTCCGTGAATACAAATAGAGTGGCAGGACCTGTACCTGGAGGATAATAATCTGTGATATCTTTTCATTTTGGAAATGGATTTCTTTTGCAGTACAGCCATTAAAAAAAAAAATCTATCTGCATATAAGAGAAAAATATTAGCAGTAGGCACACCCAAATGTTAGCCATGTTTATCTCTGGCTCTTGGAAGAACAGATGCGTTTTTAACATATTTTCTTTTGTTTGCTTGTTATTTTCTAAATTTCCTAAAAATAAACATGTATTCTTTAGGCTATTTTCTAAAATTTCAAAAAGTTTTTGGCTATCATAGATTTTTTTCCCCAAAATAAAAACAAACAAACAACTTAGGAGTGTCTTAATTTGTCCTCTAAGATGTCATTTGAGAAAAGGGATATGCATGTCTAAAGATAGAGCATGAAACAATATATTCCTGTACCCTTTTGGGGGAAAAAGTTTCTATAAATAAATCCCAAGACGCCCTTTGGCAGGGACTCAACATCACTAATAGAGCCAGTCCTAAACTCTAAAAGAAGAGTTGGCCAGAATACCAATTCTGTTGAATTTTAGAATCCTGGGATATAAGAAACATTCACTTTTTTTTCTTGACTATTGGAATCTTACCTTGGAACAATACCCAGGGTTTGGTTTGTCATCCTCTACAAAGAGGGAGGCAGTGACATGCAAGAGCCAGCTCAAGATTCTGGATTGTATGCATCTCTTCTGAACTCTGCATTTAGTGACATCACATAGAGAACTTGAAATCAGCTTTGGTGGGAGTATTTATATTGTGGAAATTGGCAAATGCTACGAAATAGGGCTTTCCCCTCTTCCCATAGAGAGCTGGTTGTTGTTAAACATGGGAATACCTAACCTCCCCTCCTAATTCAGCAGAACCATTGTTCAATGATTGAACAGGGAATGAAAACTTTTGTGTATGAAAGCAAAACTACACTGCTGTAAAAGCTACCGAAGCTTAGTTCAACTCAAGTTGAGCTCTTGGATCTGCTGTCAGTGAGCTGGAGCATCTCACTCCCCTTCCTGTACCTCCATTCTTTCATCTCTATGGTGGGAGGACCAGACCATGATGTCTAAGGTCTCTTCTAAACAGGGACAGCTTGTAATTCTAAACTGAAGAGGTAGCGGCTAGAGGTTCACACTCTGGAGAGAAGACAGCCCTGGGTTTATTTTTCTCTATTTTCTTTTTTATTGAATGACAGCCTTCAGTTTAAATCTTGGCTCTGCCTTCACTAGCATCTGTGTGACCTCAGGCGAGTAACCTAACCTCTCTGAGTCTCCATTTCCTCATCTGAAAAATAATGATGATGATGATAATACCTTCATTATAGGGCTGTTGTTAGGATTAGATGAGATCAGTCTCAGCTGTCCTAGTAGTGGGCACCAATAAATTCTAACTATTATTATTAAACCTGTTCCCACTTGGCCCTGACACACAATGCCTTAGAACTACAGGGATTGCTAAGATATCTGTGAGATGGTGTCCAGCCTCCGTCAGATATTATAATCTATTACAAACAATCAGTACTGGAAATAGTGGTAGAGCATCACTTGAAGTAATAATGTAGATAATAAATGGGAGATGGAGGCCTAATATTTATTGGCCCCATGCTAGGCCTTTCATGCATGCTTTATCTTGTCTAATGCTCACACTCCCTGGGCAAACCAGGTGTTTTTCTGTTTGGGGTTTTTTCCTTTCTACAGACACGGATGCATGCATGCATGCTCAGTCACTCAGTCGTGTCTGACTCTTTGCGACCCCAGGGACTGTAGCCTGCCAGGCTCCTCTGTCCATGGAATTTTCCAGGCAAGAATACCAGAGTGGGTTGCCATTTCCTACCCCAGGGGATCTTCCTGACCCAGGGATCAAACACACATCTCCTGCATCTCCTGCATCGGCAGGCAGATTCTTTATCACTGCTCCCCCTATACTGCAGTTCAGAGATGTTAGATAACTTGCCCAAGGATCTGCAGTTAATAATTGGCAGGGCCAGAAATCCTCTCTCCCAAAGAGAAATAACCCAGATATCTCCTGAAAGTGCCGGAAGACTATATTTTTTCAGAAACATAAATATCAGAGCAATTCTGTTGATTAGAAGGTACAGGGGTAGATAAAAAGGAACTCTGCAACACAAATACTGTTATAGATCTGAAAAATAAAATCTGCAATATGTAAGAACTGGTGAAGTGTGGTGGTAGCTAATGCCAATAATTTTTCTAAAACATCGCCTAGGGACTTCCCTTGTGCTTCAGTGGTTAGGATTCCATGCTTCCAATGCTGGGGCCCAGGTTTGATCCCTGGTTGGGGAACTAAGATCCCATGAGCCACATGGCAAGGCCAGAAAAATAAATATAATAAAATTTTAAAATCACCTAATTCAAGAATAGTATTTTGGATAATTTGCAGTTTCATTGTCTCCCTAAGTATTTTGGGATAGGATCATTCCTATATATTTCTAGTAGGGCAGTGGTTCTCAGAATCTGGACCTTAAGCCAGCAACATCAGCATCACCTAAAAGCTTATGGAAAATGCAAATTCTCAGGCCCCCAAACTTGGGAGCAAACCCCCTTCTCCTCAGTTCTCCCATGTTCTAAGTGTTTCTGAGGCATATACAGTCTGAGAACCAGAGCTGTAGGTGTAGGTGGAAAGAATGAAAAACAATTAAAATGTCTCAAGAAATCTTTACATATAAATATATTGCCCTGACATGCTTATGCGTGGTGACAATGTCTTTAAAGTGCTACAGCTTCAAGAAAGATTTAAATCACTCGTTGTTCTATGAAAGTGAAAGTGAAGTCGCTCAGTCATGTCCGACTCTTTGCAACCCCATGGACTGTAGCCCACCAGGCTCCTCCATCCATGGGATTCTCCAGGCAAGAATACTGGAGTGGGTTGCCATTTCCTTCACCAGGGAATCTTCCCAAACCAGGGATCGAATCCAGGTCTCCTGCATTGCAGGCAGACTCTTTAACCTCTAAGCCACCACTAAATCTTGCTGAACACTGAGCTTCCTATCTTTCTGCCACACATCCCACTCTCCCCAAAAGCACCTATAACAGATTTTTTTGAAGGAGTGATTTCTGAAAATAAGTGATGTTCAAAGGACTTTGGTACTCAGTATTGACCTTGTTTCTACTCTGGGGGCAATGAGAAGGTGAAGAGCACCTGCAGGTGACTGTCAAAACAAACCCCGCCTTTTCAAGAGTGAGACCTCAAGGTTTTCACCAGCAATGAGCTGGGAAAGTTTTGCTTACATCACAGAGCCTTAGCAAGGACTGTCAATCCCTCTGAAATGGCTTCTGTTCTGACACTTAATTCTCCATTTCTCCCACAAGGAGTTCTGCTGCAGCCAAGGTGAGCCTCGGGGCACTCATAAGTTCTCAGGTGCACATTCTAGCACCTTGACGTTGCTTCCAGTCACATGACTGTCATCCCCCAAAGAATTGTGACCTATTGACAGCTTATTATTTGTTACAAAGGTGAAATTAAATGAATCTTTGGACTCGAAAGATAAACCACTGTTAGAGATGTCAACAATGGCAGGGGATCGTCCAGTGGTTATGACTGTGCCCTTTCAATGCAGGTGGCCTGGGTTCCAGCAGTGGTTGGCAAATTAAGATCCCATGTGCCATGGAGTGTGGCCAAAAACAAACAAAAAATGTTAACAGTGGCTATTTGGTGGGGAGGGGGATGGTCTTTTTTTTAATTTATCTGTATTTTTTGATTTAGAAATATTTTGTAACAAGTATAATTTAATTTTTAAATTTGAGGTTTAAACATAAAAATAAGCAGTATTCAGGAATTCCTTGGTCCAGTGCTTACCACTTGGTGCTTTCACTGCTGAGGGCCCAGGTTCGATCCCTGATCTGGAAACTAAGATCCTGTAAGCTATGCAGTCCATAGGGTTGCAAAGAGTCAGACACTACTGAGCGACTGAGCGTGCACGCGCGCACGCACACACACACACACACACACACACAGAAGCAAGAGAGTAAAACAAGATATCTATATATTTACTGCACAAGGCTTGTAATCAGAGATCATTTCTGCCAGAGAGCACATGGCAGGTAAAATATGCTTTGCAAATTGCCTGGATAATTGCCATCATATTACAAGAAAGACCTCTTCTTTATTGATCAAGGTGGAATGGTTTTCGGCACATAGGAATCGTGGTCAGAACCGTCTGGCCTGTGGTCCTTGCTTTGCACTTAGGTGAGCACAGGCATCAGGAGGAGTATTTATAAGGCTGTCACAGAATGCATGTGAGCATGTGTGTACATGTGCATGCCTGCCTGCATACATGCTTGCATGCTTCTTATGTGGCTGTTGCACCTGTCTTTTTTCCTCTATCTCTGGATAGAAAGGGAGGGACACACTTCACCCATAAGAAACAAATTCTAAAATGTGTTAATGTGAATGAAATTCAACATTTAACTCTGGAAGATGTGAATAATAAAGTGCTACACTAAAAAGTGAACTTTTACTTGGCCAGGAAGCAAGGAGTCAATTTGCTTTGTATCCATGCCTCACAGAATCCTCATGACAAAGCTTTGAGGAAGATGGTAATCTCCTAATGGACAAAAAACCATATTCCTAGAGGAATTAACTATGAACAGGTCCCATATGTAGAGCACTTACTATCTGTCTGGCATTGGGCTACATGCTTTCTATATGTTATCTCATTGAATCCTCACTATTCCAATCTGGGTTGAGAATAGTCTGGAATGTTCAGTGGTATGCCAGGTAGTCTCTGAAAGCCCCAGCAGCATAAACTTGGTACCCTCTTTGGAGAGGTGACTTTGACTATAATCATTATTTTAAATACAAACACAGTTACATTATGGATGAGATTACAAAGCAGGTCTGCATTTAAAGCATAAGCATCAAACTTATGGGAGGTACTTTGGGCCACCATGCCATGGTCCCTAAGGAATATATATATATATGCTTACTAATCTCTGCTATTGGCATCACACTCTGCCATACTGCTTCTAAACAAGGCAATTTTTGTCTCTCATTTTATGTGATTTGCTAGAACTTGGGTTCCTTGTGAGAATGTCTTAATGAAGGGAATATGTATGGTTTGCTTTCCTCTTATCTATTGCTTTCCTGTGGAATCCCATTATATAGTTTCCTTGGCATCAGAGTGATGGCCACTGATTGAAGAGGTGATGAGTTTTCTGACAGGCTTGTTGAGCTGCACAGCATAGTGGTGGCAAGAAGTAAGAAAGACCAGACAAGGCCACAGTCCTCAGTGTTTCTAGATCCCAATGCCCTTCCCTCTAAGGCTTATGTTGTACTCCGCAGAGCAGCGACAAGTCAGGTCTCCTGAGAAATTCCTTCTCAGTTGTAATCAAGTAAACCTCCTCTTTGCCTGATTATCACTTCCCAAGCAATCCCCCAATTCATCTTCTCTTTTTATTAAGGAAGACAATGAAAACAGGCTTTAGTATATAGAATACCTCCTGGCTAGCCTTGCTAGATGGTGGTCATTTCTGCCTCTATGGCCATGGGATACATGTGAATCAAACTATAGTTCATTTATGAGTCTCCAAATATTTGAATACCTGTATGGAGGCTTTGTGTTCAGCCTTAGGAGGATGAAAAGAAGATTAGGATAAAAGGCTAATGGAATTCACAACACCAAGAGATCACTTCCCACCGAGGTGGCCTTTCAATGGGCTTTAAAGGATGGGAAGAATTTCATTAGCTAGAGATTCTAGGGTGAGGGAGAGGCATTCCAGAAGGAAGGAACAGCATAAGCAAACATTTGGTGGGGGAAGGTTTGGTGGGAAAGTTTGAACCAAAAAAGGACAGGGAATAACCAGGAAATGCAAGATAAGTACCCCAGGATGTCTGAGATTAGGGTATATTTTCGAATGGGTGGGAAAGCAAACTAAAAGATAGATCTTGAAAGGGTTTTAGTGTCAGGCTTAAGGGTTTGACTGGCAAGGACGCACCATTAAAGGTTTGGACAGAAAGCAATGCTATCAGAGAGGTGATTTAGAAACATTAATACAAGAGAGTAGGAAAATGAGAGAAACCCGATTTTCTCAGATGAGACAGGGCAACGTGCTATACAGGATTCAGAAGGAATGTTAAGATAGGGTCTCCTCCCTCAAGAAGCATATACTCAGATAAACTGAAACTAACAAACACCATTAAACAATTCCATGCGACTCAGTTCACTTTCACCATATAAGTGCTTTATTGTAGAACACTGACTGTAACAACTTCTGAACACACATTTTGCCCCCACAAATGTTATTCTATGACAACTATTACAAGAACATTGCAGCTCTGACATTTTTTAAATATTTAAATTTGTTTATTTTTAATTGAAGGATAATTGCCTTACAGTGTTGTGTTGGTTTCTGTCAAACATCAACATGAATCAGCCAGTCCTGACTTTTGAAACTTGCAACCTGGAACCCTTCTTTCTTTCCTCATATTAACACATCCTTATTCATCAGTGAGGAAAAGAAAGACTTTCCAACAGTAGCCTTGTTTTTTTTTTTTTTTTTTTAAAGGATGATCTTTAGATTCTCTTTCCTCACTTCATTTAATGAACTAGACCTTTATAGGGTAGCAAGACCTCGAAGCTGCCATAGCCACCCCTCTCCACTCTTAAATCACCTGTGCTAATTTGCTGATCAGGCTTCTGAGGTTACAAGCAAATATCATTCAGGAAGAAAAACATGCCATCTCTATGGAAACCTGAAAGTTTGAGAGGGAGCCCACCTTAAAATAACCAAACAATGGTCTCTTTGAGAAGTCTCCAAGGGCCTGAGTTAGAAAAATCTGTATTAAGAGTTTGGCTGTTAGTGTATGCACTTCTCAAACCCACAAGTATAAGCCCTAACTCTTGAAATTGCTATGCAAGTGATCTCTTTTCTTTCCACATCTCATTGACATATAGAGTTTTGATGATTAAAAAAAAGAGTAAGTTCATTCATATAGTGGATAATTATTGAGCACCTGCTGTGTGCAAATCATGTGCTAAATGCTCTTGAGATACTATAATAAAAATGGCAAGGTCATACCCATTGAGATGTCAAGATCTGTCCAGAGAGGGGAGCAGGAGGCAGTGACCAACATTATCAGGTACTCATTTGGCAAAGACCCCTGTAGGAGACACTGGCATTGCAAAAATCATATGCTTTGATTTTCCAAGCCAGTGCTAATGACATTCTCTCTTCTATTCCCACCTAAACCATTGAAAATGTGCAAAACACTTCAGTATTTTAGGATCCAAAGTGTATCTTGCTACTGTTTCTTTTACCTTGAAGCACATAAAGGTTCTTTGACAGAAAAGGTTGCTTGAAAATAGAGGAACTGTATTTGTTTATTCATTCAACACATATTAATTGAACTCTGCCTTGTGCTATGTCACCTGATGCAAAGAACTGACTCATTTGAAAAGACCCTGATGCTGGGAAAGATTGAAGGCAGGAGGAGAAAGGGATGACAGAAGATGAGATGGCTGGATGGCATCACTGACTCAATGGACATGAGTTTCAGCAAATTCCGGGGGTTGATGATGGACAGGGAGGCCTGGCGTGCTGCAGTCCATGGGATCACAAAGAGTCAGACAAGACTGAGCAACTGAACTGAACTGAATGTGCTACGCACTACCAGACAGATACAGTGGTGAACAGGGCAGATAAGGACCCTGGCCTCATGGAGCTTATGTTCTAGTGAGAATATTCAGATAATATGTAAACATAGAAACCAGATGGTTTCAGAGAGTGGATATAGACACTTTAGGGAATCACATGGTGATATAATAGTGCATGCATGGCAGGGAGGGACCTACCATCAGGGAAGACATTAGAATGAACATCTGTATGCTGTAAATAGTCAGCCATGAATATCACGTAGGAAAGAAAGTTATGGAGACAGGAAATAGCAAATACACAGTTTCAGAGGCAAATAATAATAGTAACTCTGGGACTGGCACTGTTTAAATGCTTTACCTGTTGAAATCATTTAATTCTCACCAGAACACCCTGAGGTGGATACTATGAATAACTCCAGTTTTCAGAGATAGAAATGAAGACAAAGAGAGGTTGCAAGACTAGCTATTATAGGGGAGGGTTGGGTTGGGAGTTTGGGGTTAGCAGATTTTGCAAACTATTGTCAGGGCGTGTGTAATTCCTTGGTTCTCTCTTGTCACAACAAAAATTTGAAGCGATGGACGTTAAAGCCCTCAGAATGTGTCCCAGCTCTCGGACAGACCGTGTTATAGCTCTTGAACAGATCAATGTTACAGCTCCGTGTTATAGCTCAGTTTTGTTTAGAAAATAAAAGGAAAATACATCCTCAAGGCGTGAGAGCATGCTGACCCAAAAGACATGAAGAGAAGTGAGCCCCGGCCCTTTGGCTCCTCTTTTTATATGTTTTTTCCTCCCCCTGGGCCTGCCCTATATAAATTGGGCTAGCCAGGACTGCTGTTTGTTCTACCAGAGGGCCTCACTCCAGTCCTCAGACCTTCCTTTGTTCTATTTTTGCAGGCTTTTCCCTTCCTTGTCTTTTAGCCATCGCCATTCTGGACTCCTCTTTCCTTTTCTAACTACCTAACTACCTATCATATATAGAATGAATGAATAAACAATATAGAATGAATAAACAATAAGGTCCTATAGTATATAGCACAGGGAACTATATTCAGTATCCTGTGATAAACCATAATGGAAAAGAATGTGAAAAGAATGTATGTATGTATAACAATCACTTTGTTTTACTGCAGAAATTAACACAACATCGTAAATCAACTATATGTGTGTATGCTCAGTCGCTAAGTTGTGTCCAACTCTTTGCAGCCCTATAGACTGCAGCCTGCCAGGCTCTTCTGCCCATGGGATTTACCAGGCAAGAATACTGGAGTGAGTTGCCATTTCCTTCACCAGGGGATCTTCCTGACTCAGGGATCAAACTTGCGTCTCCTGCATTGGCAGGTATGTTCTTTACCACTGAGCCACCAGAATCTGCCTGCAAATGTAGGAGATGCAGGTTCAATCCCTGGGTTGAGAAGATCCCCTGGTGAAGGAAATAACAACTCGCTCCAGTATTCTTGACAGGGAAATCCCATGGGCAAGGGAACCTGGCAGGCTATGGTCCATAGGGTCACAAAAGAGTCCAACATGACTTAGAGGCTAAACAACAACAAATCAACTATACTTCCATAAAATAAAAGCTTTTAGAAAGTCAGTACCTATTAAATGACATGACTAGGATTGAAATCTAGGCAATCCTGCTCCATAGCCTGTATCTAAACCATACGGCAGGGGGATATGTGCAAGCAATATAAGAATCTATCCTTTGGAGAAATGTCTATTTAGTTCTTTGGCCCATTTTTTGATTGGGTCATTTCTTTTTCTGGAATTGAGCTGCATAAGTTGCTTCTATATTTTTGAGATTAGTTGTTTGTCAGTTGCTTAATTTGCTATTATTTTCTCCCTTTCTGAAGGCTGTCTTTTCATCTTGCTTATAGTTTCCTTTGTTGTGCAGAAGCTTTTAATTTTAATTAGATCCCATTTGTTTATTTTTGCTTTTATTTCCAGTATTCTGGGAGGTGGATCATAGAGGATCCTGCTGTGATTTATGTCGGAGAGTGTTTGGAGCCGATTATACAGAGTGAAGTAAGCCAGAAAAAAAAAAACACCAATACAGTACACTAACACATATATATGGAATTTAGAAAGATGGTAATGATAACCCTATATGTGAGACAGCAAAAGAGACACAGATGTATAGAACAGTCTTTTGGACTCTGTGGGAGAGGGAGAGGGTGGGATGATTTGGGAGAATGGCATTGAAACATGTATAATATCATGTAAGAAACGAATCACTAGTCTAGGTTCGATACAGGATACAGGATGCTTGGGGCTGGTGCACTGGGATGACCCAGAGAGATGATATGGGGAGGGTGGTGGGAGGGGGGTTCAGGGTTGGGAACTCATGTACACCTGTGGTGGATTCATGTCAATGTATGGCAAAACCAATACAGTATTGTAAAGTAAAAAAATAAAATTTAAATAAAAAAAAGAATCTATCCTTAAGAGTTGAAATTTGCATTAACACACACTGAAAAGTCTTATAAAGCAAGCTAGGAAGTTACGGGGCTAGCCCAAGTAGCTGGAATCCTAAAAAATAGGTATGTTTGAACTATAAAATAACTCACTTTATAGTGAATCAGATTTAAAACATGCAATATTGATCTATGGAGTTGTGCCTCAGCACCCAGACTTAAACTTTTCTAAAATATTCAGAAGTATCAGAAAAAGGGTAGGAAATACCAGAGTATAGGAGTATTAACCCTTTTCATAAACAACAACCATAAACCCAAGCTCCTATCACCTGGCTGAAGAGCTCTCCAAGAAAAACAGCCTGATTAAATGAGATAAGTATGAAGAAGCTGGCAACATGTCATCAGTGCAGACAGTCAGTTCAGGGGTCTAACCGTCATTCTTCATTTCCCTGGAATTTTTTGTCTGCAATACTTATCTATTAAAATAGTAAGAGCAGAAGTAGCAGTTTTTTGTCTGAAAAAAACTCAAAAATGCCTGCAAACATGAATTTACTATCATCGTGATATAATAACAAAGTATAAAAAAGTCTTTTCAATTCCTCTAGGAAAAAAGAGTTTTCTTTTAAATTTATTTTTAATTGGAAGAAAATTGCTTTACCATGTTGTGTTGGTTTCTGCCATACAACAATGTGAATCAGCCGTAAGTATACTGAATCCCCTCCCTCTTAAAAGAAGGGTTTTGAAGTCTAAATACTTTTGTACACATCACCTCATACTAGACTGTCCTTTATTCCTTTTCAGTTGTATCATGCTTTTTAGTATTATCTTCTAAATGTACATCTATACAAACAGACAAGTCTGGATAATTCATTCAGTGAATGCTTACAATGGTGGGCAGAGAGTTTGAAAATACACAGGACTGGGACAAGAGTAAAAGGAATGTTGGAGCTGGAAGACATCTGGTAGTTTTCTCATTGTACACCCTGGGAACTAGATTATACAAGATCCAAAATGCTCCTCTACTGGCTATTTCACAGTCTGTAGCCTGGAGCTGGGTGACTTCTCAATAAAGACCTGATAGACTGCTTTTACTCCATGCTGGTTTTGGCCCTCAAATGTTATTCCAACAGATTCTTTACCATCTGAGCCAGTTAGCAGATCTCTAATTAAATTAGCCAAACCTGGAAAATATTATTAAGTGCCCACTAGGTGCCTGTTCTGTTTCAGAACTCAATACAAGTTCATAGCTTGAAGTGGGAGCAGTGTATCAATATGGAATGCAAGAGGGTGGGGAGTAGGTATGAGTGAGCCAATGTATACTATTTATTTCAAATGCACACGTGTTCAGGAAAATCAAGTGACAGAGACTGTCATCATTTGCCTCTGGGAAGTACAAGTTTCAGGGAAATACTACCTGCATATTTGGAGTTAAGGAAATAAAAGAATCCCCATGTTCATATCTTCCTTGTGTTGTCAACAGATGTGATCCAGAAGTGCTATATTCTGAGCAGCTGCTGGAATACTCGACACAGCTGGACAAATCCATTAAACTTCAAGAGCAAAGTATTTCTGAGCACCCTAACCAGCTGGGCCAATCATATTTGGAGGCAACCAGATGTTTTGGTCTGTGTGGTGGCTACCATAAAATACCCCTACCCAACTGTTAAATAATCCCAAATTCTAGAGATCTATCCCATTTTCATTTCAACTGCTTGTGTCCCTATATCCTTTCATTCCTGCCAATTGTGAGTCTCATTTTTCTACTCTGCTTAACTACAACTCTCCTCAACATGAAGTCCTCTGCACATGGTGCTGTTGGGAACACAATGATACATCACTTAAGGCAGTACTAGGCTCTGTCTCTCAGGAGCTTGCAAACTACTAATATTTGGGAGACAAGAATGACTCACATGAGAAGACTATTTGAATTTACTGCCCTGAAGGACGGAGAAGGCAATGGTACCCCACTCCAGTGTTCTTGCCTGGAAAATCCCAGGGACAGGGGAGCCTGGTGGGCTGCCATCTATGGGGTCGCACAGAGTTGGACATGACTGAAGTGACTTAGCAGCAGCAGCCCTGAAGGATGACATGCCAAATGAGAATGCAGGCAGGTATATATAAGATTTCAGAAAAGGGAACAGATCGATGTTTGGGGGTAAATATGGAGAAGGCAATGGCACCCCACTCCAGTACTCTTGCCTGGAAAATCCCATGGATGGAGGAGCCTGGTAGGCTGCAGTCCATGAGGTCGCTAAGAGTTGGACACGACTGAGCAACTTCACTTTCACTTTTCACTTTCATGCATTGGAGAAGGAAATGGCAACCCACTCCAGTGTTCTTGCCTGGAGAATCCCAGGGACGGGGGAGCCTGGTAGGAGGCCGTCTATGAGGTCGCACAGAGTCGGACACGACTGAAGTGACTTAGCAGCAGCAGCAGCATAGTCAGGGCAGTTTCAAATTGGAGTTGTCACCTGAACTCTGGAAGGACCAGTGGGTTGTGATTAAAGAAGGAGGAGGACTTTATAAGCAAGGAGGGGTGAGAATGATTCATGGGAGAGAGAAGGAATGGATGAGTCTGGAAAACTAGTCTGGGGCCAGATCAGGGAGGTCTTGTGTTCCTGGTAAATGACCTGACACTCATTCTATAGGAACCTGAAAAGGCAGGGTTATCAGGACGAGTCTCTGTGATTTTCTTTCTTTCTTTTTTTTTTTTACTTTATTTTACTTTACAATACTATATTGGTTTTGCCATACATTGACATGAATCCACCACGGGTGTATACAAGCTCCCAATCCTGAATCCCCCTCCCACCTCCCACCCCATATCATCACTCTGGATCATCCCCATGCACCAGCCCCAAGCATCCTGTATCCTGTATCGAACATAGACTGGCACTTCGATCCTTACATGATAGTATACATGTTTCAATGCCATTCTCCCAAATCATCCCACCCTCTCCCTCTCCCTCAGAGTCTCTGTGATTTTCAAACATTGCTTTATTATTTTTAATTTTGTGGAAACCAGTCCCCATGACCTCTCCATGCAGTATTTAATCATTATTCTGCTGTCACTTTTAATTCCATTTTTGAGGATATTTTCCCCTCTGGTTGATGAAAATAATATATTTATGGTACGAACTCTCAGCTTCAATGCCTTTATCCCTTAGCAGTGACAACCTGAAAAGTTGCTAATGTCTATCACACTGCATTCAGTTTAATTAACTGCACAAATAGATTGATTCTCTAATACAAAAAATTATCTGGAGAGGGAAATAAAAGGATAGAGAAGGAAGCTATGAGAAGCAGAAGCCAGAAGACAAATTTATCTCACTCAGGAAGCCATACTGGTTATCATAACAATAACAAATATTTATAGAGGGCTTTCATCCTGAAGAATCCCAGAGCCCCAGAGCAATGAACACTTGGCAATAAATAGATTAAAGGAGCTACTCAGCCATCCAAGAGAGGAAGCCCTCTCTCCCAGGCCCAGTGCACTAAGTCATTCCTAGGACAGCACTCGATTGTAGCCAGGGGATTTTAAAGGGAGCTGGAGGAACTTCCAAGTCATAAAACCTGGAGAGCATGCATAAAGAACACCCCAGAATCTTTCCACAGGAGAGCTCCTAGGAGCAACAGGCATGCCCATAGTCATCTTAAGTCTCATGTATTAAGATCACAGCAGCTTCAGAGGCTAGTAAAACTTCACTGATTTGAGATAAATGCAGTCACAAATACCACGAGATACTGTTATATATTGTGAAACCATAGATTTACCTTACTAACACACACTTCTCAATAAATTAATAAAATAAAATATTTGGTGGAGGATATTAGAGAAGGGCTTACTATCTCTTCAGAAATTCAAGCCACACCATTAACAATGAAGTATATGTTTTTCTGGTTCCATTCCTTGATCTAACGTAAGTAGCCATGTGATCTTGGACAAGTCATTTGGCATCTCTATATTTCAATTTCGTCAAACCAGTTGTGCATGTGAGAAAGAAAGAGAGAGAGAAAGGGAGGGTGGGGGAGGAAGAGAGGGAGGAGAGAGAGAGAGAACCAACACATATTACATAATTCTAACTCTTTCTCCTGCCTGCATGGAGTGGCCACAGGTCATCTGGCTAAAGGCCCCCTTTGGAAACCTGAGAAATACAATTTACTAGATGGCACAGAGCTCCTTACGTAGAAGTTTAAGAAAAAAAAAATTCTTAAGAGAAGCAGATTACAAGACTGTAGAACTTCAACAAATGGGGAAAATCTATAGACATTAAAACACTGATGTGTGAACATGGGAATAAACGAGACAGTAAATGTCACTTAGTCCAGTGATTTTACAATGACTCCTTGGAGAATCATGCTTCTTTGAGAGTATCTCAGGGTTCACCCAGGGAGCCAAAAGGACTGACTTCTCAATCTAATGCTGAAATGTCCTCTACAACATCTTCCCTGCTTTTGAAAAACATCCAGCCTATGTTGGAATCACTGCAGTGACTGAGAGCAATGGAATAGTACTCAGCTACAAAAAGGAACAAAATAATGTCATTTGCAGCAACATGGATGGACCTAGAGGCTATCATAATAAGTGAGGTAAGTCAGATAAAGACAAATATCTTTTGATATTGCTTATATGTGAAATCTAAAAAAAACATACAAATGAACTTATTTACAAAACAGAAACAGACTCACAGACATAGAAAACAAATTTGTTTGTAATTACCAAAGGGAAAAGGGAAGAGGGGAGAAATAAATTAGGAGTTTGGGATTAACAGATACCAATGACTATATATAAAATAGGTAAACAACAAGGTCCTACCGTAAAGGACAGGAAACTACATTCAATATCTTGTAATAATCTATAATGGAAAAGAATATGTAAAAAGAGGGCCTTCAAGTGCTCTTCACATCAGATATTCTGTATGGGTTTCAATGACATAATAACCCACATTTTATACAGATCAATTCTTCTGAGCCTTTGAGTTGTGCTTTAACTTGACTGTTCTGATTGGAAGCTCTCTTCACTCAGGCACACTTTCCTCCCCCACCATGGCAGCCTCTTGACAATCCTAATCAAGACTGCAGAATCCAGAGCAAATAAAAGGTCATTTTGCCTAACCCTTAAAGAGACTTCTCTCTCTCCTTCCACAATCAATTCAAGGAAGCTTTATTGAGTACTTGCTATGAGATGATAATATCTGAAAATCACTAAGAACTCCCCATTGCAAAATGAATGGAAAAAAACCCACAAATTTCTCAGTGTTATGCATGTCATATAGGACCTTTAGTATTGTGACTTCCAGCCTAATTTTGAGCCTTATTTCCAGCTATTCAGCCTCCTCTGCCCTCAATCACCCCAGCATGTACACATGAGCCCACATGATGCAGGCACACCTGACTGCTCTTCTCTAAATATATCGTGTTGTGTGTGTGTGTGCACACACGTGCATGCATGTGTGCAAGCGTGCTCATGCTGTTCCCTCTGTGTGGGAAACTTCAGTCTACCTGGGGGTTCAAAGTCAACTTCCAAATTTAACCCAAATTTCTACCTGAAGCCTTTCCTGCCCCCTCAGTTCCCAAATCAGTTAATCAATCACTCAGATCCACTCCCAAGGCAATACTATTTGAGCATTGAGACATTTATTAGAGGTAAGTACTTATGTGGCAAATGGACTTGTGGGTGCCAAGGGGTAGGTGGGAGGGGCAGCGATGGAGTGAGAGTTTGGGAATAGCAGATGCAAACTATTATATATAGAATGGATAAACAACAGGGCCCTATTGTATAGGACAGGGAACTGTATTCAGTATCCTGTGATAAACCATAATGGAGAAGAATATGAAAAAGAATGTGTGTGCACGTACATAAATAACTCGGGGCTTCCTTGGGGCTCAGATGGTAAAGAGTCTGCCTGCAATCCAGGAGACCCAGGTTCAATCCCTGAGTCAGGAATATCCCGTGGAGAAGGAAATGGCAACTCACTCCAATATTCTTGCCTGGAAAATCCTATGGATGGAGGAGCCTGGTGGGCTACAGTCCATGGGGTTACAAAGAGTTGGACATGACTGAGCGACCTCACTTTCACGTCACTCTGAAGTACACCTGAAACTAATGCAACATTGTAAATCAACTATATTTCAATAAAATAATTTTTTTTAAAAAAGATACTTGCTTACAGTCATCTGTAAATCCCACTAGACTCAAAAGCAGAGGCTTTGTCTTCACTATCCTATATTCCCACAACTAGCACAGTGTCAGCAACACAGTAGTGTGTGGAAAATGTTGAGGGATGGAAAGAAGGAAGGAAGGAAGGGAGGAATTCCTCCCTTTACTAGACCTTGAGCTCCTTCAGGGTAGAGTAGGTACTACATCTTACTCATTTTTGTACCCACAATGGCTTGTACACAGGAGTGTCCATGCATGCGTGCTAAGTCACCACAGCTGTGTCCAACTCTTTGCAACCTATGGACTGTAACCCGCCAGGCTCCTCTGTCCATTAGATTCTCCAGGCAAGAATACTGGAATGGGTTGCCATTTCCTCCTCCAGGAAATCTTCCCAACCCAGGGATCGAACCCACGTCTCCTGCATCTCCTGCATTGCAGGCAGATCCTTTACTGCTGAGCCACTAGGGAAGCCCTATACACAGGAGACCTCTGTGAAATTGAAAGCAGGTTAAAACAATTATTGTTAAATACAAAATCACTAAATAAATAGCTACACCCCAAGTGCTTACAGCCTAAAAGTAGAATAGTTTAACTGGGAAGGAAAACAGACAACCAACTCCAAGTGCTCTAGAAGTTCAGAGAAGGGAGAAGTGAGTGAGGGCTGGATCTGTGTAGGACAGTATTTCTCAGGCTGTGATGTGCAGTGAGGGGTTTGTTCAAATGGAGAAGCTGACTGTTGGGATGCACTCCACAGGCCTGCAAGCCCTGTACTTGCCCAGCTCCATAGCCGAAGAAAGGTTCCAGAGTCAGTGACAGAGGCATCAGTGGTTTAATGGATGGGGGATTTTCACACATCTGAAGAAAGGTCCTGGAGCAACACCTCACTGTGTGGGACTGACAGTGGACAGGACATGGCAGTAGTCTTCACTACCAGAGGGGTGTGTGTGTGTGTGTGTGTGTGTGTGTGTGTGTGATTACTGGCTACAATGGAATTGATGTCAGGTTGGCTCATCAGTTCCCAGGGAAACCAGCAGAGGGGCACTGCACCTTTGATAAGTTCTCCTGGTAGAGCTAAAGGTTAGAACAATCACTAGCTGGGGCCCGAGGCAAGTAGCTAGGTGTGTACTGGTTAGACTGTATGATTAAGAGGGAAGGTCAGTCATGTGAGTAGGGTGGAGCAGGCACTGGTGGAGCAGGGGATGTACAGAGAGCAAGAGAAGAGCCATCTTGAATGGCCTGATCATAAACTAGTTGAGTAGTCTGGGACGTTTTTCCAGTGGTCATGTATGGATGTGAGAGCTGGACTATAAAGAAAGCTGAGCACCAAAGAATTGATGCTTTTGAACTGTGGTGCTGGAGAAGACTCTTGAGAGTCCCTTGGAGTGCAAGGAGATCCAACCAGTCCATCCTAAAGGAAAACAGTCCTGAATGTTCATTGGAAGGACTGATGCTGAAGCTGAAGCTCCAATACTTTGGCCACCTGATGTGAAGAACTGACTCATTGGAAAAGACCCTGATGGTGGGAAAGATTGAAGGCTGGAGGAGAAGGGGATGACAAAGGATGAGATCGTTGGATGGCATCACTGACTCAATGGACATGAGTTTGAGAAAGCTCTGGAAGTTGGTGATGGACAGGGAAGCCTGGCGTGCTGCAGTTCATGGGGTCTCAGAAAGTCAGACACAACTGAGTGACTGAACTGAACTGAGTCTGGGAGGTGCCCATAAATCAGCATTTCTAATAGACTTCTAAGCAATGCTGATCCTGCTGTGTGGGCACCATACTTGGAGTAGCAGTGAAGATGTAGAAAGCCTTCTTGGAGGAGAGGCACTTCTTCTGCTAGGTGCAACGGGAGGAGCAAAAGGTAGGAAGAACAACATAAGCCAAGTAACAGAAGTAGGAAAGATCAAGTTTAATTAGCAGAGGAATAAATGGAACCAGGTAAATAGAGCAAAGAGATCTTATAAGAGTGTAATGAGTGAGAAGGCTAGAGAGATTGAGGTCGGACCAAATTATTAGCTGCATCAAAGACTCTTTCGAGGATTCTGGACTTGCCATTGTCAATTCTTAAGAACCTGATGCATCATCTTCACACCTTATGTCATTATATAAATGTTTGGCTTATAAAACACATTTCTTACACATGAAGGTCATCTGATCCTCACAACACGGGGAGTTAGGTCAGGGGTTTTGTTTTCATTGCTATTTTACAGGCCAAGGAAACTGAGTCTCACAGAAGTGAAGTTACTTTTCAAAATTTATCCAAACTTGGATTAGAGACAGTAGCCAAACCAAGTTTTTATGACACCCACTCCAAAGTAATTTTTCATCACATCATGTTGTAGATTGCCACTTTAAAACAGAAGGTCCTGAAAAGGGGCACTTGTGAAATTATCTTCACATTATTTCAATCTTCTCTTTAACTGCAGCTCATTATCTGACTGACGAAAATCTGCCTTTAGAATTATAATTCTCTGACCCAAAAGGCTATTAATTTCCTTCTATTTAGTAACTGAAGGATTTCTCCCTGTGCCCTCCATTCTCATTGTATATTAAGGAAGAATGAAATTATTGGAGGAAGAATATGGGGAGGCCCCAGCTAATCTATTTTGTTTGAGAAAATTAAATGGAACCAGTGGGAATCTCTTAATGATAGCATCAGAGTTTCCTCCCAGGGGCCTTCTTTTGTACTTTCACTTGTCGTGCATCTTTTGTTTGTATCTCCCAGCCTGAAGACTTGATCACTCTGTTGTTGCTTATTGTGATCTTACAGGAGTCTATTGTTCCCAAATTTCACTTCTTTAGTGACTTTTTTTGAGACTTCTGGGCTAGGGGACTGATGCTGTGACATCAGTGTCATCTTTTCTGATGTTCTCTTTTCATTTGGAAAGGATGAGTTTTGCCATGTTGAAATTAAATGGGTCCAAATTCCATCTAAGCAGCTCAGGAATTAATAGGCACTTTTTCTAGGAAGAAGAGAGAGACAGATGGACTCAACTGAAAGCTCTAGAGAACTTGTATCATCAAACAGGTGATAGAAACCTAGGAGGTTCTTGAACTTATGGTTGCTGGAGGGGAAGGGATAGTTAGGGAATTTGTGATAACCAGCAAGGACCTTACTGTAAAGTACATGGAACTCTGCTCAATGTTATATGGCAGCCTGGATGGGAGGGGGTTTGGCAGAGAATGGATATATATATATATATATATGCATGACTGAGTCCCTTCACTGTTCATCTGAAACTACCACAATATTGTTAATCGGCTATACACCCGTACAAAATAAAAACTTTTTAAAAAAAGAAACCTAGGAGGTTCTTAACCAGCATTTCAAATTTGACTAATTTCTAACTTACCAGTTGAATGTTCAGGCAGTACCAAATTAAGCTCATTTGTGTTCATTTTGTTCCTAGCTATTTAGGCAAGACAATTTTACTGGCTGTGTGGTCATGGGCTAGTCACTTAACCTCTCTGAGCCACAAGCATCATTATCTGAAAAGGCGGTAATGAATTGTGCCTGTCTCATAAGATAGCTGTGAGGATTAAATGGTATAATTTATACAAAGCACTGACTGGCACCAAAGTAGGAGCTCAGTAAATGATGGCTCATGCTCTTTTACTCACTGTCATGCTTTCTTTAAAAAGGACATGAAAAGAAACAGACCTGAAGAACACATCCCTCTGACTTTAAAGGCAGGAAACTAAAGAACAGAGCTGTTATCTGATAAACTGCAACTTTAAAGAGCCAAAGCAGATCCTTCTGATCAGTAACTCCTACTTTCTGGACTGACTCATAGTAACAAATGCATTTTACATAGTTTCGCAGAGTAATTATTTCCAGCAATGCAATATGAAAGTTTCACTCATCCTACTCCTCTTATCCTTTCCACTCTATTGTATTAGGAAACAAATGTTGGTCAGGATCCATACAATGATCAAAAACAAAACCAAACAGAAGGGGTTTCATTCAAACTTTAGTTTGAAAAATACTGATTTAAATGTACCCAAACCAACAACCCAGAAAGAAACAGTTCCCACTAGCACTAACTAGATTATCAATCTTACTCATCCTTCAAATTTTAGCTGAAATGCTTCCTCAGAAATCATTCTTGACCTCTCCAGTCTAGAGCATGTTCCTTTGTTATATGCTGCTGTAGGACCATGTTCCTTGAGCATTCACTACAGTTAAAAACTGTATATCAGTCATTTTTTTATTATATATAATCCACAACAGAATATAAGGTCAATGTCCATCTTTTTCGTTAGTATATTTCAGTATATAACCCAGTCCAGCACCTGGCACATAGTAAGAACTCTATAAATATGTGCTGAATTAATGAATGAATAAGCAAACTAATAAATAAGTGAATGAATGAAGATGTTCATAAATCCACATGTAAACCTAGTAAGTTATTAACCTACTATGAAATCATTAGTTGGCTTTACTTTCCAAAGTGAAAGATGTGATGAGGTTCTGTTAAAAATTGTCTCTTCTAATAGACTGTAAACTCCATGAGTGCCAGGATCATGTCTAATTTTGCTCCCTATTGCACCCCAGAACCAGTAGAGTCCATGGCAAACAGAAGATGCTTCAAAAACCATTGTTGCATTAGTAACAAATTTACAGATGAGGCCTCTGGAAAATTTCCAAATTTCGTGGAAGTTTTCCAAGATGAATCTAGAGACTGCCAATGGTCTCATGCATTAAGCCTTTAGCAGTACAGATATCACAGAATGTCAGATGTGGAAGAGATGTTACACATCTACCAGCAGTCAGCTAGCTTTTTGTTTTTTACAAAGGGTCAAATGGTAAATGCCTTCAGCTTTGTATGATATACGATCTCTGTCACAGCTACTTAACTGTGCCATTGTAAGTGCAAAACAGACCATAGACAATACTACATGAATAGGCATAGCTGTGTTCCAACAAAATTTTACTTACAAAAAAAGACTACATTTGGCTGTAGTTTGCTGACCTTAACTAACTCAACTGTCACATTCTATAAGTGAGAAGAGAGAGGGGCTATTTCTCCATAGGGAAATGGCTTGTTTAAGGCCATACTACTAATAAAGGACAAAGTGGGGACTTTCTCAACTTTAGTTCTCATGACATTGCAGCCATGTTTTAGGGTCTGTCTGCTTCAATCCTGGCGTTGGTCCTATACTGCTTTGTTTATTGAAGCTAACAGACTTAGCCTTAAATTTGATTTGCATTGGTGGTTTTTCATCTTTGTTATTGTTGTTTAGCCGCTGAGTCATGGCTGACTTTTGCAGTCCCATGGACTGTAGCCTGCCGGGCTCCTCTGTTCATGGGATTTCCCAGGCAAGAATACTGGAATGCGGTTGCCATTTCCTTCTCCAGGGGATCTCCCCGACCCAGGGATTGAACCTGGGTCTCTTGCATTGGTAGGCGGGTGCTTTACCACATTGCTAGGCGGGAGCCACCAGGGAAGCCCAGTTTTTCATCTTTACTTTTTATTATATCATCCATATAGTCTAAATTCCTTGGGAGTGATCAGCTTCATAGAAAGATTTTACAACTTGTTCTATTTTATTTAGGTGCCTGGAGTTCTGTCTCTTCACATTTTCAGAGAATACACACTAGGTTCTCTAAGGCAAAAATTCTGACTTATATGGTATTAAAGGGCTGGATGGGCAATTAGGAGACAAGGGCTCTAACCCAATTCTCACAAATCATTCAGCAGCTGAGATTCACTGAGTTCCTACTGTATACACAGTACTCTGGTAGGCTTAGGAAGGGAGGAATGATGAGAATGAGAATATTAATACCAGTTAACTTGTCTAGGCTCTGACTATATGTCAAGGGCATTATATACAGCTTCGTTAAAACCTCATCAAGGGATTTCCCTGATTGTCCAGTGGCTAAGACTCTGTGCTACCAATGCAGGGGGCCTAGGTTTGATCCCTGGTCAGGGAACTAGATCCCACACACTGCAACTAAGAGTTCATATGCTGCAACTAAAACATCCTGCATGCCGCAATTAAGACCTAGAGTAGCCAAATAAATAATAAAATATTTTTAAAAACCTCTTCACAACTCTTTAAGGAAGGATCAGATAGACTAAACTGTTCGGATTCAAACTCAGCTTGGTTCATGTTGAAACCCTGGGCTGTCTTTACCACATTTGAAGTCCTCAAGGTCATTTATTCCTTTGTTGTTGTTTAGTTGCCAAGTCGTGTCTGACTCTTTGTGACCCCATGGACTGCAGCACGCCAGGCTTCCCTGTCCATCACCAACTCCTGGAGTTTAGTCAAACTTATGTCCATTGAGTCGGTGATGCCATCCAGCCATCTCATCCTCTGTCATCCCCTTCTCCTCCTGCCTTCACTCTTTCCCATCATCAGGGTCTTTTCCAATGAGTCTGCAGTTCACATCAGGTGGCCAAAGTACTGGAGCTTCAGCTTCAGCATCAGTCCTTTCAAAGAGTATTCAGAATTTATTTCCTTTAAGATTGACTGCTTTGATCTCCTTGCTTTCCAAGGGACTCTCAAGAGTCTTCTCCAGCACCACAGTTCTAAAGCATCAACTCTTCGGTGCTCTGCCTTCTTTATGGTCCAGCTGTCACATCTGTAATGGCTACTGGAAAGACCATAACCTTAACTATTTGGACCTTTGTTGGCAAAGTATTTATTCTTTAATACCCTTCTAAGGATTGGAGGTGAAAAACTCAAAGCATCTAGCCCAGTGTCCAGCACACAGTATACACTCATCTGTTCTCATTATTCATCATGCTCCCTCATCCACCAACACGGTCTCCAACCACATGGAACCTTCCAATGCTCCTACAACTAGCAATCCAGATCACTGTGCCTTGACACAAGCTGTCTATTCTTCTTGGAGTGCTTCCACCACATATCCTCTGCTCTACCAACCCTCAGCTCAAATGTCTCCTCTTCTGGGACAGTTTCCTGACACATCTGGAGACACTGAATCAGATTCCCTTCATCTTCTCCCATTCAGCATTTTGTTCAGATCTCTATTATTGGACCTACTAAAGCATTTGTTCTCTGGTTTATCACATTAAGAACTCCACTGAGACAGGGATTGTCTTATCAGTTTCCTTTTAAAAATAACATCTATTGTGTGTTTTGATACAGAAAAGTATAAAAAGGGGCAAAGAACCGTAATTCATCTCTCAGAAACATCTTTTGGTTTTTGAGAAAATAGAGCAATATGGGAACAAATGTGGAAAATGCAAACTCTACAAAAAAGGTACAAAATGACAAGTAAAACTCTTCCAGTACCCAACCCTCACCCTAAAAGAATTATTTAATAACAGTTGCTTACATAGCCTACCAAAAATACATTTGTATGTATATGTCAGAATATATGTGTGTGTGTGTATATATATATATATATATATGTATGTATATATGCATATATATGTGTGTGTGTGTGCTCGGTTGTATCCAACTCTGTGACCCCAGGGGCTCTACCCACCAGGCTCCTCTCTCCATGGAATTTTCCAGGCAAGAATACTGAAGCAGGTTGCCATTTCCCTCTCCAGGGGATGGATCTTCCTGACCCAGGGACTGAACCCGTGTCTCGTGTCTCCTGCATTGGCAGGTGGATTCTTTACCATTGTACCACCTGGGAAACTTATATATATATAATTGAAATTTTTTTTCACAAAAGTTTTCTAAACACAATATTATATACCTTAACTTTCCCCTTTATGTATCTCAGAAATTTTTTTTCAAATCATCACTTATAGATCAAGTTCATTTTTTGAGTTACTATAAGCAGCATGTGATATTATTTGGGATGAATGTAAGTTAGCTAATCAGTATTCTATCTATGGGCATGCAGGTTTTCCTTGATCTTGCTGTTATAAGTGACACTGCAGTAAAAATCCATATGGTAGCTTCTTGTGATGTGGGGAAGTACCATATTCCATTGAATCAAAGGTGTATCCCAATCACACAGATATTAAAATGTATATAAAATGCACATATATAAGTGTGCAAATTTAGAATTTATGAAATATCGTATATTTGTGGAATAGTCTCCAAGAAGTAGAATTGATGGGTCAATGAGTACATGAATTTAAATTTTTGACATGTGTTGCTAAATTTCCCCACAAAAAGGCTACATCAATTTTCACTCCTACCAGCAAGGTCTGAGATCTACCATTTTCCCACACTCTTGCCAACACTTGGCAATAACCAATGTTTTAATTGCCAAAGAAAGTGATTGTACCTAACTTACATTCATAAAGTGCAGTTTGAGAATGGTTGCACTAAATGCCCTCTCAAACTTTCAACCTTGAAATACTCTGCCTTCCTGTGAAATTTCAACCACTAATTGGCTCTAGCAAATTAGAAGTTTACAAGTAAAGCCATTCAAGGAGAAAGTTTTCTCTTCAAAGCATCATCTGTGAGCCAAAGCACAGCAAGACAGACAATAAGGCCAGATGCAGGGTTGGAGATTTTATGCAAGAAAAACACTCCCTTCTTCCATGGGAGCAGCTGAAATCACTCAGATTTGAAGCAGGAGTTCAGCCTTCTCTGCCCCCTTTCCTAACCTTGCTTAGCTGATTGCCTTCTCAGATTTCTGGACCATTGTTTCAGCCAGCCCACAAATCTGCCCCCAGTCAGGCATTTTCTGGGAAAGGATATATCTTCTCTAGAAAAATGCTGTCTCATTTTATCCATTGCTCTGGACATCTAGATAACAAAAACCCACACTTGAGAGCAAGGTGCTTTTAGGTGACTTATTCGCTTTGAGCTGTCGTTGGCACTGTTGTCTCCTTGGTGTGGAGGTGGGTGACTTTTCATCTTCCCATAGGTCTTGGTTGATGCCAAGAGTGAGATAGCAAATGCAGCTCCTCACTTGAGAGGAGTGAGTTCACTGAGATCTTCAGTTGAGTGTCCACATAATCCAATGGCCCAGAGAAGAACAGACAGACAGAAGCTGCTTATTTTATTCAAGACACACGTATTGAGCAACTACCAAGTACCAGGCTAATGGTGCAGCATTGAACAGCCCAAGCTCCTGCCTCTGTGGAGCCTATATTGTGTTTGTAAGGGGAGGACCTGGGGGTTAGGGGGCCAGGAAAGGATATAACAAAGAAACTAACCAAAATATATAGTATGGCAGATGGTGACTAGTGTTACAAAGTAAAATAGGGGAAGGGCTAAGGACTACCAGGGGTTGGTTAAGTGTTAGTTGCTCAGTCCTGTCTGACCCTTTGCGACCCCATGGACTGTAGCCCACCAGACTCCTCTGTCCATGGGATTCTCCAGGCAAGAATACCGGAGTGGGTTTCCATGTCCTCCTTCAGAGGCTCTTCCCAACCCAGGGATAGAACCTGGGTCTCCTGCATTGCAGGCAGATTCTTTACCATCTGAGCTACCAGAGAAGTACAGGGGTTGGTTAAGTCATCATTTATTTAATATCATGCCTGGCCCAGTGCCAAGTAGGTTCCATACATGATGAGATGAAAGACAGGGAAAAGAAGAAGAACAGGATGGAGGAGGAAGGGAGCTACTCTGCTTAGCTTAAGCTTGTCTTTTAGAATCAGTTTGAGGGCTGACACTGTCCAGCTTAAATACAGAGCAGGGGGACACACAAAACAGAGCACCAAAAGTGAACCACTTCTCAGGTTTTCACACATTTAGGTCTTCCTTATAGTATATCCTCTGAATTTATTTTCGTGGCTGTTTCAACATCAGACATACTCCTATTCTGATATTAAGCACAACGCAGATCCCCAATACAAGCCTATCCTCTTCAGGATTATATAATTTCTTTTCTTCCAATCACACAAATAACTAAGTATATTAGTTACTGAGAAGAAAAACTTGCATGCAAGAGGTATATACAGTGATAGAGGTTGCATGTGTCAAAAAAATAAAAAATAAAATGGGTGAGTAGCATAGAGAGCTATGGGTTAGATCAATGTGGACCATGACAGAGGTGCTATTGGAAAAAAAAGACCAGCATGGGAGGCGGGGAAGAAGAGTGTGCGACTAAGTATAAAAGATGAAAAAAAGAACAAAAGCTGGGGTTGGAGGGGCGGGGAATCAGTTGAGCTGCCACTGAGATCATGGGAAACAAGTAAAAAAATGAATTCTCCTCTTTGCTTCCTCTGCACAGACTGAAACCCCCACCCTCAAACAAGCATTATATAAGACAAGCGAAAGGGTTGGTTAATGTGATTTCAAGTGATTTGCAAAATCAAGGAAACTAAATAGTTATTTTTCTCATTGAGGAAGGCTGGTTCTCTCAACATCAAAGAATGGCCTCTCTTTTCAATGAGACAGCTTCCCACAGCAGTACCTGGCTCCCTTAATCTCAGTATCTACAATAAATGCACAAGCCCCCTTTTGTGTGGAACTCCCATCTAATCAAATGAATCACCAAACAGATCTTTGCCTAACATATCTGAGTAACAGAGCCAAAGTCTTTGCCAGAGCAGAGGCCCCCCAGTAAGCCCCTGCGAGCAAGAGGAAGAAGGGTGGTCAGGGCTGCCTGGCTATGGGAAATGGCTTCCTCAGTATCCTCTGAAAACTCTTTATACTGACAGAAATTAAATCAGTTATATGCACAGGCATTTGAAGGACAAGGATATGGTCCAACTCCCTCCGTTTAGATTGACTAGGACCAGGCAGATCCAGATACCAACAAATTGAAAATAGCAGAGATGCTTCAAAACCTGTTTTCTGGGGAGCTGAGGAAGTCTAATTGTGCTGGGGGAGGGGCTGTTGTGTAAGCTGACACGGAGGCCCTCAATTTAAAGATGATAAAAGCTCGGTCTCTAAGGAGGAGCTAAAGAGGCCCCTTTGTGTAATCTGACTTGTCTAGCAAAACAGTCAAGACAAATCAGGGCTTCAGTAATTGGGAGCTATAAATGACCACCATTTATTGAGTGTTTATGGCAAGCCAGGTGGGTACAATGTGCTTTGCACAGATTAACTCATTTAGTTTTCAAAACAAGTCTGTTAAGAATATAGTATTATGATTCCAGTTTGAGTTAGAAAGCTTTGGCTCAGAGGTTATAAAACTTGCCTGAAACCACAACCAAGTGGATAAACTGGGATTCAAACCCTGGCCAGGTATAGTCAATTGCAAAGCTTACGTCCCTTCTACTACATAATACCACCTCCCCTTAAATTTAGTTGATTTGCTACAGAATTTTCTCTCATGTATTTTTTCTCCATGACTGGTTTGCCTTATTCTGGTCCTGAGTTATTTTAAAAAATATTTATTTGGCTCTGCTAGGTCTTAGTTTCAACATGTGAGACCTTTAGTTTCCACATGTAGGACCTAGTTCCCAGATGAGAGATCAAACCTGGACCCCATGCATTGGGAGTGCAGAGTCTTAGCCACTGGACCACCAGGGAAGCCACTGGTCCTGGCCATGATAGTGGAGGTGCCTTCATCATGTTCATTCCTCTGCCTTGTAATCTTTCTTTCTTCAGCCATGAGACCTATTGAGAACTTGAGAACCTGACTGGATTTAAATTTTTAAACTCACATCTCTGAGGAAGCTTTTAAATCCTAGAGTGCTGTGGGTGGAAGTCCCTTATGTGGTCCCAAGGGCTTTCCACGTGGCTCAATGGTAGAGAATCCGCCTGCCAATGCTGGAGACACAGGTTAGATCCCTGGGTTGGGAAGATTCCCTGGAGAAGGAAATAGCAACCTGTTCTAGTGTTCTTGCTAGGGAAAACCCATGGATAGAGGAGCCTGGCAGGCTACATGCAGTCCATGGGGTGACAGAGAGTCAGACAAGACTGAATGACTGAGCATACACACGTGGTCCCAAACCTTGCAATGTGGAGGGGTGACCTAAAATTCTGAGTACAGAATAAAGTTTGCATCAGGACTAAACCCAGCTTTACTGAATCCCAGTCCATAACTCTTTTCCCTACAGTCTCCTCCTCATTTCCCTACCCTCTTCCTTGATTAAGCTCTCCTTCCATGATAAAGCCCATTACATGTCCCTCCGAAGTCCATCCTACACATTTCATCTTGCTCATTACCCTCCAAAGCAAGACCTCTACATCAGTCAAACCTGTCACCTTGTGCCCGCTTCACTGCTCATTTACTGGATAGTCCTTTCTCACATATGCATAATGTTTGTGCCTTTCAAAATTTTTTTATAACTAGCTTAACCTTCTCAGATCCATTAGCTCTTTTTAAAAATGCCCTTTTGTATCCTTCCATATCCCCATAGGCCTTAAAAGTGCTTAGTAAACATCGGTTAAATCAACAAATATTGTCTCCTTGGAAAAAACAAATGTTGGCTAAAATAATGTATCTCCCCCTGAGAGAAAAGAAAACCGGGTAAAAAGACTCCTTATCATTTCTCATTAGAATCTGACAAAATATACACTAATTAGTCCTTCATAAAGATGTAGATAAGAGCTTGTGGATGCTAATTAACCTCAGGTCCCACACAGACTAAAGGCAGAGAAGTGGGAAAATATCTCAAGCAAATTTTGTTTTCAAGAGCGTATGGTTAGGTGAAAACCAAACATAACATGTTTACCACATATATTTAACTGCTGTAGTGAGTGAGCCAGACTAGAAGCAAAGAAATTATGAAAACAAGGCAGTTCATCTTTGAAGCAGCTCACTAACTGCTTCATTCTCAAAAGACCTTTCTGAGGTAGGAAAGTATCATTATTCCACTTGAACAACTGGGAAACTGAGACTTCCAGGTTAAGTGACTTGAGAGGCGAGGGGCAGGGGGGTGGTGCTAAACTTAGCTGATGAATATATACCCAGCAAGGATATTCTACACATTTGTTTACTGTTCATAAATCACTAATAGGATGGGCCCTAACATACAGGTGTCCTTGACATTTCAGTCTTGGAAAGTAATTGTCAAGGGGTATAAATCAAATCCTATTTTCAATACAGAGAGAAGGTTCCCAGTGGTGAATGAATTCTTTACTAAACAGCCCCCTCATTTATTCATTTGGTAAATAACCTCCTGCCTTTTTAATCACAAAGTCCTTGGATGAACAGTCTGACCAAAGAAAAAGAGCTACAATCTACCAGTATAATTCACAAAAGAGCAACAATTTTGGGTGTTTTTTTTCCGAAATGTTAATAACTACTTCATTTATTATACTGATTAGAACCTCATGCTTGCTCTAGGGTGGGAGTAAGGGTTGACCAACCATGAAGCAAAAGGATTGTTATTATTAGCACTTGGCAGAATTTCATTCAGCTATTTGAAATCAGGAGAGAGCTCTCTGATCCATTTTCAAAATGCTCACACCTCTTTAATAAAATTTCCAAAAGTATTTTCAATGTGTTAAGTAAGTAAACTGGAAAGAAAGTGCAATGAAGTTATCTTTTCGAAGTTGTCTGTCCCCTGGAAACCATTACCATCCATCTAAGTTAGCTCAAGGACTTAGTATCATTTTAAGTAATCAAGGGAAAGGCTTGGGCTTTTTAATCTAATTGCCATTTCCAGGGAAGTGCCTTCTTCACTCAGTTAGGTTGAAAGAGAAGAGCATCTCTAGAGATTAAGACGTGAATGATTTGGGCTGTAGAATTTTCAATCATTTTGATGGTGCTTGTCTCAGGAATTAGGGAGAATTTCCCCCCAAATTTGGCATGTAATGAAAAATGCTGACCTGTGTGGGCAGGTGTAACAATCTACTTTGTTGGGGAACGTTAGGAATCTGTGATGCCTGGTATGCTTCTCCTTAACATTTTAGGGGCTACAAATTGCTGATCACAAGAATGTGGACTAATTTGACTGGAAAATGTAAGAAAATAATATTATCCCCAAAGATTTTTTTCTGAGCTGTCTGGGGAAGAGAATTTTTATCATCAGAATCAGTGAGATTTTATAAACTCAACATGCTATCTGAGATTCTTGGAAAATTCTTGCTTTTAACACCCTTATTTATATTCTGGTATAGAATAGTTGTCATCACTTATTCCAACACTCTCTTTTCTTCAGCTATCTTACTATACCAGGCCTCTCCCTGGTTTCCAGCCTTTGCAGTTTTCCCTTTTGTGGCCATTTACTTATCACCTGCAGCTTCAGCCAGGCTCCAACCCCTAGGATTAATCTAAATAACAGTTGAGAAAGAAGGAGCATTTAAAGAGCCCTAACTCAACTCCTTAGTCTATAGTCATTACTGGGTCACTGTCATTGCCAGTCTGGCCCTAACTTTGTATCTCAGTTCTTACAGTTTGAGGATTCTGCTATTAGATTCACTCCAGCAAGCTTCAATAAGCATCTATTATGCGCCAGGTACTCTAGTTAGGCCTTGGAGATAGCTCAGCTTAGGTTTCACATGTGAAATCTTAAAATATCATAGAATTTTTTTTTTCAGAGCTACGGTGCCATGAGTGTCTAAAACATAACTGGTCACCACCTCATATGCTTGTTAATAATAGAAACTGGATTCCTCTATCCTTTCCTGGATTGTTCATGTTGCCTGAGTTTCCTAGTTCCCTTAGCTCAGTAACCTATCTGTAGGATTGCAGCCATGCTCTGGGATGTATATATATATTCTTGATATGTATATATATTCTGGATATGTGTATATATGTTCTGGATATATATATATATATATTCTGATACACATATATATTCTTGATATGTATATATATTCTGGATATGTGCATATATATTTGATATATATATATATTGTGGATTTCTAAATATGTATATATACTCTGGATATGTATAGATATATCCTAGATATGTATATATTCTGGATATGTATAGATATTCTGGATATGCATGTATATTCCAGATATATATATATATATATTATGGATATGTGTATAAAATCTGGATATGTGTATATATATTCTGGGTATGTAGGAGTTCCCAGGTGGTGCTAGTAGTAAAGAACATTCTTGCCAATTCAGGAGACTTAAGAAATTCAGGTTCAATCCCTGGGTTGAGAGACAATCCCCTGGAGGAGAGCATGGCAACACACTCCAGTGCTCTTGCCTGGAGAATCCCATAAACAGAGGAGGCTAGCAGGCTACAGTCCATAGAGTCACAAAGAGTCAGACACAACTGAAGTGACTTAGCATTCATATTCTGGATATGTGTACATAATTATTCTGGATATGTGTGTACATATCTTCTGGATATGTGTGTATATATATTCAGGATATGTATATACATTCTGGATATGTGCATCTATTCTGGATACGTATATATATATATACTCTGAATATGTAGGGCTTTCCAGGTGGCGATAATTGTAAAGAATCTACCTGACAATGCAAGAGACTTAAGAGACAAGGGTTCAATCCCTGGGTTGGGAAGATCCCCTGGAGGAGGGCATGGCAACCCACTCCAGTATTCTTGCCTGGAGAATCCCATTGACAGAGGAGGCTGGCAGGCTACAGTCCATGGGTCACAAAGAGTCAGACACGACTAAAGTGACATAGCACTTATATTCTGGATATGTGTGTGTGTGTGTATATGTATACATACTCTGGATATGTGTGTATATATATATAAATATACACACTCTGGATATGTATATATATATCTTGGACACATGTATATATATTCTGGATATGTGTATATATATTCTGGATACATATATATTCCAGGTATGTATGCATATTCTGAATATGTACATATTTTCTGGATATGTGTATATTCTGGAAATCTGTACATATATTCTGAATATGTATATACATATTCTAGATGTGTATATATACTGGATATACAGATATTCAGGATATGTGAATATGTCACATATGTATATGTGTATATATACATTCAGAATACATCTATTCAGGATATGTAGGACATCCCAGGTGGCACTAATGTTAAAAATCCCACCTGCCAATGCAGGAGACTGAAGGGATACAGGTTCAATCCCTGGGTTGGAAAGATCCCCTGGAGGAGGGTATGGCAACCCACTCTGGTATTCTTGCTTGAGAAACCCATGGACATAGGAGCCAGGCAGGCTACAGTCCATAGACTCACAGAGTCGACATAACTAAAGTAAGTTAGCATTCATATTCTGTATCTGTGTACACATATTCTGGATATGTTTATATAAGTATGCTGGATATGTCTGTATATATTCTGGATATGTGCATCTATTCTGTATATGTGTATATATAATATGGGCATGTATATATATATTCTGGATATGTGTATATAAATATTCTGGATATGTGTGTATATATATTATTGATATGTGTATATATAGTCTGGATATGTGTACATATATTCTGGATATACATGTTCTGGATATGTATCTGTATATATACACATACAGACTCCTACCTCTCTCACAGATATATTCCAGTCTCTTTCCTTGGAACTAGCCACTCAAATATTTTCTGTGTCATACATGTGAATTTTCATCTGATGTCAAAGCTTAGGGAAAACAAGGTTGAGAAGAATGCTTGAAACTTGGAGTTTCTAAACCTAATGAAGCATCAGAGTGACTTGAGTTTCTTTTCAAATACTAAACATTTATTTTGTCTTACAGTTTCTGTGAGTCAGGAATGTGGGGGCAGCTTATCTTGGTGGTTCAGGCCCTGTGTCTCACATTTGACTGCCCTCAAGATGTCAGCTGGGGCTGCAAGATTCCCTTTCAAGGTGGCTCATTTTATAGGATTGACCAGATGATGCTGGTTGTTGACAGGAGACCTCAGTTCTTCCCATGTGGGCCTCTCCACGGGGCTACTTGAGTGTCCTTCTGACATGGCACCTGGCAAATGTCTTTTATAACTCAGCCTTGAAAATCACACCCTGTCACCATTGCCATGTTCTCTTGGTCATACAGATGGATTCTGAGCAATGTGGGAGATGACCACATAAGGATGTGACAGGCAGGAGCTGAGAATCACTAGGTGTCATTTTGGAGACTGGCTATCATGGATCAGAGCAAACTGAAAGCTGGTATTGAGTGAGATGGTGGGAATGGGAAGGTAGTGGAAATCAGAGAAAAAACAGCCCCCTTCATTGACCAGCCTAGTTAAATTATCAGATGTATTCCTGACATTCTGTGTCCCACTACTCTGTTTTATTTCTTTTTGTCCCTAGGAGCTAATGCTACCTGTGCATATGTGGATGCTCAGTACCTCAGTCATGCCCAACTTTTTGTGACCCCATGGATGGTAGCCCACTAGGAGTCTCCTCTGTCTATGGAACATTCCAGGCAAGAATACTGGAGTGGGTTGCCATTTCCTCCTCCCGGGCATCTTCCCAACCCAAGGATTGAATCTGCATCTCCTGTGGCTCCTGAATTGGCAGGTGGATTCTTTACCACTGAGCCACCTATCATGCTACTTGCCATATTATATATTTATTTGTTAATTATTTTACTTGCTGGTTCCCCTACTAGAATACAAACTCCATGAAATCAAGGTCTATTTTGTTCCCAGTTGGTTCTCAACAACCTTTCATTAAATATTTATGTTTCTGAAGGTATAATAATTGAGTTTTTCAAAGTTCCAGATTCCCTGATCCCATCCTTAGAAATTCTATATCTGGAAAGCTGGAAATCTACATTCTCCTTAAAGTTCCCTGGGTGATTTTTATAACCATCTAGGTTTGTGAATCACTGCTCTAAACAAAAGGGAGGCTGTGTTTGATACCCTAAATGACCTGTCCTAACTTGAGGGTGCTTGAAACTGGAACAGACTATTGGATGGAGATATACATAGGGATATATATATATATATAGAGAGAGAATACACCAAGTCCCCTACATACAAACCTTCAACTTGCAAACGTTCCAAGATGTGAACATGTGTTCCATCAACCTCAGGCGTGAGTGAAATTGCAGCTTGCCCTCAATCTCCCATTGCTCATTATTCTCAGCTCTACCATCTCCCACCTCCTCTCCCTTCTCCAGTAAGTAGCTCTTCTTCCCTCTTCATTCAATGCCAACCCCTGTATGCCAGCTGTTGTACTGTACCACTGTACTTTTTAAGGTACTGTACTGTAAGATTACAAGAGTTTTTTTGTGCATGTTTTGTTTTTTCTGTATTGAAAGTGAAAGTGTTAGTCGCTCAGCCACGTCTGACTCTGCGACCCCATGGACTGCAGACTGCCAGGCTCTTCTGTCCATGGAATTCTCCAGACAAGAATACTGGAGTGGGTAGCCATTTCCTTCTCCAGAGGATCTTCCTGACCCAGGGATCAAACCTGGGTCTCCTCCATTGCAGGCATATTCTTTACCATCTGAGGCACTTGTGTGAAAAGTATTATAAACCTATTATAGCATAGTACTATATAGCTGATTGTGTTAGTTGGGTACCTAGGCTAACTTTGTTGGACTTATGAATGTGCTCTCAAAAGAAAACTTATTAGTAGGTAGGGGGACTTATTGTAGATAGCTGTAGGTACTAAGAGGAAATCTACTCTACCAGACAGTACAAGATTTCATTTATGCAGCATTTATTGAGCACCCATGCCTGTATGTGTTCAGTTGCTCAGTCATCTCTGAGCAACCCCCATTGGCTATAGCCGATGTGTTCAGTTGCTGTCTGAGCAACCCCCATCGGCTATTGCCACCAGGCTCCTCCGCCCATGGGATTCTCCAGGCAAAAATACTGGATCTGCTCCAGGGGATCTTCCTGACCTAGGGATGGAACCCACATCTTTTGTGTCTCCTGTATTAGTAGATGGATTCTTTACCATTGTGTCACCTGGAAGACCTATCGAGCACGCACTGTGTGTCAAATAGTATTTTAGGCATTGGAGGTACTACAGTGAGGGATAGAACAGACAAACGTCTTTGGAATCAAAATTAAAGCTGAAGGTGAAGGTGGCCTGATGGACAGCATGCCAGAGGCATGAGGCAGAGCATAGAAATAGGCCTACAAACATAATATACAGAAATTGAAGTAAGCAAGTAATCAGTATAGGTGGTAGAGAAGGATCAAAAGGAATCTTACTTTTATTTTTAACTATGTGCGTCTATTGACTTTACAGTTAATTTTTTAAAAAGTTTTTATGCATGAGGAATTCCCATGGGCACCTCTGGGACTGAAAATAATACCACCAGCATTACCTGGAACTCTGCTTCCTTCATCTCCTACTCAGAATCCAAGTGAGTATGTGACTTCATTATAAAGCAGCATTTACCAAAGTTTTATTTTTTAATTTTATACACTAAAGGATTTTTCAGAGCCTTTGATATACTAATATCCATTATAAATCTCAATGCATAGGGGGAATCTACAAAACACATTTCCCAATTTACCTGGCCTCATATAAATTGGGACTATGGCCTCATTTTTCCCTCTAAGAGAGTCTCCAGTACATGTGTTGCACACATGGAACATCCTTTGGGAAACAACAGTTTACAGCAAAGCTGGAAGTAAAAAGCCACCCACACAATCCTCCACATACTTTCTCTGCTCTTTTTTTCCCGCAGATGCAGAGGATTCTAAGAAAGACTGTGATGCCTTAGACCAGGGGTGGCAAACGATGGTCCAATGGCCAAATCCAGCTACCTATTTTTTGTAAACACTTTTTTTTTTGGAATACAGCTATAGTTGTTCATTTAAGTATTATCCTCAGGTGCTCTTGTGCTACAATAGTTGTTGTAGCTGTGACAGAGACTGTATGGACCACAAGCCTGAAGTATTTACTACTTGGTTATTTACAGAAATTTTTGCTGACATCTGCCTTAGGCTATTTATGGAAGGAACCTGGGTCCTTGATTATGTTAAGCCCTTGAAATTTGTGGTTTATTTATTGCCCTAGGAGATCAGCCCTGGGATTTCTTTGGAAGGAATGATGCTAAAGTTGAAACTCCAGTACTTTGGCCACTTCATGCAAAGAGTTGACTCATTGGAAAAGACTGTGATGCTGGGAGGGATTGGGGGCAGGAGGAGAAGGGGACGACCGAGGATGAGATGGCTGGATGGCATCACCGCCTCGATGGACATGAGTCTGAGTGAACTCCGGGAGATGGTGATGGACAGGGAGGCCTAGCGTGCAGTGATTCATGGGGTCACAAAGAGTCGGACACGATTGAGCGACTGAACTGAACTGAACTGAACATATTGTTAGGGGAGTGGCACTAGTGGTAAAGAGCCTGCCTGCCAATGCAGGAGACGCAAGAGATGCAGGTTTGATCCCTGGTTGGGAAGATCCCCTGGAGGAGGAAATGGCAACCCACTCCAGTATTCTTACCTGGAAAATTCCATGGGCAGAGGAGCCTGGTGGCTACAACCCATTCCATGGAGTCACAAAGAGTTCAACATGACTGAAGCGATTGAGCACACATTGTTAGGGGATGTGCTAGACATTCAGCTTGCTCCTCCAGATTGCCTGTCCCCATTTTTCTACTCTGTTTTATACCCACAGAGAACACTTACACCTTGGTGAATAGCCACTTTATTAAACTGTCTTTTATTAGTCTTTTCAATGTGCCCTAAGCTTTTTGCTGAGATCATGACTGATACAAGAAATAATCTCAAGTCTGCTTTATTTACATTAAGAAATTCACAAATTTTAGTATGTTATTATTAATATATACTTGTGCACTTCATAGCTGGTGGAGACACAGGAGTAGTGTTACAGCACATATGGTGAAAAAACACTAGGTTTGTCTCCATATCATACTTAAAATAAATGAAGATTTTTAAAAAGCTATCAAGGCTGGATGGTACAGAAACAACATCCTCCAAGGATTTGGCACTATTTGCTCTAACCTCTGCTTCCCTTGATGTCTGCTCACCTCCTGGTTGCCAACAATTAGAGGTCTTCAGAGCTCCTTAGAAGAGGTGAACCTGGTGCTCTGTCTTATAAATCTCTCTGCTCTCAGTATTTGATAATGATCCCAAGAACCCACCCACTAACTAACACAACACACTAAGAACTCATGGAATCTCCTGGGTTTATGCATAATTGAGACTTTTCAGCAGGGGAGTTTGTGCTTACCACTCAGTTAACCAGGTAATGCTGTCAATCCACTGTTTTAAGAACACAAGCTAATGGAGATGTTAATATATTTAATTAATATGGATTAAATTTAAGAAGGCTATTTTTTCCTTCTGTGAATCAAGAATGTTGTTAATATTCTTTCCTATATAAATTGCTCTCTACAGCTTAAGGGGATTATCTCCATAAAGTAGTTCGTAAATAGCTGAATTGCCATTAAATAAAATTTAACTGAATCACTTTTTAGAAACTGGATTTCTTCAGGGCTGGAGACATAGATCATGCCCTGGCCAGAGTGAATAGTGAGGTCTCTATTGACCCACAGGTTATTTACTGAGCTTCATAATACACAGGGGATAGGATACACTTTGGACTTAGGAGTTTTTCCACAGGCAGTAACATCAATATCAATCCAGAACAATCTGTGATATTGATTAACTCTTGAGATCTCTTTTACCACTACTGATCTGTCTCATCTTTTATTCAATAGCTCCCCGAAAGACATTTAGAGGCAACTGTGAAACACCTGAGGTAAATCCTACTTGCAAATTCTTTGCAACACCAGTACCTCCTCAGTTTACAAACTGACCTTAAAGGATGGGGAAACTGCCCAGATTTTCAGCTCTTTCTGAAACTACTCTATAAAGAACTATTTTTGTTGTTTAATCACTCAGTCATGTCTGACTCTTTGTGACCCCAAGGACTGTAGCCTGCCAGGCGCTTTTGTCCATGGGATTTCCCAGGCAAGAATACTGGAGTGGGTTGCCATTTCCTTCTCCAGGGGACCTTCATGATCCAGGGATTGAACCCGTGTCTCCTGTGTTTCCTGCACTGGCAGGCAGTGGATTCTTTACTACTAAGCCACCTGACCTACTCAGTTTACAAACTCTCCTTAGAGAATGGAGAAACTGCCCAGATTTTCAGCTCCTTCTGAAGGTATGTATAAAGGATACTGAACCAGAAATCAGAAGCTCAGGGTTCTTGAGTCACTGAGTAGCTGTGGGTCCTTAAGCAAACCACAAAACTAGTAGGGGTGTCAGTTTCCTCATCCATAAAAAGAGGATAATAATCATCTACTTCATAGGGTTCTTGAAAGGATTCAAAGAGATATACTCACATAAATATTTACTCAATGCCTAGGACATAGTGAACAGTATTATTGGAGTATTCTTTTCAACAAAGTAGATCAACCCCACCTATGATTCTATTTTCACCCACTCTTCAAAATAAGTCATCTGCTGTAAGAATGCCCAGTTCTTGCCAATACCTTCAAAATGTGCCTTCAATTGTAGGTGTATTATTAAGTTACAAGTTGTAATATTTACTGTTTTATCTATGTTTGTCTCCCTCCAAAATTCCCTGAGAACTGTAGGGATGTCTCATACCTTAAGGACTAGGACTCATATCCCTACAAGTACATTCAGATAACATAAATGAGTTAAGCAGGCTGGGTAGGCATTGAGGTCTAAGAGAGCCTATGGCCTGTCTAAAGCAGAAACTCATTAAGTCCAGCTGAATATTGCCATGTGGGCAAAACATGCCTAGTGTAGCTAGATTTTAGCATATATTTTAAATGAACCTGAAAAATCTATATCTATTTAAAATATGAATTGCTTTGTTCTTTACATGTTGAAAACAAATTAATTTTTTAAAAATTACATAGACCAAACAAAAGATAGTTACACCTACAGAGTAGATAGGGCTGCACTACTGGCTAGGTTGTGTGACTTTGGGCAGTTACTTAACCTCCTTGTACCCTAGCTTCCATAGCTGCAAAATGAGAATAATAGTATCTAGTTCATAGGCGATTGGACTCCCCAGGTGACTCAGTGGTAAAGAATCCACCTGCCAATGTAGGAGACACAAGAGATGCAGTTTCAATCCCCGGGTCAGGAAGATCCCCTGGAGAATGAAATGGCAACTCACTCTAGTATTCCTGCTGGGATAATCCCATGGACAGAGGAGCTTGCCAGGCTACTATCCCTGGGGTTGCAAAGAATTCTGACAGGACTGAGCAATTGAGCCCACATGCATAGGCTATTATGGGGGTTAATTGATGTAATGTATGTAAAGAAAATAATTACAACAGTTCTGAGCACTTGGGTTGTTTAGTCTCTCAGTCGTGTCTGACTCTTTGTGACCCCATGGACTGCAGCATGCCAGGCTTCCCTGTCATTCACTATCTCCCAGAGTTTGCTCAAACTCGTGTTCATTGATTTGGTGATACCATCCAACCATTTCATCCCCTGTCGCCCCCTTCTCCTCCTGCCCTCAATCTTTCCCAGCATCAGGGTCTTTTCCAATGAGTTAGGAGCACTTAGGTAGCACTTACTAAATGTAAACCATTATCATATTCATTTAAAAGGTTATTGGTAACAAGGGTATCATTAAAAACAACAACACTAATGTTATTAATGACAACAGCATTAGTATACAGTCTGGAGAAGGAAATGGCAACCCACTCCAGTATTCTTGCCTGGAGAATCCCATGGAAGGAGGAGCCTGGTGGGCTACAGTCCACGGGGTCACAGAGAGTTGGACACGACTGAAGCGACTTCACTTCACTTTCACTTTAGTATACAGTCTAACATATATATGTCATTTGCAATTGATATTGTTATTAATAACTAATACGATTCCTTATTCTTTCTTCCTCAGTTTCACACAGTAATAGAGGCATAAGGTAGGGTAGGGACTTTTCAATTCTTGATTTCCCCCCTTTTATCTCTGTCCTTATGACTAATGTATCAGGTCATATTGGTTCTAATATATATATTTCTCTTTTTCTCTTGAATTTGAATTTCTACCTCCAGAATTACTGTCTAATTTTAGACACTTGTCATTTCTCACCTAGTTTGTAACAACAGCATCTATTGGTTTCTCAACCCTCATTTTTGGATTCTCAAATTCATTTCCAATACAGTAGCCAGAGTTATTTTGCTAAAATACAAGTCTGCTCACATCTTACCTCTACTCAGAAGTCTTCAAATGTACCCCAACAATAATATATAATTTCCCTTTCATCTCCACTATGTCTGCCAGGGTTTTAATTCTATATCTGCTTCTTACTTGGTATGTGACCTTTAGAAAGTTACTAAGTCTTGGTTTTATCATATCTACTTCATTAGGTGGTTGTGAGGATTAAATGATTTAGTTTAATGTGTATCAAGCAGTCACCACAGTGCCTGGCATATAATAAGTAATTGATAAATGGAAATATTATGGTCACTCTAGTCTGATTAATTGGTTATATTAACCCCTACATTGATCTCTGAGATCCAGGTTCAAAGACCATCTTAGTTTCAAGTGCACATGAAACATTTCCCAGGACAGACCATATAAAAAACTTGAATAAGTTAAAAATAATATAAATAATACAAACTATTTCCCCAACAACAATGGAATGAAATTAGAAATCAATAGATGGGAAATATCTGGGGAAAATCACAAGTATGTGCAGATTAAACTAAGTAATCAAAGGGTCAAAGAAGAAATCAAAGTGAAATCAGAAAATACTCTGAGATAAATAAAAATGAAGACAAAGCATATCAAAACTTAGGAGATGCAGCTTAAGCATTGCTTTAAGAGAAATTTATACCTATAAATGCCAATATTAAGAAAGAAGAAAGATCTCATATGAAAACCTAACTTTACATTTTAAGGAATTGGAAAAGGAAGACCAAACTAAGCAAAATAAATTAATATATTGCCCTAATTCACATGTTCATGTCTATAGGCAAAGAAAAAATCTGACAAAATCCAACACCCCTTATGATAAAAAAAAAAATTCAACAAACTAGGAATAAAAAGTAATTGCCTAAACCTGATAAAGGACATCTTCAAAAAACCACAGCTAACAATCATACTTAGTGGTGAAAGATTGAAAGCTTTCACCCTAAGAAAAGGAATAAAACAAATATGTCTGCTCTTACCACTTTTATTCAACACTGTACTGAAAATTCTAGCCAGAGCAATTAGGAATGAAAAAGAAATAGAAGTCACCAAATTGTAAAAAAGAAACAAACTAAAAACTGTATTTGCAGCTGATACAATACATTATACAAAAAATCCTAAATAATCCGTCAGAATTAGCAAAAGAGAAACTATTGGAACTAGGAAAAGAGTTCAGCAAAGTTGCAGGATACAAGATCTATATATGAAAATCAGCAAAAGAGACATAGATATATAGAACAGTCTTTTGGACTCTGTGGGAGAGGGAGAGGGTGGGATATTTTGGGAGAATAGCATTGAAACATGTATAATATCATATAAGAAATGAATCGCCAGTCTAGGTTCGATGCAGGATACAGGATGCTTGGGGCTGGTGCACTGGGATGACCCAGAGGGATGGTATGGGGAGGGAGGTGGGAGGGGGGTTCAGGATTGGGAACACGTGTACACCCGTGGCGGATTCATGTTGATGTATCACAAAACCAATACAGTATTGTGAAGTAAAATAAAAAATAAAAATAAAAAAAGAAAGAAAATCAATTGTATTTCTATACACTGGCAATAAACAATTTGAAAATAAAACTAAGAAAGCAATTCCATCTGCAATAGCATTAAAGACAATAACATGTGTAAGAATTTACTAAAAGAAATGCAAAATTTATACTCTGAAACTTATAAAACATTTTGGAAAGAAGTTAAAGAAAATCTAAATAAGTGGGAAAACATCCATATTCATCCATCAGAAGATAATATTTTAAGTGGCAATACTCTCCAAATAGGTCAACATATTCAATGCAAATCTCAACAGAAATTCATCTGACAATGTTATGTGGCAGCCTGGATGGGTAGGGAATTTGGGGGAGAATGGACACATGTATAAGTATGACTGAATCCCTTAGCTATTCACGTGAAACTATCACAATATTGTTTATCATGATGATGTGATCACTAATCTAGAGCCAGACATCCTGGAATGTGAAGTCGAGTGGGCCTTAGAAAGCATCACTATGAACAAAGCTAGTGGAGGTGATGGAATTCCAGTTGAGCGGATTCAAATCCTGAAAGATGATGCTGTGAAAGTGCTGCACCCAATATGCCAGCAAATTTGGAAAACTCAGCAGTGGCCACAGGACTGGAAAAGGTCAGTTTTCATTCCAGTTCCAAAGAAAAGCAATGCCAAAGAATGCTCAGACTACCGCACAATTGCACTCATCTCACATGCTAGTAAAGTAATGCTCAAAATTCTCCAAGCCAGGCTTCAGCAATACGTGAACTGTGACCTCCCTGATGTTCAAGCTGGTTTTACAAAAGGCAGAGGAACCAGAGATCAAATTGCCAACATCTGCTGGATCATGGAAAAAGCAAGAGAGTTCCAGAAAAACATCTATTTCTGCTTTATTGACTATGCCAAAGCCTTTGACTGTGTGGATCACAATAAACGGTGGAAAATTCTGAGAGAGATGGGAATACCAGACCACCTGACCTGCCTCTTGAGAAATCTGTATACAGGTCAGGAAGCAACAGTTAGAACTGGACATGGAACAACAGACTGGTTCCAAATAGGAAAAGGAGTATGTCAAGGCTGTATATTGTCACCCTGCTTATTTAACTTCTATGCAGAGTACATCATGAGAAATGCTGGACTGGAAGAAACACAAGCTGGAATCAAGGTTGCCAGGAGAAATATCAGTAACCTCAGATATGCAGAGGACACCACCCTTATGGCAGAAAGTGAAGAGGAGCTAAAAAGCCTCTTGAAAGTGAAAGAGGAGAGCGAAAAATTTGGCTTAAAGCTCAACATTCAGAAAACGAAGATCATGGCATCCGGTCCCATCACTTCATGGCAAATAGATGGGGAAACAGTGGAAACAGTGTCAGACTTTTTTGGGGGCTCCAAAATCACTGCAGATGGTGACTGCAGCCATGAAATTAAAAGACGCTTACTCCTTGGAAGGAAAGTTATGACCAACCTAGAGAGAATATTCAAAAGCAGAGACATTTCTTTGCCGACTAAGGTCCGTCTAGTTAAAGCTATGGTTTTTCCTGTGATCATGTATGGATGTGAGAGTTGGACTGTGAAGAAGGCTGAGCGCTGAAGAATTGATGCTTTTGAACTGTGGTGTTGGAGAAGCCTCTTGAGAGTCCCTTGGACTGCAAGGAGATCCAACCAGTCCATTCTGAAGGAGATCAACCCTGAGATTTCTTTGGAGGGAGTGATGCTAAAGCTGAAGCTCCAGTACTTTGGCCACCTCATGCGAAGAGTTGAGTCATTGGAAAAAACTCTGATGCTGGGAGGGATTGGGGGCAGGAGGAGAAGGGGACGACCGAGGATGAGATGGCTGGATGGCATCACGGACTCGATGGACGTGAGTCTGAGTGAACTCCGGGAGATGGTGATGGGCAGGGAGGCCTGGCGTGCTGCGATTCATGGGGTCGCAAAGAGTCGGACATGACTGAGTGACTGAACTGAACTGAACTGATAGCCTGTTCAGTTCGGTTGAGTTCAGTCACTCAGTCATGTCTGACTGTTTGTGACCCCATGAACTGCAGCATGCCAGGCCTCCGTGTCCATCACCAACTCCTGGAGTTTAACCAGACTCACGTCCATCGAGTCCGTGATGCCATCCAGCCATCTCATCCTCGGTCGTCCCCTTCTCCTCCTGCCCCCAATCTTTCCCAGTATCAGGGTCTTTTTAAATGAGTCAGCTCTTCGCATAAGGTGGCCAAAGTATTGGACTTTCAGCTTCAACATCAGTCCTTCCAATGAACACCCAGGACTGATCTCCTTTAGGATGGACTAGTTGGATCTCCTTGCAGTCCAAGGGACTCTCAAGAGTGTTCTCCAACACTACTGTTTTAAAGCATCAATTCTTCTGTGCTCAGCTTTCTTTACAGTCCAACTCTCATATCCATACATGACTACTGGAAAAACTATAGCCTCGACTAGATGGACCTTTGTTGACAAAGTAACGTCTCTGTTTCTTAATATGCTGTCTAGGTTGGTCATAACTTTCCTTCTAAGGAGTAAGCATCTTTTAATTTCATGGCTGAAATCACCATCTGCAGTGATATTGGAGCCCAGAAAAATAAAGTCAGCCACTGTTTCCACTGTTTCCCCATCTATTTGCCATGAAGTGAAGAACTGGATGCCATGATCTCAGTTTTCTGAATGTTGAGCTTTAAGCCAACTTTTTCACTCTCCTCTTTCACTTTCATCAAGAGGCTCTTTAGTTCTTCTTCACTTTCTTCTATACCCCAATACAAAATAAAAACTTTAAAAAAAACAATCCCAGCTGACCTTTTTGTCAAAACTGACAAGTCAATTCTAAAATCAAAAGAAAATTCAAGAATCCCAGAATAGCCAAAACAGTTTTGAAAAATAAGATCAAAGGTGGAGGATTCACACTTTCTGATTTCAAAACTTGCTACAAAGCAACAGTAATTAAGACACTGTAATATTGGCGTAAGGATAGATACTTATAGCAAGATAATAAAATCAAGACTTTATTGAGAAATAAGCCTACATATCTTGATCAACTGATATTTTATAAGAGTGCCATGATAGGTCAAGGGAAAGGAAGTCTTTTCAACAAATAATGCTAGGACAACTAGATACCCAAATGCAAAAGAATGAAGTTGGATCCTTACCTTGCATCATATATAAAAATTAACTCAAAATGAATCAAAGTTCTCAATGTAAGAGCTAAAATTCCAAAACTCTTAGAAGGAAACAGGGATAAATCTTTGGAGTTGGCAATGGTTTCTTATGGTGCTCAGTTGCTAAGTTGGGTCTGACTCTTTGCAACCACATAGACTGTAGCCCACCGGCTCTCTGTAGCCCACCAAGCTCTCTACCCACTGGAGTGGGTAGCCATTTCCTTCTCCAGGGGAATCTTCCCATCCCAGGGATTGAACCCATGTCACCTGCTTTGCCAGGCAAATTCTTTACCACCAAGCCATCTGGGAAATCCAATGGATTCTTATAACCTCAAAAGAATGGGGTACACAGGGGAAAAAACAGAGTAGACTTTATCAAAATTAAAAACTTTTGTATCTTAAAGGACATTATTAAGAAATTGAAAAGACAATGAGAGATATTCATATATCGGATAAAAAATTGTATCTAGAATATTTAAAGAACTCATTGTTGAATTGCATCACTGACTCAATGGACACAAGTTTAAGAAAACTCCAGGGGACAGTGAAGGACAGGGAAGCTTGGCATGCTGCAGTCCATGGAGTTGAACATGGCTTAACAACTGAACAACAACAATTCAGTAATAAAAAGACAACCAATTAAAAATGGACAAATGATCTGAATAGACACTTCTCCAACAAAAATATGCAAATGGACAATAAGCACATGAAAAGATGCTCAACATTATTAGCTATTAAGGAAAAGAAATCAAAACCACATTGAGATACTACCTCACACCTGCTAGGATACCTATAATCAAAAAGACAATAACAAGAGCTGACGAGGATGTAAGAAGTTAGAACTGATTGTGAGAATGTAAAATGGAAAAGCCACTTTGGGAAACAGTCTGGCAGTTACTTAAAAAGTTTATATAGAGTTATCATTTGATCCATCAATTCCACTCCTAGGTATATACCCTAGAGAAATAAAAACATATCTACACAAAAACTTGTACATGAATGTTCTTAGCAGCAATATTCCTAATAGTAAAAAAGTGGAAAAAATCCAAATGTTCTTAAACTGGTGAATGGATAACCAAATGTGGTATATCCATACAATAGAATATTATTCAACCATAAAAAAGAATGAAGTGCAGCTACATGCTACAAATAAACAAACCTTGAAAATATCCTAAGTGAAAGAAGCCAGTCACAAAACACCACATACTATATGATTGTATTTATATAAAATGTCCCAAATTGGCAAATTTCTAGAGAAAATAAATGGTTACTTGAGTTTTAGGCAGATGAAGTTATGGGGGTTGGTGACTGCTTATGGGTACAGGATTTCTTTTTGAAATGGTGAAAATATTCTAAAATTGTAGTGATGATTTGTACATATCTGTGAATATACAAAATATTATTGAATTGTACACTTTAAATGAATTTAATGTTACCAATTAACTATAAAGGCACAGGCAGGTTAAAAGCAAAATAATGAGAAAGATAACCCTCACAAAAATTAGTCACAAGAAAGTGGGTGTAGCTATATTATTATTTTTAATCTGTCTATCTTACCTTCTAAAGTTCCCTGAAGGCAAGAACCACATATAACTGGGCTATGGATTCCTAGCACCTAGCACATTGCCTGGTAATATGAAAGGCATTCATTATCTACCTGAAGAATTACTGAGCTGTTCACTAATCGTAAGTGCTGCTTGCAAAAACATGAATGAACCTCATAGATCTGATGAGACAAAAAAAGCTAGACATAAAAGAATATACACTGTATGATTCCATTTTTATTAAGTTCAAAAACTGTTAAAACTAATCAATGGTGACAGAAGTTAGAAAGAAGTCTGATGCAATTCTGGAAATGTTCTATATCTTCATCTAGGAGATTGTTTTATACATTGAACTGAACAGCTAAGATTCATTTGTGTACTTTATTGAATGTGTATTACAACTCAATAAAGAATGACACTAAAATGATCCAAATATGAATAGAGATTCTGGGGTTCAATGATGCCATTTATCACTTTTTTAGGAAGGTATATTTATGTAGCTTATTTAGTGAAATTTGTTCTGATATATAATATATAAAAAATATATATTCATATATAAATTTATATTTTTTTTTCTTGGCCATGCCACACATCATACAGGATCTTAGTTACCCTACAAGGGATGAAACTCATGCTCCCCTGCAGTGGAAGAGTGGAGTTGTTTTTGTATTAATATCATCACCATCCCATCCCAACCTCAGCCAATTTACCACAGTTTGCCTTTGTCTCTTGGTGCATTACAGAAAAATAAAACAAAAACAAGGACAAGAATACCCTTTCCTGCAAAGTTTATAAACAGCTCCTCAGCAAAGGCTAAATGTATGTTACTGTATGGCTTTCCACATGCTATGTCTGGAACATCAGATTCTGATTCAATATTTAAAATGGGAAGAACTTACCAGTTTGAGGGCTGAGGGAGACTATCCTCCGTGACGGTAGATTCTGTGTGCACTATGAAATGTGCCCCCTCAATAAAAGGATGATTCTTTAAGTAAGGAGCAAATGTCCCCTGACAGTATTCATCAATCTCAAAGGAGAAGTATGATAGAAAGGAAAATCATGTGTAAACTATAACTATAGGTAGCTAAGATTTTTCCTTAACTCAGTATCTAGAGTGCATTAAATCTGATAAAATAGAATGGACTTTACTTTCGTTTATTCTGTTAATCTGATTAACATTCCCTTCACCTTTTTATATCCCCTGAATTATATTTGGTATTTGCCCTTTGAGTTTACATAACAATTTGAACAAATACACTATGCTTGTGACAGTATGTATGTGTGTATGTATGTGTGTGTTAGTTGCTCAGTCTTTGTGACCCTATGGACTGTAGTCCACCAGGCTCCTTTGTCTATGGAATTCTCCAGACAGAAATACTGGAATGGGGAGCCATTCCCTTCTCCAGGGGATCTTCCCAAACTAGGGATTGAACCCAGGTCTCCTGCATTGCAGGCATATTCTTTACTGTCTGAACCACCAGGGAAGCCCCTTGTACCAGTATATGTTGTGCATTTTTTGAACTTCTATTCCAAGAGTCTCTCAGTAAGGCAGTTCAAAATACATTTAACTAGCTTTTCCAAAAGATTCCATAATAAGAGGGGGCAGACCACAATTTTTCTCCTAGTTAATCACTCAGTCGGTAAAGAATCTGCCTGGAGTGCAGGAGACCTGGGTTTGATCCCTGGGTTGGGAAGATCCCCTGGAGAAGGAAATGGCAACCCACTTCAGTATGCTTGCCTGGAGAATCCATGGACAGAGGAGCCTGGTGGGCTGCCATCTATGGGGTCGCAAAGAGTTGAGCACGACTGAGCGACTAACACTTACTTACTTAATCATCTTGCAGTTTTATGATGCATCAGAACAAACTCAGTTCATATTCCTTGTATTCCTCATTTAAACATGGTTGATCCAGGACAGCTTTCACCAGCATTAAACCATTCACGCTGTCATTCTGGATACCTCTGTAAGTGTTTTAAAATGTTAATTGTCTCTCCTCCTTTTCCATGCTGTCCCTCTCTCATTCCCCAAACTCTGAAGAAAAGCAGAAAATATTAATATTAAGATTAATTCTCCAACATTAATCTCCATTTCATGTTAATTCTGTCAACTGTCTATGGAGGAATGGGGGTTGGATAAAAATTGCTTTCCCCAGGTATGTGAGAGCACTAGCCTGTACCTGTGCCTCTCGCTGCTCACACATTCCTCTGTTGAGGAATTTAGGTCAGAAACTCTGTATCCCCCACCTCCGCTCCTCCTCCTCCTTTTCCCACTCTCCCTTCTCAAGGCCTCACAAGAATGAATTCACAACCTTGGAATGAAGAAGGTGAACGGAGCTTTTTCTTTACTCATCTTAATGTCTGTGCACTGGCTTGGGTTTTCCCAAACGGAGTGAATTCATCAAATGTGTCGGGGCAGAGGCGCTGTCTCTAGTTAAGTGCACTCCAGCACAAAGACATTCTCTTATCTAAAGTCTGTGGCCCAGTGCCTGAACTCCTGGCAGTGAGATACCTATAGAAGCTCTGTTAACTATTTCAGGACAGCACCACCTCACAATGCTAAGTAACCATGTAACAGGCTGGTTGGGGAAATAGGCTTACAATTCAGAAACAATTCAAAGTACTGTTCACTTAAGATTTATAAAATTATGCCACTCATGAGTAAGTCACAGGAAGAGAGTTCCATGCGACCAGGAAGTCGGGGAAGACAAACCATTGTCATTCTACATGGGTTCCCTCTTCTTTGTGCCTATCCAATTTCGACTTCCAAGGTCTAACTCAAGTCCCATCTGATTCAGGATGCTTTTCCTGAACACCAAGGCAAACACTGAGCACGCTCTTTCGATCACTCATTGCCTGAACTTGACACTTATTTGAAAATTATCTCTATTTGCAGTGAAATTTGTATTTCTATTGTTTCTATGCATGTAGATCATTCCTCTCCATGTAGGTTGCAACTTTCTTGAGAATAGGTACCTTGTGTTACACCTTATGTCCTTGGGCAGTTAGACACACAAGAGATTCTTAATCTTCAACCAAAAAGACCCTCTCTTCTTCACCAAGCCAGACCCCATCTATTCTTTAAGATCTAACACAAATAGACATATAGTCTACAGTAGAGTTGTGTTTTCTAACGTAAATGTAACTTCTAGATAAGTCCTTCAGCCCTCCATTCTAATCAGATTGCCATCCCCTAAGCCTCTCCTATACAGAAATTCTGAACCAAACATAATGGTGACGATCTGTTTTTGAGACTTTCTCCAACCTCTCCAAAGAGAAGTTACATTCAATCATTTGTATTGTCTTTACCATTCACTATGGTTACTTAAATATAGTCAGCCTTGCATCTTTTTAGCTCTCTTACTATCATATCTTGTTTCTCAAACTAGTTATCAAATTATAGAATGATGAGGATCACCGTATTGTATTTCTGTTTCATCTGCCACAGCCTTTGAAAGCAATGCTATGTGCATAGTAAGCTCTCAAAAATGACATCAAATGAACAGAAGAGATTCAGAACAATAAAATGCTAGGTGAAAGAACATAATTAGGGGTAGATCAGCCTCTGCCTAATACTTGGGGGGCTGTGTAGCATTGTTCACCTTCAGTGCAAACATATCTCCCTACAACAGACACCAAGCAAACAAATTCCACTGAAGCTTGTTTAAAAACTGCCAAGTAGAAAAGATGTACCTTTTTGAAATAATTAATTAGCTGACATTTTGTTTCAAGATGGCCAACTGAAGCACAAAATAAGGAATCAGATGTTTACTGAGTTCCTTTTACATGCAGGACCCTGTGTTAGATGATGTGAGAGTTCAGTCCACAAAGCTTGTGACTATCCTGGAACTTATTTCAAAAAAGCAAAACACAATGCCATGAGCAATATATGATAAAATAGTTAAATAAAGCTCATTTTTGTTCAGTCAAAAAGTACTCTCCCCACCCTGCCCTCGCAGCAAGAACTGACTAATGATGAATCAATCTCTGTAAACCTTCGGCACTGCCCATCTATTTTAGGCATTATCAGATTCTGAATCACTTTACTCTTGCTATTAATTTTGCACATTTCCCCTCATTTTATGTAAAGAATCAGACTCTTAGAAACCCCAGATCTGGAAAGAGTGAAGAGGTTGTCCAGGGGTTTTGCACTTTTTGTGTTTGTGTATATGGGTGAGGGCAGGGGTGGCATGGATATTTCAGCAGTCCAGTGAAGGCTTTGGAGACAGAATAAAGTCTTTAAATGCATAATGTAAAACACATAACAGTGAATTTGTACAGTTTAAAGTTTGTCGTTGTTGTTCAGTTGTTAAGTCATGTCCAACTCTTTGCAATCCCATGGACTGGACTCCACCAGGCTACGTTGTCCTTCCAGAGTTTGCTCAGATTCATTTCCACTGAGGCAGTGATGTCATTCAACCATCTCATCCTCTGCCATCCCCTTCTCCTTTCGCCTTCAATCTTTCCCAGCATCAGGGTCTTTCCCAATGAGCCAGCTTTTCGCATCAGGCGGCCAAAGTATTGGCACTTCAGCTTCAGCATCAGTCCTTCCAATGAATATTCAGGATTGATTTCCTTTAGGATTGACATTGATTGGTTTGATCTCCTGGTGGTCTGAGGAACTCTCAAGATCTTCTCCAGCACTGTAATTTGAAAGAATCAATTCTTTGGCACTCAGCCTTCTTTATGATCCAACCCTCACATCCATACATGACCACTGGAAAAACCATAGCTTTGACTATACAGACTTTTGTCAGCAAAGTGATGTGTCTACTTTTTAATACACTATCTAGGTTTGTCATTTAAAGTTTAAGAACAAGTAAAACTAACCTAGGGTGTCCGAGTCCTGACAGTATTACCCTTAGAGGTTCTGATTGGAAGGGGGCATGAGGGGCCCTTCTGGAGTGCACGTAATCTGCTTACTCCCTATTTTGGGTGCTAATTATACAGTTTTGTTCACATCGTAAAAATTCATTGAGCTGTACCCTATAATTTGTGTACTTTTCTGGATGTGTGTTCTATTTCAATGAAAATTTTTAAAAAATACATAAGCATGTAGGATTACAAAGAAATCTATTACATTGAAATACAGTTCTATCCACTGATTCTTAAGGGATCCATTCCTTAGGTTAATAATCCAGAAAAAAGAGATTTGAGACATTTCTAGGAGTGAAAAATCTAGTTGACAAAAGAAGATTGAAAAACTTAAAATATGAAGAAACTGATAAGTATACTTGATAAGCCAAACTAGAGGGGAAGCCAAAAGAGAAAAGTGGGAACAAGTACTTTGGAGGTAGTGTCAGGGCAGAGTAATTTGAGGATGTGGAACCCAGACTGTAAGTGGAAGGGTGTGAACTATTTGGTTAAGTTGAAATGACAGCATTCCTCTTGTAGTATGGGTAGTCAAGAGTATGGGAGGCCTTTTATCTATTTAGCTATTGTGAAGGAGAAATGACAATAGGTAGGATGAAATAAAGCTGGTGACTACTGCTGGGTACAGAATGGAAAGAAGATCTTGAACTAGGATTCCTCACTAACAGAAAGCCACTGAAGATAGTTTTAGCTGAACAGTAAAAGAGAACACTGTTTTATGAAACCATTCAGTTCAATTTAACGAGCATTTACTAAATGCCTACTAGGTTCAGTGTACTATGTTAGAGTCTGCCCTGGTTGATGGTTTTAAATATTCTCTAAGATTCTCTGTTTTATGTTTTTTGTCTTTTATGTCTTTTGACCTGTCTAATTTCTAAACTGCCAAAGTACATTTACAGTCTAGGTTGGTTTAAATTAGACTGCAACTTATTCAAAACTGCAACATTTCAGATATTACAAATCAAGCAAAACTGGGGCAAAAAGACAATAGGATATGTTCCTATTTGGGTCAGGAACATGCCTCAAAGTTTTTAGTTGGATTGTTTCCAAGTGTACTATTTGTCCAAGTGTTTCCCCTTCAGGCAATGTTCTTTTCAACACACAAAATGCTAGGGGTGGAAGAGACACCCAGTGAAGGCAGCAGATTTTAATAACCATTGAATAGCCCAATGATTCACCCTAACATCTTTCATTATTAACCATTTTGAAAGTTTGATAATGAAAAAAGAACCATGGAAAAGTCCATCCAAGTATATAAACACAGATAATGGAGAAACTTCCAACTTCTCAGCCCATTCTGTTTTTCTAATTGTCTAACATAGAGGTCACACTGAGTTGTAAGTTGTGGAAAGTCAGTTTCACATTGAGGAAGAAAATGGAGATGGCTAATTTTAGGGAGTTTACTGTGTTCCTTTCAATGCCCGAAAGCTATTCTATGTTTGTCATCATGACTACTAGTCAAGGCATGCTTTATGATTTCTATAAGACATTCTATCCAGACTACATGGCTGCCAATAAAATCTTTCTTTTCTGAAGACCAACACTAAACTTGTTTATTGTTAGGTGAAGGTTAGTAAAGATCAGTATTTGCTAGGAAAATGCATCTATGATAATTCTACATGAAATGAGTTCTATACCACAATTACTGCTGGGCTAATATTTAGCCTTTACTATGTCTAGGAAATAAAAATCCCTAGGTTTATAGTTTAACTCTGCCTTCTCTCTTTCTCTTATCTCTTCTCTTTTCCTCTCTCAATTCCAGAGGGTCTTACACTGTAAGATTTCTTTATTACAATGGGCTTCCCGAGTAGTTCAGTGGTAAAGAATCTGCCTGGAATGCAGGAGACACAGGAGACCCAGGGCTCAATCCCTGGGGTGGAAAGATCCCCTGGAGGAGGGCATGGCAACCCATTCTAGAATTCTTGCTGAGAAAATCCCATGGACGGCAGAGCCTGGTGGGCTACCATGCAGTCACAAAAAGTCAGACACAACCGAGCACAGCATGGCATATAAATCACATACAGGTGGTACTGTCTCATTAAATCATTTCAAAACCTTGGAATCAGTTGCTTAAATTATTAGCATGTTAATAGTCATTCTCGGATTTTCATAGCCCTCTTATATTCTTCTCTTAACTCAAGACTAGAGCTGCATCTCAGAGGCATGATGGAAGGAATATGCGTTCTATCTGGGCTCCAAGTATAGCAGGGTGAAATTGCTGTCTCATGTCCCCTGAACTACAATAGTCATTTGATATAATTCAATACAGCCACTAAATGATAATGTATAGAGTTGTTAGGGATGTATCATGACAAATATTTATGATTAATAAATGCAAATAAGAGGTTACAAAAGAGTAGAGTGCACAGTATAGTCACATTCATGTAAATTACATAAATACACACATAAAACTATTGGAAGGATATGCACGAAAATGTTAAGAGTTGTGGAATTATGGATAATGTTCTTTTTTGTGCTTTTCTGTATATTTTTACTTTCTACAGTGAAGATATATGTATATATATAATTTTAATAAGGAAATTATCAGTTTTAATGTTAAATAAAATTAAATTCACAATATCTGCATATTAACAGGAAGGAATGAAAAGGCATGAACAGTATGAAAAGGAAAAAAGATATGACACTGAAAGATGAACTCCCTAGGTTGGTAGGTGCCCAACATGCTACTGGAGAAGAGTAGAGAAATAGCTCTAGAAATAATGAAGATGCTGAGCCAAAGTGAAAACAATGCCCAGTAGTGGATTTGACTGGTAATGGAAGTAAAATCTGATGCTGTAAAGAACAATACTGCATAGGAACCTGGAATGTTAGGTTCATGAATCAAGGTAAATTGGAAGAGATCAAACAGGAGATGGCAAGAGTGAATGTTGATATTTTAGGAATCAGTGAACTAAAATGTACCAGAAAGGGTGAATTTAATTCAGATGACCATTATATCTACTACTGTGGGCAAGAATCCCTTAGAAGAAATGAAGTAGGCCTCACAGTCAACAAGAGAGTCCAGTACTCTCTTCTAGAGAGAAGAGTACTCTCTTCAAGAGAGAAATACAGTACTTGGATGCAATCTCAAAAATGACAGAATGAACTCTGATTGTTTCCAAGGCAAACCATTCAATATCACAGGAATCCATGTCCATGCCCCAATCACTAATGCCGAAGAAACTGAAGATGAACAGTTCTATGAAGACCTACAAGACCTTCTAGAAGTAACACCAAAACAAAGGATGTCCTTTTCAATATAGGAGACTGGAATATAAAAGTAGGAAGTCGCGAGATAACTGAAGTAACAGGCAAATTTGGCCTTAGAGTACAAAATGAAGCAGGGCAAAGATTAACAGAGTTTTGCCAAAAGAATGCACTGGTCATAGCAAACACCCTCTTCCAACAACATAAAAGAAAACTCTACACATGGACATTCACAGATGGTCAATACTGAAATCAGATTGATTATATTCTTTGCAGCCAAAGATGGAGAAGGTCTATATAGTCAGCAAAAACAAGATCGAGAACTGACTGTGGCTCAGATCATGAACTCCTTATTGTCAAATTCAGACTTAAATTGAAGAGACTAGGGAAAACCACTAGACAATTCAGGTATGACCTAAATCAAATCCCTTATGACTATACAGTGGAAGTGAGAAACAGATTTAAGGGCCTAGATCTGATAGACAGAGTGCCTGATGAACTATAGACAGAGGTTCCTGACATTTTACAGGAGGCAGTGATCAAAAACATTCCCAAGAAAAAGAAATGCAAAAAGGCAAAATGGTTGTCTGAGGAGGCCATACAAATAGCTGAGAAAAGAAAAGAAGCAAAAGGCAAAGGAGAAAAGGAAAGATATATCCCTCTGAATTCAGAGTTCCAAAGAATAGCAAGGAGATAATAAGAAAGCCTTTCTCAGTGAACAGTGCAAAGAAATAGAAGAAAACAGTAGAATGGGAAAGACTAGAGATCTCTTCAAGAAAATTGGAGATACCAAGGGAACATTTCATGCAAAGATAGGCACAAGAAAGAACAGAAATGGTATGGACTTGACAGAAGCAGAAGATAGTAAGAAGAGGTGACAAGAACACACAGAAGAACTATGCAAGAAAGATTTTAATGACTGAGATAACCACGATGGTGTGATCATTCACTTAGAGCCACACATCCTGGCGTGTGAAGTCAAGTGGGCCTTAGGAAGCATCACTACGAGTAAAGCTAGTGGAGATGATGAAATTCCAGCTGAGCTATTTCAAATCCTAAAAGATGATGTTGTGAAAGTGCTGCACTCAATACGCCAGCAAATTTGGAAAACGCAGCAGTAGCCACAGGACTGCAAAAGGTCAGTTTTCATTCCAATCCCAAAGAAAGGCAATGTCAAAGAATGTTCAAACTTCTGCACAATTGCACTCATCTCACATGCTAGCAAAATAATGCTCAAAATTCTCCAAGCTAGGCTTCAACAGTATGTGAACCAAGACCTTCCAGATGTTCAATTGGATTTAGAAAAGGCAGAGGAACCAGAGATCAAATTGCCAAAATCCATTGGGTCACAAAAAAAGCAAGAGAATTCCAGAAAAACATCTACTTTAGCTTCATTGACTATTCTAAAGCCTTTGACTGTGTGGATCATAAGAAACTGTGAAATATTTTTCAAGAGATGGGAATACCAAACCACCTTACCTGCCTCCTGAGAAATCTGTATGCAGGTCAAGAAGCAACAGTTAGAACTGGACATGTAACAATGGACTGGTTCCAAATTGGGAAAGGAGTACATGAAGACTGTGTACTGTCACCTTGCTTAATTAATTTATATGCAGAGTACATCATGTGAAATGCTGGGCTGGATGAAGCACAAGCTGGAATCAAGATTGAAGGGAGAAATGTCAACAACGTCAGATATGCAGATGACACCACCCTTATGGCAGAAAGTGAAGAGGAACTAAAGAGCCTCTTGATGAATGTGAAAGAGGAGAGTGAAAAAGCTTCCTTAAAACTCAAATTCAAAAAAAATAAGGTTATGGCATCCAGTCACATCACTTCATGGCAAATAGATGGGGAAACGGTGGAAAGAGTGGCAGACTTTATTTTGGGGGACTCCAAAATCACTGCAGATGGTGACTGCAGCCATGAAATTAAAAGATGCTTATTCCTTAGAAGAAAAGTTATGACCAACCTAGACATCATATTAAAAAGCAGAGACATTACTTTGCCAACAAAGGTTCATCTAGTCAAGGCTGTGGTTTTTCCAGTAGTTATGTAAGTATGTGAGAGTTGGACCATAAAGAAAACTCAGCACTGAAGAATTGATGTTTTTGAACTGTGGTATTGGAGAAGACTCTTGAGAGTCCCTTGGACTGCAAGGAAATCCACACAGTCCATCCTAAAGGAAATCAGTCCTGCATACTCATGGGAAGGACTGATGCTGAAGTCAAAACTCTAATACTTTGACCACCTGGTGCAAAGAACTGACTCGTTGGAAAAGACCCTGAAGCTGGGAAAGATTGAAGGTGGGAGGAGAAGGGGATGACAGGATGAGATGGTCGGATGGCATCACTGACTCAATGGACATGAGTCTGAATAAACTCTGGGAGTTGGTGATGGACAGGGAGGCCTGGCGTGCTGCAGTCTATGGGGTTGCAAAGATTCTGACATGACTGAGCTACTGAACTGAACTGAACCAAACTGAAGTATGAGACATAAAATTTATTGATTATTTCTTTTTTAAAAAAATGTTTCAGACCCTATGGAGATCAAATTAATTGTTGGAGCATTATTGATGTACTATTCTGTGAAATGCTCCTTACTGAGAGGAGCATAAGTTTTTCTTTTCCTTGAATCTATTAATATGGTAAATTATATTTATACAGATGTACCTTGCAGGCTTGTTGCCAGAACAATACAATAAAGTGAATATCTCAATAAAGTGAGTCACACAAATTTTTTGGTTTCCCAGTGCATATAAATGTTATGTTTGGGGACTTTCCTGATGGGCCAGTGGTTGGGGCTCTGCATGTCCACTGCAGGAGGTATGGGGTTTTGATCTCTAATCAAGGAACTAGGATCCTGCATGCTCTGTGGCATGGCTAAAAAAAGAAGTTATGTTTGCACTCTACTATAGTCTATTTTTTTTATTGAAGTCTATTAAGCGTGCACTACTTTGGCCACCTCATGTGAAGAGTTGACTCATTGGAAAAGACTCTGATGCTGGGAGGGATTGGGGGCAGGAAGACATGGGGACGACCGAGGATGAGATGGCTGGATGGCATCACGGATTCGATGGACATGAGTCTGAGTGAACTCCGGGAGATGGTGATGGACAGGGAGGCCTGGCGTGCTGCGATTCATGGGGTCGCGAAGAGTCGGACATGACTGAGAGGTTGAACTGAACTGAACTGAATGTGTGGGTACTTGCATTCAGTCATGTCTGACTCTGTATGACCCTGTAGATTGTAGGCCACCAGATCTTCTATCCATGGTATTCTCCAGGCAACAACACTGGAGTGGATTGCCATGCCTGCCTCCAGGGGATCTTCCTGACCCAGGGATTGAACCCATATTGGCAGGAAGGTTCTTTACCACTAGCACCGCCCAGGAATCCCCAGGTGTGCAATAGCATTATGTCTTAAAAAAAGTACATTCCTTAATTTTTTTCCTTTATCGTATTTTTTATTGAGGTACAATTGATGCACAATTTTGTGTAAGTTTCAGGTATACAACATAGCACTTCACTAGTTTTAAAGGTTATATTCCATTTATTGTTAGTTATTATGAAATATTGACCATATTCCCTGTGCTTGTACATACCTTAATTCAAAAATACTTTACTGCAGGTCTAGTGGTAAAGAATCTGCCTTCCAATGCAGGGAACATGAGTTCGATCCTGGTCAGGGAACTAACATCCCATATGCTGTGTGGCAACCAAGCCTACTTGCCACAACTAGAGAGCCTGCACACCACAATTAATGAGCCCTAGCATCACAGATAGAGAGGCCCATGAACCACAACCAGAGAAGACTGTGTGCCTCAAAAAAGAGTCCATGCACCGCAACAAAAACCCAGCATAGCCAAAAAAACAAACCAAACTTTTATTGCTTTAAAATGCCAAAATAATTACAGTAGTAACATCAAAGATCACTAATCACATATTGCTATAAAATATAATAATAATGAAAAATTTGAAATACTGTGAGAATTACACAGTGTTACACAGAAACATGAAGTGAGCAAATGCTGTTGGGAAAATGGTGCTTGTAGACTTGAACGATGCAGGACTGCCACAATCAACTTGTAATAAAACGCAACAAAGTGAAGCACAATAAAACAAGGTATGCCTGTATATGTCCTAGAGTTGCATTCCTGGAATTAACCCAACATGTCATGATAGATTTTCCTTTTATATATCCTGATGGATTTATTTCTCTAATATTTTGTTTAGGCTTTTTAAAATATATATTTATTTTAATTGGAGGTTAATTACTTTACAATATTGTATTGGTTGTGTACATTCTCAAAAGAAACTATCCATTATTTTTTTGTCATTTTATTTTTTAAAGTTATCTCTATTTCAAAAAATGAGTTGTGTGGGTTGGGGAAATACACCCAGTTTTTCTACTCTCTGGAAGAATTTAAGATTGCAATAATATGCTTTATGAAGTTTGGTAAACTTTTAACTACAGAATTCACTTATTTAATAATTATCCTTCTAGGAAAGAACAAGATGGCGGAGGAGTAGGTGGAGATGGAGTAGATCTCTCTCCATGGATACATCAGGAATATACCTTCAGACACAGAAATGCATGCAGAACACCAGCTGACAGTGGACAGAAGCACCTGACCAGTGGAAAAGAATTAATAGTCCCACACAAAACTTGGTAGGACAAAGGGGCAAAAACAGTATTAGTAGAACTGGACCTGCCCTTGGCCGGTGGGGGAACTGAAGCAGGGGTCCGATCCTCACATTGGGGCAATTATCTGAGTCAGAGGAGAAACATTTAAGGCTGAGAGTGAAACAGTTGATTTGTGGCAGCCTAAATGGAATGAGACTCAGATAGTCCTTGCTGTAGCCATACATACCCCAGACAGGGACATAGATCCCCTGGAAGGTGCAGGGGCTGGGAGCTATATTTTAGGGATTGTGGAGCAATCCCCGGGCAAGGGGTGCTGTTGACTGTGGAGAGACGGATCAAGGGGATGTGAGGGAGGGGACTCTGGTGGAAAATGCCTGTGGAGGAAAGCGGGGCAGCCAAGGAAGAAAGGTGATACTGCTGAGTCATGTGTAGGGGGTGGAGCCATGACCATAGCCTCTCTCCCTGCACACGCCAGCGTTGGCAGCTGAACAACAGAGAGGCTGGCCCAGCAAGCACCTGATGCACTGAACTACAGAGTAGGACCCAACCAACAGTGCCCCTTTAAGTGCCTGACACACCAATCTACAGAGTAGGACCCCATCCAGGGGGGCCCCTCTATGTGCCTGACATGCTGAACAACAGAGAAGGATCCCAGGCAAGGAAGCCCTCTAAGGGCCTGAACGGGCGGAGCTACAGAGAAAGACTGGCCAAGAAGGCCTTCTGATCGCCAGCTACAAGAGGCTCAATAAAAGACTCTGATGGGGCCATAACTCCTTCAGTGGAGGCAGTCCATGTCCCTGCACACTTGGTGCTGCCAGGGTCCCCGCAAGCCAAGCAGTTGTGCCACCTTCATGCTCAACTCTCACTGGGGCAGAGCTGCCACAGGCAAAAAAAGTCTTGCACCTATGTGCATAGGGTTGCTTCGGTAGTGTCCAACTCTTTGCGACTCTCTAGACTGTGGCCTCGGAGAAGGCAATGGCATCCTACTGCAGCACTCTTGCCTAGAAAATCCCATGGATGGAGGAGCCTGGTGGGCCGCAGTCCATGGGGTCATGAAGAGTTGGACACGACTGAGCGACTTCACTTTCACTTTTCACTTTCATGCATTGGAGAAGGAAATGGCAACTCACTCCAGTGTTCTTGCCTGGAGAATCCCAGGGACGGGGGAGCCTGGTGGGCTGCCGTCTATGGGGTCGCACAGAGTCGGACACGACTGAAGTGACTTAGCAGCAGCAGCAGCAGATTGTGGCCTGCCAGGCTTCTCTGTCAGGGAGGGAGATTCTCCAGGCAAGAATACTGGAGCGTATTGGCCAATACTGGCTGCCATACCCTTCTAGAGCACTATATTTCCTGCTGCCCTAGCCGCCAACCCCCCTGAGTACCTGGTGCTGCCAGAACCCCTGCGACCCAAAATGCTGCACCACCTCCACACCTGGCCCTCACAGAGGCAAACCCAAGTCCTCCAGGGCAGCCTCAGGAGCAAAACCCCAGTGGATGACCCACATGCAGAGGTGGAAATAAAACCGCAACTGAAACCCAGGGGCGGTGTGTCTGAGGAAGAAGACCCAAAACCTTCCCACCAGCCATACCGGCTGAAGATTAAATCCACACGATCAACTAGGCAGACTCTGTGTCTATGGAATATAAAAAAGGTCACTGAGAGCTCTCACAAAGGAAAATACTCTAGTTCTGACAGCTGTGGACAATGGGGGCAAGAATACGGAGGAGCAGGGCCAGATTAGAATCTAAGCTGTCCAAACAGCAGGTCCAAAGTTCAGCACAGTGTGAGAGGGCATCCTAGGGAGGTGAGGTGAACTGTGACTCCCAGCGAGGGAAAGGACTCTGACAGCAGTGACTCAAGAAAAACATTTATTATTCTTATGTTTTGACTTATTCTGTAGATTCTTTTGGATTTTTCTTTTCTTTTTTTCCCTTTCCCACACTCTGTTGTAGTTGCTAATTTTATTGGCACTATGAAATCTAATTAAGCTTTTGAGTTTTTTTTTCTTAGTCACCTTTTTTATTGTTGTTATACACCTCTGCCTCTATGTTGGGCTTTGCAGTTCTGGAGAGTTTTCCTTTTTTTTTTTTTCTCTCTATTTTTAATTTTTGAAATCAATTATTTTTTTCTACATATATTCCTTTGTTTGCTTACCTTACTGTTCTTTTCCCCTTGCAGATAATCCTTTATATATATATATATATATATATATATATATATATATATATATATATATATATCAGTTCAGTTCAGTGGCTCAGTCGTGTCCAGCTCTTTGCAACCCCATGGACTGCAGCATGCCAGGCTTCCCTGTCCATCACCAACTCCAGGAGCCTACTCAAACTCATATCCATTGCATTGGTGATGCCATCCAACCATCTCATCCTCTATCATCCCCTTCTCCTCCCACCTTCAATCTTTCCCAGCATCAGAGACTTTTCCCATGAGTCTGTTCTTTGCATCAGGTGGCCAAAGTATTGGAGTTTCAGCATCAACATCCCTCTTTCCAATGAATATCAGGACTGATTTCCTTTAGGATAGACTGGTTGGATCTCCTTGCAGTCCAAGGGACTCTCAAGAGTCTTCTCCAACACCACAGTTCAAAAGCATCAATTCTTCAGTTCTTAGCTTTCTTTATTCTATAGCTCAGTTGGTAAAGCATCTGCCTGAAATACGGGAGACTTGGGTTCAGTTTCTGGGTTGGGAAGTTCCCCTGGAGATGACAATATATATAAATCTTCTTTATGTATTTGTATTTAACTCTGTAAATCTATTCTTTCTTTCCTTTCCTCTCAACATATTTGTTAGTTTAATTTGCATTGCTTTATTCCCCAATTAGCACCTTTCATTAGTTTTGTTTGCCAGTTTGTGCTTCAGTTGGTTTTGTTCTGGTAGATAAAATTTTTGGTTTCCTTTTTTCACCAGATCAATCTATTGTACTTTATTTTTGTTGGACTGTTTTGATTTTGCTTATGAATGTATATGAATATGTGAATATTCAGTCACACTTTTTATTGTTGTTATAAACCTCTGCATCTATGTTGGGCTTTTGCACATCTGTGGAGTTTTCCTTTTTCCCCCTTTTTTCTTTTTCTTCCATTTTTTCTCCTTTTCTCTTTTTTATAATTTTTACTTTTAATTTTTTAAACCTATTATATTTTTCTACATTTATCCCTCTGTTTGCTTTTCCTACTGTTCTTTTCCCTTTGCAGTTAATTTTTAATATATATAAATCTTCTTCATCTACCTCTATTTAACTTTGCATATCTATTCTTTCTTTCTTTTCTTTCTTTCCTTTCCTCTCAACATATATGTTAGTTTTGTTTTCATTGCTTTATTACCTAATTGGCACCTTGGTTGGTTTTGTTCTCCAGTTTGTGCTTTAGTTAGTTTTGATCTTAACTGCTAAATATAATTTTTGATTTCTTTTGTTCGCCAGGTCGATTTACTGTACTTTATTTTTGTTGGACTGTTTTGACTTTGCTCATGGGTGTATATGTATATTCCATTTTTTAAATTATTATTTGCCTGATTTTGTAACTGCCATTCATCTGGCATTCATCTTCGGTTTCTTGTTTTTGGATATTTGTTTTAATCTTACTTAATGCCGTAACAAACCACTTGTGGAATCTTTGTTCCTGACCAGAGATCAAACCCTGAGCCTCTGGAATGGGAGCACTGACTCCAGGACCCTAGACTATGAAGGAACTAACCCTAGGGGTATCAAATAGTGATAACTCACACAAAGGAAAACACTGGAATACAAGACCCAGCATCAACCAACCACCAGTAACACCCTGTGCAGAATGCCTCATCTAAACAACAAACAAAACAAAAATACAAACCAAATCATTAGCAGACAGTATTACCACCTCACTCAGCCTTGCCCATCAGAACAAAAACAAACAAACAAACAAAAACTCAACACAAATCTTGCCCTATACAAACCTTACATAGACCACTGGACCAATCTTAGGAGAGAAGAAACCATAAGAAAGAAAGAATTCAACCTTGAAGCCTGGGAAAAGGAGACCTCAAACACAATAACTTAAAAAAAAATTAATGAAAAGGGAGAGAAATACTAAAAAAACGAAGGAACAAACTAGGAACACAGAAGTCCAAATAAATGAAGAGGAAATAGGCAAACTACCTGAAAAAGAATTCAGAATAATGATAGTAAAGATGATCAAAAACCTTGAAAACAAAATGGAGAAAATGCAAGAATCAATTAACAAAGACCTAGATGAATTAAAGAATAAACATGCAGAGACAAACAACACAATTACTGAAATTAAAAATACTCTAGAAGGAATCAATAGTAGAATATCTGAAGCAGAAGAACGAATTGGTGAGCTGGAAGATATAATGGTGGAAATAACTTCTGAAGAGCAGAATACAGTAAAAAGAATTAAAAGAACTGAGGATAGTCTCAGAGTCCTCTGAGACAATATCAAATGCACCAACATTCGAATTATAGGGGGTCCCAGAAGAAAAAGAGGAAAAGAAAGGGTCTGAGAAAATTTTTGAAGAGATTATAGTTTAAAATTTCCCCAACATGGAAAAGGAAATAGTTAATCAACTCCAAGAGGCACAAAGAGTCCCATTCAGGATAAACCCAAGGAGAAACTCACCAAGATACATACTAATCAAACTAACAAAGACTAAACACAAAGAAAGAATATTAAAAGTAGCAAGGGAGAAGCAACAAGTAACATACCAGGGAAACCCCAAATTGTAACAGCTGATCTTTCAGCAGAAACTCTGCAAGCCAGAAGGGAATGGCAGGATATATTTAAAGTACTGAAAGGGAAAAATCTACAACCAAGATTACTGTAACTGGCAAGGATCTCATTCAAAATTGATGGAGAAACAAAAAGCTTTCCAGTCAAGAAAAAGTTAAGAGAATTCAGAACCATCAAACCAGCTTTACAACAAATGTTAAACAGACTTATATAGTCAAGAAATACAAGAGAAGAAGAAAGACCTACAAAATCAACCACAAACAATTAAGAAAATGGCAATAGGAACATATACACCAATAATTACTTTAAATGTTAATTGCTTAAGTGCTCTAACCAAAAGACACATACTGACTAAATGGATACAAAAACAAGACCCATACATATGCTGTCTACAAAAAATCCACTTCAGATGTAATGACACATATAGACTAAAAGGGAGAAGATGAAAAAATATATTCCATGCAAATGGAAAGCAAAAGAAAGCTGGAGTAGCAATCCTCATATCAGACAAGACAGACCTTAAAATAAAGATTACAAGAATGAATCACTTCTTCTCATCAGGTGGTCAAAGTATTGGTTTCAGCTTCAGCATCAGTCCTTCCAATGAATATTCATGACTGATTTCCTTTAGGACGGACTGGACCTCCTTGCAGTCCAAAGGACTCTCAAGAGTCTTCTCCAAAACCACAGTTCAAAAGCATCAATTCTTTAGCACTCAGCTTTCTTTATAGTCCAACTCTCACATCCATACATGACTACTGGTAAAACCATAGTTTTGACTAGATGGACCTTTGTTGGGAAAACCTATGGGATGCATCCAAAGCAATCCTAAGAGGGAACTTAATAGCAATACAATCCTACCTCAAGAAACAAGGGTAACATCGATTAGACAACCTAACTTTACACCTTAACAACTGAAAAAAAAGAAGAACAAAAAAAAATTAGTGCAAGGAAAGAAATCATAAAGATCCAAGCAGAAATAAATGAAAAATAAATGAAAGAAACAATAGCAATGATTAATAAAAGTAAAAGCTGGTCCTTTGAGAAGATAAACAAAAAGGACAAGCCTTTAGCCGACTCATCAAGGAAAAAAGAGAGAAGAATGAAGTCAACAAAATTAGAAATGAAAAAGGAGAGGTAACAACAGACAACACAGAAATACAAAGGATTATAAGAGACTATTATGAACAACTATATGGCTATAAAATGGATAACCTGGAAGAAATGGGCAGATTTTTAGAAAAGTTCAATCTTCCAAAACTGAAACAGGAAGAAATAGAAATTATGAACAACCTCAGTACAAGCACTGAAATTGAAGCTGTGATCAAAAATCTCCCCCAAAACAAAAGCCCAGGACCAGATGGCTTCACAGGAGAATTCTATCAAACATTTAGAGAAAAGCTAATGCCTACCCTTCTAAAACTCTTTGAAAAAATTGCAGAAGAAGGAACACATCCAAACTCATTCTACGAGGCCACCATCACCCTGTTACCAAAACCAGACAAACACAACATAGAAAAAAAGGATACAGGCCGATATCACTGATGAACATAGATGCAAAAATCCTCAACAAAATTTTAGCAAACAGAATTCAGCAAACCATCAAAAAGCTCATACACCATGATCAAGTTGGGTTTATTCCAAGAATGCAAGGATTCTTCAATACATGCAAATCAACCAATGTGATACACCATATTAACAAATTGAAAGATAAAAATCATATGATAATCTCAGTAGATGCAGAAAAAGCCTTTGACAAAATTCAGCACCCATTTATGATTAAAACTCTTCAAAAAATGGGCATAGAAGGAATGTACCTCAACATAGTAAAGGCCATATATGATAAGCCTACAGCAAACATTATTTTCAATGGTGAAAAACCAAAAGCTTTCCCCCTAACATCAGGGAGAAGACAAGAGTGTCCACTTTCACTACTATTATTCAGCATAGTTCTGGAAGTCCTAGCTACAGCAATCAGAGAAGAAACAGAAATAAAAGGAATATAGTTCATAAAATAAGTAAAGCTCTCACTGTTTGCAGATGACATGATACTGTACATAGAAAACCCTGAAGACAGTATCAGAGAATTCCTAGAGCTAATAAGTGAACTCTGGGAGATGGTGATGGACAGGGAGGCCTGGTGTGCTGTGATTCTTGGGGTCACAAAGAGTCAGACACGACTGAGTGACTGAACTGAACTGAACTGATTCAGTGAAGTTAGCAAAGTTTCAGGATACAAATTCAATACACAGAAATCATGGCATTTCCACATACTAACAATGCAAAATCAGAAAGAGCAATTAAGGAATCAATCCCATTCAGCATTGTAACAAAAAGAATTAAATATCTAGGAATAAACTAACCTAAGGGACAAAAGAACTGTACACAGAAAATTATAAGACACTGATGAAAGAAATCAAAGATGACATAAACAGATGGGGAGATATTCCATGTTGATGGGTAGAAAGAATCAATATAGTGAAAATGACTACACTACCAAATGCAATCTACAGATTCAGTGTGATGCCTATCAAATTACCAATGACATTTTTCATAGAAATAGAACAAAACATTTTATAATTCATATAGAAACACAAAACACCCCAAATAGCCAAAATGGTTTTGAGAAAGAAGAATGGAGCTGGAGGAATCAACCTTCCTGACTTCAGATTATACTACAAAGCTACAGTCATTAAGACAGTATGGTAGTGGCACAAAAACAGGAATACAGACCAATGGAACAAGATAGAAAGCCCAGAAATAAACCCATGCACCTATGGGTACCTTATTTTTGACAAAGGAGGCAAGAATATACAATGGGGCAAAGACAGCCTCTTCAATAAATGGCACTGAGGAAAACTGGACAGCTACACATAAAAGAATGAAATTAGAACACTTCCTAACACCATACACAAAGATAAATTCAAAATGGATTAAAGACCTAAATGTAAGAGCAGAAACTATAAAACTCTTAGAGAAAAACATAAGCAGAACACTCAATGACATAAATCAAAGCAAGATCTTCTATGACGCACCTCCTAGAGGAATGGAAATAAAAACAAAAGTAAATAAGTGGGACCTGATTAAACTTAAAACCTTTTGCACAGCAAAGGAAACTATAAGCAAGGTTCAAGGACAACCCTCAGAACAGGAGAAAATAATAGCAAATGAAACAACTGACAAAGGATTCATTTCCAAAATATACAACTCAATGCCAGAAAAACAAACATCCCAATCCAAAAGTGGGAAAAATACCTAAAGAGACATTTCTCCAAAGAAGACATAGGGATGGATGGCTAACAAACACATGATAAGATGCTCAACATCACTCATTATTAGAGAAATGCAAAACAAATGGCCATCAGAATGGCCATCAACAAAAAGTCTACAAACAATAAATGCTGGAGAGGGTGTGGAGAAAAGGGAACGCTCTTGCACTGTTGGTGGGGATGTAAATTGATACAGTCACTATGGAAGACAGTATGGAGATTCCTTAAAAAACTAGGAATAAAACCACCATATGACCCAGCAATCCCTCACCTAGGCATATACCCTGAGGAAACCAAAATTGAAAAAGACACATGTATCCCATTGTTCACTGCATCACTATTTACCATAGCTAAAACATGGAAGCAACCTAGATGCCCATTGACAGATGAATGGATAAAGAAGTTGTGGTATATATACACTCAGCCATAAAAAGAATGCATTTGAGTCAGTTGTGATGAGGTGTGTGAACCTAGAACCTATTATACAGAGTGAAGTGAGTCAGAAAGAGATAAATATCATATTCTAATGCACATATATGGAATCTAGTAAAATGGTACTGAAGAATTTATTTACAGGGCAGCAATGGAGAAACAGACATAGAGAATAGACTTATGGACATGGGGAGAGGGGAGGAGAGGGTGAGATGTATGGAAAGAGTAACATGGAAACTTACATTACCATATGTAAAATAGATTGCCAACAGGAATTTGCTGTATGGCTCAGGAAACTCAAACAGGGGCTCTGTATCAATCTAGAGGGATGGGATGGGGAGGGAGATGGGAGGGAGGTCTAAAAGGGAGGGGATATATGGATACCTATGGCTGATTCATGTTGAGGTTTGACAGAAAACAGCAAAATTCTGTTAAGCAATTATTCTTCAATAAAAAAATAAATTAAAACGAAAAAAATAATTATCCTTCTAGATAACTGTGCACTATCAAAATTTACTGCCATAAAGTTGTGCATCAGTTCAGTTCAGTCGCTCAGTTGTGTCCGACTCCTTGTGACCCCATGAATCGCAGCGCACCAGGCCTCCCTGTCCATCACCAACTCCCGGAGTTCACTCGTCTTCATCGAGTCAGTGATACCATCCAGCCATCTCATCCTCGGTCGTCCCCTTCTCCTCCTGCCCCCAATCCCTCCCAGCATCACAGTCTTTTCCAATGAGTCAACTCTCTGCATGAGGTGGCCCAAGTACTGGACTTTCAGCTTTAGCATCATTCCTTCCAAAGAAATCCCAGGGCTGATCTCCTTCAGAATGGACTGGTAGGATCTCCTTGCAGTCCAAGGGACTCCCAAGAGTCTTCTCCAACACCACAGTTCAAAAGCATCAATTCTTCGGCGCTCAGCTTTCTTCACAGCCCAACTCTCACATCCATACATGACCACAGGAAAAACCATAGCCTTGACTAGACGAACCTTTGTTGACAAAGGAATGTCTCTGCTTTGCAACATGCTATCTAAGTTGGTCATAACTTTTCTCCCAAGGAGTAAGCATCTTTTAATTTCATGGCTACAGTCACTATCTGCAGTGATTTTGGAGCGCAAAAAAACAAAGTCTGACACTGTTTCCACTGTTTCCCCATCTATTTCCCATGAAGTGATGGGACCCGATGCCATGATCTTCATTTTCTGAATGTTGAGCTTTAAGCCAACTTTTTCACTCTCCTCTTTCACTTTCATCAAGAGGCTTTTTAGTTCCTCTTCACTCTCTGCCATAAGGGTGGTGTTATCTGCATATCTGAGGTTATTGATATTTCTCCCAGCAATCTTGTCCAGCTTGTGTTTCTTCCAGTCCAGCGTTTCTCATGATGTACTCTGCATATAAGTTAAATAAGCAGGGTGACAATGAACAGCCTTGACACACTCCTTTTCTTATTTGGAACCAGTCTGTTGTTCCATGTCCAGTTCTAACTGTTGCTTCCTGACCTGCATATAGGTTTCTCAAGAGGCAGGTCAGGTGGTCTGGTATTCCCATCTCTTGAAGAATTTTCCACAGTTTCTTGTGATCCACACAGTCAAAGGCTTTGGCATAGTCAATAAAGCAGAAATAGATTGTCTTCTGGAACTCTCTTGCCTTTTCCATGATCCAGCGCATGTTGGCAATTTGATCTCTGGTTCCTCTGCCTTTTCTAAAACCAGCTTGAACATCTGGAAGTTCATGGTTCATGTATTGCTGAAGCCTGGCTTGGAGAATTTTGAGCATGACTTTACTAGCATGTGAGCATACCACCTTTATTATATATTTTTTAAAGAATTGTATTTATTATTTTTGCTGTGCTGGGTCTTTGTTGCTGCATGGGCTTTTCTCCAGCTGCAGTGAGGAGGGCCTACTCTACATTGCAGTGTGCAGGCTTCTCATTGTAGTGGATTCTCCTGTTTCAGAACACAGGCTATAGGGCACATGGGCTTCAGTAGTTGTGGCATGTGGCCTCATAGCTGCAGCTCCTGGGCTCTAGAGCACAGGCTCAGTAGTTGTGGTGCATGGGCTTAGCTGCTCCATGGCATGTGGGATCTTTCCATAACAGGGACCAAACCTGTGTCTCCTGCATTGGCAGGTAGATTCTTTACCACTGAGCTACCAGAGAAGCCTCATTATTGTATTTTTGATATTACATCTGTATTTTTATCCTCTTTTTAAAAAAATTACTCATATTGATTATTTGATTATGACCTTATTCTCCTGTCAGAGGTTTCCAGTTTTATTATTCTTTTCAAAGAATCAACTTTTGATTTTAACGATGCTTTCCACTGCATCTTTGTTTGCTATCTCATTAATTTCTGCTCATATTTTAATTTTCTTCAACATTTCAGATTTATTCTATTTTTTATAACTTCTTTTAAGGGCCTATACTATTAATTTTCAGCCTTTCATTGTTATAAGCATTGAACACTGTATGTTTTCTTCTCTACATACCTTTTACTATATCCCACAGTTTTGATATGTGGAATTTTAATAATTCAGTTTCAATGTTTAATTTGCATTTATGATTACTTTTTGAATGTATGATTTTAATGTCTAAATGCAAGAGGATTAAAATTTTTTGTTATTGATTAACTTAATTTCAATGTGGGTAGAACACATGCTCTGTGGATATAGACCTCTTTGAATTCTGTTGTGATTTGCTTTAGGGCACAAGACATGGTCAACTTTCATGTATGTTTCATGTGTGTTTGAGAAGAATGTATATTCTCTAATTGTTGGGTATAGTGTTCTTTATATTAATACATTCATTATCTCAAGGTTGTTAACTAGGTTGTTCAAATATTCTACAGCTTTTCTAATTTTTTATCTGCTTTAAGGATAGTGAAAGTGAAAGTCACTCAGTTATATCTGACTCTGCGACCCCATGGACTATACAGTCTATGGAATTCTCCAGGCCAAAATACTGGAGTGGGTAGCCTTTCCCTTCTCCGGGGGATCTTCCCAACCCAGGGATCAAACCCAGGTCTCTTGTGTTGCAGGTGGATCCTTTACCAGCTTAGCAACAAGGGAAGCCACTTCAAGTATAATATCAATAATTGAGGGCAGTGCTTTGAAATCTCCCTGTAAGATGACAGAGTTGTTAATTTCTTCTTATATTAGTATTAAACTTGGCATTTCATTGTGAGTGGTAAGTGATCTGCTACCAGTTTTCCAACCCTATCTTTCTATCTCTGTCTCTTTTTCCCTCATCCTGTTTTGTATATGTTGTGCTTCCTGAATATGCTGATTCATGTATTTCAGCAGTTCTGGAAAATTCTCAGTGATTATATCAACAAATAGTGCCTCTCTTCAATTCCCTCTACTCTTCCTTCTGAGGCACTAATTAGATATAACTCAAGTGTTCACATTCTGTACTCCATCTCTCTCTATTTTTAAAAATATATTCTATCTCCTTGTATTTTTGTCTCTATTGTAGGTAATTCTTCTAGATTTTCTTCTAGCTTACCAATTCTTTCTTCACTTGTAGCCTGAGGTATTATTTTAACCAGTCACTGCATTTCTTATTTCAATAAATACATTGCTCATTTCTAATAAATAAGTTCTATTTAATTGACTAGAATACAGGATTTCCACCAATGGAGGGGAAGCTGGGAGCTTTCAGGATAATAATTCAATAAATAAGCACAATTATTTTATTTTTAATAGACCAATTATACCTTATTTTAATAAAGAAAAATAATGACTTGCAGAACCACTTCATTTTTAACTTTTAAATGTATATATATTATTAATCCATTCCAATCAGAACTATAACATTAATCATCTTTATATGCTTGACTTCCAGGAATTTATTTCCTTTGCTGATAGCTCATAAACCTGATATAAATTTAGTGCTTAATTATTGGCATGGGATGGAGGAGAGACAGAAGCAATTACCCTCATATGTAGATTATCCTTTTCCCAGGTTTTCAGAAGAAACATTGACCAACAAGCTACCGAAAGTTTTAGTTTGTAGAAATTTCATCACTAAGTAATGGTGATTATCAATTCATCTCATGTGTCATATGTGATGAGTGAAAACGTTGAATGGCAGAAGCCCACTGAAGAACAATGGCTTCTAATTGCTCATTTGATCATATCCAAACTCAAGAGTACACTATTTAAGAATCTTTTATTTAGCCTTGTCTCAGTACCCAATACCTCATCTGGCAGGCATTTCCTAGCAAATATAAATTCCAATGTCCCATCTATTGGCTCATGCTTAGCACTATGTGATGATTTAATGATGTTGAAGTGAATGACACAGAACTGAACACTGGCCATATATCATTACCAATTTTTCAATGTTGATCTCATTCCTTGTTTTCACCAAAAGTAGAATTTGAGCCATTAAATTAATCCCACATATTTTGGTTTTTGATTTTATTTATTTATTTATTTATTTAAATGTTTATTTTTACTTTATTTTACTTTAGAATACTGTATTGGTTTTGCCATACATTGACATGAATCCACCACGGGTGTACATGCGTTCCCAAACATGAACCCCCTCAAATCAGTCCTTTAGAGAAGTGTTTGCCAAATGCTCTTTTTTTTTTTTAAACAGTAAGGTCCTTGCTCACCCCTACCCAAATCATTCACCCCCACACAGAGTAGAAATGAAGGTGCTCTAGTTAAGCATGCAGCTAGTGAAGCATGTTCTAGCATGAGTGAAGTAGCCGCACAGCCTCTTCCTTGCAGCAGTCTCAACAGAGCTTCTCAGACCCTGGCACATTGAGGAACAGTTTGAAATCCACTATTATCTTTAAGTATGTTGTAAAGTGCTTGAGGTCAGGGCCCTCTTATATTTAGCATGGACAGGAAACATTTGTTAAATATTAATGTTGTACCAGTATTCTATTCTCGGATCTGTTCTTTTTATTCCATATGTTTTCCTTGAGTAAGCTCATCCATTCTTATAGTTTGAACTACCATCATTATACCCATTATTTACATGTGTGTATATATATATATATATATATATATATATGTATATATTGTTTTTCGTTCAGTCGTTAAGTTGTGTCAGACTCTTTGCAATCCCATGGACTGTAGTACGCCAGGTTCCCTGTCCTTCACTATCTCCTGGAGTTTTCTCAGATTCATGTCCATTGAGTTGGTGATGCTATCTAACCATCTCATCCTCTGCATATTTCAAGCATCAAACCTCTACCAAGAACTAGTACATCCAACTATCTCATTATTATCTCCACTTGCACAGATCAAGGGACACTGGGCACCTCAAACTTAAAACATCCCAAACGGATGTCAAGTCTAATTCCTCCTAAATCTCTCCCTCTTCATATATTGAATCAATCATTGCCATCACTAGACACCTAAGATGCGAGGTTTCCTGAGTAATTCATCTTTTTCTCATCCCATGTGCACCAAATAAAAAATACTATCAGTTTTATCTCCAAAATATCTCTTGTGAATCTGTTTTTTCCACTCCACTTCTACAATTCTTGCCCTGGTTCCTGCCCTTATCACGTTTTACTCACTGTACAACTCAGAAAAACTGTCACCCAATCATTCTACTAGGCACCTAGTATCCACCTTTATGCTAGAATTTTCAAGCAGATCATTATCACTTAGATGATACATTTCAGGCTTCCTATGTTATTCAAGATCCTTCTTGATCTGGCACTTGCCTATCCTGGGTTTGTTTTTCATTGATTTCTACCTGGCACATGATGTTTTTCTAACACTGAACTGTTTGGAGTTTTCCAAACACACCAGGCTGGCTTTTGCCTTGGTTCTATGCTCAGTTCAGCAACTGCTTTAGTCTTTCTTTCCATCTTCACCTTTTTCCCTGGAAAACTCTTTTCTATCTTTTAGGATGTCCTAGCAGCAGCAGCATGGAGACTTAATTAAGTGCTTCTCTCCTCTTTGCTTTCATAATATTCTTTGCATATTTCAAATAGTGAAATTTGCTCAATCGTGTCTGACTCTCTGTGACCCCATGGACCATACAGTTCATGGAATTTTCCAGGCCAGAATACTGGAGTGGGTCGCCATTTCCTTCTTCAGGGGATCTTCCCAACTCAGGGATCGAACCCAGGTTTCCTGCATTGTAGGCAGATTCTTTACCATCTGAGCCACCAGGGAAGCCCAAGCAGAATGCTATGCAATAAATGCAATGGAAATCTGTCTGTGTGTCTGTTTCCCCTGCTAGATGTTTAACTCCTTGAGGGCACGGACTGATCATGGTGGTGGTAATGATTGTGGTTACAGGGTATTGTGGAAGAAAGGAAGGCAACAGTCATCTCTGTAAGGAATGGCAGCCTAAATTTGCCTGCTGGATTTTTAAGTACAGGTGGTATTAATATATAGCTAGTAGTCATGTACAGATGTGAGAGTTGGACCATAAAGAATGTTAAGTGCTGAAGAATTGATGCTTTCGATTGTGGTGCTGGAGAAGACTCTTGAGAGTCCCTTGGACAGCAAGAAGATCAAACCAGTCAATCCTAAAGGAAGTCAACTCTGAATATTCATTGGAACAACTGATACCAAAGCTCCAATACTTTGGCCACCTGATACGAAGAGCTGACTCATTGGAAAAGACCCTGATGCTGGGAAAGAATGAAGGCAGGAGGAGAAAGGGGTGATAGAGGATGAGACGGTTGAATGGCATCACCGACTCAATGGACATGACTTTGAGCAAACTCTGGGAGACGGTGAAGGACACAGAAGCATGGCATGCTGCAGTTCATGGGGTCGCAACAAGATGGACATGATCTAGCGATGGAACAACAACAACAATTAAGGGTTTATGGCATCTGTGATTTTAGTACCAGAAACCTCAATTCTAGCAGTGAATTATATGTAATCAAATGGCTTTGACTATGCTATGACTGCTAATGACTTTTAGATGGCTGGTAATTTTTACAATCAGAAACTGCCAAGCCTAAAATCAAATGTTTCTTGCCTCTCCTATTAGTGCTAAAATGCAAGCTCTCAGGAGGGCCCCAAACTGGTTTGAGAAGGAGGGCCAGTGACCTCTTAGTGACTGTTGAACAGGAGTAACTTGTTTTCCTTCTGTAGTGGATATTAAGTCCTTCAAAATCTGAAGGTTCTAAATGAGAAGTTGAGGATCTCCTTACCTATGTAAAAGTCGGGACACTCAATTAAGGAGATCATAAAAGAATACCAATGTTGGATAAAATTGAGTGGAAGACCAAGAAGAAAATTTAATTTTATGTGGGAAGGGGTTTAGGGGTGTTGGGATGTTCTTTCAAGTCCAGTGAAGTGAACTTGAATAGAGTTGTTCAAAATAGTTTTTGAACATCTGCTATCTTAGGCACTATAAAGAATACACAGATAAATAAAATATAGCCTCTGGGGACTTCCCTGGCGGCCCAGTGGTTGGGACTCTGTACTTCCAATGCAAGAGGTGTAGGTTCAATCCCTCGTCAGGGAACTAAGATCCTGCATACTGTGCAATGTGGCCAAAAAAGTATCTATAGCCTCTGTTTTTGAAGAGCTCATAATCTATCAGGCAAGACTTCACAGAAACCTAATCAGATGTCTAGACCAGTGCTTTCCAAACTGTGTACTATAGCATGGGTCCCCAAACCCAGGGCCATAGACTGGTACCAGATCATGGCATGTTAGGAACCAGGCCACCACACAGCAGGAGGTGAGCAGTGGCTAAGCTAGTGAAGCTTCATCTGTATTTAGTCACTCCCAATCACTCACATTTCAGCCTGAGTGCTGCCTCCTGTCAGGATCAGCAACAGCATTAGATTCTCAGAGGAGCATGAACCCTACTGTGAACTGTGCACGCAAGGGATCTAGGTTGTGTGCTTCTCAGGAGAGTCTAAAGATTGATGATCTAATCAAGCATTATGGTGTGTTGTATAATTATTTCATTATATGGCACAATGTAATAATGATGGAAATAAAGTACATAATAAATGCAATGTGCTTGAATCATCCCCACCCCCTACCCCTATCTGTGGAAAAATTGTCTTCCATGAAACCAGTCCCTGGTGCCAAAAATGTTGGGGACTGCTGTACTATAGAACCTAGAGTGAGTATTTGACAGAGATGGACATTTAAAATGAAGCATTTTATGATGTTGTAAGATACATTGGAAAAGGTGTTTCCTACCAAACAGAGAAGATGCAAGGACCTAAGGAATATATTGAATAATTCTATCACTATATAATTTAAGGAATTCAAGCAGATGCTGCTGGTGGTGGTGATCACAACAGTGCTAGTTAGTATACACTAATTGCTTGCTATGTTCCAGGCATTCTGAAAAGTCTGCAAAATTCTTCAAAGGTCTTTACATACATTATCTTATGTTCTCTCATAAACTCTTGAGCTAGGTACTATTATACAAACAGAAACCAAGGTTCAGAGAAGTGAAGTAGCTTATACAAGTCCATACACATTTTTTCTATTAATAATCTTTTAAGTGTTAGTTATTAAGACAAACTCTGCAACTATTTTTGATTACTCTATCTATGTGAACTTTACTTTTTTTAATCATGTGGAAAACAAAACACAAAACAAATTGGATTACATTGACAAAAGACTGCAACTGTCATCCTTGACACCTAGTTTGATTTTTTGCACTGAACATATATATAAATATTATATACATGAACATATAAAAATTTCAAACTAATAAAACCTTTATTTTATGTTTTCCATATTATGGCTCTTTGTATGACTTCATGTGGGTGAAAAAGAGGTAAGTTGCTGTTCAACAAGTTTTGAAAACCACTGTTCTAGAGCATTTGAGGACTGCTCTTCGGGAATTAAGAAGAGATATAGCCTAACTGAAATATTCAGGATCTTTGGTGTCTATAACTGGGAACCTAGTGGTTGCAATACCTAGCTTTTTAAGCAGTCTATATTCACAGAAGGCATAATCACCTTAGGTAGAAGGAACTTGGTTTGAGTTTGTAAGGAGAAGAATTTAGCAAACTCTTGTTCCTGAGCTGCGGCCCACAAAGCTTTCCAGAGACCTATTACAACAGCCACAAAGACAGGAAGTTGCTGTTTATTATTATAATAATTATAACAAAACCATGACATTGGGAACAACAACCAGCAATCAAGTGAGTACTATGCTGTGCATGTGCTAAGTTGCTTCAGTCGTGTCCAACTCTTTGTGACCCCATGGACCCCAGAGTAGCCTGCCAGGCTTCTCTGTCCATGGAATTTTCCAGACAAGAATACTGGAGTGGGTTGCCACTTCCTTCTCTAGGGGATCTTCCCAACTGGGGGATTGAACCTGTATCTCCTGCATTGGCAGGTGGATTCTTTACCATTGTGCTACCTGGCACGTGTATTATTATTACTATTTCATTTATTCCTCAAAACAATCCTAATATGTGGGGACTACTATTCCTATTTTACCAGTGCAAAAATTCAGGCTTGACTAAATGTGAAGGGGTTAAATTACTTCAACAAGTCCTCATTGCTAGGAAGTAGAAGAACTGGAATTGCACTGAGGTCTATTTAATACTACCTCCTGTGTTTCCACAACTATGACAAACCCTGCTGCCCCCAGTTAGCTCTGTAAAAACTGCATTCTGCTATTCTCTTTATGTCTCCTATATGCGAGACAGCAAAAGAGACTTTTTCTTTTCTTCCCCGTAAAGAAGAGACTTTTGGACTACGTGGGAGAAGGAGATGGTGGGATGATTTGAGAGAATAGCATTGAAACATGTATATTACTATATGTGAAATAGATGACCAGTCCAAGTTTGATGCATGAAACATGGCACACAAAGCCGGTGCACTGGGACAGCCCTGAGGGATGGGATAGGGAGAGAGCTGGGAGGGGGGTTCAGGATGGGGAACACATGTAGTACACCCATGGCTGATTCATGTCAATGAATGGCAAAAACCACTATAATATTGTAAAGTAATTAGTCTCCAATTAAAATAAATTAATTTTAAAAAAACAACTCAACATTCAAAAAACTAAAAAAAAAAAAAAAAAGTAGTAGGAAAGGATGGCAAAGCATCAGGCAAAGAAGGGGGTTGGATACCAAATCTCGTGCTGAAAGCTATGACCCTAAAGCTCAATAGCGGCACTGTATGGTAAAGGGCAGAGGATAGTCTTCATTTTTCCATTGAATAGATAATGAGACAGCCCCCAACAATGTTTCCCCTGAACTGAGCATGATCAACACTTCTGTGTATCTCAAGCAGCTCATTCCAGGCTTGTCCCATGAAGTCTTCTCCAGGATCCTCCTCCTATCATCCAGGAGAAAGATCCTTGGGGAGGGTGAGAAATTGACAATAAGGAAAAAGTTTCTCTGTGGCTGTCAAGCATCAGCTCTGAGGGTGTTTGGAAATTGATCAGTATGTTTTATGAAGGTTGTGCATGCATACATAATTAATATAACTCATCAATAAATATCTCTTCAATGACTGACTATCACAATATCATGGTCAATAAGACTTACTTTGCACTTCCTAACTGAAGTCCCAACATTCATGTTACTTTACTACTGCATACTTCCATTTTCTTTGTGACCTTTGCATGAATAACTCAATTTCCATCTTGTATGAAAGACAAATGAGTTGTGTGTGTATTTTTTTAAGCTTAGACAGAGAATGTTTTCTCCTAAACAAACTCTACACTGGGCCACTTAGGACAATATTTCCCAAACTTTTAATAACTGTTATCTGTCTAGACATCAACTCATACTAGAAAAGCAGAGAAAGCTGTCAAAGGGTAAAACAATCAACATCTGCAAAGATGAAGAATTTGAGCACAGTAGAGGTGGATTAAAAAGTAAATAAACTGCACTTCAAACAGTGATTAATGCACAAGAAAGATAAGCACAGAGGTGGGCTAAGCCAGGCACAGTAAATATCTTTTCTTAAAACTCTTGCCAGTAAATCATAATTACATACAGGATCATCAAGTCTTTTTGAGAAGGAACCTTTCACTTGATAAGTGGCTGCTGCTGCTGCTAAGTCGCTTTAGTTGTGTCTGACTCTGTGCGACCCCATAGACAGCAGCTCACCAGGCTCCCCCGTCCCTGGGATTCTCCAGGCAAGAACACTGGAGTGGGTTGCCATTTGCTTCTCCAGTGCATGAAAGTGAAGAGAGAAAGTGAACTCGCTCAGTCGTGTCTGACTCCTCACGACCTCATGGACTCAGCCGACCAGGCTCCTCAGCCAACCAGGCTCCTCTGTCCATGGGATTTTCCAGGCAAGAGTACTGGAGTGGGTTGCCATTGCCTTCTCTGTTGGTAAGTGGACAGTGTCTTAAAAATATAAGAAAACTACAGAAAAGATTGACGATTATAGTAAGTTCATGTTGCAATTTCCTCTGGCTGCCAATTGATAGGAAGTGGTAATTAGTTTTGGCTCCTCTGTGATAGGGAAGGAAGATGTCTGAAATAATATGATGTTCATGTTCTGTGGGGCCTTGTGTGCACATTCACATTACGTGAGAAATTGGCTACAACCTTGTGAGATGTACAGGGCAGATACTGTTATCACCATTTTGCAAGTGAAGAAATTCAGGAAGAACTGAAGTGAAATACCGAAGGCCACAGTGGTAGGGCCAGAAGCCCTCCAATTGGTACCCAATGAGTTTCCACTGCTCCTATCCCTTTGAAACAAAGGTTAGATAAAAGCACTAGGTTATCTATGAATTTTTAAAAAAATTTTATATGAATGTAATTTATCTAGGATCTTCTAATCTAATGGCAGAACAGAGATGTACTTCAATTGCCTTAGAACTGTAAGTACCTGAGACCTGTAAATGCAGGGCACCTGTGCATGCCAGTGTTGACCATTAAGATTTATTTTAAAACCTGCAGGCATTTCAAGTGCATCTCTTTAGTTTCATTTTTCCCTCCACTGCTACTGGGAGGGAGGTGATGCTCAATGTTGAGGGCAGGGGTGGGATCAGAGGGAAGAAAAGAGATTTTTGGAGACCACAAATGTGAGGGGTTTCCCAGGTGGCTAGGTGGTAAAGAATCTGCGTGCCAATGCAGGAGACACAGAAGACTCGGGTTTGACCACTGGGTCAGGAAGGTCTCCTGGAGAAGGAAATGGCAACCACTTCAATATTCTTGTCTGAAATTCTATGGACAGAGGAGCCTGGCAGACTACAGCCCATGGGGTTGCACAGAGTTAGAGATGACTGAGCACATAGGCACGCATGCAAGGGAGGCCACAGCGGTGCCTGTTGTGCTGGGGGCTGCATTTCACATGCTAAGTAGGCATTTTCACAAAAGCACACCTAGGTCTTAATGAAGAGGAGCATGAGGTAAGCCTTATCAGGGGGAAAAAAACCCTCACAGGAATAACATTAATGTTTGTTTTAATAGAAAAGCAGGAAATGTGTTTTGGGACCCATCCAAAAGACCTGCCCAGTAAAAGGAGTGAGAAATGGTGTCAGATTTGTAGGCTTATCTAGCTTTCCCCAAACAAGCATTGCATGTAAATACTGGTTTATTACTACTCACTCTAATTATATTAGTTAGATGATCTGGCACAACTGAGGACAAACAAAGATTTATATTCTCTCAGAAGTATCAGATGCAGGACAGTACACTGGCTAGAGTTTCTGTTAATATATCCCTCTCCCAAGAAGCTTGAGAACAGAGGTGGTCTCTTGCTGCTGAACACGTCTTAAGCCTACTGTGTGAAGGAGCATTCTGCTTAATCCAGCCCTGTCATAAATTCAGAAAGGATGGGGAAGCAGAGGTGAGGGGTAAGGGGGCATCATCATCATAATGTGCCATGAGGGGGCATTTTCTATGTGTAGGAGATCTGTGGAGGGATCTCACCACCCTATCCCTGTCCCCTGTGAATGAAAAATGTGGCCTGCCATATCATCAACCAAAGGACTTGAAAGTGGGCCTGAAGGAACTCAGGATGAAAACCAAGGGGCTGCCAAGCCCTGAGCCACCGTACCATCCCCAGTGGTGCACCTTGAGGGCACTCAGGATGGGAAAGAACAGGATACTGGCCTTCGATAGCTAAGGTGCATATCAAACGAATGATTTCAGTGAACCCAGACTCTTGCATTTTCCCATACAAAGAAAAGCACTAAATCCATTAACTTAAAATATCTGGTTTTCTTTAATTAACACTGATAATCTTTTGATGTTCCAACTACTAAGTCTTTCTAGCCAAAACCCCTATATATTCTGGCTCCTCCCTTACCTTTTTGGAGAAGTTCCTCAGAGCTATCCAAGAGGCTGCCTCCCCAGCTTGAGTCCTCACGTAGTAAGCCAAATAAACATAATTCTCAACTTTCAGGTTGTACAATTTTTTTTTTAGTCGACACCCTACTAATTTGATAAAAACACTAAACTGCCTTTGCCTCTCCTGTGACCTTTTGGCACCCAACTACATTGAATGGAAAGGGTGCCCAGTTGACATAGGAAAGGCACCAGGATTTTGACAGCCAGCGCATAAGGATTCCAGAGGGTACACACCTGTTAGCTGAACAAAGGCATTTCCCTGATCCAGGAAATAAAACATTGACTTTCACGTTCAGCTAATTCAACAAAATTCTGGCACAATCAGTTTGCACAGCCTGGAGTACTGTGAAATTGACTTGGTATATATATGCGTGCCAAATAATCAAAGCTAGGGAAGTGACTTTCTTAGTCACTTTCTTAGTCACCTTAGGAAAGGTCTTCTTAGTCTTTGCTGGGCAGTGTATATCATTTGACACATCTGCTGTTGTTTGGGGAAACTGAAGGTTGGGAATACCTTCTTGTGGAATTTGTAAGAGTAGGTTATATACCCTGAATGTTCAGTAGTATTGATGGCATACAGGAGGATTGCTACCTCAGTTAAAGTAATATGAGGTAAAAAGACTTAATTTGGGATCATCATGTTAGGGAATTGGCACCATAGTCTCACACAAAATTGTGTAAAGATGTGGCTCTCCAAATGAAGGTATTAATGTTAAAGTTTGGGTGTAGAAAGATGATAAGAGTTAACGTTCACACATTTTAAAAGAAAAGAAATAGGCTGTAAGATGCTTCCTTGGTGGCTTAGATGGTAAAAGAATCTGCCTGCACTGTAGGAGACCCGGGTTCAATCCTGCAGGATACCTGGGTTTGATCCCTGTGTCAGGCAGATCTCCTGGAGAGGGGAATGGCTACCCACTCCAGTATTTCTGCCTGGAGAAACCCCATGAACAGAGGAGCTTAGTGGGCTACAGCCCATGGGGTTGCAAAGAGTTGGACAGGACTAAAGGAACTAACACTTTCACTTTTTCATGGGCTAGAACTGAGTCAGTGGATTGCCTGGCTTACAAAGTTAATCATAACACTGGGGGCTAGGGTCAGTCTAGCGGATTTGAGCTGATTCAGGACCCCAAAGGGAAAAGATAACCACACCATGCTTATACCAGCATTCAGGCAATTCCCACTGCTTTGCTGGAAACAGGGTGCACTGGTTTTGCCTGGCTTCTAGATAGCTTATTCAGAACTAGTTTCCCAGCCTAGGTCCATGGCACTCTGGAGGTTCACAGAGACTGAAGGCAAGGTAGGCGTTAAACACCTATTACTACTGGTTTTCAGGGACCATGTGGATAATATCTAATGGTTCTCACTATGCAAAGCTGTTCACAACCATTACATCCTCAAGAGATACTAATTAAAGGTTTCATTCCCTCCCCATCTCATGTGTTACAAAATGCACGGGTTGAGGGTTAAATCTCTGGCCAGTGCACTGAGCAAAGAGAAATTCATAGAGACATGGAAAATGCAGTGTATGACGATTTTTAATGGAACTCTCTAATCAAACCTCTCAGAGTTATGCTCAGTAGTCAGTGACTAATAGGTTGTGGAGGAAAAGATTATATTCAATCTGCCTGTTAACTACAAGACTTTAATCAATTTCAGTGGAAAATGCTCTGAGGCAGAAAGAAATATAATAGGGCACTGACCTAATCTCTCAGAAGGCTCAGTGCCACTTTCTCTTTTCTCTCCAACTGGGGAGATACATTAGTTGAGACCATTCCTAAGTGTATTCTACATCAGTGCTGAGGAAGAAGAGGGCCCTTTTGCTCAATGAACCACACATTTCCTTAGCTACGAACTGCTGAAAGCTGACTCTCCCAATATAGTTGTATTTCATCACACCAGAGCATCTGGAGGGCCTCGTTGAGGGGTTGTGGCAAGCCCGGGGGCTCAAAGTTCTGCCCTCTTCTCTAAGAAAGCCAATAAAATCCTACCTCTAGCATACAGCATGATGAAAACAAAACACATCTTTGAGCCAGATTTGGACCATGGGTCACCAGTTTGTAACCTCTAGTCTAGACTGTAATTATTAGAGGATTTTAGAGAAAAGGGAGATTAATGGAGGCCAGAATGGTAAAAGCATGGTTTGCAGTAGTGCCGTTTGAATCGACCTTGGCAGGTGAGTAGGATTTCTCTTCTTCCAACTATTTTGTTTCATGTAAACATACTTTCGAAAGGCCTACAAACAACACCCCTCCCCACAAAATCACCATTCTCTATCTGCACATATCTATACCTCCATCAACTTAGAATCAGGAAAACATATCCTTTTTCCCACCTATGATATTTATCAAAGAAGGAGGGAAATTGATTTACCATCTTGCAACTCAAATTTATAAGGAAACTTTCCTGATTATCTTCTTCCTAAATGGGCTCTCCCCTCAACCACCCCCAACTGACTACTCTAGGACTTAATGTCTGTACCATTTATTTGGTTCACAGAAGAGACCTGCAATAAAATAGCAGATCTCTTCTTAAGATGGGATATATCAAGTCACAGGATGGACAGAAAAGCAAATAAAGTGGGATTGTTGGAAGACTGCTGAATTCAGGTTGTGGCTGTGTGAATGAGTTTTCTACTTATGAGCCAGGTGATCACTTAAAATCAGTTAGCTTCAGTCCCTTTCATATATAAAATGGACATAATAATTCCTACCTCTCTCATATTAACTGCTGCTGCTGCTAAATCGCTTCAGTTGTGTCCGACTCTGTGCGACCCCATAGACGGCAGCTCACCAGGCTCCCCCGTCCCTGGGATTCTCCAGGCAAGAACACTGGAGTCGATTGCCATTTCCTTCTCCAATGCATGAAAGTAAAAAGTGAAAGTGAAGTCGCTCAGTCATGTCCGACTCTTAGCGACCCCATGGACTGCAGCCCACCAGGCTCCTCCGTCCATGGGATTTTCCAGGCAAGAGTACTGGAGTGGGGGTGCCATTGCCTTCTCCATATTAACTGCTCAGTGTGTGCTAAATTGCTTCAGTCATGTCCGACTAGGCGATCCTATGGACTATAACCCGCCAGGCTCCTCTGTCCATGGGGATTCTCTCAGCAGGAATACTGGAGTGCGTTGCCATTTCCTTCTCCAGGGGATTTTCCCAACCCAGGGATCGAACCCAAGTCTCTTATTTCCCTGCATTGGCAAGCAGGTTCTTTACCACTAGTGCCATATAACTGCTGAGTAGCTCAACTCAGATAACATACGAGAGCCCTAACACAAGTGTAAAAGTAATGTCGTCATTATTATTCATCAATCCAGCCTGTGAGAATGGGTTGTTTAAAGTTCACTCTGGAAGAATGATCAATCTTTCTATTTACAAGTTGTAAAAAGCAACTCTCATTACATATTATTCCTTGTTCCTAGTAGCCTTGCATGGCAAGAATTTATAAGGAACACATTTTGAGCTGCACATGGGAGATAAAATTTATATAAAGAATATCTGACTATATTGTTCAGGCACCTCTTGAGAAATAATAATGAAGACCGAAGAGAGTAAGCAAATAAACACAAGTAAAGGCAAAGTAGCCAGTAATGCTGAATGAAAGGAAGGTGATTATCCAGGGGAATCCAGGCCAAAATACGTGTCATAGAACTATGAGCCCACAGATCTGAAGTCTTCATTGTGACTTAAGTAAATGTTTGGCTTGGGCATCTTCCTAGCAACCATTTACACATTCTTTTTCATTTTTCTTCCCTTCCCTTCCTTACTCCTACTGATTGGGTAGTGCAAATTAATGGTTAAGAATGGGAGACTTGGGTTTAGTCAGACCTTAGTTTAAGTCCCAGTTTTGCCATTTGCTTTTCTGAGTCTCAGGTATCTCATTTGTAAAATGGGATGATAATAGAAATTAAGGCACAGAGTCTCTCTAGTAGTGATCCATGCTCCCAAATGATCCTTTACCTCTTTCTCTTTTTTTCCCAGATGTTCAAGTTGGTTTTATTTTTTTTTGTTGTTTCATATATGATATTATACATGTTTCAAAGCCATTCTCCCAAATCATCCCACCCTCTCCCTCTCCCACAGAGTCCAAAAGACTGTTCTATACATCTTTACCTCTTTCAAAGTTACCCTGGCCAAACCCTCAGCAAAGATTTTAAAAAATGTATATTCTACACTAATGTGTAAATGACTTGTACTTTCTAGAGATATATGTAATTAAGGATAATGTCTAGGAGTATCAATGGCCAAGGGAATGGATCTATAGGAGTTTAATTTTATACAGTATGTGATAAACAGCAAGTAAAACATTTAGACCCTTCTGTAGTAGGAAGTTCTTGGAAGGTTTAGAAGATTATATAGCTTAATGAATAGCCATATACTAAAGCAAGTCTTATCTCAAATTTATTTTATTTTCCTAGCTCTTCCTCTATTTAAGTATAAACTCTTAACAATCTAAGTCAACAGGCATTTATCAGGTGCCTGTTGTGTGCCTGATATCATGTTAGGTGAAAGATATACAGTAACTGAGGATTAGTTTCTGTCTCCTTTTTAAGCAATATATGTATATGTGCATGCATGCCAAGTTGCTTCAGTTCTGTCCAACTCTTTGCAACCCTATGGACTGTAGCCCACTAGGCTCCTCTGCCCATGAGATTCTCCAGGTAAGAATACTGGAGTGGGTTGCCATGCCCTCCTCCAGGGGATCTTCCCGACCCTGGGATTGAACCCACATCTCCTGTGCCTCCTGCATTGCAGGCGGATTCTTTACCACTTTACCATAGCCACCAGGGAAGCCTGTGTGTATATATATATACACACGCACACACTTTCAACTGTTCAAGAGGAGTCCAGGGTGAATACTATAGTAGCAGAAGGTGATGTGAAGAAGTCTTATACCTTAAGCAAGTAAGAAGTATGTGAGTCTCCTTTTTTTCATCCTCAATGAGTATAAAATTGTACAACATGTTTCCTTCCTATTTCATAGTGTTCCTGCTAGGATCAAATGAGATAGTACACATAAAAGAGATTTGTTAACTACATACAAATATTAGATACTGACGAAGTTCTCATACTACGATGGGAAAAAGACTGTTCAAGCAAAAGCAACTGTGAATGAAAAATGTGACCTGCCATATTAGCAAACAAAGGGTGCCTTCAGTCAAGGCAGCCACCCCCAAGAGTGCACCTGAGGGGACTCAGGATAGGAAAGAACCGTATACCTGGCCTAGATAGCAGAGGTGCATATTTAAGGGACGATTTCACTCAGCCCAGACTCTTGCATCTTCCCATAGGCAGAAAAGTGCTAAATTCATAAACTGGAAGTATCTGGTATTCTTTAATTAACAGCAATCTTTTGACAGCAATCTTTTTGTTGGAAAATTCCTATATATCCTGGTTCCTCCCTTACCTCTTCAGAGCAATTCGTCAAAGCTATCTGAGAGGCTGCTTTCCAGGTTTTAGTCCTCAGAAATTTTGCCAAAAAAAAAACACACATCATTCTCAATTTTTAGGTTGTGCATTTTTTCAGTCGACACAATCCACTGCAAGATGGAGAAACTGCCCAGAGGAATGAAACAGATGAGCTCTAGGGCCTTTCACCAAAATGCACTACCTGATATCAACAGTATCTCGAGCAAACAGGGAAGGAAGATCCTTTTACCCTACTATCCTTGGGTTGTTGTGAGGATGAAATAAAATTGTAATTAAGATCCTTAGTACCAAGACTGGCAGATGGAATGATCATCCTCTTTTGCTATTGTATTATTGGTGCTAGCAGGAAATAATTTACATACAATAGCTTAAGCTAAGGTCATGCCTTTCAGAGCTCTGGAGTGAGAAATGAAAGCACTAGTAAATTTTCATCGCAAAGCCTGCCAAGTAACCTGTAAGAATTCTCCAAAGCCAGTAAGTAACCTATATTTCAGCAGACAGGAGTCCTCCCCCTCGCAGCTGATTGTTACATGTACTACAGGTATGAAATTAAAATAATGTTCAGTTCTGCACAACAAAAAGGACTAAAAACTTCACTGCTGTCAGTTTCAATGCTTATTAATGGAGATGAATGTAGAGAGAATATTGTTTTGCCTAACATAATACTAAAAATCCAGTATAAAATCCTACCTTGATTTGGATAGGCTAATAAAATATATATGAGAGCAGAAAATTACTTCTAAAATATTCTCCTACTGAGCCTGCCGAATTTATAGAATCCACATTTAGAGAAGACACTGTTAGGTAGGTAGAACAAGGAAAAGGAGTCCAAAATGGTGGTGGCCACAGACAAGGAAGGGAAAAGCCCGTGAAAATGAAACAAAAGAAGGTCGGAGGACCGGAGTGAGGACCTCAGATAAAACAAACAACACTCCTGGCTGGCCCAATTTACATAGGACAGGCCTAGGGAGAGATAAACATATAAATAGAGAATAGAGGAGCCAGAGCCATCTCTCTCTCTCTCTCCCTCTCTCTCTCTTGCGCGCGCACTGGGGAGCTCTTCTCCTCCTCGTCTCTTTAGATCGACGTGCCCTCACGCCTGAAAGATGGATTTTCCTGCTATCTTTTAAATAAAATAGAGCTGTAACACTGATTTGTCTAAGAGCTATAACACGGTCCACTGGAGACCTGAGAGCTATAACACGGTCTATCCAAGACCTGAGAGCTGTGACACGCCGAGGGGGCTTTAATGTCCGTCACTCCAAATCTTTGTTGTGACGAGACAAAAAATCGAGGAACATACACTCACGTGACAACACCATTCCTAATCTCACATAAATAAATTTATACTGACAAAAACAATAAAAGTGCAGACTTCTTAACCTTACAGTCAGGTATTATGTTTTAACTTAAATAATCCAGTTCCAATATACATTTATAATGTCATTTTCCACTACTAACTTTTTATCCTAATATTCTTCAGAAAGGTTTTTTCTCCACCAGGATGTCCACATATTATTCACTGAGGGCACAACTAGTGTAAATCTCAGGGCCTATCTATTTGTTTCAATGGTAACTTGTGTGATTAAACTCTCAAATTTTTTTGTGTTTTTAATTCAGAGTGGTATCTCATATCCTTCAGAACTCTAAGGAACTCTAGAATGGATTCATGGATCTATCTGAGAAACACCAACATGAGAAAGTGAAATCTTATTTTATAATGCCTTCTGATAATGCATTGCCATTTTATGGAGTTTGACTTTATTTTTTATTTAGTTTTCAAACAATTATTAAAAGATTTTTTTCTATTCTTTTTCAAATTCTTTTTCCATTTAGGTTATTACAGATTATTGAGCAGAGTTCCCTATGCTATACAGTAGGTCCTTGCTGTTTATCTATTTTAAATATACCAGTGTGTACACGTCCATTCCAAACTTCTAGTCTATCTCTTCTCCCATATCCTTTCCCACTGGTAACCATAAATTCATTTTCTAAGTCTGGGAGTCTGTTTCTGTTTTGTAGTTAAATTCACTTGCATCATTTATTTTAGATTCCCCATATAAGTGACATAATATGATACACAATGGAATATTGTTCAGCCATAAAAAGAATGAAATAATACCATTGGCAGCAATATGGATGGATCTGGAGATTGTCATACTAAAGTGGAGTGAGTCAGACAGAGAAAGACAAATACCATATGCACTGCCATTTTAAAAGATAAGCACTGGTAAAAGAATTCAACATTAGTATGAGTGAATACTCAGAAGGATTATTACCAGTTTGATATAGGAAAATGTTTCTTAAACTTAAGAATTTATAGATTTCCAGGAATACATTTGGTGTTGCCATATGTTGCCACATTTGGTGTTGGAGAAGACTCTTGAGAGTCCCTTGGACTGCAAGGAGATCCAACCAGTCAATCCTAAAGAAAATCAGTCCTGAATATTCATTGGAAGGATTGATACTGAAGCTGAAACCAATACTTTGGCCACCTGATGAGAAGAACTGATTCACTGGAAAAGACCCTGATGCTGGGAAAGATTGAAGGTGGGAGGAGAATGGGACAACAGAGGATGAGGTACTTGGATGGCATCACTGACTTGATGGGCATGAGTTTGAGCAAGCTCCGGGAGTTGGTGATGGACTGGGAAGCCTGGTGTGCTGCAGTCCATGGGGTCACAAGGAGTTGGACATGACTGAGCAACTGAACTAAACTGAGGAATACACTTACTAATACTCAAATGGTGATAGACCACAATATGAGAAGCAGTGGTGCTTTTCTAGCTTCTCAGTGATTTGATACAATGTATTAGATCCTAATGGAAGGATTCTGGCTCCCCTGACTCTAAGAGTATCTTAGGAAATTCTTAGTTGTTTCTTAGTTGATAACATCTGCAGTTGACATAAATATTTTGAACACTATTTTTCTAGTGATGTGAATAAATCCACTTTCTTTATGTAAAAGTCTAATATTTATACTTACAGTTGCCATAAAAAGGGCTTCCCAGGTGGCACTAGCGGTAAAGAACCCACCTGCCAATGCAGGAGATGTAAGAGATGCGGGTTCAATCTCTGGGTTGGAAAGATCCCTTGGTGGAGGGCATGGCAACCTGCTCCTTTATACTTGCCTGGAAAATTCCAAGGATTGAGGAGAGTCCATGGGGTCACAGAGAGTCGAACATGACTAAGCACACATATGCAAATGCCATAAAAAAGTGAAAAGGCATTAAAAACCAGTTCATAGGCATGGAATGCAAATGATTATGATTATCCTTATAAAAATCTCATAGCAGATTGGCCATGAATTGATACAACAGTTATTAAAATTGGGTGATATGAACATGAGGGCATATGATACTGTTCTCTCTGCTTTATTCATATATAACATTTTCCATGAGAAAAAAAAAATGACCTAGTAGCTAAATGACTATGGCAAGGGGCTCTGTGAAAAAATATTATGGAAGATATTATATCACCACAGATAGAACGTAAGGGAAATCGGCTTTGACCTTGCACTAACGGCCAGTGTCCTTAGATAGCCAGCCTTGTGCTTCTATTATATGACAATAATGCTGGGTTTTAGTGTTCAAAGAATAATCAAGATCACTTGATGCCAGAAGACAAATTATCGGACCAATTCAGAATATTGTTCTAATGAGTACTGTGTGGCACTCTTTAAAAAGGCTACTTCTTCCTAAGTTACAATTTATATTATTGAATTTATACAAAATGACATATTTTTCTGTTAAGCCTAGGCAAAGGTTCATGTTACCTGCAGATACTCTGAACCACCTATGTCATATTTGTTCATATCTTAGCAGGAATTCTGTGCCTGGGCGTTAGGTTTTGTCTTTGTATTAGAGATGCCTCCTTTATTATCTATGACTTTTAGTGACAGTCTCATTGACTAGGGCTTTTTTATTAAACCACTAGCAACAGTAAATTCGGTTAACACAAGAGGTGCCATTGAAGAGCTTAATAGTAAACTATACCTGAGAAAAGCCCATAGTAGTTCACACAAAAACTAACTCCAAGTTTGAATAGGTTGACACAGTTTGTGCAGTAATGCTTTCACCAGGAGATATGGATACCGTTTGTAATTTGAAGACTTGAGCATCGTCTTGCGTTCTAAATACTATTGAGAAACAAGTTTGCAACAACATAATACATGTAATGCGTTATTCTAGATTGAGATAAGGTGTAAGTCATTTGTTTGGGACTTACAGATAGTCAGGATCATGTATTTGATTCATTCAGGGCCAGTTGTTTATTTGCTTCAAGAAAGAACACAAACTTATTGGCATCAGAATCCCAGGAATCTGATTTTATGACATGGAATTCATCAAAAGACTCAAAAGGAAACACTGAAATGGAAAATTCCTTCTGTTCAAGATTAAAGACTAGAATCTGAAGTTACCAGTCATCTCTGGTAGTAAATTACAGAGTTGCCTGTTAGACAACTTTTTTTTATAATAGGGCCTGGTGTAATAAAAAGAAAACAGACTCTGAGTCAGAAAACCTGAGTTCTAGTTTGCACTCAGTCATTTAATCCCATCTTTACGGTTAGAGGATTACAGAATTAAGCGATTCTGTTACTTACAACTGTAAACAGCAGGCAGTGAGGATGAGTCCAAAAGATAGCATTTTACTGAAACAAAGCTATTCCCAGTTAATACCTCTGTATTTCATAGCAGTGTGCAACTGCAGAAATACCAAAGAAGCTGAAGGAATTCAAATCAAGGGGGAAAACAATACAGCTTTCTATGCTATGCATAATAATTACCAAACTGATAAAAGTAGCTTGGTTTTTGCAGAATCAAATAAACCAGAATGAGTGAAACTGAAGGGAAGTGACTTAGCAAGATGTCCCAAGGGAAGGGACAGAGCTAGAGACACCAGTGATGTCCTTCTACAGGGAATATTAAATAACAGTGTGACTGAATATCTCCAGCTCTCCACCTTCAGGGCACATGGTAGGATTGCCCTTCTCAGCTTCCAATTGGTCTCTGATCAAGGATGATCAATGGTATATGAAAAAAATGACATGTGCCATATTCAAAAATAAGATTTAATTGGTAGCCCAGTGTGAGACCCCCCAGAGCTTTCTTTCTTTCCCTCTGCCACAATGATCAGTAGTGTCCCAGATGGCAGCTGTTCCCTCTGGGTCCTAGATTGAGTACCACACAATGTCCCACAGATGACCCATGATGGACTTACAGTATGAACAAAAAATAAACTTTTGTTATTTTAAACCACTGAGATGTTGGGAGTTGTTTGCTATAGCAACATAACTTATCCTATGCTGACTGAAGAGATGGCAGTTATGAGGTCAAGCACTTTACCAAACAGAAGGCAAAAATAACTTGACTGATGGGCCTCAGTAAGGGCTTTGGCCCTACTCAGAGATTTGTGCCCTCAGATATTATAAGGTTCTGTTATGCATATAAACAAAAGTATGTCACTGTTACTGGCAGCTAACAGAGAATGTGAAAAATAAAGAGGACAGTTCAGGACAGAGCAGACTCAGGGGACTGGTAACTTGATATAAATCCTTCCTCTCATTCTGTTCCAAGTAAATAGGGACTGAAAGTCATAAGGTTCTTCAATGGCCTGTCCAGGATAACTGGCCCTAGGCCAGTTTGAAGCCAGCAGGTGCCCTTCATAATACAGTTGGCACCTACAATTTTTAGTCTATTTAGTAGCAGAGTGGTAAAAAGCTGAACAAACAAGGAAAGGAGAACTATCATTTTACCATCTGAGGTTCTTAAAGGAGACCAGGCTGAGAACAGTGTTACAAACTTTAGGGGATGAATTTTAAAACTATATCCCTATGTAATTTAAGGCTACCTCAGTTCAGTTCAGTTCAGTTGCTCAGTTGCGTCCGACTCTTTGCGACCCCATGAATCGCAGCACGCCAGGCCTCCCTGTCCATCACCAACTCCCGGAGTTCACTCAGACTCACGTCCATCGAGTCAGTGATGCCATCCAGCCATCTCATCCTCTGTCGTCCCCTTCTCCTCCTGCCCCCAATCCCTCCCAGCATCAGAGTCTTTTCCAATGAGTCAACTCTTCGCATGAGGTGGCCAAAGTACTAGACTTCGCCTAAATTATTTTTTCTTAAAGACTCTTAGGATCACTGATCCTGCCCTAACCAGAACTACTCATAGGTATAGGGCTACTCCTAGGCTAATGAACAGCACTACAGAAAGCTGAGGCAGTAATTGTCTCTGTCCATTCACAACACCTTAAACAGGGGCTGGGGATGCACCACAGTGGTATGAGAACTGTTGTTGTCTTAGTTGCTAAGTCGTGTCTGACTCTTTTGCGACCCATGGACTGTAGACTGCCAGGCTCCTCTGTCCATGGGATTTCCCAGGGAAGAACTCTGGAGTGGGTTGCCATTTCCTTCTCCAGGGGGTCTTCCCAACCAAGGGATTGAACATTTTCTGCCATCTTCTGCCAACAGCTACAATTTACTGAGCACATATAACAATCAGGTACTTTATGAACATTACAGCTAACCCTCATCATCATATGCGGTAAGTATTATACTTTTTGAATGAGGAGACTGAAGAATGTCAAGAGGGTGCAGAAGCCAAGGTGAGGCAGAGAGTCTAGAAGGAGAAGTGCTACTGAGTAAGACGCTACTGGTAGTTCAATGAGGATAGGGACTGAGAAGAAGCAATTGAATTTGGTGATTAGGAAGTGACCTTTAAGAAATCAGTCCTAGTGAATTTGTTGGGGAAAAAGCCAAAGACCAAGAGCTGAACAATAAAATGGGTGGCAGAAAAAGATACGCATTAACTGCAGACTATTTTTTCATAAACTCTGGTACTTCACATACAACTTACTTTTATGCATGTACATCTCATCAAAGCTATGGATCTTTTCCCCAGAAAAATAGATATGCATACCTAATTTTACACACAATTTCAGGGCACTTATAGACCCACCTGAAACCCATTTAGAAACCCCATCTTAGGAATGAATGATATATATTAAATTCAAGATGGTGGGGATGGGACTGGAAGTGATATACAGGTGGTTTCAACTGCATTGGTAGTATTTTATTTCTTAAGCTGGGTGATGGTCATATATTCATTATGTTTATTACATTATTGATTGATTTGATTTGATTTAGTCGCTCAGTCGTGTCCGACTCTTTGCGACCCCATGGCCTATAGCCTACCAGGCTCCTCTGTCCATGGGATTTTCCAGGCAAGAGTACTGGAGTGGATTGCCATTTCCTTCTCCAGAGAATCTTCCAGACCCAGGGATCGAATCCGGGTCTCCCGCATTGTAGGCAGACGCTTTACCGTGTGAGCCACCAGGGAAGCCTTACATTATTATATATGTTTATTATATTATTTGAATATATATATATAGGATTGGCCAAAAAGTCCATTCAGACTTTCCCCAAACCTGAATGGACTTTTTGGCCAACCCAGCATCACATTTCTGTTGCCTAAAATATTTCATAATAATTTTTTTAAAGAGGAAAAAATGAGTACATAACAGAACATCGCTGTTTGTAGGAAATATACACTAAAGTATTTGGGAGTGATGTGGTATCAGATGCGCAACTTGGTCCTCAAATGGTTGAAGAAAAAACAATTTGTAGCATACTTGAAGCTTTCTGTAATTCTGAACATGTTTCAAAAACTGAAAAAAACAGTAAAAGACACAACACAAAAAAAAAGAAAAAAATGATTAACAAAAATGTTAATGAATATATATTCTCACAGGTATATGGGAGGGCATAATGAAACTTACAGAGAAATGTACACACAGAAATGCATAGGGAGATCCTTTAAAACAGACAAAGGAAGTGCTATCAATTTGGCTCTATAGTACAATGTTTTATGTCAGAGCCCTCTTTTCCTTGCTGACTTAAAATTAAACTCTGCCTCAGTTGACGGAGAAGCAGCCGTCTCTCTGAGCACCTCTGATTATCACAGTCGTTAGGGAAAGTGGGAGCCACAAGCTAGTCTCAGGGATTCGAGACTGGAAAGCACAGGCTGAGGGCTCAAGAGAGGTGCTGGACATTAAACCAGAGAAAGCTTACAGATCTCTTACAACTTGACCACTGTGCCTCCAATCCTTCAGGTAGTCTGGTAGGAAGAGATTTGGGGGTAGAGGGAGAAGTACGACTCCACTTGTAATGGAACAGGCATCTGGGTGATGGTACAGCTAGTTGAACAGGGGAAGGATAAAGTGGTGATTTAGGAGAAGATAGTGAGGGACAGGAAGGCCTGGTGTGCTGCAGTCCATGGGGTCACAAAGAGTCGGACCTGACTTGGCAAGTGAACAACAATAAAATAGAAGGCAAGAAAGTAAAGGCAAAGACTGGGGTTAAAGCTAGAGTGTTAGTTTTTACAATAAAAAAGAGACCAATAGAAAGAACAGACTCTTGGTCTGCTGGTCTTGATTTTCTCCATCAACTGACTCCCAGTTATACTCTTGGTATATGTATGTGTATTTATGTTTGATGTGTAAGATGTAGGGAGTTTTATGCATGGGCACTTGTCTGACATAAGAAAAGTGGGCAAAAGACCCACTGATCATGTCAATATTTCCCTCAAATAACAATCAATAACAGTGCTTTATAGCCAAAGTCTTCTCTCTGCTTCACTTTTAAGACCTCCATAACCTAACCGTGCTCCAGCTTTACATAATCATTTCCCTCTACTCTTGTGCTTTAGCCAGGAATGTCTTCTTCCATTCAGTCGTATTCATTCTTGCTAGGGTTGCAGTGTATAACTGTTCATACGGTTCACTACAAAAGGAAATTGACTGAGGGACCATGTGGGAGCTGAAATCCACACTGCTTGCTGCTCACCAAGGAGTGAGTCACAGCAAGGAGCTCTGACTGCCGGGACAAAAGTGTGCCTTTTTTCAAATTTCCTCAAGGATGCTTCACGTTAATACCTCTTCTATGCTTTTGCTCATGCTCTGATCAGCTTGTCTCTCTGATATTTAGTAGGACTACATTTAAAAATCAAAGATAGGGACTTTGCTGGTGGCCTAGTGGTTAAGACTCCACACTCTGAATGCATGGGGTATAGGTTCAATCCCTGGTTGAGGAACTAAGATCCCATATATTGCACAGTGTGACCAAAATGAAAAAAAAATCAAAGATAAAATGATCTGTCCTGATAAATACAAGTACATTTATAGAGTCCTAGAGACAAAACAGAGAAGGCAATGGCACCCCACTCCAGTACTCTTGCCTGGAAAATCCCATGGATGGAGGAGCCTGGTAGGCTGCAGTCCATGGGGTCACTAAGAGTCGGATATGACTGAGTGACTTCACTTTCACTTTTCACTTTCATGCATTGGAGAAGGAAATGGCAACCCACTCCAGTGTTCTTGCCTGGAGAATCCCAGGGACGGGGGAGCCTGGTGGGCTGCCGTCTATGGGGTTGCACAGAGTCGGACACGACTGAAGTGACTTAGTAGCAGCAGCAGCAACAGAGACAAAATCTTGAAATCTCAGAGATATCCTGGAAAAATCTAGAATATTTTAAATAAATAAATCTCTACATTTATAATGTATATTGAGTCCTTCAAAGTCTAGCACAAATTTTGCTTCTGTGAAAGTTTCTCAAACTACAGTCCTTATTGACCTCTTCCTTCTTCCACCTTCTAGAACACTTCATTCTGATCCATGATGTTTAATGCTGGATTATCCTATAATCCAGTGTTTTTAAATAGTGGTAGTATTTCAACAGTTCCACATCTGATTTTAATTTCACTTAAAAATATATGTTAAACTATTTTAAGACTGTAATAAAACACAGCATGTCCCATTCAAATGGGTTCCACACCAAACATTCACACATCAGAAACCACCACTAATTGTGCCAATGTGTGCTGCCAAGTTAACAATGTGTATTTAGGTAAGAAAGAGAGAATGAAAGTGAGAGGAGAGGGTAGTATATGTATACTTAGAAATACAGATTTTACTGCCTTGTCCTTTTCACTGAAGAGCATCCTGAGTTGACAATCCAAACAATTAAGCAAAAAACCACTACTTATTTCAGTACATTAGACTTTTATCCAGGCAGGAATAAACTGGAAATTAAGACTTCCATAGTCTTCAATTTCAGATTTTATATATTTTTTCATTCTCTTCCTTCTTACTTACTTTACAAATAAATAAATATTAAAAACTTTGACTTATTAGCAAAACACTCACTTTGGTCTGGCTTTTATGTTGGAGGGGAGAAGGCAATGGCACCCCACTCCAGTACTCTTGCCTGGAAAATCCCATGGATGGAGAAGCCTGGTAGCCTGCAGTCCATGGGGTCGCTGAGGGTCAGACACAACTGAGCGACTTCACTTCACCTCACTTTATGTTGGAGGAGTCATAAAAGATTTTGTTTGGGGAGAAAAGGGTCTACAGCTGTAAATTTTGAAAAGAGCTCTAATCTTTGTCATCATTATCAGCATCTACACCAACATTTTTATCTATGAGCATGCTCTAGGTATATAGATGCTGGTAAGTATGCAATTTAATCTTATCACCAAGGCAAGGACACATAAATCTTATAAATCTCAAGTTGATCCCCATTCTCAAGGGATTTGCTACAATCACAAAAAGAATTTAGATTCTAGGCATTTTAGATTTTCTCTGCCAACCCCTCTTCCCTTTGGGTGAGGGAAAACAGTCACAAAGCTTTACAGAGCAAAGGAGAAATACTGCTTAACTTTGCTTCTGTCCCCTAGAGAAAATCTGTCTCCCAAAGGACTGACTCAGCCTGTTGGCCAGAAATCCCAGACATTTATGGGAAAGCCTGGTCTCTCTGAGTTAGAATTTTAGGGCCAGGGAAATTTCCACTGAAGAGTACCAACTCCCCTCAGTAAGAGCAACCAGATTGAAAGATAATGGTGAACTAGCCCTATTGTTGTTAGACTAAGGGGAAGAGGGACTTCAAAGATATCTGAAGAGGTCTCTTCAGACACAATATTTAGTGGATACCCTGATCTCTACAGGATGTCACAAAGGTAGGGCAGCAGAGATAGAAATGGCTTTGGAGAACTGGAACAAAAATAACAATTCTAATGCTTTTTCTCCCTCTAGGAAGCTTGAAATACAAACTCAACACATAATTAAGCAATTTTCTCTAAAACATCCCCAAATGGGCTCACCACTCTTTTTTAGTACAGAGACAGTCACAGTGAGTGATGGGAACAGAATAACAACAACAGTAACCATTTTACAGCTAATAATACAGTTAGTGATTTGTCCTCAGGCCATAGTTAATGATGGCATCTTTATCAGAACAGAGGAACATTTGGCTCCAAATATGGAGGTTTCCCAGGTGGCGCTAGTGGTAAAGAACCTGCCTGCCAATGCAGGACACATAAGAGATGCAGGTTCAATTCCTGGGTCGGCAAGATCCCCTGGAGGAGGGCGTGGCAACCCACTCCAGTATTCTAGCCTGGAGAATCCCCATGGACAGAGGAACCTGGCTGGCTATTGCTCATAGGATTGCACAGAGTCGGATACAACACAAATGACGTAGCACACGTGCACATGGAGCTCTGTATTTTTCAAACCACACTATCAGGTAATAGACCTCCAGACATAAAACATGGAATCCCCAAAAAGCTGGAGGAAAGACACATACTTCATGGCCTCCCTAAATTTTATTTACTTTTTAAATTAATTTTTATTGTAAGCTAGTTGCTTTACAGGGCTTCCCTTGTGTCTCAGCTGGTAAAGAATTTGCCTGCAATGCAGGAGACCTGGGTTCAATCCCTGGGTTGGGAAGATCCCCTGGAGAAGGGAAAGGGTTGCTTTACAGTGTTGTGTTAGTTTCTGCGGTACAGTAAAGTGAATCAACTAACATATACACATTGTTGTTGTAATGTAGTTCAGTCATGTCTGACTCTTTGGGACTCCATGGACTGTAGCCTACTATGCTCCTGTGTTCATGGAATTTTCAGCAAGAATACCAGTGTGGGTTCCCATTTCCTCCTCCAGGGGATCTTCCTGACCCAGGGATCAAAGCCATGTCTCTGGCAGTGGCAGGAAGGTCCTTTACCACTGCGCCACCTGGGAAACCTGTAACGTATTCACATATCCCGTCTTTTTTTGGATTTTCTTCCCATTTAGATCACCACAGGGCACTGAGTAGAGTTCCCTGAACTATACAGTAGTCGCCTAAGTTTTATAAATCTGGAAGGGACAGATATGTGCCACAGGAGTGAGCCCTCTGGGCATAAGGAGGAACAAAGACACAGAATAGGTGACCAGCAGTAACTTATAACGTCTACTACACTCCATCCAGAGAAATACACCTTGTGTATCCTGTGCTCATGCTCAGTTGTGTCCAAAGGAAATAAAATAATTATTTTGAAGAGACATATGCTCTCTTATGTTAACAGCAGCGTTTTTCACAACAGCCAAGTTGTGTGCATATTTGTTGTTTAGTCGCTAAGTCATGCCTGACTCTTTTGAGACCCCATGGACTTTAGCCCGCCAGGCTCTTCTCTCTGTTCATGAGATGTCCCAGGCAAGAATACTGGACTGGGTTGCCATTTCCTTCTCCAGGGGATCTTCCCGACCCAGGGATCGAACCTGTGCCTCCTACACTGGCAAGCAGATCCTTTACGACTGAGCCACCAGGGAAGTAGTCCACACCTTCAGTGCAAGCAGCTAAATGCTCCAAGGAGCCATGAGACAGCAAGAGTGCAGGACATGTCTGGTCCTTTCTTGTTCCTCCAGCCTCATCTCACACGGTGTTCTGACTCTTTCCCTGTGCTTTCCCCTCTGTGTCCCAGCCACACTGGCTTGGTGCTTGCCATGGTCCTTCAAACACCAGGACGGCCACAGTGTTTAACACATAGAAGACACTAAATACATATTTGTTGAAGGAAGGAAAGAGGGAAAAACAGAGTGGGAGACAGAAGGCTAGAAAGAAGGGGGGACTTCTGGAAAATACTCACTAAAGTGGGCCTTAAGGGGAGAATGCTAAGTCCATCTTCAGAGACAGGAGGAAGGAAGGGATGAGAAAAGAAGGGTGTTTCAGTCAGAAGGAAGAGTAGGGGTGACTATGCATGGCATGTTGAGCCAACATCAAAAGCGTAACATGGTCTAAACATCAGCATGAGGACAATAACCGGAGACAGATGAGTAGGCAGGGCCAGATGCTGATGGGTGTGGGGAGCTTGGGGTGGCATGACCGGATCTGTGTTTTAGAACAGGCCCCTTGCTTGCAGAGAGGGTGGAGATCAGGAGAAAGGGGGTGGGAGGCAGGGGAAGACTGAAACCAGAAGGACAGTCAGGTCTACTTTGGAGTCTAGATAAGAGATGAGAAAATGCCTGAATTAGAGAGACAGTCCAGTAGAGTGGGTTTCAACCCCAAATCTGCCATTTGCTGGATTTGTGATCTTAGATAAATCAGTTAATCCCTCTGAGCTGAGCATTCACCTTATATATTGGGTTGGCCAAAAAGTTTGTTTGGGTTTTTATGTATGATGGTATAGAAAAACCTGAATGAACTTTTTGGCTAACCCAATATTTCTCAAGGTAGTCCTGAGTTGCTAATAAATTAATACTGAGAAAGTGCTAGTAATGACATGTCATTATTAAAGTTGTAGAAGAGGGAAAAGCCACTTCCCATTGGCACCAGTGGTAAAGCACCCGCCTGCCAATGCAGGAGATATTGAAGAGATGCAGGTTCAAACCCTGGGTGGGGAAGATCCCCTGGAGGAGGGTATGGCAGCCCACCCCAGTATTCTTGCCTGGAGAATCCCATGGACAGAGGACCCTCTTTGGCTACAGTCCATGGGGTTGCAGAGTCAGACACGACTGAAGCAACTTAGTACACACACAGAAGAGGGGAAAAAGAGCTGAGAGGGGACAAGTGAGAAATATTACCATCTTTAGACAGAAAATTTAGAAAGTGAGACTCTTCTCTGACATTTCCCTTTTTCTCATCTTGTCATGAATCAGTTGTCAAAACTGGGAAACACTGAAAAATTTTTCCTCAGCATTGAAAGAAATAGAGAATACTTGTAGGGGGAAAGAGTGAGGATTTAGCATCTTGTGAATGGTATAACTTGCACATAAACTCTCTCTTTTAATCACTCAACCTTCTAAGGCAGAAGGTATTATTATCCCTTTTGTACTGATGAGAAAATTGAGTCTCAGAGAGGTAAAATGAGTTGCCCTAAATCACAGAGGGCAGGGGCAGCATTCAAACATAAGTCTGATTCCAGAGTTCTTTCTCTTGAACATTATCCCACTGAACAAAGTTCTTATTTTTCCATCAGAGCATTGTTATTAGAGTCAACATTCATAATTGTTTAAGATAGATAAGGACAAGGTAGTTGTTACAGGCCATTAGGAGTAGATCTGTTTACTCACTTGAAAGGCATCTGTCATTTACTTCCTATATGCTTGGCAGTATCCTGGACATTATAATTTGAAGAGGGGAACATGACATATAAGCATAGAAATTTCACAGTCACATGGTAGATGCCACCAAAGGGGCCTAAAGAACTTTGGAAGCACAGGGCAAGGAAGAATAAATTCTTTCTGAAGAGGTCTGGAACTGTTTTACAGAGAAAATGACATTTTTTCTTGGTTTTAAAGGTTGAGCAGGAGTTTACTAGGAAGAGAATGTGTAAATGGTGGAAAAAGCTATTTCATGTGGAGACAATAATAAAATGTGAAAGAACAAATGTGAAATAAAATGTGAAAGCAAGTGGCTTGACAATGGAGACAAGTTCAGTCTCAATGAAGTGTAATGTATACTATGAGTTTGAGAAGGAGAGGTGGCAGGAAAAAAACACTTAGACATGAAGCTGGAAAGGTAGTTTGGGCCAGAAAATGAAGGCCATTAATGTGTCAAGTCAAGGAGTATGTATATTAATCCTGGAAGAAAACAGAAGCAAAACTTAAATCTGGAAATAACATAACTGGGTTTGTTGTTAACAAAATAACTCTGGTGCAGGGTAGAGATTAGAATGGAGTCAGGAGGTAGAAAAACTAGTTACGAGGTTATTTATATACGATGATGAGATTTGAGGCCACTAGGATATGACTAGGACACTAGATGATGCAGGTTTTTGGTAAAACTAACGGAACTTGACAGAGATGGAGATAATGAGGGTCGGTGCCTGATTCTATATTCTATAGTTTCTCACTTGAAACTGGGTGGATTATGATGACACTGAACAAATACAAAAAAGATAGCAGGTTGGAGTGCCGTGATAAGGACTAGAAAATAATTTCATTTTTGGATATACTGTGTTTTGGGGTAATACAACACAATTAGAGCTGGCATTGGTTGAGTGCTTAGACTAAGCTCTAGGCACCATTTTAAGTGCTTTGTCTGTATCCACTAAATGAGATATAGGTACAAGGGCTTAGCTGTCATTGTTCAGTCACTCAGTCATGTCTGACTGTTTTGCAATCCTGTGGACTGCAAGCTTCCAGGCTCCTCTGCCCATGGGATTCTCCAGGGAAGAATACTGGAGTGGGTTGCCATTTCCTTCTCCAGGGCATCCTCCTGACCCAGGGATCAAGCCTGTGTCTCCTGCATCTCCTGAATTGGCAGGTGAATTCTTTACCATTGAGTGACCAGGGAAGCCCACAAGGACTTAATAGGTAACTGGAAATAAAAGTTTGGAGCTACAAAGAAACACCTGGCCTGAAAATTCAAATTTGATAGTCATCGATGTATAGGAGGCATAGTTAGAACTGTTGGAGCAAGAAGAAAGAAAGGATAACAGTACTGAGTAAAACCAGCATTTTATGAGCAGGGAGTGATGAAGACTATGAGTTTTGTGATGGCAAAGATCATGCCTGACTTGTTAACCACTGTGTCACCAGAGCATGGTATACTAGTGAGAATACAGTGGCTGCTCAATAAATAAATATTGAATGAATACAATAAAAATATCAGAGTGAATTTCCTGGTAGTCCAGTGGTTAGGACTCTGTGCTTTCACTGCCAATGGCGAGAGTTCAATCCCTGGTCCTGCAAGCCACGGCACAGTGTCCACTTCCTCCCACCAAAAAAAAACAGACAAGTGTAATGAGAAACAATGAAGCATCATGACTCAGAAGACAAAAGGGGAAAGGTTGTTTGAAAATGATTAGAAAATGCCAAGCACTACATTAAACAAGTCAGATAGAATGGGGACTACAATGAAATTTTTGGGCTAGGCAGTTAGGTATCTATTAGTAACTCAAAAGAGGAGAATTTTGGTAGAATGGCCTCATTCCAGACTGTAATAGGCTTAAGGGTAAATGGCTGTTGAAGAAGAGTAGACAGTGACCAGGAATTTGGCAGTAATGTGATTGAGGGAGTTAGAGTTACAGAGGGAAATGAAGCCATGTATTTAAAATTTTTATTTGTTTTTATAATGGAAGAGATTTCTTTTTTTAAACTTTTCTTTGTGCTTTTATTATTGTAAAGTCATGAAAAACTGAAAGTAGTTTCAGTTTATTACTTTAATATTAGTATTTGCCCCCCCCAATAAGCTAAATAAGATATAACTTTTGCTTTGCTTTTTATTTATTTTTTTTAATTATACATTTATTTATTTTAACTGGAGGTTAATTCAATATTGTTTGTAGAAGAAAAAAAATTCCTAGGAGAGGGATAAATTACAGATGGTAAAAAAGTACATAACTGTTCTTTGTTGATTTCCCCATCACTGTAGTCCTTTGGACATGCTTATTGGTCTGTATTTATATTTAGCTAGACTTTAAAACAAGTTAGAGCCCTATGATATGCCCCACTGGGATATTTGGTCAGCTTAAAAGGACTTCATAGTTTAATACAGCATGGTGTTTTCCTAATATCTTCTTCTATATGTGTATGTCTTGTCATTTACACAGGATAGGACAAGTCTATACTCCAAGCATGGTGGTGAAATCACAGAATTATGCATAAATGGAAGCAAGCAAAACTCAATATGTATTGATAACTGAGGTCAATCTATTTGTTTCAATATTATATTAATGAATGAAGGGCACACTTTGCTCCTGCTTGACTATGATCTTATAAAATACAGGGGCATGTTTACTAGAAATACCATAATATGCCTAGAGTCTAAAAGGCTGTTGGCACTTGTAGTCAATACAAATGCCCTCACATCTGGAGATGCCTCCATGCTCACGCTCAGTCATGCAGTCTTTGCAATCCCATGAACTGTAGCCTGCCAGGCTCCTCTGTTCGTGGAATTTTCCTGGCAAAAATACTGGAGTGGGTTTTAATGTCTTACTCCACGGAATCTTCCTGACCCAGGGTCAGCCACAAATTGTTTATTGTAAAAACCAATACGTAACTAAAGAGTTTCTTTTTCAATACCATGAATTACTCTGGCAGTCAAGTGACGCCTATCTACTGACTCCCTCTCAGAATAATACTCTTAAACATAGTCAGTAAAATACATGGGATTACAACAGAAACCAATCATACTAAAATACAAAATATATAATGAAACAAATTTGAGATAGATAGTGATATATCTGTTTCTTTAGTTGTTGTTGTTCAGTCGCTAAGTTGTGTTCAACTCTTTGCAATCTCACGGACTGTAGCCTGCCAGGCTCCTCTGTCCATGGGATTTCCGAGGCAAGAAGACTACAGTGGGTGGCCATCTCCCTCTCCAGGGGATCTTTTCGGCCCAGGAATCAAACCTGGGTCTCCTGAATTGGCAGGTGGATTTTTTTTACCACTGAGCCATCAGGGAAGCCCAGGCTCTTTAGTTCCACATTAAATATCTATTTTCCCCTTCACTCCTATTGGAAATGTTTCTTTTGACCTGTCCATAATGTAACTACATGATCATCTATTGTTACCTATTTATGTAGTCCTTTGATGATTGCTTCAGTTGTGTTTGACTCTCTGCAACCCCAGGGACTATAGCCCACCAGGCTCTTCTGTCCATGGGATTCTCCAAGCAAGAATACTGGAGTAGGTTGCCATGTCCTCCTCCAGGGGATCTTCCTGACCCAGGAGTCAAACTTTCATCTCTTATGTCTCCTGCATTGGCAGGCATGTTCTTTACCATTGATACCACCTAGGAAGCCCCCTCATAGTGGAATACCAATACCAAATACCAATAACAATACTAAAAATAAGAGTAAACTACTGATACATGCTACAACATTAATGAATTTTAAAAATATTAATGCTAAGTGAAAAATGCCAAACACAAAAGATTATATATTATATGGTACTATTTATATGAAATGTCCAGAAAAGACAAATCTATAGAGACAGAAAAGAGATCCATGCTTACCTGGGCTTGCAGGTAGGAGCAGGGATTAATTCAATGGATATGAAGGATCTTATTGGGGGTGATGAAAATGTTCTAAAACTGGATATAGTTATGGTTGTAAAACTAGGCAAATTTACTAAAATTCATTGAATAATATACATAAATGAGTGAATTTATAGTATTTAAAGTATATCTCAGTAAATCTGTTTTATAAAAGAAAAAGCAAAAGAAATCTGAGAGACAGCCCCAAATACGGCAAATATTCCTCTTGATCCCTAGTTAGGAAGGGATTTTCTTCATCTGAAAAACCTTAACACTCCATTCATACTTTGATGACTGTGATTATGGCTGAAAATCAAATTGGAAGGAACCAACTTGAGCAAGTTACTACAACTTTAAGAAGTTTGTATGTCAATCAGACCGTGATTTGAACATGGCTAAAGGTGCTTTACCTGTGCTCTAGGCAGAGCTGATAATAGACAGAGGTGTTTTCTCCCCTTTACCCCTTCGCCACTCAAGTAATTCTCCCACTGGGCTTTGACTTTTACATACACTTGGTCATATTGGAGCATTTTGTGTAAACAGCTTGGGGCAAAGTAGGAAGAAAACATAAGGATCCTGACTAATTTGGGATATATTTTAACCTTAAACATATCAGCCTATGATGAGACATGGAGTTTTTTCATTTCTTCTCTAACAAGATGCAGATAATAATTTATCAAGTATCCTATCCCAGAGGGCTTCCATGATGGTTCAGTGATAAAGAATCAGCCTGCCAATGCAGGAGATGTGGGTTTGATCCCTGAGTCAGGAAGATCCCCTGGAGAAGAAAATGGCAACCCAGTCCAGTATTCTTGCCTGGAAAATCTCATGGACAGAGGAACCTGGCAGGCTACAACCCATGAGGTCACAAAAGAGTCGGACATGACTTAAGACTAAACAATAACAATCCTATCCTTTAAGGAACATAATGACTACCATTGCCTGAGAAAGTAAACTCCTACAGAGTTAGAGACAATTTTAAAATAAATCTTTGTGTGTTGTGCCTTAGGAACTTAATAACCAAAACTGATTATGGATATTTTGAATTTCTACGCTGTATCTCACTCAGATAAATTGTGAAAATATTTCACATAAATACAGATCAGCATTGTTTTAAAAGAAATTTAATGAAAATTCATTGTTTAATCCTAGGTTTGAACATTTTGCATTCCATCCCTTTGAAAACACTGCTTAATAAAGTCTGACAAAGAAAGAACTCAAAAGCATCTAAATGGCCCTATCGCCAATGCTCACCAATACTCCATTACAGACAATGTAACTCTCACAGTGAAGAGACTTTCTCATACTGAAGCACAAAATAGTTCTTATCAATTTATTTATGTTCTTTTTCATTAATATAAGTCAGAAAGGTATAGAGAATTCAAATATTTAAAACCATCTGAAAGGTGAAAAACATTACAAACCCAGAGGATGAACTGAAATTGAGAGTAAAATTGACTATTCTCATCCAGCCGATATGGATGAGAATCCAGTACAAAGAGTATAAACAAAGTTCAGGATGGGGAACACATGTACACCCATGGCTGATCCATGTCAATGTATGGTAAAACCACTATAATATTGTAATTAGCCTCCAATTAAAATAAATAAATTAAAAAAATAAAGAACTTCCCCTCAGAAAAGTCACCTTCTGAGAACTCACCCTGTTAACTCTCTTCTTTCTTTTTGCTATTTTTCCAAAAATTAAAAACAAAGCTTTACAATGTCAATGATATTATGCAGAAGTAAACAATAGGTCAGTGAAGCAGTTATGAACTTAAAGCAAACTATAAACTATTGTCAGTGTATCTCAAGGTTTATTTTAGTCTTTCCAGGGTCAGTCACACTGACAGAGCAGGTGACATTATAAAACAATTGGTCAGAGTCTAAAATCCACACCCCAAAGTAGTGCTTGAGTTTGGAGATATGCTTTAATATTTCTGAGAAATGAAGGCAACATCCTCTAGTGACTTTTAAAGATTTCAAGTGATGGGATGCCATATTTGGATAGTCTCCAACTATATAGAATGATTTGTTAATGCTTTTCCCAAAAGTACACTGAATACCATCAGCCAGTCTGAAATAAAGGTTTTGCTGGAGGGTATCCTGCCCACACATGACATTTTTATAAGTGGCAAGATTCCCAGACAAATTGTTAACTAATCAAAACCTGGCATTTTCAGTAAATGTAGTATTGAGCCCCAAGGTAACACATAACTAAACTTGTATACTGGAGGAATCAGAAAAAGAAGAGTGCGGAAACCTAGATCAATACTTCTGCTTACAAAGTGTAGAATTCACTTACAATAAAAGCTGATGTTCTGAGTTAAAGGGTCACAAAATGTTAAAAGTCAAGATTGCTGTCATCATACTCTTTTCATAAGAGAAATCATTTCACTTTATTCCGAAATTTTCTTAAAGACATATACCACGACAAGTAATTCATTTTTTCCCATAAAAGTATTAGGGGATTTTATTGGGTTGACTGAAGTATGGCTTTCTAAATAGTACTTTTAAATTTTTAAAGTATTAAAAATAGAGTCAGTTAAACTTGTCAAAACTCAGAATATAAAGATTTGGAATATATATTTATCTGTCATATACACACATATATATTTAGAGTATATGTGTGACTGGCTATTATTAAGAATTTTAAAAAATAGAGCAGTGAAATAGTACTCAATAGTTGAACAACTTCATATTTGAACTCAACAGTTTATTTCTGTGGGCGTAAGTTGCTAGTGAGTCTGGAAAACTGTAGCATCTCTGATTGTTAAGGTCTCTCCACCTTTGGTAACTTAACCAAGTAATTTTATTGGAATTATTCCTTTCTGGGATCCATTAAACTTTTCTTAACCAAATGCCTACAGAAATTCCTTTGCCTGCAGTCCCTGGCCGATTTGATGGATAATATCTAAACAGCCCATGAAATGTTAAGTTTTAGAGTTTTTTTTTTTTCTTTTAAAACCGCTTTAACTTTTAACTTTCCGATGAGAGAGAAAACCAGTAAAAGGAAACACAGGGCAGAAACTGAACATCATCTAGTAGTATCAGTGCAGTTTAGCTGCTTAAAGAGCCCAGATGTTGTCACCTGGTACTGTCAAAGGACTCCAAAAAAAAAAAAAAAAAACAAAACTTAAGTTTAACTTCTATAGCATTCGCGGTACTTCCAAGTCCCATTTTTTGTGTACTCCTCCCACTTTCAAACGTGTGTGCCAATTCATGTTCCTGTAGACCAGGGAAAAACACATTTCTTCTGCCTTGTAGATCGATATAGAGAAAGGCATCAGATGTCAGTCATATCAAGTCGTCCAGGAAGACGCTCAGAAATGTATGCCTTCTGTGTCTTCTACTTTTATTTTCCCAACCCCTTACGAAGTTTTGGGACCGAACGATGCCTGAGTCCCGAAGGCATTCGCCTGACACTGTGCTATTCCTTTCTAAGAACCCCACTAACTCCCCAAAGAAGTGAGAGTGATGTGAACTCCGTTTCACAGTGTAGACCCCTAACACAAACATGAGAGTTGTATTTGTGTTGAGGGATGCGGAGGGGGTCAAAGGAGAAGGAGGGAAGGGGGTCGACAGAAAAGACTCACCGCTCCTGCCAGTTCCTCGGTCAGGCACAAAGTAACCAGAAGCAGCCACAACCTGAAACGGGAGGGAGGGTGAATAACATGGGTTTTCTCCGGGATCCTGTGTCTGTCCATAGACCCCCGACCCCTTTTGGCTGATTACCGCCACTTTTTCTGCAGTGACAGAAGTACAAGTATAGTGCAGGTCCGGCAAAGTAGCCCAAAGTAAGAAAGAGGAGGGGAGCTCGGGATAGCAACAGCTCACCCAGGGTGCATGCTTGCGGCTCCTCCAGAGCTGGGTCCCGGGAGACTGCTAAGCGGTTCCGCGGCCCCGGCTCATCGGGGCTCGGCTGATGCTTGGCGGCTGTTTCCTTATTCAAGAGGATGGAGTAGAGGGGCAGAGGGGCTCACTTCGGAAGAAACTGAACTCGGCTTCTAGATAAAAGGTGCCCCAAAGGGAAACACGATCAGCGGTGCCCGCTACAACTTGCCGCACTCAAGGGATAGTTCCATGCACTAGGAGAGGAAGGAATGGAGGGGAAGGGGGCGGGGCTGTCTGCTGTCAATCATCCCCCTACCTTGGGCAGCCGGTTGTCTTTCCCACTCTCAGGCACCTCCACCCATAACATTCCCACGCATCTCCACAGGCCCACAGACCTATACACTAAGACACTTCCTTAAACCACTAAAAACTGTTACACATACACAGATTAAGACATACAATTCCCACAGAGACAAATGGGCCCCAAAGTGTCCTTGCCCGCTTGCTCAAATGCCTACCAGTTACTCTAATTGACTGTACACTAAGCTCTTGGGGTGGTGGTGGTAGTGGTGGTTTCTGGAGTTGTAAACCTACCCTTACTTGAGTGGAACCTAAGGATAAGTGGGCCCGCTTCTAGGGTCTAAAATAACAACTGTTCTGAAGAATTCCTCCAAGGAGTTCACATAAAGTACTTTCTGGGCCTGTTGGTGCTTTTAAAAATCTATATATCAGAATTACCAAAGTAACGTTCAAGTCTATTTTATTTGGGAGACCAATTCAACTTCCATTAACACCATACAAATATTTCCAATTAACCATTCATGTTAGTGTTAAGGAAAATTGCACGAAAGTTATTTAATTCCCTGCCTTACATCTCTCTGAAAAACAACTGCAATGAGTCAATAACTTTTATGTTAGTCAATATAAGATGTAAATATTAATTATGGCATTCAATGTAGCTAAATAAAAAGATATAACTTTATTAAACATCCAACCACATAATTACTAATATCTACTGAGCGCCCCCAAATCTTATATGTATATAACATGCATAGTCTTCACACATACTTATGTTCATTTTAATTCTTCAGTTGTAAGCATATATTTAATTATATAAATATATTTATATATTTCTCATATTTGTACATTTTCTGTTGTATATAGAAACTCCGTTCTGCGAGCAGGTGGAAAGCAAACAAACACGGCAGCCCCCAGAACAGCGTCCAAAATTTGTTTCTAATCATTAACAATAAAAAGGAGCGTTTCTCTGAGATCCCTCCGCTACAAAAAATAGTCCCAGCTCAGGTCTATTTGAGGTTGACTTTGGGGCTCACATCACTGAGAGTGGAACTGGGCAGGGAAAAGGAGTATCAACTTGAGGTGCCACTGACCGAACAGAAAAGTTTCCCGGTGGGACTCGGGGTGCGCAGTCAACTGGTCTGGAAGTTTCCCTCCGCCAAATAACTGAGCGTCACTCCCTCGCAGGTTGCTGGTGCAGCGTAAAGCTGTGGCGGAGTGATCCTGAAATTCCCCAGAGCTGGTGGGGAGGGGGCGGTGCGGGGGAAGAGAGGGAGGAAAGTAGATCTGTGGGACTTGCGCGAGGAAAAAGTTTGCAAGTCTGGACAGAAGAGACAAGTGCTCCCGAGAGACCGGCTTTGGGGAGGGGAGGGGGGAGGGAAGACTAGTTGCTGGTGCTTCATTCCCCCCCCCCCACTCTTAAAAAGCTTTTCTCCTCACCCAAGACGACCGGCACAATTGGGACACCCTCGCTGTCCCTCTCCGGCTCTAGCTCTCTCCCTATAAACCCTCAAGATTATGTCAATTGGTCAGAGCCAGCCAGGGATTTCGTGCGGGTGCTGAAGGAGCTGCGGGAGCCGGAGAAGAATGAAACTGCGTGGAGTCAGCCTGGCTGCCGGCTTGTCCTTACTGGCCCTGAGTCTTTGGGGGCAGCCCGCAGAGGCTGCGGTAAGTCCTTCCTTCTACACTGCCCCCCCCCCCCCCACCCCGCCCCGCCACCCCATCATCTCGCTCTCACGCTGAAATCACTTTTCGTCCCTTTTACCTTGCTTTCTCCTGGGCCTTGGCTAGGGAGTCAGATGTGCCTTCAGTTTAGGAAGAAACATTATTTACAGCGCTAGTTAACTCAAGCCTTCTCAAGTCCGAGGGAGAGGTTTAAGTGCTTGCTTTCCTGCGGCTAGTTGCTCTGGGGGCAAGAGCAGGACCTGGGGAGGAGGACGCATGTTAATAGATCACTAGGCTCTGGTGGATATTTAAAACTTTTCCCTACCTGCCGGGTAAGCTTTTCACTAGTTGTGCCCAATCCACACACTCTTTCAACTTTGTCGATAGTTTACTATTTTGATTTTTCTAAAATCCAGCTTCCACCAAAGTGTTAAGCGTGCCCCTGAAGTTCTTTCCGTTTGCCTTTTCCTTAAGCAACAGGAACCTAACCTCACCTCTAGTCAGTAAAGCCTCTGTAGTCTATTTGACATCTTGTTCCAAATGATCAGGTAACATACCAGGAATGGTTTCAGGCTTCAGGTCTTCTTCATCTCTCTCTCTCTCTCTCTCTTTTTTTTTTCCTTTTTATAAGTTCTAGGTTTTCGTTCTTTACTTTTTTTTTGCTTACTAAGGCACCTGAAACAAATCGAGAGTTTGCCCATTACCTATTTAAAGGAAAAGGATTATCTTTTTCAAAGGAGAATGAGTGTTCTGGTTTAAAGGAGAGCGAAGCAGAGAAGTGAAATGACAGAGCAAAAAGTCCCATTCAGTTTTAGGAATGTAAAATTAAAATCTTAATATATCTCCTATAAGTGTGTCTAGGTAGTCCCACCCAGTATCCTTCTGGGGGTGAAAGGCAAATCTACAGGAATGAATGACTTTGTCATAGAAAATGTTCTCTAGCCTAAACTCATCCTCCTTAATTTCACTTAACCTCTAAATAAGAATTAAGTGTGTGACAAATTATTGAAAAGTTATGTTTGAGTGAACATAATGGGTGGTTTTAAAAACACTTTAATATGAGATCATGGCTTAGGCCTTCACATGGTTGAGTGATTGTCAATTCTTTATATGCCACTGCTGTGTTATAGCTTCTATGGGTCCACTTGTAAGTTACCTCTAGCTGTTCTTCATGCTCAGAATGCCTCAGGTTACGTTGCCTTTCTTCCATCCTCCAGAATGTGTGTACTAAAGGTGTGAAAACTAACCTTCATATTACCTTAACACAACATAATGGAAACTCTCCTAAAAAAAAAAAAAAACAGACCATGTATATCAACTATTTTTAATTCCGCTTGCCAGAATTTTTCCTCCATCAAAGTAGACAGATGATTTAAAATTGCTATTATGATGCAGAGCTTCTTAATGGGCTAAGGTTTAGCCACGCTGGAGGGCTACAGAACCTTGCATAAAACTACAATTGTGTTGTTGAAAGTAGTTACTTTCAAAAACATCATCTTGGTGCTAGCAGCATTTGGCCTGAGGGCAAAGATTTTGTGGATGTTTGATTAAATATTTCTCATTTTTTCTTTTGATGTTACTATTAATAAATGTGCACCAGATACCAATCATACAGGTATGTACAGCTATACTATACCTCAGTTTATATTAAATCATGTTATGTTAAAAATGAAATTTCTTTTTATGATTGATAAAATTTGGGAGCAAGCTTGTTTTCTTGGACTATTTAATAACTGAGTGTTCATAAAGAAATTACAGTAGATACCAAGTTTTTTCTCTTTCGTCCTATATGATTTTTATTTATTTTTCTCCTATATAATTTTTAAAGAACATTTTATACTCCATTTCCTTATCATTAGTATATTGTGCCTGTAATAAAACCAAGCTTGTTTTTTCTGCTTCACGCATTAAAATACTAGTTAGATGAATGTTTTAATCATCTCAAAGATATGAATGGTATCTGCTCTCCATACTAGTGCTGGGGATATTGGTGACCTGTAGAGTAAACTGGTTGGTAGTGGGACCACTTGTTGACTCAAATAGTCTAGTATTGGAACTTTTACACCAGGAAGAGCGTTTTTACTTAAATTGCTTTAATGTTTCATAGTTAACTGATTTCATTCTCTCTGAAGTCATGCCAAGTTAGGATATCACAAATATGTGGAAAATTTTTTTTTAGGTAGAGAGTTTATCAGATGGAATAAAATAACTCATTCCAAAAGGTTAGCAATAAGGGAAGAAGGCAAATTTAGTTGGAAAGGTCAATTCTAGTGATGGAAACAATGTATTTTTATGTTAAAGTATTTATGTGACTCTCCATTAATAGGATATAACTTAGATTTATGCCTTGTTTAAACTTCTACTACTACTATGCAATTGTTAGTAACTTCGTGTGTGTATGCAGTAGATTTAAATTTACTATCTCCCTTGCGACTAGGAGCAACAGCTTGTTAAGGGTAGCAGTGTGGTTTGTGGCCATGGAACAATTTTTCCTCTAAAGTGTACTGCTCCATAGGAAGAATTTGTTGACATTGTTATCAAAACTTAACATTTTTGCATGTCTCATATGTGCCAGGCACTGTGCTAATATGGAAATATACATTACCATGTTTAATCTTCACAACAGACCAATGAAGCATATACTGTTCCCACTTTACTAGTCAGGGAACTGCAGATCATAGAGGTTAAGTAATGTGCCCAAATCACGTAGTTAGCAAGTTGTTAAGCTGTAAATTTGAATCCTGGCAGTTTGACTCCAAATTCTTTACTCTTAGTGACTGTCCTATACCGCCTCTTTGTATGTGGTCTGTAGAGCTGTATTTGCTGTTCAGAGTATTGGGATCTCTACTACTTTCTTTCTTTCTTTCTTTCTTTTTAATAAAGGGAGACACAGGAGGTGAAATGGCAAATATAATGGGGATTACATCTCTTCCTGCTGATATTAGGAGAAGCATCATGGTATAATGAAAACAGCTCTGGGCCTAGAATAAAAAGATCAGAATTTGATCTCTATATGTATGTGTATTTATAGAGAGATAATTTAAAAGTACTCTAGAAGCAACTGCTTGTTGCAGATTCTATGATTTTATATAATTGCATATATAAAAAGTTAGATTTACAAGCCAAGTATAATTTGTGGTAGGAGATTATTTTGAAGAAAAATTTGCCTTATACTTTCAATTAGTTTTCATAATAATTTTAAATATACTGAAAATTTCAGTAGCATGTATGTCTGTTGTGATAAAACAGAGTAGGTCTGTGGTAGCAGTTTGCTTAAGTCTTGTGCATGTATTTATATATTGTATCTATCCTGTGTGTAAAAGTATATAACTTTTTCCCTATGTTTTTACTTGGCTTTTTGAAGTTTGTTTATGCAACACATGAGACTCTATCTTGAGTTAACATTGATAACTTAGTCAAGGTTGTGTCTGCCAGGTTTATGCACTGTAAGTTCACTAGTTTTTCCCTTTGTAATTACAAAGCAACCAGACTTTGAGACTGTATGGGGCAATATTGTGAGACAGTGTGCATGTCTTGCCTTTCTTTTTTTTTTTTATAAATTTATTTATTTTAATTGGAGGCTAATTACAATATTGTATTGGTTTTGCCATACATCAACCCGTGGTGGATTCATGTCTTGCCTTTCATCATAGTTTCATCCACTGTTTTAGCATCTGTTAAGGATTCTAACCTGAGTAATTACTGCTGTGATATTTGCCAAATGGTAATCTTAAGTTTTCAAAAGTTTCTGTATTTATTTATTGAATTCTAATGTAGCAAAGAACTTTATGTTCTTTGATATTTGTTTTTATCTATTTATTTATTCAGTAATTAGGCCTGGTGTGCTGCGATTCATGGGGTTGCAAAGAGTCGGACATGACTGAGCGACTGAACTGAATTTGTTCATAGTAGTATAGATTTATGGATGCTTGTTTTAGTCTATGAACTTTAATGAATTATGCTATTTTTACTATTTTTTTTTGAAATTACCCTAGATTTGGCCAGTAGAAGCCCCTTCCAGTTGGCTCCGGTGTCCTTTCAATGTGTCTCTATCATTTTTTGAGCATTCTTTTACATTCTGGTACCACAAGGTATTCCCAACTCATTTTCTACTTTCACTGCCCCAACCCTGGAATGAGCTATTTTTTCCAAGAAGCTCTGATTCTTGGAAGCTCTGTTGATTAATGGTATTTAGAGATGGAAATCTGGGTACTTGGCATGCTCATTGCTTCTAGGCCTTCTCAGCAGGCAGAACTAGGGAATATATGTATGTATACATAGTCACATACCCACTTCTGTATTTCTTACAGAACCATTAATTTGCACTGATACCTCTCATTCCAGTCCAAGACCACAGAATAAACATACCTCTTTGATGCTACATTATCTTATTGCTTTCTGGTACCTCTCCTCAGTCAATCTCTTAAGAGATTGCCGTCTGTAGTCAGATCTAGAATCTGATTGGAGGATGCGTGACCTTTTGACAAAGAGTAACTTCTGAGCTTTAATGTCTTTATTAGCAAAAGGGAGCCAGTGGTACACGAATGTCACACATTGTTTTGAGGATAAAATGAGAGAAGTTATGTAAAGCATTTAAAATAGTACTTGACATATAGTAAATGCTCAGTAATATTTCAATTAGATTCCATTATCATCATTACAAACTATTTATTGACTTGCCATTTCTTTTTAAAAAATATTTATTTATTTATTTGGCCACACTGATTCTTTAGTTGCAGCATGTGGAACTTAGTTCTCCAGCCAGGGATTGAACCCAGGCCTCCTGCATTGGGAGTTCAAGAGTCTTAACCACTGGCTCATCAGGGAAATCCCGTTGGTTCTCCATCTTGATTAGAGTCTTATGGACCCAAATCTTTCCTCAATTTCAGCATAACCCTTACATTCATTCAGCAGATATTTATTCAGCAACTCATAAGTACTTAAGAATTATATTCATGTTTTTCTGTTTCTACTCTCATGGATATGTACTATCCACAAAATCAATTTGTGCTAGACACTATAGATTAAATAAGATACACTAAGCTCCTTCATGGAGCTTCCATGCTAGTGAGCATATATAAATAGTTTTGTGAAATTTTCCCTTACTATTATGTCAGTTTCTGATTTTACCCTTCTTTGAATATTTGTCATATTTAGCCTCTTGACTAGTATCTAAATGTATTTGGTCTTACAAACATTTTGTTTCATGGGATTTTGTCTCTTCTGTTAGATGATAGACTTTTTGAAGCAAGAACTGTATACTTGTTCATTCATTCAACTGCTTTACATGTTGATTTTGTCTGATAACAAAAAATAATACATGCTTAATGTTGGAAATTTGAAAAAAAGAAAATTATAAAGAAGAAAATAAAAATCCACAGTTCTACCAACAGCACAGAAATAATCTGTATTATTGTTTTGAATGATTTTCCTTTTTAATGTATCTAATATTTTCTTTAAAGAGCAAATTGGTTAAGATTTTTAAAAAGTTGGGATTACTCTGTATACAATTTTCTGTTAATGTTTTATTTACTTATCCAGCAGTTTCCCATGTTATTAAAATTCTTAGTTTAAAATTTTTTAAATGATTTCATACAATTTAATTTATACACACCACAATTAATTTACCTGTTCACTTTTATAGACTGTATTTTTAAATTTCAAGGTTTTTTAGCCATTGCAAGAAATACTGCCATAAACAATTCCTATTCCATATTTTGTATTATTTTGTTACTACTGCCTTCTTCATGGGGAATTACTATGTTAGATGTCATCCATATCTTTAAAGTCTTTGGTACTTTCAGTAGACTCTGACATTTAGAAAGGTGATAGCAACAGATAATATGATAGCTAACTTTTTTTAGTGGTTACTATGTTGTACCCTGTGAAGTAGATAATATTATTCCCATTATACGTAGGAGGAATCTGAGGCTCACAGGGTGGTTAAAAAACTACCAGAGGTCACACAGTAAGTGATTGAGCAGTTTAGCTCTAGCACATGCTCATGAAATTTTATTCAATCCCTGTTTCATTCACAGTAGAAAAATAAGTCATGTTGAAATGTTGAATAATTCCCACTACCTTTTCCATGACTAGTCACTTGAATTGATTCTACAGATAGGCTCACCCACCAGTTCATCCTTTAATAACTCTTTAATATGATTGCCTGGGCCATTCATCCTCAAGGGCCTAAATTTTAATTTTGTAAACCATACACCTTGCTACATTTCTCCCATGTACTGAAGGTGGAACCTGTTCTCCACGAATACCTCCCCCACTGACCTCTTCCTAGCTATAGCAAGGGTATACACACTCCAAACTCACTGACATTCCCCTCCTCCAGGAGAGTTTTGGAATGGATCTGAAATGAGAGAATCACCCTCTCTCCCCACCCCCTACCCCATAGCTGCCTATGAGCTTTTACACTTAAATACCTGTGTCTTTGCCTCCTAACATTGTCATTTGCTTTCATCCTCCCTTAGTGATACTCCAGAATTTTACCCCCATTAATTGCTAATCTGTTTTTCCTACTTTAGGGTGATATTATTCCAGCCCCCATATCCTCTTTTTTTCTCAACAAACTTGGAAGTACATATGGAGTGTGAGGCCCCCTATCCATTTTGCAATACCCCTACTTTGCCTTTTCCTTGTGTTTCTTCACAAGCGAAGTGACTTTACAGCCTTTATCATAGCCTTGTGGCTTGTGCAATTCAAATGTATTCCTCCACGAAATCACAAACTGTTAAGCATTATGGCTTTTCCAGGTGGCATTTAATAGCTGAACTTTAAGCTTCTGAATGATAGGGATCTACTTTTGCCAAATTACTTTCCAGAATGGTTTTACCAATTATATTCCTATCAGTAGTGTAAAAGAGAACCTATGAGACAGTCTTAATAATTTTTTTCTATCTAGTATAGTGACTATAGAATTGATGCTCAATTGGTTGCCAGTTGGTTGGCACATTTGGTTCTATCCTCTAATGATTTTCTTTTTAAAATGTGATCATTCCATCATCTCATCCCCTTCTGACAATAGCAACCATGGAACAGAAGTGATTTTTGAAAATAAATTCTCTCTAATTAACATTATAAATGAACCACCCAACCACTTAACTAAATCCTCATTACAAAGACTGTTTTTAATAACACCAATTCTTGAGGTGTTTTAGAGTGGCATCTTTAGTGTGATCCCTGATACATTAGTTTCTTTCATTTTAACAAACCAGATTCTCATTTTATGCATCAATGCTTGAGTTTATTTACATTCATAATTGTCCAGGTCCAACTGCCCTTTAGAAGCTTCTGCTGGCCTTGTACCAAAAGTGTAGCCTGAGATAGTACCTGCTACCCTGCTGAAATGGGAACCTTAAATCCCTTACTATTTGCCAACCAAAGACAACCAAAGGCAAAAGTTATAAAAGAAACAGGTTTTTGGTAAATGTAGCTTTTAACTTAAAAAAAAAAGTGTACTACATCATTCGCTTTACTTTTTAACTTGTACAAAGACTTAAGCACCTTTAAGTAAGTGCTAGTCAGGTTAATGGAATTGGTTTTATGACAATGAATACTAAAATAGAACTGGAAGAAATTCTGTTGGCATTTGTATCATCTTATAATTCAGTCAAATAACGCTCTTTATATACATTAAGAGAACTGGCTGATTTGCTTCCAAAATTTCATATAGTATATGTGACATTAATGGAATACTGAAGGAGATACTGAAACTTTGCCTGGGGTGGGGGCAACGATATTAAGGAGCCCAGCCTAGCTCTCTGTGATGACCTCAAGGGGTGGAATAGGGGGAGGCTTAAGAGAGAAAGGATATATGTATAATTATTACTGATTGGCGTTGATGTATGGCAGAGACCATACATCAACTTATGTATGATGACCTTATACAATTTTGTAAGGCAGTTATCCTCCAATAAATAAAAAGAGTGGGACACAAGTGAAAAATCGTTTTGTGTATTCTGTGTTTTGACCTCTCCAGGACTTTGCTAAAGAAGGAGAGTCCTTCTCTGTCCATAGTCTAATTGATGTAGTGAAACATTTGTGTATGTGACAGGCATAATTGTACCTGTTTGTATCAGATAGGTTGTTTTCTGTTGCAAGTAGTAGAAAACTGATTCAACTGCCTTAACAACAGAGAAAACTTTTTTAGCTCACGTAACAAGAAGTTTGGAGGTAGAGTACCTCTAAGGTTCATTAATTCAGTCAAGTAGTGACCCTGGCTCTTTCCACTTTCTGCTCTGCCATACGCTGCCTGTCAGTTTACTGTCTCAGATTGGTGCCCCTCATACTTGCAAGATTGCTGCTGCAGTTCCAGGGATCACATGCAGATGCCACAATGCCCAATAGAAGAAGAGTATGAACTGTTCTTTTGTGTTCCTTTTAATCAGCAATGAAAATTTTCTCAGGAGTCCCACACCCTCACCCTTACATCTGATTGGTTTGAACTGTGTTTCGTGTATATGGTTACACCAGTACATTGGCAAGTGGAATGGAACCATAAAGGTAGTTAGACAAGTGGCTTACAACCCCCACCTTTCCCCCCACCCCCACCCTACACCAGATCACGTTGCTGCCTTGAAAAGCCAGAGACTGGGAAAATTTGAATAAAATCAGTATTTTTTTAGGAAGGAGAAAACAGTTCCTGCTTTATAACCTCATGAGTTTGTCGGTCATCAGGATCAGTTCACTAAAAGATATGTAACAATTTGATGTATATGTTAAATGTAAGATATATTTCTTAATAGGAAAAGTAACATTTTATAGAGTTGTGCAAATGAAAGATGTTGGCTATTTACATAACTATAGATAATTTAGTATTGAAGGGATGTTAGGGATCCTTCTGATCAGTGGTTCTCAAAGTATGGTCTGTGGACACTTGAGATTCCTAAGATCCTATCAGGAGGAACATGAGGACTATTTGAACAGTAATTTGAAGACTGTTTTGCCTTTTTCACTGTGTTGATATTTGCTCTGATGATGGGTAAGACAGTGTAGTATATAACAAATTGTCCCAGTAGTTGTATTCTTCATAGTCTTGGAGGATAAAAAGCAAATTTTATTTAACAGTGTCCTCAATGTAGGATTGATTTTTTATTAAATCTTGGCCATTAAGTATAGATATTTTAAAATTTCTGTATGACAAAATGGGGATTATACAGAAAACACTTCTGTATACTGAAATAATATCATTGTTTCTAAAAATAGTCCTTGTGCAATTGTGTGAATTATGGCCTGAATTAGCTGATTTTTGCATGGAACAGATTTTTACTTGAAGGAACAACTGAAGACTTTCCTGGTGGTCCAGTAGTTAAGAATCCTCCTGCCAGTGCAGGGGACATGGTTTTGATCCCTGGTACAGGAGGATCTCACATGCTGCAGAGCAACTAAGCTCGTGCACCACGATTACTAAGCCCATGGTCTAGAGCCCAGAAGCCTCAACTACTGAGCCTGTGTGCTGAAACTACTGAAACCCATGTGCCTAGAGCCCACTCTCCACAACAAGAGAAGCCACTGCAATGAGAAAACTACACACTGCAGCAAAGAGTAGCCACCACTCGCCGCAACTGGAGAACGCCTACTCACAGCAATGAAGACCCATCGCAGCCTTGCCAAAAAAGAACAAGTGAGACAAACTATGGTTATTCAGGCTTGAGGATTTGGCAGGAATTTTCTTGAAAATGAGTAAAATGAGTCTGTCATTTGAAGGAAAGCAACTGGCCATATTTGTTGCCAGTGAAAAAATTTGAGCTTTTCAAGTTAAGTATTAGAATTTTAGAAAGCTTGAATCTTGAATATGGGCTTGACAGCTTCCCAAAACTTAGTCTTTTCTAATGAGATTGGTAATTATATTAATGTATATTTTTTGATATTAGGTAATAAAATCTGTTAACAGTTGGAAGTTCTGCAAATCCCAGTGAACTAATATCTTCCAAATGAATAGTGCATGATGTTACAAAATCACGCATGGCTAAAAGATTGAAAGACAAGATAGGTCAATCAGTTTTAATATAATCAAGTACAAAAGTAAATAAATATCAGATTCTATGTTGCAACTTATCTAAAAAGAGTCTACCACTTGTAGAACTTTGGCATAACATCAAAGAATATCCAGTTATCTTAAGAGGGTATTAAAATACTTAATTTTCCAAATATATAACTGCATGAAGCCAGATTTTCTTCATATATTTCAACCAAAACAACATATTGCAACAGAGCGAATGCAGAAACAGATATGAAGATCCAACTGTTCCAACCAAAATAACATATTGCAGAAGAGTGAGTGCAGAAGCAGATATAAAGATCCAGTTGTCTTCTATCAAGGCAGACATTAAGGAGATTTACAAAAAAATAAAATAATTCCTCTTCTCACTTTCTTTATTTTGGAAAATATAACTATTGATAGTTTTCATGAAAATGCATAATACATGTTAACTTGTAATAAGTTCATTATTGCTTTTAAATGAATGAATATTTTAATTATTACTGTTTTATTTTATATGGTACATATTGATAGATTAATGCACATAAAAACTCTGGGGTCTTTCAGTGATTTTTAAGAGAGTATAAAGGTCTTAAAGGGACTTCCCTGGTGGTCCAGTGGCTAAGACACCAAGTTCTCAATGCAGGAGGCCCAGGTTTGACACCTGGTCGGGAAACTAGATCCCACATGCCGCAACTAAGAGTTCTCATGCTGCAGTTAACAAACCTGCAACTAAAGATCCCCCTTGCCACAACTAAGACCCAGTGCAGCTAAATAATAAATTATTTTTTTTAAAAAGGGTCTTGAAAAGTTTGAAAACCACTACTCTCCAGAGACCAACTCTATCATTTTATAGGAAAGTCAAGTGGTTGATGGAAGATGCTGCTTGTCAGTTGCAGAGGCATATTCTAGTATATTATCTCCAGTATACCACATTGGCTTATGGATTGGTGATATGATTTTGTCATTTTATTCATCCTAGTAGATGGAGTTAAAATATCAAATAGGAAATGTACCAGTTGTATCTTTCCTACCAAGTTCAGTCTAATTGACAAGTCAGAAACATTCTTACTATTACCAACCACAGCAGAAGAGACACTGATGAAGAAAGGCAATGAACTATAGTTAGTTATTTTTAGGTATCAAACTGGAAAACTCATAAAACCAGAGTTATTGTCTTACCTATCTTTGCATTCACCACAGTGTATAGACTGTTTCCTTGTATGTAGTTGATTCTCAGTAGCTAGTTGTTGAATGAAGTTTGAATTTCAGGGAAGGGTAGATATATTTGCCAAGAGGGAAGCACTGGAATCAATGACATCAGTTTATAGGAACTCTTTATATCAATTATTTTCTAACCGTTAAGGTATTTAGTAACAGGAATGCCCCATTACTAAAAGTACTTGAATAGAGGGCAGATACTATTTTGTTGGCAATACCCACAAAGTCTTATTCAACTCAAATTCTATTGTTCTGGTTGTTAGAAGGAAATTTTTTGAGCTCCAGTCCTTGTCTCTATAATTTTAAGTAACTCTAAGGTATAATTGGCATAAAATAAATTGCACATATTTAAAGTGTACAATTATGTACACACTTGTGAAACTATCAGTACATTAAATATAATGAACATATAAGTCACTCCAAAAGATTTTCATCCTCTTGAATAGTTCCTCTCCCTTCCTGCATCAACAGGTAACCACTGATCTGCTTTCTGTACACTAATTTTATTTTCTAGAGTTATATAAATGGAGTTATATGGTAATTACACTTTCTTTGTTTTGTATCTTTTTTTCTCATCATTTCACAATTATCCACATTGTAGTGTGTATCCATAGTTCATTATTTTCTGGTTGAGTAGTATTCCATTGTATAGATATACCACACTTTGTTTTTTTCACATATTGATGGGTATTTGGGTTGTTTACAGTTTGTGGCTATTACAGATAAAGCTTCTATGAACATATTAATTTTTGCTTTTTAACAGTTATTTTGTTGAAGTGTAATTTACATAATGTGACATGCACTGATCTTAGGTGAACAGCTAATTATTTTTTTAATTGTGCAAAATTTGGTAACTACTATCCAGGTCAAGATACAGAAATTTACATTACTCCAAGCTCCTTCTTGCCCCTTTCCTTTCAGTGACTTTTATGTCATTTATTAAAACTTAAACTCCAAGAATGCAAAGGTATTTATCATGTTATTTTCCAGAATATTTATAATTTCAGATTTTGTCTTTAGGACAGTTTTTTCCTACATAGATTACCAGTTGTTTCAGTACCTTATATTGAAAAGTAATTCCTTTTTTCATTGGTTTGGTTTGATGGCTTTACTGAAAATCAATTGAATGTATAGGTATAGGTCAGAATTTATTAGTCTGGTCTGTTGATCTGCTTGTCTATCCTTATTCCAGTATTATGCTCTCTTCATTACCTTGACATTATTTTTTGTTCAGTCACGTCCAGCTCTTTGTGACCCCGTGGACTGCAGCACACTTGGCTTCTCTATCCTTCACCATCTCCTAGAATTTGCTCAAACTCATTTCCATTGAGTTAATGTTGCTATCCAACCATCTCATCCTCTGTCGTCCCCTTTTCCTGCCTTCAATCTTTCCCAGCATCAGGGTCTTTTCCAGTGAGTCGCCTCTTCACATCAGGTGGCCAATATAATAATTTTAATTTTGTAGTATAAATCCTTCAAATTTTTTGTTCTTTAAGATTGTCTTGATTATTGTCTTGAATAATTATGCCATATAATTTGTAGATTCATCTTGTCAAGTTTTACTAAAAAGCCATTTGAGAGTTTGGTAAGGATAGCGGTAATTCTAAGGATCAGTTTAGGAACAAGTGAAATACTAAAAGTATTGAGTTTTCCAATCTGTGAATATGGTATATTTCTCCATTAATTTAGATATTGTTTAATTACCTTCATCATAGATGTCATGCTCAGCATTTGTTATTTCTTCCTATGCATCTGATTGTATAGTAAATGATATAATTTTAAAAATTGTATTTTTAGTTGTTGCCAAGATATAGACATTCATTTTTATATCAATCTTTTTATCCCAAGATATTACTGTTTTTTTAAGGCATGATTTATATATTGTAAAATATACCCATTTTATGCACATTTCTGTGAGTTTTGACAGGTACATACAATAGTAAGTCCAGTCATTCAAGATACAGAACCGCATTGCTAAGATTATTCATTAGGTTCTAGTAGTTAACTTTGTATTTTTCGTGTACATTATCAAATTATGTGCAAATATCTTTGAGATAGCGTATCATCTCAATATCTCTTTAGTTATAATTTTTCCTTTTCACTTTTCAATCTGAATGCCTTTTTCTGCTCTCTGCCTTATACTGGCTAGGACTTTCAGTGTAAGTTTAATGTAAAAGAAAACATCCTTTTTTTTTTTTGCACTCTTTTGGGGAATATATTCAATGTTTTGCTCTTATATTACCTTTAAGTTTTACACAGTAACAGACTGAGGAACTCCTTTTCTATTGTTTGCTGACATTAAAAAATGATGTTAAATTTCATCAGAAATAATTTGTACCTGTTTCAATGATCATATTGTCAGGAACTCAGCTGGGTTGCTAGGTGTCTTCATAGCCAATTAAAACAAGCAAGCCAGAATGAAAATAACATCCCCTTAATTGCTTACTATGATTGATAAGCAAGAGACTAAATCGGGAAAGATGCCAACTTGCCTTCCCTCCCATTTACATTTTTCTCCATGCAGTGACTGCAGGTCTGGCAGATCAGTACAGACTTGGGGGTTAGGTCATCTCACTGATGAAGGAGCCTCAAGCAAAAAGCTCTTGCAGTTTTAGAGACCTAGAGACCTAGGGAAGGAAGAGGAGAAATGCTGTGAGTGAAAATGTACTGAATACTGTGTCAGATGAAGAAAATTGTCTTCAGAGTTTTCCCCTACTTGTTTTGCTATGAATGTTGTGAACAAGTTTTTATGTGGACATACTTTCATTTTTCTTGGGTAAATATCAAGAAATGGAATTGCTGGGTTGTATCATAAGTCTATTTTAAATTTTATAAGAAAGTGCCAGATTGTTGTTAAAAGTAGTTGTACTATTGTACATGCCACCAGTGTATAAAAATTTTAGTTGTCCCTCACTCTAGCCTGCATTTACTATGTAACTCTTTTTTAATTTTAGCTGTTTTAATGTCTGACTGTTGCTGTCTCCTTGTAAGTTTTCTTATACTTCTTTTTAAAAAATTTATATTCAGTAAAATTTACTGTCCATGATGTATGGTCTGTGAGCTTTGATAAAAGCATACAGTCTTGTAACCACTGTCATAAACAAGATTCACAACAGTTCCATCACCTCGCAGTATTTCCTAATGCTGCTCCTTTGTAATTAGCCCCTTCACTTACCCACAGTTCCTGGTTATTTTCTGATTCTATAATTTTATATCTTTTTCATAATGTATTTATTATAGATCAAATCATTCAGTATGTAACCTATTGAGTTTAACTTTTTTCTCTTAATGTAATACATTTGACATTTATCCATATGGTGTCTATCAGTAGGCCATTTCTTTTTTATTTCTTTTCTTACACTTGAGGGGTAAGAGCTCCTATATATTTTGGATCCAACGTCTTTGTTTGATAAATACAAGTTTTGTGAATATGTTCACCCATTTGGTGGCTTGTCTTTTCATTTTCTTAACTGGTATATTCAGAGAATAAAAGTTAAATTTTGACACAGTCCTTTTCATGTCCTTTATCACCTTTTTATGTTTATGGCTTTCTGTGTTCTTTATAAGAAATGTTTGAGTACACCAAACTCACCAAGATTTTCTTCCATGTTTGCTTCTAAAAGTTGAAAAAAAAAAGTTTTATCTTTGTACTCATTTAGTTGTTCATGTATGGTATTTAGTAAGGGTTTTTTCTCCCCATGTGGTTAACTAGTTCCAGCACAATTTTTTGAATAAATGTTCCCTTCCTCATTTAATTACCTTGGTGCTTTTGTTGAATATTATCCTGCTATATTTCACTGTGCTGACTGTTCACTGAACCCCATGGTAGGCAAGGTGTGAGCTAAGAGGCAGAAAGAAAATGCCAGAAGCCATAGGAATTGCAGACACATTTATTCTTTCCTGGCTGGGGCAGCAGCTGTAGCAGCAGTCATGGCATGACATGACATAACATAACACAACACACCCCAACACACACACACACACCAGGGCTTTCCAGGTGGAGCTTATATTTGCTTACAGAACAAAAGAAGTCTGTGGCCAAGCAAGTACCTCATGACATGTATGCTCAGTGCTATAAGTGATCTCAACTGTTATATAATCATTATTTACAAAATGTGGGGCAAGAGCAAGAGGCTGTGAGGCGAGAGAGCCTGACCATCCGCATCTTGGCTAATTTGCTTTTTCCCTACAAATATCAATTAATTATATGTGTTTGGGTCGATTTTTGGACTCTAATTAAAGTTCCTCCATATATCTGTCTACTTTTAAGCTAATAGCAGACACTTTCTAGGTGGTGCATTGATAAAGAATCTGCCTCCCAATGCAGGAGACACAGGTGAGGTGAGTTTGATCCCTAGGTCAGAAAGATCCTTTGGAGAAGGAAATGGCAACCCACTCCAGTATTTTTGTTTGGAAAATCCCATGGACAGGGGAGCCTGGTGAGTTACAGTCCATGGGGTCACAAAGAGTTGGACACCACTTAGGGACTAAACAACAACCATGGAATTCTCCAGGCCAGAATACTGGAGTGGGTAGCCTTTTGCTTCTCCAGGGGATCTTCACAACCCAGGGATCGAACCCAGGTCTCCCGCATTGCAGGCTGATTCTTTACCATCTGAGCCACTGGGGAAGCCCAGACAACAACAGTGTATGAAACAAGCTATATGTAGGTCTAAGATTTGGTAACTGATAAAGATATTTTAGAAAAACATGGTTAAGTTCATTTTGAGATGAGGAATACTCTAACTTTCCTTCATTTTGACTTAATAGGAGAAAGGCTTGAACAGTGACCCTGTAGGAAATGGCCTTATTTGTCATTAATATGATTTATTTTCAGGAAGCCTTCTGAAATGGGAATCATTTATTTAAGCTTTAGTATCCCTTCTGAGTACTTTTCCTAGCTGGCTATAAATGAGCCAGGTTTCTATAGTTTTAAGGTCATGTTAATTTTCATTGTTTTTTTTTTTTCCAAAGTAAGCTATACATTTTCTTCAGGTATGGTATGTTGAAAGTTTTTACTGTCTGGCAAGATTCATCTCCCTAGATTCCCCCTACCCCATTTTCCTCCTTAAAGATACTAAATACATTTTGGAAGAAGAAAACTAACTTTTTTCTTTTAGTTCTTATGGTCAGTTGAATTCCTAGATTTTTAATTTTTAAAACATTTTCTTTACTTTAGAGTGAATGTACTCAATTTGTAGTTCATAGTGAATAAATGCATGCTTAGCTCTTAGTCCTCTCAATTCTATTTGCTTGCTTATCTTTTGCAGCCTATTTAAGCATTTCATTTTTCTCCACAGTTGGAGTAAAGAATTTTTGGTTGTTGTTATAGCACAAGCTTATTATACCTTATCACAGCCTTCATGTTTTCATTTGTATATAAAGTATAACTGAAAAAACTACAAACTAATGTTGTAAAATAACAAATGAGATTAAACTGAGAAAGGTCACCTTTCTTAGAGGCAGAAAAACAGATTCATCTTCAGGGGCTTACATTTGTTTTCCTGACTAATTTGAATGACACATTTGAATTTGCAGATTGACAACTGTTATATTTAAGACATGAGCTTATAAACTTATCTGTATCCTAGTAGATTTTCAAACCCATAACCTCATTTTTCCTTCACTCCATGATTCCCAGATAGGGAAAGAGAAGTATCATTTTTCTTTAGACGGTTAAATCATTATAACTTGAAATTGACAATATGCTAAAAAAAGTAGGTGAGTCCAAAATCAGGTCTTTCTGATTTCCACGAGGCATTATAAACATGTTACTCAGGCTTTGTTGTTGTGGGTTGTTTTGTTTTGCTTTGTTTTTTTGTCTTTTGCTTTGCTGTTTGGAATCTTACTTTCCTAACTGGGGATCAAACCTGTGCCTCCTGAATGAAGTGCAGAGGCTTATTCACTGGACCATCAGGGAAATACCACTCAGCTTTATTTTAGAATTGGGTCCTGATTTATTTTTGAAGAAACTGAAAATATTAAATGCAAGAAGGATTAAATTATTTCAGGTTAAAATGCTGTGAATGGCTACACTCAATATGCCAGCAAATATGAAAAACTCAGCAGTGGCCACAGGACTGGAAAATGTCAGTTTTCATTCCAGTCTCAAAGAAAGGCAATGCCAAAGAATGTTCAAACTACTACACAATTGCACTCATTTCACATGCTACCAAGGTAATTTTCAAAATCCTTCAAGCTTTGACTTGAACAGTATGTGAACTGAGAATTTCCAGATGTACAACCTGGATTTAGAAAAGGCAGAGGAACCAGAGTTCAAATTGCTAACATCCGTTGGACCATAGGAAAAGCAAGAGAATTCCAGGAAAACATCTACTTCTGCTTCTTTGACTACGCTAAAGCCTTTGACTGTTTGGATGACATCACACTATGAACAATTCTTGAAAGAGATGGGAATATGAGGCCACCTTGCCTGTCTCCTGAGAAACCTGTATGCAGGTCAAGAAGCAACAATCAGAACTGGATATGGAACAATGGACTGGTTCAAAATTGGGAAAGGAGCATGTCAAGGCTGTATATTGTCACCCTGCTTGTTTAACTTATATGCAGAGTACAGAAAGAGAAATGCCGGGCTGGATAAAGCACAAGTTGGAATCAAGATTGCCAGGAGAAATACCAATAACCTCATATTTGCAGATGACACCACCCTTATGGCAGAAAGTAAAGAAGAACTAAAGAGCCTCTTGATGAAGGTGAAAGAGGAGAGTGAAAAAGCTGGCTTAAAGCCCAACATTCAGAAAACTAAGATCATGGCATCCGGTCCCATCATTTCACAGCAAATAGATGGGGAAACAGTGACAGACTTTATTTTCATGAGCTCCAAAATAACTGTAAAGGTGACTGCAGCCATGAAATTAAAAGACGCTTGCTCCTTGAAAGAAAAGCTATGACAAACGTAGACAGCATATTAAAAGCAGAGATGTCACTTTGCAGACAAAGGTCGGTATAGTCAAAGCTATGGTTTTCCTGGTAGTCATGTACAGATGTGAGAGCTGGATTATAAAGAAGACTGAGTGCTGAAGAACTGAAGCTTTCAAACTGTGGTGTTGGAGAAGCCTCTTAAGAATCCCTTGGACAGCAAGAAGATCAAACCAGTAAATCCTAAAGGAAATCAACCCTGAATATTCATCGAAAGGACTGATGCTGAAGCTGAGGCTCTGATACTTTGGCCACCTGATGTGAAGAGTGGCCTCATTAGAAAAGACTCTGATGCTGGAAGAGATTGAAGGCAGGAGGAGAAGGGGACGACAGAGGGTGAGATGGTTGAATGGCATCACTGACTCAATGGACATGAGTTTGAACAAACTCCAGGAGGTGGTGAAGGACAAGGAAGCCTGGCATGCTGCAGTCCATGGGGTTGCAAAGAGACATGACTGTGTGACTGAACAATGATGATAATGTTTTCTTAGTTCTGCTTATGTGTCTATTTTTTCATCTGTATTCTTACTTCGTAATAGTTAAAAGTTCTGTAAAGATTTTAATAGGTTTAATCATTAATAAAATCAGAAGTTATTATGGAGTACAAGAGTGTAGACACACATTCTCATTAAATCACAGTTAATGGAAATCTATACTCATAGGAACATTAGCATGGTTCATTTTGGGTAGAATAAGGCATAAAGTTTCATATCCTTTTCCTACCATTGTCGTTAAAAATGCATTATCAGTCTAAACATGAAATTTATATATTAACAAAGAATGTCTCTATGATAAATGTTTATCCAAAATTAAATGTAGAAAAAAGATTTGGAGGATGATGGAGAGATTAGGTCCTTATTTTTTTGTTTTTCTTTGTCTGTTTTTTCAGTAATCTGTGTTGTTCTTCAGCTGCTAAATCATAAATACTTCGCGACCCCATGGACAGTAGCCTGCCAGGCTCCTCTATCCATGGATTTCTCCAGGCAAGAATATTGGAGTGGGTTGCCATTTCCTTCTCCAGCAGATTTTCCCAGACAAGGGATCGAACCCTCGTCTCCTGCATTGGCAAGCGAATTCTTTACCACTGAGCCACCTGGGAAGCCCAGTTATCTATACTAAATGTTTATTACTTTTACAATAAACACATTTTAAAAATATTGAATACTAGCTTCCTGGATCTTAGTTTCCCAACCAGAAGTTGAACCTGTGCCATCTGCATTGGGAGTGCAGGGTCTTAAGCACTGGACTGCCATGGAAGTCCCTATGCCATTATTCCTGTTAAAGGGAAACAAGGCTCAGTTCAGTTCAGTTCAGTCACTCAGTTGTGTCTGACTCTTTGTGACCTCATGGGCCACAGCATGCCAGGCTTCCCTGTTCATCACCAACTCCTGGAGCTTACTCAAACTCATGTCCATTGAGTCAGTGATGTCATCCAACAATCTCATCCTCGTCCCCTTCTTCTCCCACCTTCAATCTTTCTCAGCATCAGAGTCATTTCCAGTGGGTCAGTTCTTTGCATCAGGTGGCCAAAGTATTAGTTTCAGCTTCAGCATCGGTCCTTCCAAAGAATATTCAGGACTGATCTTTAGAATGGACTGGTTAGATCTCCTTGCAGTTCAAGAGACTCTCAAGAGTCTTCTCCAACACCACAGTTCAAATGCATCAATTCTTCGGCGCTCAGCCTTCTTCACAGTCCAACTCTCACATCCATACATGACTACTGGAAAAACCATAGCTTTGACTAGTTGGACCTTTGTTGGCAAAGTAATGTTTCTGCATTTTAATATGCTGTCTAGGTTGGTCATAGCTTTTCTTCCAAGGAGCAAGCATCTTTTAATTTCATGGCTACAGTCACCATTTGCAGTGATTTTCGAGCCCAAGAAAATAAAGTCTGTCACTGTTTCCACTGTTTCCCCATCTATTTGCCATGAAGTGATAGGACCAGATGCCATGATCTTAGTTTTCTGAATGTTGAGTTTTAAGCCAACTTTTTCACTCTCGTCTTTCACTTTTATCAAGGGGCTCTTTAGTTTTTCTTCATTTCCTGCGATAAGGGTGGTGTCATCTGCATATCTGAGATTATTGTTATTTCTCCCAGCAATCTTGATTCCAGCTTGTGTTTCATCCAGCCCGGCATTTCTCATGATGTACTCTGCATAGAAGTTAAATAAGCAGGGTGACAATATACAGACTTGACATACTCCTTTCCTGATTTGGAACCAGTCTGTTGTTCCATGTCCAGTTCTAACTTGCTTCTTGACCCGCATACAGGTTTCTCAGGAGGCAGGTCAGGTGGTCTGGTATTCCCATCTCCTTAAGAATTTTCCACAGCTTGTTGTGATCCACATAGTCAAAGGCTTTGGTGTAGTCAGTAAAGCAGAGTAGATATTTTTCTTGAACTCTCTTTCTTTTTCTATGATCCAACAGATGTTGGCAATTTGGTCTCTTGTTCCTCTGCCTTTTCTAAATCCAGATTAAACATCTGGAAGTTCACGGTTCATGGTATTATTGAAGCCTGACTTGTAGAATTTTGAGCATTACTTTACTAGCATGTGAGATGAGTGCAATTGTGCAGTAGTGTGAACATTCTTTGGCTTTGCTTTTCTTTGGTATTGGAATGAAAACTGACCTTTTGCAGTCCTGTGGCCACTGCTGAATTTTCCAAATTTGCTAGCATATTGAATGCAGCACTTTCACAGCATCATCTTTCAGGATTTGAAATAGTTCAGCTGGAATTCCATCACCTCCCCTAGCTCTGTTAGTGATGCTTCCTAAGGCCCACTTGACTTCACATTCCAGGATGTCTGGCTCTAGGTGAGTGATCACACTATCATGTTTATCTGGGTCATGAAGATCTTTTTTGTATAGTTCGTCTGTGTATTCTTGCCACCTCTAGCTGGGTGAATTAATGAAAAGCTAAAACATTAATTTATTATTTTAATAAACATTTCAGATAAATTTTAGAGTTTTCCTTACCTTTTTTTAAAAAGTAGAACTTAAGTGGTGTTTTTTTTTCCAAGTAAAAAATTTCAGAGTCTGCCAGAATAATCTAATGCCAATAGTAATTCTGTCATTGAACACAAATGGGGACCAGTCTTCTTTAATTTGTGTGTACATTTTCATATAAAATGCAACACGTAGTCTCATCTCTTTCCCCCACTGAGTGCCAAACACTTTCCCAACATTAAAAAGAGTGATTTTGAATGCTGGATTCAACCTTTTCACATATATGTGGAGCAAAATATGTAATGTATGTGTGAATCCTGTGATATTATTTTAAGGTCTTGTGAATGTATCCAACATCTTTAATTGACACAAAAGTTTTGATAAAATCGAAATTCCCTTTTGATGAAAAAAGGAAGACTTTTAAACTTTATGTTTTGAGTGTTTTCTGGATGAATTAGTAATATTCAATATTTGTAAAACATGTAGTAAGTCTCTAATAAACAAAACACTTCAAGAAGATATTTTTTAATTACTTACAAGTTCTATAATTTATTCTAAAGCCTTAATAAAGCATTTTAACTAGTTTATGCTGTTTACCAGTGTTGGTTGAAAATAATTAGACTATATTACCTGTTGCTGTTCTAATCTCCACCCCTGAAGAAACAAAATCATGTCAGCCTCAGTGAGGCTGAGACTTGAGCCTCAATGAGTGCTTGAGAGTTGTCTTCATAGCCAAGATAGGGTATTGTGGTAGAGGTATACTTTTAGAGTTTATGTTGCTGAGAGGACGGTACATTTTTTGAGTCTGTCTAGAAGATGATGTTGGAGAAGGCAATGGCACCCCATTCCAGTACTCTTGCCTGGAAAATCCTGTGGACGGAGGAGCCTAGTAGGCTGCAGTCCATGGGGTCGCTAAGAGTTGGACGACTCAGCGACTTCATTTTCACTTTTCACTTTCATGCATTGGAGAAGGAAATGGCAACCGACTCCAGTGTTCTCGCCTGGAGAATCCCAGGGACGGGGGAGCCTGGTGGGCTGCCACCTATGGGGTCGCACAGAGTCAGACACGACTGAAGCGACCTAGCAGCAGCAGCAGCAGCAGCAGCAGCAGCAGATGATGTAAGTGAATGTGACTGGAAAAAATGAGAGTGGCATCCCATTATTCATGTTGTACCCATCTTTTTTTAGGATTCTGCACATTTCTTAGTCATTCCTTTAAGAGTCAGTCAGCATGTAGTGTGGGAGGTACATTCTCTTTCTCCACATTGTTGCTTTAATATTTCACTTTATCACAGGAAATTATTGGAAAGAACAGGATTTGGAAGTTTATTTTTTTGTTTTTGTTTTTTCTGTAGAACTGGGTTACAGAGACTGCACAGAGAGTCTATCCTGAACAGAAAAGGGTCAGGAATTAGAATCGTGGACAGCCTTAAAATTTTGGTGTTTTGCAGTGGGTAGGACCAATTCTGGAGAAGGCAATGACACCCCACTCCAGTACTCTTGCCTGGAAAATCCCATGGATGGAGGAGCCTGATGGGCTGTAGTCCATGGGGTCGCTAAGAGTCAGACACGACTGAGCAACTTCCCATTCACTTTTCACTTTCATGCATTGGAGAAGGAAATGGCAACCGACTCCAGTGTTCTTGCCTGGAGAATCCCAGGGACGGGAGCCTGGTTGGCTGCCGTCTATGGGGTCACACAGAGCCGGACACGACTGAAGTGACGCAGCAGCAGCAGCAGCAGGACCAATTCTTCTTTATTGTGGCAGTACATATCCCTGCGATGACTGGTTCTAAAGTTATAGTAGTATAGTGTAATGGTTTAGTTTAAAGCATGGACATGGACATCAGGTTTGGTTTAAGTCATGACTCTTCCACCTACTAATTATGCTAATATTATTAGCCTAAGATATCTTAATTCTTAGCATATAGTACGTGTTCAATAAATGATAACCATGATTTCCTGCAGGATCTGTAGACTCTTTCAGTATAATTTAGTGAAATCTAATTGCCTTTCTTTAGGCTTAGTAATTTATTTTCTTTCTTGATTAGTTTTCTTCATCTCTGGTCTTTATCATTAAGTGGAAAAAATGCCATAGGAACACTGTTTTAGTTTATTTCTGGAGATATTGGCTAGACATTACATCAGTTAAGTTCACATATACCAATATTTGATATACTAAAAGTATATAATTTCTTACGTAGTGTTGTCTGACAAGAGATGAAATGGTCCAAAAGAGACAGGAAAATGGGGATGTGAAAGTAGTTGTAAAGACTAAATTAAAACTAGCATATAAATAAGAAAGCAAGTTTATCTGCAGCCATAGACAAAAACTATTGAAACTTCTTAGCTCACTTTAATTTCCTGGGAAGCTTCCTAAGGTTTTTAATTATTAAATGATGTATCTGGTTGAAACTAAATATTTAGATAGTTATAGTGTGGATATGCGTGTCAGCCTGCATGTATGTCACATATATGTAAATTTGTTATACCTAAGCTTATTTTGAGGGTCCTTCTCACCTGAAGGAAATTTAAATAAATACTTTAAATAGTTCAGGAAATACAGCATGCCATTTAGTAAGTTTATGGGAACAAGTGAATAACTTAGCTATTCCAACAATGTTTTGCCTCCGCATTCCTTGGTGCAAACAGGGACCTCAAAGAAACGTCCCTCATGGGAGTTGCCTTTGGAAATCTTACTGAAGAGGTCCAAGCCCAATTCAGGCTCCCTCCCTTCTATTTTTTAATAGTCACCTTTATTGAAGTATAGTTTAAATGCAGTAAACTGCATTCATTTTAAGTGCACAGTTCAATGAATTTTGAAGAATGTATACACCCTCAACAATATACCCTGAAACTATCCAGTATCAACAATCAAGATACTAGAAAGTTTCATCACCCTAAGAAGTTCACTTGTATCCCTTTCCAGTAAAATCTTGTCCTATTCTGATACTCTGGTATCTTTTGCTATGAATATTTGTATACACTCATCTTGTATACATAATTTTCATTTCTCTCAGGTTAATGCAAAAGAATGGAGTGTATAATGTATTTAACTTTATAAGAAACTGCCCAAATATTTGTCAAAGCGATTTTACTATTTTACATTCCTACCAGCAGTATATAGGAAAATTATTTCCTAGTGAACAATTCACTGGTATTCAGTGGTATTTAGTACATTTAACCATGTTGTGCAACCACCACCTTCCAAACCTTTTTATTACTCCAAAATAAAACCTGGTAGCCAATAAGCAGTTCCTTCCCATTTCCACCCTCCCTCTAGACCCTAGAAGCCACCAATCTGCATTCTGTCTCTGAATTTACCTATTCTGGATATTTCATCCAAATGGAATCATACATTTCGTTTATCCACTCATCCATTGATGGACATTTGGGTAGTTTACCTTTTGGCAGTTGTGAATAATGCTGTTATGAACATGTATGTACATGTATTTGTTTGAATACCTGTTTCCAAAACTTTGGGGTATATACCTAGAGTAGAATTACTGGCTATATGGTAATTCTGTCTTTAAGTATTCGAGGAATAATCAAACTATTTTCCCACTGGCAGTGCACTAGCATTCCAGTTTCTCCATATCCTTTCAACACTTGGTATTTTCTGTTTTATTATTATTGCCATTCTAGTTTGTTAATGAAATAATTCTTCAGTGTGGTTTTTATTTGCATTTTTTTTTTAACTGACTAATGATGTTGAGAATCTTTTCATGTGCCTGTTTGCCACCTGTTATCTTTGGAAAATGTCTACTTAAGGCTTTTGCCTGCTTTATAATTGGGCTATTTGTCTTTTTGTTGTTGGGTTGTGAGAGTTCTGTATACATTCTGGATACTAGATGAATACATGACTTCAAATATTTTCTCTCATTCTTTAAATTGTCTTTTAACTTTCTTAATGATATGATTTTATGCACAATTAAAATTTTTTCATGAACTCCAATTTATCTTTTTTGTTTTGTTACTCACACTTTTGGTTTCATATCTAAGACTCCATAGCCAAATCCACGGTCATGAGGGTTTATTCCTGTTTTATTACTAGAATTTCATGACTTTAGATTTTATATTTCAGTCATTGATCCATTTTGAATTAGTTTTTTGTACTTGACATGAGGTAGTGATCCAACTTCATTCTTTCATGTGTGAATATCCAGTTGTCCCAGCATTATTTGTTGAAGAGACTATCCTTTCCCATTAAATGGTTGAGGAACCCTTCTGAAAAATCAGTTCACCATATGGATTCATTTCTGGGCATTTAATTCTATTCCATGGGCTATTTGTTTATCCTTATGCCAGTACTTGGACTTCCCTGATGGCTCAGACGGTAAAGCGTCTGTCTACAATGCGGGAGACCCGGGTTCGATCCCTGGATTGGGAAGATCCCTTGGAGAAGAAGGAAATGGCAATCCACTCCAGTACTATTGCCTGGAAAATCCCATGGACAGAGGAGCCTGGTAGGCTATAGGCCATGGGGTTGCAAAGAGTCAGACATGACTTCACTTTCACGTTCATGCCAGTACCATAGTTTTGATGATTATAGTTTTGCAGTAAATTTTGAAACCAGGATGCACGGGTTCTGAAACTTTCATTTTTGCAGATTATGTAGGCTATTTGGGCCCCTTGAAATTCCATGTGAATTTGAGGATTGGCTTTTTCATTTTTGCTCAAAGGCTGTTGGAATTTTCATATGGATTTCACTGAATCTATAGGTTGCTTTGGGTGGTATTAGTGTTAGTCACTCAGTCATGTCCAACTCTTTGCAACCACATGGACTCCCCTCTGGCTCCTCTGTCCATGGGATTTTCCAGACCAGAATACTGGAGTGGGTTGCCATTTCCATCTCCAGGGAATCTTCCTGACCCAGGGATCGAATCCATGTCTCCTTTGTCTCCTGCATTGCAGGCAGATTCTTTACCTACTGAGCCATCAGGGAGAGCAAAAATCGTCCATTTATGTATGTCTTCTTTAATTTTGTTCAGCAGTTGTTTTTTTTTTTTTTCTGGTTTTCTATGTACATGTTTTTCACTTACTTGGTTAAATTCATTTCTAGGTACTTTATTCTTTTGGATGATATTATAAATGAAATTGTTTTCTTAATTTCCTTTTCAGATTGTTCATTGTGGTTGTATAAAACCAAAATTGATTTTTGTGTGTTGATCTTGTAACCTAAGACTTTGCTGAATATGTTTATTAGCTCTGGTATTTCATTTGTGGATAATTTAAGACTACTGCCTGTATGTCTGAGACATACATAGTTTTACTTCTTCCTTTGCAATTTGGATGCCTTTTATTTCTTTTCCTTACCTAATTAACTTTGGCGGAAACTTCCAGCCTATGTTGAATGGAAGTGGTGAAAGTAAGTGTCCTTTCTTCATTCTTGATCTTTGAGGAAAAGCTTTCAATGTTTCACCATTGAGTATTGAGTTAGCTGTAGGTTTTTCATAAATATGTTCAATAATATTGAGAAAGTTCCCTTCTATTCCTAGTTTCTGAGTACATTCATCATGAAAGTGTGTTGACTTTTGTCAAGTGCTTTTTCTGTATCAGTTGAAATGGTTATGTGTTTTCCCCTTTGTTCTATTAATGTGGCATATTATATTGATTAATTTTCTTATGTTTAATCACTCTTGAATTTCTGGAATAAATTTTACATAAATCATGTTGTATAATCCTTTCTTAGTCAGATACTGGATTTGGTTTGCTAGCATTTTGTTTAAATAAGCTGCATCTATTTTATAGAGGATATCAGTCTATAATTTTCTTTGGTATCTTTGAATTTGGTATCAGGATAATTCTGGCCTCTTAGAATGAGTTAGGTTGTGTCACCTCCTCTTTATATTTTTGGGGATATTTTGAGAATAATTGGTGACAATTTTTAAAAAATATTTGATAAAATTCACCAGTGAAGGTATCTGATTACGGACCTTGTTGTGAGATTTTTGATTATTGACTCAATGTCTTTACTTGTCATAAGCCTTCTCAAATTCTCGATTTCTTCTTGAGTTACTTTTGGTAATTTATGCGTCTAAGAATTTGTCTATTTCATCTAGGTTGACTGAAATCTCAAACTATTGTACCACTGTCTAATTCTCTCTTCATTTCTGTGAATATTTATTTCATATATTTGGGACTCTTTTTGGTGACTGTGTTTATAATTGTTATAAATTATTGATGAGTTTACTCTTTAAAAATATTCAATGTCCTTCTTTGTCTCTTGTAACAGGTTTTGACTTGTAGTCTAGTTTGTATGATATTATTATAGCCAGCCACCTCACTTTCTTTTGGTCATTATTTGCATTGAATATTTTTCCTTTCTTTAACTTTCAACCTATTTGTATCTCTGGATTTAAAGTGAGTCTCTTCTAGAGATCATATACCTGGATTCATGTTTTCTTATCCATCTGCCACTCTTTTGATTGGAGAATTTAATCCATTATTCCCACCAGGGAAGTCCTCCTTTCAGTACTTTAAATATGCCATCCTACTGCCTTCAGGGCTCCTTGGTTTCTGATGAGAAATCAGCTGTTAATTTATTGAAAATCCCTTCCTTAAGATGAGTTGCTTTTCTCTTGAAGTTTTGTAAATTCTCTCTTTGTCTGTTGACAGTTTGATCATAATATGTCTTGGATTTCTTTGAGGTTGTCCTACCTGGAGTTATTGAACTTCTTGAATGTATAAATTCATGTATAATGAAACTTTGATAGTTTTCAGCTACAATTTCTTCAAATATTCTTTCTTAGCCTTTTCTTCTCTCTTCTGCTATTTCCAAAATATATGTTGGTTTGCTTGTAGGTATTCCATAGGTCCCTTAGGCTCTGTTCTTTTTTCCTCCTTTCTTTTTCTTTCTGCTATTCAGATTGGATAATTTTAATTATGTTTGATTTTCATTGGTTCTTCTGCTTGGTAATATCTGATGTTGAACTCTTATGAGATTTTCATTTCAGATGTTGTGCTTTTGAGCTCTAGATTTTCTGTTTGGTTCCTTTTTATACTATTTAAATTTTGTTGATTTTATACTGTTTAAATTTTGTTGATATTTTACTTTTGTTCACACATTGTTTTTGTGGTTTCCTTTAGTTCATGGTCCATGGTCTTCTTCTGCTCATTGAGCGTATTTAAAATAGTTGCTTTAAATCTTTGTCTAATAAGGTCAATGTCTGTACTTCCTTAGTGATGATTTCTGTCAGTTTTTTTTTTTTTCTTGAATGGGCTATACTTTCCTGTTTCTTTGTATGCTTTGTAATATTTTGTTGAAAATGGAATTTGAATTTTTCTTCCAATTTTATTGAGATATAATTGGCATACAGTACTATGTAGGTTTAAGATGTACAGTATAATGATTTGACATATATATCATGAAATGATTATCACAATAAGCTTACTGAGCATCCATACAGATATATAATTAAAGAACGAGAAAAATATTTTTTTCCTTGTGATAAGAACTGTTAGGATTTACTGTCTCAACAACTTTTCATATATAACATACAGCAGTGTTAGTTATATTCATCATGTTGTACATTACATTCCTGGGCTTCCCAAGTGGCTCAGTGGTAAAGCATCCATTTGGTAATGCAAGAGCCACAGGAGATGAGGGTTCAATCCCTGGGTTGGGAAGATCCCCTGGAGGAGGAAACGGCACCCCATTCCAGTATTCTTGCCTTGAAAATCCCATGGACAGAGGAGCCTGGTGGGCTACAGTTCATAGGGTCACAAAGAGTTAGACACAACTGAACATGCATGCACGCACACACGTTAGATTCCTAGTACTTATTTATCTTCTAATTGGAAGTTTGTCCCTTTTGACTGCCGTCATCCAATTCTCTCTCCATCCCCCACCAATGGTAGCCACAAATCTGGTCTACTGTTTTTATAAGTTTGTTTTTGAAGTATAATTGTCCTACTGCACTCTGTTAGTTCTTATTATGCAACATAGTGATTTGGTATTTCTATACATTTTGAAAGGATTACCAGGATAAATCTAGTTACAATATGTCACCATATGAAGATATTTCATGGTTATTGACTATATTTTCCACACTGTACATTTCATACCTTGACTCATTTATTTTGCAACTGGAAGTTTATACTTCTTAATCTCCCACATCTATTTCTTTCTCCCCCCATCCCCTCCCCTCCGGCAACCACCTATCTGTTCTCTGTATCTGTGACTATGTTTCTGTTTAGTGAGATTTGCCCATTTGTTTTGTTTTTTGAATTCCACATGTAAGTGAAATCATATAGTATTTGTCTTCCTCTGACTTAGTTCACTTAGGATAAAACTCTCTAGGTCCATCCATGTTGTTACAAATAGCAAGATTTCAGTTTTATGGTTTTTTGTTTTTTTTTTTTGGCTGAGTAATAGTCTTCTTTATTCATCTTCTTTATCCACTCATCTATCATTGGGCACTTAGGTTGCTTCCGTACCTTGGCTCTTGTAAATAATGCTGCAGTAAAAGAGGGGAACATATATTTTTCAAAGTAATATTTTATTTTCTTGAGATAAGTACCCAGCAGTGGAGTTTCTGGGTCATATAGTAGTTCTATTTTTAATTTTTCAGGAATTTCTATACTATTTTCCATAGTCAGTGCACCAGTTTACATTCCCCCAGCAGTTCACAAGGATTCCCTTTTCTCCGTATCCTCACCAACACCTGTCTTTTTGATGATAGCCATTCTGATATGTGTGAGGTGATATCTCATTGTGGCTTTGATTTGCATTTTCCTGACAGATAGTATTCCTGAGCATCCTTTCACATGCTTGTTGGCAATCTGTGTGCCTTCTTTGGAAAAATGTCTAAACAAATCCTCTGCCTATTTTTTCAGTTGGGTTGGTTACTTATTTGCTGTTGAGTTCTTTATATATTTTGAATATTAACCCATTTTTGGATATATTGTTTAGTGTTATCTTCTCCCATTCAATAGATGGCCTTTTTGGTTGGTTGATAGTTTCCTTTATTGTACAGAAGTTTTTTAGTTTAATATTGTCTCCTTTGTCTATTTTTGCTTTTCTTTCCCTTGCCTGAGGGGATATATACAAACAAAAATGTTGCTAAGACTAGGGATTTTTATATTTTAATGTGGTAACTCTGGAAATCAGATTATTGGTTGTTGCCAGAGTTTGTTACTGTTGATTGTTGAAAGCTGCAGTTATCTGTTCAGAGACTTTAAAACCTATTTTTGCAGAGACCATATCCCTTGTCATGTGTGGTGCTGAAATTTGTGTTCATTTAGCTTACGTTTGGATAGATATTTCTTTGAATGCCAAGAATCAATAAAAGAAAGAGAGAAGAGGATTTAAAAAGATGAGAGAGAAGAAAAATCTCTCTGTTTCTGTATATATTTGTTGTTCAGTTGTTCAGTCCTGTCTGACTGTTTGCGACCCCATGGACTGCAGCACACCAGGAATCCCTGTCCTTCAACATCTCCCAGATTTTGCTCAAACTCATGTCTATCGAGACAGTGATGCCATCCAACCATTTTGTCCTCTGTTGTCCCTTTCTCCTCCTGCCCTCAAACTTTCCCAGCGTCAGGGTCTTTTCTAATGAGTCGGCTTTTCGCATCAGGTGGCCAAAGTATTGGACCTTCAGCTTCAGCATCAGTCCTTCCAATGAGTATTCATAATTGGTTTCCTTGAGGATTTACTGGTTTGATCTCTTTGCAGTCCAAAGGAGACTCAAGAGTCTTCTCCAAAGCCACAGTTCAAAAGCATCAATTCTTTGGGGCTCAGCCTTCTTTATGGTCCAACTCTCACATCCATACATAACTGTAGGAAAAAACCATAGCTTTGACTATAAGGACATCCATTGTTTCCCCATCTATTTGCCATGAAGGGATGGAACTGGATGCCATGATCTTAGTTTTTTGAATGTTGAGTTTTAAGCCAGCTTTTTCACTCTTCTCTTTCACCTTCATCAAGAGGCTCTTTAGTTCCTCTTCACTTTCTGCCATAAGGGTGGTGTCATCTGCATATCTGAGGTTATTGATATTTCTCCTGGCAATCTTGATTCCAGCTTGTGCTTCTCCCAGCCCATCATTTCTCATGATGTACTCTGCATATAAGTTAAATAAGCAGGGTGACAATATACAGACTTGACATACTCCTTTCCCAATTTGGAACCAGTCCTTTGTTCCATGTCCAGTCCTAACTGTTGCTTCTTGATCTGCATATAAGTTTCTCAGGAGGCAGGTCAGGTGGTCTGGTATTCCCATCTCTTTCAGAATTTTCCACAGTTTGTTGTGATCCACACAGTAAAAGGCTTTAGTGTAGTCAGTGAGCAGAAGTTGATGTTTTTCTGGAATTCTTGTTCCTTTTCTATGATACAATGGGTGTTGGCAATTTGATCTCTGGTTCTTCTGCCTTTTCTAAATCCAGCTTAAATTCTGAATGTTCTCTGTATATATATTAGGTTGGTGCAAGTGTAATTGCCGTTTTGGACTGTGAATTTTAAATCAGTATAACTAGACTCAAATCTTCATTAATCAAAATAGTAACCATTAAAATCAACATATTTTTGCCAACCAGAAATAAGTTTATTTATTCCTATAACATAAGAATCCATGCTTCAGGATTCAGTGAACTCTTGGAAAGCATGTTCTGCCTCCTGCTGGTTATGGAAGTGTTTTCCCTGCAAAAAGTTGTCAAGATGCTTGAAGAAATGGTAATCAGTTGGTGAGAGGTTACATGAATATGGTGGATGAGGTAAAACTTCATAGCCCTATTCGTTCATCTTTTTAAGTGTTGGTTGTATGATGTGTGGTCGGGCATTGTCATGGAGAGGAATTGGGCCCTTTCTTGCTGGCTGAAGGTGTTACAGTTTTCAGTGCATCTCATCGGTTTGCTGAGCATACTTCTCAGATGTAATGGTTTTGCAGAGATTCAAAAAGCTGTAGTGGATCAGATGGGCAGCTGACCACCAAACAGTGACCATGACTTTTTTGGTGCAAGTTTGGCTTTGGGAAGTGCTGTGGAGCTTCTTTTCGGTCTAACCATTGAACTGGTCATCATCTGGTATCATAAATAATCCACTTTTTCATTGTGCATCACAATCTGATAGAAAAACGGTTCATTGTCGTGTACAATAAGAGAAGATGACACTTCAAAATGACAACTTTTTTGATTTGTGGTCAGGTCATGAGTCACCCACTCATCAAGCTTTTTCACCTTTCCAGTTTGCTTCAAATGTTGAACGACCGTACTGGTTGATGTTGAGTTCTTGGGCAACTTCTTGTGTAGTTTTAAGAGATTCAGCTTTGATGATGGCTCTCAGTAGGTCATTGTCAACTTCCAATGGCCAGCCAGTATGCTCCTCATCATCAAGGCTCTCATCTCCTTTGCAAAACTTCTTGAACCATCACTGCACTGTACATTCATTAGCAGTTCCTGGACCAAATGCCTTGTTGCTGTTCTGAGTTGTCTCCACTGCTTTACAACCCATTTTGAACTCAAATGAGAAAATCATTCGAATTTGATTTTTGTCTAACATCATTTCCCTAGTCTAAAGTAAATATAAAATACACAACAAGTAATAAGTTATTAGCAAAAAACAAAGTGAGAAATATGCATTAAAATGATGTATAACATAACCACATTTATTTAAGAATGTATTCCAATATCAAATGGAAAATTTCAACAGTGCAAAACCACAATCACTTTTGTACCAACTTAATATCTATCTGGTCATAGATATTGTCATATAATCTGACATATACTATGTCATCTAGTATCTAGTCATAGATCGCACTGGTCATAGCAAAGACCCTCTTCCAACAACACAAGAGAAAACTCTACACATGGACATCACCAGATGGTCGACACAGAAATAGATTGATTATATTTTTTGCAGCCAAAGATGGAGAAGCTCTATACAGTCAGCAGAAACAAGACCGAGCTGACTGTGGCTTGGATCATGAACTCCTTATTGCCGAATTCAGACTGAAATTGAAGAAAGTGGAGAAAACCACTAGACCATTCAGGTATGACCTAAATCAAATCCCTTATGATTATACAGTGGAAGTGAGAAATAGAATTAAGGGACTAGATCTGATAGAGTGCCTGAAGAACTACGGATGGAGGTTCGTGACATTGTACAGGAGACAGGGATCAAGACCATCCCCAAGAAAAAGAAATGCAAAAAAGCAAAATGGCTCTCTGAGGAGGCCTTACAAATAGCTGTAAAAAGAAGGGAATTGAAAAGCAAAGGAGAAAAGGAAAGATATACCCATTTGAATGCAGAATTCCAAAGAATATCAAGGAGAAAAAAGAAAGCCTTCTTCAGTGATCAATGCAAAGAAATAGAGGAGAACAGTAGAATGGGAAAGACTAGATACCTCTTCAAGAAAATTAGAGATACCAAGGGAACATTTCATGCAAAGATGGGCTCGATATAGGACAGAAATGGCGGGGACCTAACAGAAGCAGAAGATATTAAGAAGAGGTGGCAAGAATACACAGAACTGTACAAAAAAGATCTTTATGACCCAGATAATCACGATAGTATGATCACTCACGTAGAGCCAGATATCCTGGAATGTGAAGTCACGTCAGTGGGCCTTAGGAAGCATCACTACGAACAAAGCTAGTGGAGGTGATGGAATTCCAGTTGAGCTCTTTCAAATCCTGAAAGACGATGCTGTGAAAGTGCTGCACTCAATATGCCAGCAAATTTGAAAAACTCAGCAGTGGCCACAGGACTGTAAAAGGTCAGTTTTCATTCCAATCCCAAAGAAAGGCATTGCCAAAGAATGCTCAAACTACCACACAATTACACTCATCTCAGAAGCTAGTAAAGTAATCCTTAAAATTCTCCAAGCCAGGCTTCAGCAATACGTGAGCCGTGAACTTCCAGATGTTCAAGCTGGATTCAGAAAAGACAGAGGAACCGGAGATCAAATTGCCAACATCCGCTGGATCATGGAAAAAGCAAGAGAGTTCCAGAAAAACATCTACTTCTGCCAAAGCATTTGACTGTGTGGATCACAATAAACTGTGGAAAAGTCAGAAAGAGGTGGGAATACCAGACCACCTGACATGCCTCTTGAGAAACCTGTATGCAGGTCAGGAAGCAACAGTTAGACCTGGAAATGGAACAACAGACTGGTTCCAAACAAGGAAAGGAGGACGTCAAGGCTCCTGTGTATTTAACTTATATGCAGAGTACATCATGAGAAACACTGGGCTGGATAAAGCACAAGCTGGAATCAAGATTGCTGGGAGAAATATCAATAACCTCAGATATGCAGATGACACCACCCTTATGGCAGAAAGTAAAGAATAAGTAAAGAGCCTCTTGATGAAAGAGGAGAGTGAAAAAGTTGGCTTAAAGCTCAAGATTCAGAAAATGAAGATCATGGCATCTGGTCCCATCACTTCATGGGAAATAGATGGGAAAACAGTGGAAACAGTGGCTGACTTTATTTTTGGGGGCTCCAAAATCACTGCAGATGGTGATTGCAGCCATGAAATTAAAAGACGCTTACTCCTTGGAAGAAAAGTTATGACCAACCCAGACCGCGTATTAAAAAGCAGAGACATTACTTTGCCAACAAAGGTCCATCTAGTCAAAGCTATGGTTTTTCCAGTAGTCATGTATGGATGTGAGAGTTGGACTGTGAACAAAGCTGAATGCCAAAGAGTTGATGCTTTTGAACTGTGGTGTTGGAGAAGACTCTTGAGAGTCCCTTGGACTGCAAGATCCAACGAGACCATCCTAAAGGAGATCAGTCCTGGGTGTTCATTGGAGAGAATGATGCTGAAGCTGAAACTCCAGTACTTTGGCCACCTCATGTGAAGAGTTGACTCATTGGAAAAGACTCTGATGCTGGGGAAGATTGAGGGCAGGAGGAGAAGGAGATGACAGAGGATGAGATGGCTGGATGGCATCACCGACTTGATGGACATGGGTTTGGGTGGACTCCGAGAGTTAGTGATGGACAGGGAGGCCTGACGTGCTGCGGTTCATGGGGTCACAAAGAGTCGGACACGACTGAGCAACTGAACTGAACTGAATATCTATCTGTGTGTTGTGTATTGTGGTACTGTTTCAGTACTTAGCCAGGCCATGTGTAGCTCCGCCTTTGCTTTTACTTCCTGCTTACACTGTGCCTGGAGATCAGCTAGAGTGAAAATTCAAGGTTTTTCTCACGTCCTGAGCATGAGTCCTTCTCTGGCCTGGTTTGTAAAATTTTCTAGTATACATGGGCACTTTTCAGTGTCCTAATTTTCCCAAAGAAACTCTCTCTCTTACTTTTCCTCCCAGAGTTTTGGCACTCCGTATTACCTCACCTGTAATCTTTTGCCCCAGGCAGCTGTAGGTTGTTCAGTCACTTTATAGTGTTTTCTCACAGTGTGTATGGTTCTTCTATTCAGAGTCTTTTCTACTAAGTTAGGTGAAACAAAGGCAAAGGCCCTGCATCAGTGTTTTAGGTAGCCCACGTAGAGATTAGTACAGACAAACAATTCTTTGTGAACAAAGTTTGTTTTCTTCCCTCTGGAACTTGGAATAAGGGTTCCACAGCGTGAATATGGCTGCCCTCTGAAAGCTGCCACTAAGCTGGAAAAGCAGTTGGGTCAAAGCAAGCAAAAACACCACAGACATTTTCTACCCTCTTGTTTTGTTTTTCTTGAGTCAACATTTGCTTGATTGTTCTAAACCTTAAATTGTTTTCCAGAGTTCTAAAAAAAATTGGTTCTGATAGTTTGTTTGATGTTTTTTTCATTTATTTTTATTATTTATTTTTTACTTTACAATATTGTATTGGTTTTGCCATACATCAACATGAATCCGCCATGGGTGTACACGTGTTCCCCATCCTGAACCCCCCTCCCACCTCCCCCCCACACCATCCCTCTGGGTCATCCCAGTGCACCAGCCCCAAGCATCCTGTATCCTGCATCAAACCTAGACTGGCGATTCATTTCTTATATGATATTATACATGTTTCAATGCCATTCTCCCAAATCATCCCACCCTTGCCCTCTCCCACAGAGTCCAAAAGTCTGTTCTATACATCTGTGTCTCTTTTGCTGTCTCGCATACAGGGTTATCGTTACCATCTTTCTAAATTCCATATATATGCATTAGTATACTGTATTGGTGCTTTTCTTTCTGGCTTACTTCACTCTGTATAATTGGCTCCAGTTTCATCCACCTCATTAGAACTAATTCAAATGTATTGTTTTTAATGGCTGAGTAATACTGCATTGTGTATATGATTTTTTTTTAAATTTGTTTATTTTAATTGGAGGCTAATTACTTTACAATATTGTATTGGTTTTGCCATACATCAACATGAGTCTGCCATGGGTGTGTGCGTGTTCTCCATCCTGAATCCCCCTCCCACCTCCCTCCCCATACCACCCCTCTGGGTCATCTGTTTGGTTTTTGATGTTTCTGTGGAGGGACAAATGTTTAGAGCATCCTACTTCACTATTTCCACTGATGTCTAAATGTAATTTTTAATATGACTATCTAGTTGTTCTTTCACTGTTCTTTGAAATGACAGTTTGTTCCCAGTTGAGTTACTTTTTCATTTTTTTGTTGCAAGTCAATTGACCATATATGTGTGAATCTACTTCTGGACTTTCTACTCTGTTTTATTGATCTATTTGTCTATCCTTATGCCAGTTACCACACTGTCTTGATTATTGTAGCTTTATTGTAATTCTTGAAATGAGACAAGGTTGTTTTTAACTATTTTGACTTTATTGTTTCCATATACATTTTGGTAACAGCTTGTTAGTTTCTGAAAGATCTGCTGGGATTTTGATTGGGATTGCATGCCATCTATATTTCAGTTGACATTAATGATACTGAGTTTTTAAATACAAGTCTATATTTCTTTTTTGGTCTTCCTTAATTTCTCTTAGCAATATCTTATACTTTTCAGTGTACCAGTTTTATAATTTCTATCAATATTACTAGCTTTTTATAGATTCTCAAGAATTTTCTGTAGGCACAATTATGTTGTCTTTCCATTCTCTATGCCTGTGTACTGTTTTCTTTGTCTTGCTCTCCTGTCTAGGAATTCAGTACAGTATGCAGTAGAAGCAGTGAGAGCAAAGTGGTAAGATCAGTCATCCCTGCTTTGTTTCTGTTATTGGGGGAAAGTATTCAGTTTGTTACCATTGTGATGGTAGTTCAGTATGTTTCAATGTGTGGGGAAACTTAGCCCACAGAGAACAGTTGGCAACATCTAGAGACATTCTTGATCGTCTTGACTGGGGGCTGTTATTGGCATCTAGTAGACAGAGGCAAGAGATGATGCTAAGCATCCTACAATGCATAAGACCCCCACCCACCTACTCTGTGAAACAAAGAATCATCCAGGCCAAAATCTCAATAATGCTATTGCTGTGTTAGCTCTAAGTTTTAAGGATGTCCTTTACTGAATTAAAGAAATTACCTTTTTCCCAACTTCGGTGTGTTTTCATCAGAATAGGCTATTGAATTTTTGTTTATTTTTTTTTCTGCTTCTAGAGAGATGATTGTATATGTTCTCCCTCTTTCTATTAACATAGTGAATTACCAACAGGTTGCTCTAACAAAATGTCATAGACTGGGCGAGAAATTTATTTTTCACAGTTTTGGAGGCTGGAAAGTCAAAAGATCAAAGTGCTGGCAGAGTTGATGTCTGGTGAAAGCCCCCTTCCTGGTTCATAAACAGCTGGAACAAAACCTGGATCTAGGAATACACTTGATTTATTTGGGATTTCTGAGACTACACTGGCTAACAGAGCTTCATATTGAGAAATGTGGAAAGTAATTTTTACCCTTCTGCTGATTATTTCATTACAGTTGGGCTAGAAAGTATTAGGATGTTTTTAGAAATGTGATAATGCTATTAATATTACTTGGCATTAACCATTTAATTTTCCATATGTGCTAGTTTCTAAGGGCTTCTCTACCAAAATACTGCAAACTGAGTGGCTTAAAAGAACAGAAAATTATTGTCTCATACAGTTTTGGAGAACAGAAATGTTAAAACAAGGAGTGAAATGCCTGGCCGTTCTTTTTCTGAAGGCGCTAGAATAGAGTCCTTCATTTCCCCTTCCTAGATTTTGGGGGTTCCTCGTTTCCCTTGGCTGATAGATGCATCATTCCAGTCTCTGCCTCTGTCCCCACATGGTGTTCTTTCTTTGTGTGTCTCTGTGTGCAGCTTTGTCTCTTCTCATAAAGACATCAGTCTTTGGATTAGTGAAAGTGAAACTCACTCAGTTGTGTCCAGGTCTTTGCGAGCCCACAGACTATAGAGTCCATGGAATTCTCTAGGCCAGAACACTGGAGTGAGTAACCTTTCCCTTCTCCAGAGGATCTTCCCAACCCAGGCATTGAACCCAGGTCTCCCACATTGCAGGTGGATTCTTTACCAGCTGTGCCACAAGGGATTAGGGCCCACCCAAATTCAGTATGACCTCCTTTTAGTTTGATTACATCTGTAAAGAACTTAACTTCCAGATAAGGTCACATTCTAAGGTCCTGGGTGAGCATGAATTTTGCAAGGACAATATTCAAACTAGTACATCATATATAAAAATGTTTATTTGTGCTTTCAAAAGACACCTTGGAAAATATTTTCATTTCAGTGTATTTTGGTCTATACCTGGGCATGCATGCATGCTAAATCACTTTGCTTGTGTCTGCTTCTTTGCAATCCCATGGACTGTAGCCCACCAGGCTCCTCTGTCCTTGGGATTCTCCAGGCAAGAAAGCTGGAGTGGGTTACCATGACCTCCTCCAGAGGATCATCCCAACCCAGGGATTGAACCTATGTCTCTTACATCTTCTGCATTGACAGGCAGGTTCTTTACCTCTAGTGTCACCTGGGAAGCCCTTTGGTCTATATGCCAAATCTAAATATTCTTACATGCAAACGTTCAGATAGATTAAGGTTGAAACAGGTGTTCCCAAAGTTTTCTAAACAATAAAAGTGTGAAAGGACATGATATCAATGTTATTTTCTTCTGACTTAAACTTAGCAAAATAATAGCAAATAATGGTTATGTGAGAGAGTGTTTCAGGGAGGAAGTTAGTGAGACAGTTGTCAAGCTTTCGCATTGCAATATATGTGTCAGACTGAGTAGTGCATAATCCCCTCACACTCAAAGATCTCACAGTTCTGATGAGAAAAAAATTATAATATAGCATGATGAGTACAATCCTAGAATTATACATAAAGCACATAACTATATTGAGTTCTGAAAAAAACCCTTTGTGTGTGTGTCTTATGTCTGTGTGTGATAATAGAGGGAGGAAGGGGGAGAGAGAGAGTAAAGAGGGTTAACTGATCTGAAAGGAAAATTAAGTAAACCAAACAGCATTGTATATTTCACTTACACTAATTCAAAAGTAGTGACGCATACGGTGTTGTATTTATCAAAATGTTGATTTATTTATTCCAAAATGTTGATTCTCTGACCAAGTATTTTCTTTTAGATCTGGAGGATCTGCTAAAAGTGAAGCTGTCACATAGCATATCAGGAAACATCAGTGTGGAAAACTTAAACTATAATACCATGAAACAAACATCAACCTGATTACTGGTTCTGTGACTGAAATAAATTGGTATCTATAGTTCTTACCCTGCCCCCAAGGTGTTTTTTAAACAGGAGGAATTAGCTGTAATAAAATTACTATCTTGAAAATGAGCTGTGCTACCTTGGATTATTTTTCTTTGTTTTGTTCCCTCCTTACATTTATATTTGATTAGGTAATACATTCAGGTGATTCAAATTTTAATAGTTATAAAAGAGTATCCAGTTAAAGGGCACTCTTCATGCCCAACTACATAGTTCTTCTTCCCAGAGCCTCCTGTGTTAACAGTTCTTATTTTGACTTCTAGAGCTATTTCATACATAAAAAGACTGGGCACTCGCAAACATAGACACACTTTTTTCCCTTATTTTTACACACTTTTATGTTCTTTGCTTCATATTAGTACATGGAGAGCTATGGGTGTATAGTATTGTTCTATGGTATGAATGCCATAATTTATTTAACCAGTCTTCTATTGAGAAATATGTAGATTGTTTTCTGACTTTTGCTATACATTTCTGCAATGAATAACCTTGTAACAGGTCATTTCAGATATGTCCTATCTGTAGGATAAATTTCTAGAAATGGAACTGCTGGGTTGGATAGTATGTACTTTTGTCATTTTGATGGATATAGCCAAATCATCCTCCATAGAGGTTGTACCAGTTTACACTTACATCAGCAATAGATATAAACATGCTTGTTTCCCCAGCCCTCACCTTATCTTTTCATATATTTAAGACCCTTTGATATTTATAAAAATAATTTCCTTTTTATGATGGTCAGAATGCTACTGGGTTGATTGGCACAGCATCTTTTCTCCTTACCCTATGGGCATATTCTTTTGCACAAAAGAACAAAGGTGATTCCAAAGAGCATGTTTAGGTCAAATAAACTCTAAGCCAGGAACATTTTATGGGTTTAAAAAAATTCACTAGCTTTTTATAACTCATTATACAGCCATCATATCATGATTAAGAAACAACTGAACCAACATCCCCTAGTAATTTTAAATAATGTAAATTACTTGTAAGGAACTTAGCTCATTATTTTGTTACTTCTTAATATAGATTATACTTTATGAAATATTTTTATATCCTAAGATAAATAAAATTATTCTTTACTTAGAAACTTACCAGTGTGTTAGAATTTACACAGAATTATTTAAAAGTATGATATGTTTTCATTTGAAGTATGTGTATACAGTTTTCTTTCTTGATACCTAAGCCACATTACAGGAAGGTTAGAAATTCAGTGTATATTTAAATGTGTCAGCTGATTCATAAATGGCTCTGAACTATTTTGTATCATACAACAGAATTGTTCTCAGCTTTGTGGCATACTAGATCACTTCTATTACAGCATTTATCAACATCTGGCATGTATCATCATTAGTTATTTATGTGTCTGCCTTTCTCACTAGATCGTGAACTTCTAGAGGATATAATTTGTATTCCCCTTTAGCACTAGCTTAAGAGCTTTGCATATATCTCATACTCACAACATGTTTGTCGAATTGCATTGAATCACATTTACATTGGGGTTCTGAGGTTGCATTTTTCAAAACATTTTTCCACATATTGTTTGATTTTTTTTCTTGTAAAATCTCATTCTAATGCTGCTTGGGTTTGTTTTCTGCTAATATTATTGATTTTGTGTTAAAAAGAATTACAATGTTTCTCTTATTATAGCATTGAAGAGGTAGATTTTTTTGGTATATATTTCTTTGCTCTTCATTTTTTTTTTTCCATCAAAGTCCTACTTTAATTTTAGCCACAGTCAATTCTAAGTATTAATTGGGCAATAGGTAGACTAGACACTTTGGTAAGGCATATTAATTGTTTCATTTCACTAAAATTCCCAATTTATATATGCAATTTGAAATGTGCAGTTAAAGTTCTGGTCATGGCTAATATAAGTAATTTAGAAGGTTCTATAGCAGCATGAACAGCTTTTCAAATTGCTGCTTTTTTAATTTAAATTTTTATTGAAATAATTATGGATTCACATGCAATTCTAAAATAATACTGAGAGATCTCTTATACCCTTTGCCTTTGTCTCCCAGTTGCAACAACTTGAAAATGTTTTACATTATATCACAGCTAGATATTAATATTAACACAATCTACCAGTCTATTCAGGTTTCACTAGATTTGCTTGTGTTCATTTGTGTCCGTTTTAATTCTATACAGTTTCATCAGATATGTAAGTTTATGTATCCACCACCAGAGTTAAAATATCAAACAGCTCCAACACCATAAAAATATCTGTATTGCCCTTTTATAATTACATACACCTTCCAGTCCCATCCCCACTATCATAAACCATGGCAACCAGTAATCTGTTTTCCATTTCTAAAATTTTGTCCTTTGAAAAATATTATATGTATAGAATAGTATAGTATGTGACTTTTTGTGATTAGGTTTTCTGATCAGCAAAATTCCCTGAAGATACATCCAAGTTCTGATTATCAATCATTATTTCCTTTTATTTCTGAGTAATATTCCATTTTATGTATATACTGTATAATTGGGCTTCCCTGGTGACTCAGACAATAAAGAATCCGCCTGCCAATGCATGAGAGACAGGATAGATCGCTTGGTCAGGAAGATCTCCTAAGGGAGGAAACAGCAACCCACTCCAGTATTCTTGCCTGGAAAATCCCATGGACAGAGGAGCCCGGCAGGCTACATACATGGGATCTCAAAGAGTTTGAAAAGACTGAGCAGCTAACACACACACTGTATAATTCTTGGAGGAAATCTGAGTTGATTCCAGTTTTGGACTAGTATAAATAAATTTACTGTGAATATCATTGTATGGGTTTTTGTATACACATAAATTTTCATTTCTTTGGGATAAATGACCAGTGTATAATTTATTGGGGCATATGATAGTGTACGTTTCCTTTTATAAGATAGTGTAAGATAGTGCCTGTTTTACAGAGAAGCGTTTTCATCCCAATAGATGAGAGATCCAGTTTCTCCTCACCCTCACCAACATATATCATTAGCATTATTTTTTATTTTAGCTATTCTTAGTAGGTTGGTAGCGATACCACAGTGTGGTTTCTGTTTGTAGTTCCCTTATGGCTAATTATATTGATCATCTTTTGATGGGCTTGTTTTCTCTCTTTGTATCTTCTTCAGTGAAATGGCTTTTGCCCATTTTCTAATTGGACTGTTTGTTCTTTTTTTCTATTGAGTTCTATGAATTCTTTATATGTTCAAGTTCTAGTCCTTTGTCACATGTGTGGTTTGCAAATATTTTCTCCCAGTCTGTAACTTGTCTTTTTGTCATCTAAATAGGTTCTTTTGTAGTACAAATGATTGAAACTTTGATGAAGTCCGATTTATCAGTATTTCCTTTTATGAATTGTGCTTTTGGGTGTCAGTCTAAGAACATTCACCTAGCCTTAGATACTGAAGATTTTCTTATAAGTTTTGTAGTTTTACATTTTGCATTTAAGTCCATGATCCATTTGTTGGAAAGTCTATCCTTTCTCTATTGAAGTGCTTTTTTGAACTTTTGTTAAAAAAATCAGTTGGGTTTAGTGTGTGGATCTATTTCTGGATTGTCTATTCTGTTTTTTTTGTTCTGTGTGTCTGTTCTACCAGTAACACCTATCTTGGTTATAGTAAGCCCTATTGGAGAGAATGATTCTTCTCACTTACTATTTTTTCTCAAGATAGTTTTAGATATTCTAGGGTCTGTGCCTTTCCATATGAATTTTAGAATTAGTTTATCTATGTCTATAAACCCTTGCTGGAATTTTGATAGAAACTGAATTAAACCTACAGAAAGATAAAGGAGAATTGATATCATTACTATGCTGAGTCTTCTAGTTCATGAGCATGGTATGTAACTCCATTATTTAGATTTTTCTACACAGAGTAGTCCTTATGGTGTTTTCCTTGTTTTGTTGTCAAATCGGAGTGCATACATTAATCTGGTTTTCAACTTCTATAGGCTTGCTGAGAATGATTAAGCTTATTTATCAATACTCATTCAATATTAATTAACAAAGCAGGTATATTTATCTTATTCTATTGCAATTGATAAATAATATTTTGTGTTTGCAGTATTAGTTTAATTTTAAAGATCATAACCCTGTAAATGGTGGTGCAGTGGTGAAGAATCTGCCTGCTGATGCAGGAGATGTGAGTTCAATCCCTGGGTCTAGAAGATCCCCTGGAGGAGGACTGGCAACCCACTCCAGTATTCTTGCCTAGAAAATCCCATGGACAGAGGAGCCTGGTAGGCTATAGTCTATAGGATCGGAAAACATCTAACACAACTGACCAACTGAGTATGCACTACTCACTACTCAGCCATATAAACAGGTGAGAAATTGTACTAGAGAAATAGCTTTAGTATTAGACTAGGGAAACTTTGTAATAATACTTACTGTAAAGATTTTTATCTCTGTTGTAGTACATAAATATGATAGGTTGAGGGAGGGGTTACTGACTACATGAATAAGGACTTATTGGAGGGAGGATGTAATCTTTGAAAAATGTCTTTTTCGTAATATTTGATCCCAGTATAAAAAAATTGAGGGTATGGAGAAGGTAAAGTCAGGAGGTAGGAGTAAGTGATTATTTAGATGACAGCAGATAAATAAGCTTGTCCTGTACTAGAGAGATCACATCATGGAGTAATAAGGACATATTGGATAAGATTGTAACTCCTTGAAACAGGAAAATCTGAGGGTTATCTATTCATTTATGGAGTCACTCCTGGTTTCCCTACTTTTAGATAAGACCTGTTAATATATAGCTGTTAAAAAATAAGATTCCTCAATTCATGGAATTTATACTATAATATGATCTATCGCATAACATTAATGGCATCTATAGATTTTTTTAGCAGGTAAAACACATTATAAACTCATTAAGTAGGCTTATTTACAGTTGTTAGTGGCCAGTACAATAAAGAATACCAACTTTGTACATCAATTTTTAAGTTAGGAGAGTTTTTTTTGTTTGTTTTACTATTTTTCATGGTTTCAGATTCTATAAATTTGAGGTTATTGATCTTATTGTCAGATTAATTATGACTTAAAACAAGTGTTTTTTGAGCCATTTGTACATAGCATTTTAAATATCTTTGATGAATTGGTGGTGGTTGTTCAGTTGCTAATTTGTGTCCAACTCTTTACAGATCCATACACTGCAGCACACCAAGCTTCCCTGTCCTTCACTATCTCCCAGAGTTTTTTCAAACTCATGTCCATTGGGTTGATGATGCTATCCACCCATCTCATCCTCTGTTGCCCCTTTCTCCTCTTGCTCTCAATCTTACCGAGCATCAGGGTCTTTTCCAGTGAGTCTGCTCTTCACATCAGGTGGCCAGAGTATTGGAGCTTCAGCTTCAGCATCAGTCCTCCCAATAAATATTCAGTGTTGATCTCCTTTAGGATTCACTGATTTAATCTCCTTACTGTCCAAGGGGCTCTCAAGAGTCTTCTCCAGCACCACAGTTCCAAAGCATCAATTCTTTGGTGTCCAGCCTTTTTTATGGCCCATCTCTCACATCCATACACGACTACTGGAAAAACCATAGTTTTGACACATGGACCTTTGTTGGCAGTGATGTCTCTGCTTTTTAATAAGCTGTCTAGATTTGTCATGGCTTTTCTTCAAAGGAGCAAGTGTCTTTTAATTTCAATGCTGCAGTCATTGTCTGCAGTGATTTTGGAGCCCAAGAAAATAAAATCTGTCAGTTTCCACTTTTTCTCCATCTATTTGCCATTAAGTGATGGAACCAGGTGCTATGATCTTAGTTTTTTGAACACTGAGTTTTTTCACTCTCCTCTTTCACTCTCATCAAGAGACTCTTTAGTTCTCCTTCGCTTTCTGCCATTAGAGCAGTATCGTCTGCATATCTGAGATTGTTAATATTTCTCCCAGCAACCTTGATTCCAGCTTGTGATTCATCCAGCCTGGCATTTTGCCTGATGTACTCTGCATGTAAGCTAAGTAAGCAGGCATATGTCCAAAGGGAAGACATATATAACCTTTGATATGAGAAAATCTGACATAAATGGTGGATGATATTAAAAATATGAGTCACATTGTATTTCCTTTTTTATTCATAAAAGATCAAGGAGTGTACAGAAGCCTGTGTAAAGTTTGTTTTAAAATAAGTAACTCTGAAAAGCAAAATAGGTATGCTTCCTGTCATGTTAAACAGTTGAATCACACTTTAAAATGTAGTTTAAATTGAATGCCATGCTGATAGGAATATTGGAAATGATTATATATTTCAAACCATTGATTCTTTTGTGTATTTCATTTGTTAGATCACAACCATATATTTTAAAGTTTTAAAAATTCCTTTTGAGTACTTTCCATTGTTAAACCTCCTATTCTTATTGGGTTTCTGTTCTGTGGAATTCTTTTTGAGACATTAGTGATTTTTTCATTGTTCACTTCTTTGTTATTCTCAGTAAGCACATTTTTGGAAAATTTCCCTTAAGTCTATAGGGACAATTAAATTTGATTTATAGGGAATAATATCTACAGATGTTTCTGTGAAAATCTGAATTTTCATGAAATAGAATTGCATATAATGTGGTATCTTATGCAGTTGCCTTTTATCAAAATCCAGTCTGCTCAAATATTTATAATTTCTTTAAATAAAATTAATTAGTGCAGTAGATTTGCTTGAATCTTGATTGGATAAGTACTGTGTCTGTTTTAATAGAGTAAGGATGGTTTGGATTCTGAGAGATAAATATCCACTCCACCCACATATGGATGGAGTAGTTATTGTAGAATGTCTTACATTCTAGAGGTGAGACAGTGAAAAGAGAATAACTTGTTTATAAACTCCAAGTTTCTGTGTTATCTATACATGTTTATTTTGCTCTTTTTTCTCTTCATTATACTTTTTGCTTCCTCTTTTCATCTTATTTTTATTTTTAAAATTTTTATTGATGTAGAGTTGATGTGTCTGCTGCATAGCAAAGTGTATCAGTTATACATACACATATATCAACTCTTTCTTAGATTTCTTTCTTATATAGAGTGTTATGGAGTACTGAGAAGAGTTCCCTGTGTTATATAGTAGGTCCTTATTAGTTATCTGTTTTATACATAGTGGTGTGCATATGTCAGTCCTAACCTCCCAATTTATCCTCCCCTGCCCAGCTACTTCCCCTACCCCCCAATAATCATAATTTTGTTTTCTACATCTGTGACTCTATTTCTGTTTTGTAAATAAGCTCACTTGTACCAGTTCTTTAAGATTCCACATATAAGCAAAATCATATGATATGTGTCTTTCTCTCTCTGACTTACTTCACTTAGTATGACAATTTCTAGGTTCATCCTTGTTGATTCAAATGGCATTATTTTGTTCTTTTTTTATGGATGCCTAATATCCTATCCACATCTTTATCCATTCATTCCTTTGTCAATGGACATTTACATTGCTTCTGTGTCTTGGCTGTTGTAAATAGTGCTGCAGTGAACACTGAGATGCATGTATCATCTTGCACGTGGCCAACATGCCTTTGTAGCCATTCTGTATTGTGGCTTCCTGGCTTCCTTCTCATTGCTACCTAAGTTAATTTCTTGCTGTTTCCTGGTTCAATTCACGGGAGGAAATCAACACAATCTGATGGTACAATTTATCTTTTCATGTTTATCTCATCATAGACCACTGGCCAATCTATAGATTGATTGTTTTTTGAGTTATCTTACTTCTTCCTAGTCTATGATTACATATGGTGACTGCAGCCATGAAATTAAGACACTTGCCTCTTGGAAGAAAAACTATGACAAACCTAGCAGCATATTAAAAAGCAGAAATGTCACTTTGCTGACAAAGGTCCATCTAGTCAAAGCTATGGTTTTTCCAGTAGTCATGTGTGGATATGAGAGTTGGAGCATAAAGAAAGCTGAGCACCAAAGAATTGATGCTTTTGAACTGTAGTGCTGGAGAAGACTCTTGAGAGTCCCTTGGACTGCAGGGAGATCCAACCAGTCAATCCTAAAGGAAATCAGTTCTGAATATTCATTGGAAGGACTGATGCTGAACCTAAAGCTCCAGTACTTTGGCCACCTGATGCAAAGAGCTGACTCATTTGAAAAGACCCTGATGCTGGGAAAGATGGAAGGCAGAAGGAGATGGCAGAGAGTGAGATAGTTGGATGGCATCACTGACTTAATGGACATGATTTTGAGCAGGCTCTGGGAGATGGTGAAGGACAGGGAAGCCCAGTGTGCTGCAGTCAATGGGTTGCAAAGAGTCCTATACAACTGAGTGACTGTACAACAACAGTGATTACATATAGTCATGTTCATGGGATCTAAAACATAATTGCCATGGCTGGCCTTGTGTCAGGAACTATTTGCAGGGCCATTTCACTTAGAGAGGAGTTTAGATTTGTTGTCATGGGACTTCCTCAGTGAACCAGTGGTTAAGACTCCATGATCCCAGTGCAGGGGACCTGGGTTTGATCCCTGGTCAGAGGACTAGATTCTGCATGCCACAACTAAAGATCCTGCATGCTGCAACTAGATTAGTTGTCACAATGATCAATAATAGTTAAATATAATTTCTGTACATATACTACTTTCAAGTAGGGCTATTTTGGCCTAAAAACTAGTTTTTAGAAAGGATATCTCCACTGTGTGTATAATTAACTGGGATGTAAAATTGATTCAGAGTTGTCTTAGTTCTTTGTTTTAGAAAGTTGCTGGTACCCTAATGTTTGCATTGTACATATTACTTTTGTGAAAATGAACAAATTTCAGGTCTTCATCTAACAATATTTGTATATGTTGTATAAATATAATAGAGTGCAACTTAAATTGGACCAAGTCTACCTATTGTTCATTGCCTAGTTTGAACCTCATTGATGTCATGTGTGTTTAGTCTCTCAGTCATGTATGACTCTTTGCAACTACATGGACTGCAGCCCGCCAGGCTCCTCTGTCCATGAGTATTCTCCAGGCAAGAATACTGGCTTCTCCAGGGGATCTTCCCAACCCAGGGACTGAACTCAGGTCTCCCAAGTTGCAGGCAGATTCTTTACTGACTGAGCCACTAGGGAAGCCACAATGATGTCATAGAGATAACTAAATTGGTTTGATTTATCTATACAGGCCTGTGTCTACATTTGCATAGACTGAGTCAGAAATTCAAATGCAAATCTACCTATCATATGTATAAAATTTTTAAAATATGTAACCAGAGTTAGCAAAGTGTTACATACGTTATGTTGGTGAATCATTTCATCAGTGGAAATCATGAAGCAATAGATATACTGTTAACTCCAATTCTGTTTTTCCTAAAAAAGGATAAATGTGTATACAATATAGTTTCTCTGTTATCCAAGGAATATAGGGATATAATCCTTGGGTCTACAAAGCCATCAAATAATGTACAGTATTTCACTCATGGGAGCTCCCCAGTTGCATGGAAGATTAACCAGCATTTAATAGGGCTTACTTTGTGTCTCCAACCTAGAATTGATGCAAAAAATAGTATATTTTAAATGTTTTTTTTTGACATTTTAGTTGATTTTCACTTTTAATTGTTTTATAAATTAGTATTTTGCCAGAAATAGGCTAAAATTATATGCAAAGCACATTAAAATATAATGTTGAATTGTGACCATGCTTTGTTTATTTGTGGTCTATTTTGATATTGGCCGATGCTCAGAAAATAATAAAAACTCTTCATAAGAATACAAATGGCAACTATTTAAGTCTATGGTACTTCTTTCTTGTTTTTGTAAATTTCAAGCAAAGGCTATGTTGAGGTTATATCAATATTTAAGACTGTGTTTCAACTGAACAGTTATAATACTGGACTCTGTGTGTCATTTTGTAGAATTTCTCTGTAATTCCAAACAGATCTAGCATTATGGAGAATGCAAAAAAGATGCTGCTTCAAGGTGTAATAAGACCCATTATTTAACTATTTGAAATTCTTATTCTAGAAAAAAAATTTACTCTGATAACATGGATTTCCTTATAGGTCAGCATTTTATATAAACAAGCCTTATGGCAAATGGGTGATAGGAAGGGCACAGGAGAAAAAAAGATCCATAAGGAAGCTTATAGTGAGCTACAGTTACTACAAGGGACAGGAAGTAAGAGGACATCTGGTTCTGTTTTTTTTGTTGTTGTTGTTTTTGAGGTGCTTAAATCTTTTATAGACAAGAGAATATTTCACGTTTTAATACATTTGTGCTGTTTTCTTAATTTGTATTTCAGCATCCTATAAGCATTTACTTCCACAAGGACTTTTCCTGTTGTTATAAAAATGCTCATGTTTTTTCAGATGTGTTAAAGGCAGTATTCATAGATTAAATAATGTATAAGAGGTTTATGTGGAAATGACTTCTTATAAATAAGCAATCATAGATTGAGTCACTCACATGTTCTCAAAATGCCTCAAATGTATTAATATATATGAGTAGCAGATTCTATACTGCAGAAATAATGCCAGTTTTGTAACTGTTGTTACATATCAAAAAATTAAGCTTTTTCATCCTCCCATTCTCTCTACTCTCATGACTAAACTTAGTGTCTTTGGGGATGAGAACTTACTTATATAGGTGTACACTTGATGTGTTCAGCCTCTGGATTAGAGCAGGGTGCATAAAACACAGTTATGAATATTGAAAAAAAGAATAAAGTTATAAAGAATCATTCTATTTGATCTTTTAAGGCCTACTGTATAGCTTCAGTTGGTTGCTGTGATTGTGGTAATGGATGAGCTACAAACACATATATCAATGAAACAGAAGAGAGAATCAAGAAATAGACCTACATAAATATGCCTGCCTTATGTGTGAGAAAGGAGCAAAAGAAATTTGATGGAGGAAGGATAACTTTCACAAATGATGCTGGAGCAATTGGACATCCATAGACAGAAAGGTGCCACTTGACTCAAACCTCACATCTTTAAAAGAATTAGCTCAGAATGGATCATGAACTTAAATGTAAAAATGAATTTTTAAAACTTTTAGAAAAAATGTGAGAAAATCCTCCATACCTAGAGCTGGATCAAGAGTTCTTACACTTGATACCCAATGCCTAATTCAAGAGAGAAAATGCTGAAGAACTTAGTTCAGTTCAGTCACTCAGTCATGTCTCTTTGTGACCCCATGGACTGCAGCATGCCAGGCTTCCCTGTCCATCACCAACTCCCGGAGTTTACTCAAACTCATGTCCATTGAGTCGGTGATGCCATCCAACCATCTCATCCTCTGTCGTCCCCTTCTGTTCCAACCTTCAGTCTTTCCCAGCATCAGGGTCTTTTCTAATGAGTCAGTTGTTTGCATCAGGTGGCCAAAGTATTGGAATTTCAGCTTCAACATCAGTCCTTCCAATGAATATTCAGGACTGATTTCCTTTAGGATGGATTGGTTGGATCTCCTTGCAGTCCAAGGGACTCTCGAGTCTTCTCCAACACCACAGTTCAAAAGCATCAATTCTTTGGTGCTCAGTTCTCTTTATAGTCCAACTCTCACATCCATACATGACTACTGTAAAACCATAGCTTTGACTAGATGGACCTTTGTTGGCAAAGTCATGTCTCTGCTTTTTAATATGCTGTCTATATCGGTCATAACATTTCTCCCAAGGAGCAAGCATCTTTTAATTTCATGGCTTGAGTACCATCTGCATTGATTTTAGGAGCCCAAAAAAATAAAGTCTGTCACTGTTTCCACTATCTCTACTGTTTCCCCATCTATTTGCCATGAAGTGATGGGACCAGATGCCATGATCTTAGTTTTCTGAATGTTGAGCTTTAAGCCAACTTTTTCACTCTCCTTTTTCACTTCCATCAAGAAGCTCTTTAGTTCTTCTTCACTTTCTGCCATAAGGGTGGTGTCATCTGCATATCTGAGGTTATTGATACTTCTCCTGGCAATCTTGATTACAGCTTGTGCTTTATCCAGCCCAGCATTTTTCATGATGTACTCTGCATGTAAGTTCAATAAGCAGGGTGACAATATACAGCCTTGACGTACCCCTTTTCCTATTTGGAACCAGTCTGTTGTTCCATTTCCAGGTCTAACTGTTGCTTCAGGACTTTCATACAGATTTCTCAAGAGGCAGGTCAGGTGGTCTGGTATTCCCATCTCTTTCTGACTTTTCCACAGTTTATTGTGATCTACACAGTCAAAGGCTTTGGCGTAGTCAATAAAGCAGAAGTAGATGTTTTTCTGGAACTCTCTTGCTTTTTAGTGATCCAGTGGATGTTGGCAGTTTGATCTCTGGTTCCTCTGCCTTTTCTAAAACCAGCTTGAACATCTGGAAGTTCAAGGTTCACATACTGTTGAAGCCTAGCTTGGAGAATTTTGAACATTACTTTGCTAGTGTGTGAGATGAGTGCAATTGTGCAGTAGTTTGAGCATTTCTTGGCCTTGCCTTTCTTTGGGATTGCATTGAAAACTGACCTTTTTCAGTCCTGTTGCCACTGCTGAGTTTTCCAAATTTGCTGGCATATTGAGTGCAGCACTTTCACCTTAAATCATCTTTTTGGATTTGAAATAGCTCCACTGGAATTCCATCACCTCCACTAGCTTTGTTCGTAGTGATACTTCCTAGGGCCCACTTGACTTCACATTCCAGGATGTCTGGCTCTAGGTGAGTGATCATATCATCATGATTATCTGGGTCATGAAGATCTTTTTTGTATAGTTCTTCTGTGTATTCTTGCCACCTCTTCTTAGTGTCTTCTGCTTCTGTTAGGTCCCTACCATTTCTGTCCTTTAATGTGCCCATCTTTGCATGAAATATTTCCTTGGTATCTCTAATTTTCTTGAAGAGATCTCTAGTCTTTCCCATTCTATTGTTTTCCTCTATTTCTTTGCATTGATAACTGAAGAAGGCTTTGTTTTCTCTCCTTGCTATTTTTTGGAACTCTGTATTCAAATGAGTATATCTTTCTTTTTCTCCTTTGCCTTTCGCTTCTCTTGTTTTCGCAGCTATTTATAAGGCCTCCTCAGACAACCATTTTGCCATTTTGCATTTCTTTTTCTTGGGGATGGTCTTGATCTCTGCCCCCTGTAAACTGTCATGAACCTCCATCCATAGTTCTTCAGGCACTCTGTCTTTCAGGTCTAATCCCTTGAATCTATTTGTCACTTCCCCTGTATAATTGTAAGGGGTTTGATTTAGGTCATACCTGAGTGGTCTAGTGTTTTCCCTACTTTCTTCAATTTAAGTCTGAATTTGGCAATTAGGAGTTCATGAGCTGAACCACAGTCAGCTCCCGGTCTTGTTTTTGTTGACTGTGTAGAGCTTCATCTTTGGCTCCCAAAGAATATAATCAATCTGATTTTGGTATTGACCATCTGGTGATGTCCACTTGTAGAGTCTTCTCTTGTGGTTTTGGAAGAGGGTGTTTGCTATGACCAGTGCGTTCTCTTGGCAAAACTCTGCTAGCCTTTGCCCTGCTTCATTCTGTACTCCAAGGCCGAATTTGCCTGTTATTCCAGGTGTTTCTTGACTTCTTACTTTTGCATTCCAGTATCCTATAATGAAAAGGACATCTTTTGGGGGGTATTAATTCTAGAAGGTCTTGTAGGTCTTCATAGAACCATTCAACTTTAGCTTCTTCAGCTTCTTCCTATTGGTTCATCATGAACATTTTTCACATGCTTGTCTATATAACTTCTTCTGTGAAGTATCTTTTTAAGTCCTTTGCCCATTTTTAAATTTGGCTGTTATTTACTTTCAATTCAGTTTTTTTTAGATTCCTTTATATTCTTGGGATACAAGTCTTTTATTACTATGTGATTCACAAAATTTCTTCTTGTAGGAAAGTCTAACTTTTCATTCACTTAAGAGTGTTTTTCACTGTTCAAAAAATTTTAATTTTGGTGAAATATAATTAATCCTTTTCCTCTTCTGTGAAATGTGCTTTCTTTGTCATATCTCTAAGAATTTCTGTGTGTGTGTTAGACAGATTTTATTGTTGAAAAGTTTTTTTTTGCCTAAAGAATATTTTCTCCTATATTTTCTTATAAAAGTTCTATAGTCTCTTAAAGTTTACATTTAGATGTCTCTTCCATTTTGTGTTAATTTTTGTGTAAGGTGTGAAATTTCATTTAAAGTTTATGCTTTTGTATATGAATTACCAATTGTTTGAATATCGTTTGTTTAAAAGACTACCATTTCTCCATTGAATTGCTTTTGTGTTTTCGTTAAAAATCACTTGTCCATGTTCGTGTGGTTTTATTTCCTGACTCTTTTTTTTTTTTTTTACACTGATCTATGTGTGTATTCTTTCATCTATACCACTCTGTTGTTTACTGTAGCTTTGTTGTTAAAAAAATCTTCAAATCTGCAGTGGGATTCTTCCTAATTTATTGTGCTTAAAAATGTTTTGGCTATTCTACTTTATTTTTCCACATAAATTTTAATACTAGTCTTCCTAGATCTATAAAAATTTCTGCTACGACTTGTATTGGAATTACACCAAAAGTATATATCATTTTGGATAGAACTGACGCCTTTATTATGTTTCATCTTCCAGTCAACAAATATAGTTTGGGTCTCCATTTACTTATATAGTCTTTAATTTCTCTTATGAATGTTTTGTGATCAAAATATTTTAAAAGCCTATAGTTCTGTTCATAATTTGTTAAATGTATACCAAAATATTTTATTTGTTGGAGTTTTTAATGATATTTCTTTTCTAGTTTCAGTTTTCAATTACATTGCTAGTATATAAAATATAATTGATATTTTCCATGTTTTTTTCCATTTATTGATTTGCATTAATTAATTAATTAAAGCTGATCATTGTAGTTCTCTTCTATGGTACAACCTTGTGTGTGCTATGCTCAGTCATGTCTAGCTCTTTGCAACTCTGTCCATGAAATTTTACCAGGCAAATACTGGAGTGGGTTGCCATTTCCTACTCCAGAGATCTTTCTGACCTAGGGACCAAACCCACGTCTCTTGTCTCCTGAATTTGCAGGCAGATTCTTTACCACTGTGCCACCTGGGAAGCTGAGTACAATGTTGGTAGATTCAATTATTGGTACAGCTTTGGTAGATTCAGTTATTAGTTATATGAAGTGTTCTGTTGATTTCCCAGGGCTTTTTTACCTAGACGTTTCTCTTATATTTCTAACTCATTAAGTTTTTATTATGAATAAGTATTTTATTTTGTTAAATGCTTTTACTGAGTGAAGTTTTTATTCTTTAAATTGTTAATATGCAGGATTACATTGATTGATTTTCAAATATTGAAGTACTTCATGCATTCCTTAAACATATCGCATTTGGTCACAATATATTATTATTTATGTATATTGCTGGCTTTCATCTGCTAATTTCTTATTGAGAATTTTTCATTTGTGTTGATAAGGGGTATTGGGTTGTAATGTTGTTCCTTTTGTACTGTCTAAATATGTTTTTGGTGTTAAAATAATGCTGGCCTCATAAAATAAGTTGGAAAGTGTTCCATCTTCTTCTACTTTCTAGTAGAGATTATATAGAATTGGTATTATTGCTTCTTTAAATGTTTGTAGAATTTGACAATGAAATCATTTGGGCTTAAATATTTTTTCTGAAGGTCTTTAACAATGAATTCCATTTCCTTAATAGTTACAAGACAATTCAAATTATCTGTTTCATTTGAGGTGAGTTTTGTAATTTGTAGATCTTTAGGAATTGGTTCATTTCATCTAAGTTGTCAAATTTATGAGTATAGAGTTGTTTGTAGTATTCCCTTATTATCATTTCAAGAGCTCTTGAATACTAGTGAGGCCTCCTCTTTTATTTCTGCAGTTGATAATTTAGGTGTATTTTTTACTTTAGTCAGCCTGGCTAGAGAGCCTATCAATTATATTGATTGCTTTTGTTTTCAGTGATTTTCTCTATTGCTTTTCTGCTTTCAGTTTTACTGATTTCTTTAGATTTCTAACTGCTTTCTTTGGTTTTATTTTATATTTTCCTTTCTAATTTCTTAAGGTATAAACTTAAATTATTGATTTGAGACCCTTTTTTTCTAATATATGTATTTATTCCTATAAATTTACCTCTAAGAACTGTTTTAGCTATATGCTACCCATTTTTAAAACTGAATTATAGTTGATTTACAATATTAGTTTCAGATGTACAGTGTAGTGATTCAGTATTTTTGCGGATTGTATACCATTATAGGTTATTAGAAGATAATAACTATAATTCCAAGTGTTCTACAGTATAGCATTGTTATTTTATACATAATAGCGTGTATCTGTTAATTTCATATCCCTTAATTGTCCCCCCACCTCCCTTTGGTAACCACAAGTTTGATTTCTATATCTGTGAGTCTGTTTCTGATATTCATTTGTATTTTTTTAGGTTCCACATAGAAGTGATATCATACAGTATTTGCCTGTCTTTATGTGACTTATTTCACTAAGCATAATATTCTCTATGTCTGTCCACAATGCTGCAAATTGTATGCCACCCATTTTTGACATGTTGCTTTCATTTTCATTTATCAAAGTACATTTTTTTTAAGAATTCTACTTTGACCAATAAGTTATTTAGAATTGTTTTGTTTTATTTCAAACATTTGGGAATTTTCCCAACATCTTTCTGCTTGTGATTTCTATTTTAATTCTGTTATGGTCAGATAGTATACTTTATATGATTCTTATTCTAAAATTATAATTTTTTATGGCCCAAAATATGTTCTCTCTTGGTGAATGTACCATGTACTTGAGAAGAATGTGCATCTTGCTGTTGTTAGATGAAGATTCTGTAAGTGTCAAGTTGCTGAATTGTGTTCTTCTGGTCATCATGAAGAAATCTGTACTGATTTCATCATGTTTGTTCTGTCAGTTACTGGGAGATTACTGGTAAAGTCTCAAAATTCAGTCATTGATTTGCTAGTTTTATTTTTGTTTTTGTCTTAGTTTTATCAAGTTTTGCCTCGTGTTTTGAAGCTCAGTTGTTCATTGTATACACTCATGAATATTGTTATTTTTTGATAATTCCTTTATTATTATGTTATATTCCTCTTTATCTCTGATATCTCTTATTCTGGAGAATATGATATCAAAAATTAGTATTGCTGCTATGACTTTAATTTTTAAATACTGTCATTGTTTTTTTTTTTTTAAAAGATGTATTGAGCTGTAATCCATACATTCAAAATACACAAATCTGTTTTTTACTGTGAAAGTGAAGTGAAGTCACTCAGTCGTGTCCGACTCTTTGTGACCCGGTGGACTGTAGCCTACCAAACTCCTCTGTCCATGGGATTCTCAAGGCAAGAATACTGGAGTGGGTTGCCATTTCCTTCTCCAGGGGATCTTCCTGACCCAGGGATCGAACCCAGGTTTCCCGCGTTGGAGGCAGACGCTTTAACCTCTGAGCCACCAGGGATATTGTATAGTCATTCAGTTCAGTTCAGTTAGTCGCTCAGTCGTGTCCAACTCTTTGTGACCCCGTGAATCTCAGCACACCAGGCCTCCCTGTCTATCACCAACTCCCAGAGTTCACTCAAACTCACATCCATCGACTCGGTGATGCCATCCAGCCATCTCATCCTCTGTCGTCCCCTTCTCCTCCTGCCCCCAATCCCTCCCAGCATCAGAGTCCTTTCCAGTGAGTCAACTCTTCACATGAGGTGGCCAAAGTACTGGAGTTTCAGCTTTAGTATCACTCCTTCCAAAGAAATCCCAGGGCTGATCTCCTTTAGAATGGACTGGTTGGATCTCCTTACAGTCCAAGGGATTCTCAGGAATCTTCTCCAACACCACAGTTCAAAAGCATCAATTCTTTGGCGCTCAGCTTTCTTCATAGTCCAACTCTTGCATCCATACATGACCATTGCAAAAACCATAACCTTGACTAGACGGACCTTTGTTGGCAAAGTAATGTCTCTGCTTTTCAATATGCTATCTAGGTTGGTCATAACTTTTCTTCCAAGGAGTAAGTGTCTTTTAATTTCATGGCTGCAGTCACCATCTGCAGTGATTTTGGAGCCCCAAAAATAAAGTCTGACAGTTTCCCCATCTATTTCCCATGAAGTGATGGGACCCGATGCCATGATCTTCGTTTTCTGAATGTTGAGCTTTAAGCCAACTTTTTCACTCTGCTCTTTCACTTTCATCAAGAGGCTTTTTAGTTCCTCTTCACTTTCTGCCATAAGGGTGGTGTCATCTGCATATCTGAGGTTATTGATATTTCTTCTGGCAATCTTGATTCCAGCTTGTGCTTCTTCCAGCCCAGCGTTTCTCATGATGTGTACTCTGTATATAAGTTCCATAATCTAATTTTAAAACATTTTCACTACCCCATAAAGGAATCTCATATTACTTGCAGTAAGTCCCTATTTTCCCCTAATCTCCCAGATCTAGGCAACTACTAATCTACTTCTCTCTGTATAGATTTGATTGTTTGGAATATTTAATATAAATGAAATCATACAATAAACACTCTTTTGTGACTGTATTCTTTTACTTCACCTGCATTTTTACAAGATTGAACCATGTTGTAAGGTAAATCAGTACTTCATTCCTTTTCACCACTGAATCAAATTCCATTATATAGATACCCCATATATTGTTCATCAATTCATGAGTTATGGACATTTTGGTTTTCCCCATTCTGACTATTATAAGTAATGATGATATGAATATTTGTGAAAAAACTTTGTGTAAATGTATGTTTTTGTTTAGCTTTGACATATACCTAGAAGTAGGATTTTCGAGTGATATGGTAACTCTATGTTTAATTAATTGGAAGACTAACATTTTGTTTTCTAAAGGGACTGTATCATTTTATATTCCCACCAGAGAGCATGATGAGCTTTCTGGAAAGGGCTATTAGAGAATGTGAGCTCTTCTGTGTAACTCCCAGTTTCATACTCATGCTTATCCATGCTTGACATTTGGCAGTTAGTTAAAATTTCTAATTTAATCCTCCTGCCTGCTTCTGTGGCATTCAATATCATCATTTGCAGGTAATCAAATGCTCTAAACTAATTGTTTGCCCTGTGATCTCTTTAATCTGTAATAGGTCCAAGAAAAGTTGTTAATCTGCAACTTGTATAGCATTTTATTCATTTAAAGTTTAAGAGTATCGTCTTTCTAGTTATCTACATGTCCAAGGTAAAATTGCCACTTATGTTCGGTTTAACTGTTCTTTATTTATTGTGGATATTATCTCTTATTATATATGTTTTACAAAGGTCTTTTTCCAGTCTATTGCTTGTTTATTCATTTTAACAGTATTCTTTGAGTATAAGCTCCTCATTTTTATTAAATCTAATTTTTTTAGTGTTTATTTCTTCTATGTCTTGTCTAACAAATCTTTTCCTATACCAGGGTCAAAAGGTATTTCATTATTTTTATACCCTGGAAGCTTTAAAGTATTATTTATATTTAAGGGCATGGTTGATCTTGAAGTAATTTTTTTAAGTGATGCAAGATAGAAATGGACATTTTGTTTTAGAAAATATTGATATCTTATTGCTTCATCAAAATTTCTAGAGAGTTTTCTTTTCCCAGTGAAGTTTTCTGGTATCGTTTTTGGAAATCACTTGACTTGATTTTTCTGTATCTAATTTTGGATTCTCCATTTGCTTTCACTGATCTATCTATTCTCTAATACTACACTGTCTTGACTGTGTAGCATTCTAGTGAGTGGGTCTTAAAATCATGTAGAGGAAGTTTTACAACTTTCTTCTTCTTTTTAATATTATTTTGAATAGTTTGTGTCGTTTTCATTTCCATATAAATTTTATAATCAGTTTGTCCATTTCTTAAACAAGGTCTCTTAGAATTTTGATGGGGTATTGAATCTATGGATCAATTTTTGGAAAATTGATCACAATATTTAGACTCTAGTACATGAACTTCACATGTCTTTCTGTTTATTAAGAAATTTAATTTTCTCAGCAATATTTTATTTTCATTGTATATATCTTGCAAATCTTTCATTAACTTTATCTCTTAAGTAATATACAACTTTTAATAATATTATAAATCATATTATGTAACAATTTTAATTTTATAATAATTTAATATTAGCTTCATTTTTATATAATTTTTATACTGTGATTTCACAAAATCCACTTGGATTTTGCAGTTGTTTACACATAAATTGGGGTTTTCTACATTTATTAATTATGTCATCTTCAAGTGACAAGAGAGGATATTTATGTCGGTTTCCAGTCATAGAGAGAAAAGTCTTCAATATTTCACTGTTAAGTATAATGTTAGATGTATTTTTTTTACACAGACATCATCAAGTTAAGGAAGTTCCCTTGTACTTTTAGTTTGGAGACAGTTTTTATTATGAATAGTGTTGAGTTTTATCCAATGGCCATATAATTTTACTCCTTTAATATGTTAATGAATAATATTATATTTATTGATCTTTAATTGTTAAATCAATGTTGCATTTTGGGAATTAAAGCCTATTTGAGCAAGATATAATATCCTTTTTATATATCACTATTCAGTCTGGTAATATTTTATTAAATTTTCTGTATCTATGTTCTTGAGGTATATTTGTCTATATTTTCTTGTAATTCTTCTGTGTACTTTTTGTATCAAGGTAATAGAGGCTTATAAGTTTTTTAAAAAAATATTGAAAGAACAAAAATAGAGGGCTTTTAGAAAGGTGCTTGTATGTAGTAGAGATCTAGTATGAATCCTCTTTTCCAATAAAATTGTGAAAAAAAGGTGTAATCATTAGAAGTCAGTTTACTTAAGCTGTTTCAGATCAACTGTGAGGGATGAAAAAGTGAAAGTGTTAGTTGCTCAGTTGTGTCTGACTCTTTGCAATCCCATGGTCCATCAGTTCCTCTGTCCATGGAATTCTCCAGGCAGGGAAACTGGAGTGGGCTGCCACTCCCTTCTCCAGGGGATCTTCCTGACTCAGGGATCGAACCTGGGTCACCTGCATTGCAAGTGGATTCTTTACCTACTGAGCCACCAGGATGAGGTGAGGGATGAGTGTACCAAGAAGAATGGAACCAACAAGAGGGCCAAGGCAGGATGAGAGGCTGTTGTGAGGTAGAGAGAAAAACTAGAAACAAAATAATTAGGAAAAATCCAAAAAGATTATTGGGCATAGGGTGAGGAACTTTTTTTAATTCCAAAGTGGGATGATTTCAGGATGCTCCTATCTGTATCTGTATCTACCTAAAATATGTTATTCTTAGATCAGCCTAGAATTAAATGATAGTAGGACGGAAGAGCCTGGTAGGCTGCAGTCCATGGGGTCGCTAAGAGTCGGACACGACTGAGTGACTTCACTTTCACTTTTCACTTTCATGCACTGGAGAAGGAAATGGCAACCCACTCCAGTGTTCTTGCCTGGAGAATCCCAGGGATGGGGAAGCCTGGTGGGCTGCTGTCTATGGGGTCACACAGGATTGGACACGACTGAAGCGACTTAGCAGCAGCAAGGACAGAAATGGTATGGACCTAACAGAAGCAGAAGATATTAAGAAGAGGTGGCAAGAATACACAGAAGAACTGTACAAAAAAGATGTTCACGACCCCAGATAATCACGATGGTGTGATCACTCACCTAGAGCCAGACATCCTGGAATGTGAAGTCAAGTGGGCCTTAAAAAGCATCACTATGAACAAAACTAGTGGAGGTGATGGAATTCCAGTTGAGCTATTTCAAATCCTGAAAGATGATGCTGTGAAAGTGCTGTACTCAATATGTCAGCAAATTTGGAAAACTCAACAGTGATCACAGGACTGCAAAAGTTCAGTTTTCATTCCAGTCCCAAAGAAAGGCAATGCCAAAGAATGTTCACACTACCGCACAATTGTTCTCATCTTTCATGCTAGTAAAGTAATGCTCAAAATTCTCCAAGCCAGATTTCAGCAATATGTGAACCGTGAACTTCCTGATGTTCAAGCTGGTTTTAGAAAAGGCTGAGGAACCAGAGATCAAATTGCCAACATCCGCTGGATCATGGGAAAAGCAAGAGAGTTCCAGAAAAACATCTACTTCTGCCAAAGCCTTTGACTGTGTGGATCACAATAAACTGTGGAAAAGTCAGAAAGAGGTGGGAATACCAGACCACCTAACCTGCCTCCTGAGAAACCTGTTTGCAGGTCAGGAAGCAACAGTTAGAACTGGACTTGGAACAACAGACTGGTTCCAAATAGGAAAAGGAGGACGTCGAGGCTGTATATTGTCACCCTGCTTATTTAACTTATATGCAGAGTACATCATGAGAATCGCTGGGCTGGAGGAAGCACAAGCTGGAATCAAGATTGCTGGGAGAAATATCAATAACCTCAGATATGCAGATGACACCACCCTTATGGCAGAAAGCAAAGAACTAACGAGCCTCTTGATGAAAGTGAAAGAGGAGAGTGAAAAAGTTGGCTTAAAGCTCAACATTCACATCTGGTCCTGTCATTTCATGGCAAATAGATGGGGAAACAGTGGAAACAGTGGCTGACTTTATTTTTCTGGGCTCCAAAATCACTGCAGATGGTGATTGCAGCCATAAAATTAAAATACGCTTACTCCTTGGAAGGAAAATTTTGACCAACCCAGACAGCATGTTAAAAATCAGAGACATTACTTTGTCTACAAATGTCTGTCTAGTCAAGGCTATGTTTTTTCCAGTGTTCATGTGTGAATGTCAGAGTAGACTATAAAGAAAGCTGAGCACCAAAGAATCGATGCTTTTGAATTGTGTTGTTGGAGAAGTCCCTTGGGACTTGAGAGTCTTGAGAGTCACTTGAACTGCAAGGAGATCCAACCAGTCCATCCTAAAGGAGATCAGTACTGGGTGTTAATTGGAAGGACTGATGTTGAAGCTGAAACTCCAATACTTTGGCCACCTGATGCAAAGAGCTGACTCATTTGAAAAGACCCTCATGCTGGGGAAGATTTGAGGGCAGGAGGAGAAGGGGACAACAGAGGATCAGATGGTTGGATGGCATCACCGACTCAATGGACATGGGTTTGGGTGGACTCGCAGTTAAGGATGGACAGGGAGTCCTGGTGTGCTGTGGTTCATGGGGTCGCAAAGAGTCAGACACGACTGAGCGACTGAACTGAACTGAACTGAAGGACAAATAATGAGGCTGTATGAAAATGAAGAAAGAATGAAAAGAAATAAAATTTTCTTTGCCCCATATCTCTAACTCAGTATCTTATAGTCTGTAGTCAGAAGACTGCCTGCAGTTTTGTCACCTGAGATGCTTGCTAAATAGAATATAATAGAGTCCTTAACCTGCTTCAAACAGAATGAATTTGTGAGAATTTGAATCTGGGATCAGCATTTTTAACAAACTTCGCAGATGATTCATAGCATAGAAAACTTTAAGAATCACTGCTATCTAGTGTATAAGGCTGACTTCCTCCCATTATTTCCTGATACATTTGTTGTTGTTTAGCTGCTCAGTCATGTCCAAGTCTTTGGGACCCCATGGACCTTAACCCACCAGACTCCCCTGTCCATGGGATTTCTTAGGCAAGAATACTCGTGTGGGTTGCCATTTCCTTCTCCAGAGGATCTTCCAGACCCAGGGATTGAACCCACATCTCCTGCTGGCAGGCAGTTTTTTTTTTTAAAAAAAAAACCACTGAGCTACCTGGGAAGCCCCTTCCTGATCTGTTTTCCACCCCATCTCACCCTTGCCCACTTAAACACAAGTGTGAATAATTTCTTTCATCTGGAATAGATGTCACTTATTTCCAAATTGTTTTGCTTTATCATTTCTTTTTTCAGTGCTGACCTAAAGATACATTACGTACGGTTATTTGTAGTTTTACTGCAGTGCCAAATTGAGTAATGCCCCTTTAAGTCAGAAGGCAGTATAGGGCAAGTTTCTTAGTTTGTGAGTGAGCCTAGGCAACTGCCTGGTGGATGGCTATATCTCCTTCTGGCTGTATTTCCTCTGCTCATTATTAGGTAGTCTCTAATAGTTGTGGAATTATAATATTTTATTTGTCTGTTTATTTTTAGTCAGAATGATCCTAACCAGAAAGCTATCTGCTGATGATTGTGATGGAAGTGCAATAATGTGAGAAATTTAACCTTCATCCATAACATAGTTCTATAAAAGACCTTTCAGTTATAGATTACTATAGTTTGTTTGGGACATTATATATCTTAGGGTTTTTAAAAAATATAAATTGATTTATTTTAATTGGAGGATAATTACTTTATAATATTGTAGTGGTTTTGCCATACATTGACATGAATCCACCACAGGTGTACATGTGTTCTGCCATCCTGAACCCCCCTCCCACCTCCCTCCCCATCCCATCCCTCTTTGGGTTTTTTTAAATTACAGATTTGGTAGTTTGAAAATTTATGGAATGCCTTCTCCTGAAACTCTCTTTTTTCCCCATGAGGAAGTCAGTACATTTTCCCCTAAGTACTTCAATATATATGTTAATAATGTTATTAATATATACTCAATGTTTGTTAAATATGTGTTTACAGATTTTTCCTTTTGATATAAACATTATGCAGAATGAATGCATAAATCTCAAAGGTGGATTCACTGAGTATCAACAAATGCATATACCTGTGTAACCCATTCCCCTGTCATGTTATAGAACATTAACATCACCCCCAAAAAGCTCACTTATGCCACCTTCCTAGTCAATTTTCCCTTACCTTCATTAAAGGCATCCTTTGTTCTTTGTTCTGATTTTTTTCCACCACAAAATCAAAATTTGCCTGTTTTAGTATTTTATATAAATGGCATCATATAATACATATTGTTTTGTGTAAGACTTTTATCCATTATGCTGTTTCTGAAATTAATCCATATTGTTTTCCTTTAGTGGTTAATTCATATTCCATGGTATGAAGTTATCAAGGATTATTTATTCATTTTCATAATGGTATATACCTAACCTCTTTCCAGCTTCTGGATATTATAAATAAAGCTGCAATAGACATTTTGTTACAGGCCTTTTAGTGATTGTATGTTTTCATTTCTCTTACACACCTAGTACTAGAATTGTTGGGTCATAGGGAAGGTGTATGTCTACCTTCAAGAAAGCTGCCACAGTATTCCAAAAATGTTTATTTCATTTTACATTACCATCAACTGTGTATGAGCATTCCAGTTATTCCCCACCTCTTACATATTTAGCCTTTCTGCTGATTGTATAGTGGTTTCTCATTGTGCTTTTAATGTGGCTTTCACTTCAGTGATAATAAATGATGTTGATTACTTTTTCATGTCCTTATCAGAAATTTATATATCTTGTTTTGTGAAGTGTTGGTGTAAATCTTGTGCCTGTTTTTCCATTAGGCTGTTTGTGTTTTTACTCTTGAGTTGTAAGTTCTTTTTATATCCTAGATATCAGTTCTTTGTCAGATATATGAATTATGAATATCTTTTCCCAATCTCTGCCTTGCTTATTCATATTAATAATGATATCTTTTTATGAGTAGACATTTTGAATTTTCTTAAAATCTTACTTATCAGATTGTTCTCTTATGGTTTTTCCTGTCTTTGTCTTGTCTAGAAAATATGTGCCTATTCTCAGATTACAAAGATATTCTCTTATATGTTCCTCTAACGACTTTGTAGTTTTAGCTTTTCTATTTTTTTCCATGATCCATTTCGAATAATTTTTGCGTTTGTTATCAGCTAGGAATTGAGGCTAATTTTTCCCCACGGGGATATCCAGTTGTCCCAGCACCATTTTAAAATATATTTTCCTTTGTTGGATTGCTTTGACACCTTTATTGAAAATCAAATATGCTATATTCTGTTAAATGTATTTATTTCCTAATCCTTGTGAAACCCTACTGTCTTAATTGTTGTACCTTTGTAACAAGTCTTGAAGTCAACTTTGTGACTAACCACCAAGATTAAGCCAAAGATCTAATTAAAAAAACAAGCTTTTAGCTAAGTTATAAAAAATACCCTCATTTTCCTTATATGAACAGTGATTCACTTTGAGTATTTTCAGCTTTATTAAATGAACCATTATAATTTTCAGAAGGTCCTTTCAGTTTACTAGGGAAAACTACTCTGATATGTGTGTAATTTGGGGCATAATCCTTTGGAATATTTGAACCTAGTATTAGGTAACCTTTCCTGAAACTCTTAGTAGAACTCAGGATCCAAGACCACCACACTAATTTTGTATTGTTTAACTCCAGGTGGTGCCATTCACACTGGCCTAGTTAGAAAGGTAAATAAAAGAAAGAAAACAGAGAGGAAAGATGAGGAAAAGATAAGAGAAATACATGTTGTGTAGGTCATCACCTGTCTGGTATCCCTTAGATAGAGTAGGAAATTTAGTTTCAACCATCTCTTTTAACTGCATCATAAAAAGGGAAGCAAATATAAAAGTGGAGCTTCTCTCTGGCTAAAGGATGATGTCTGTAATATCACCAGAGCTCCTTCCATTCACACCTTCGCGTCTTCTACAGCCCCGAAAGTTAAAATCCAGCATATAAGGCTATTGCATACTGCAGTTTGGACTTTTAGATGTTATCAGTTTGGACTTTTAGACTTTGGCAAAGTGAAAAGGTATATATGTGCCAAAGTGAAAGGTATAGAATTCATTGAATCTTTTTGCCATTAAAGCAAATAACAATTATTTAATTAATTAAGCAACTGTCTCTTATTATTGAATCTCCAATTGATTTCAACCATTGGGGAACTTGTTTACAAGACAGGTTTATTTAAAGACATTTTATGTACTGGAGGTTGCTAACAGCTATCTAGTTAAACTCAGTGTAATGAATAAAGTACAATTCTGTACAAATACTTACAAATTTTTAAAATATTTATTTTAGTTGAAGGATAATTGCTTTACAACATTGTATTGGTTTCTGCCATATATCAGCATGAATCAGCCATAGGTAGGCATATGTCCCCTCCCTCTTGAACCTCCCTCCCTGCCATCCCACCCCTCTGGATTATCACAGTGCCCTGGTTTGAGTTCCCTGAGTCATACACCAAATTCCCATTGGCTATCTATTTTTCATATGGCGGTGTGTGTGTTTCCATGCTACTCTTTCCATTTGTCCCATCCTTTCCTCCCCCTGACCTGTATCCGTCTCCTCTCTATCTGCATCTCCACTGCTGCCCTGCAGATAGGTTCATCAGTGCCGTCTTTCTAGGTTCCATAGATAGGGGTTAATATATGATATTTGTTTTTATCTTTCTGACTTACTTCATTCTGTATAATAGGACAAATATTTTATTTCTTCTCCACCTCTTTCACCTTCTTTCCCTGTTCTGATAACTAAGAGATGCTTGAAAGTTGATATCAGCATGATCTCCTCAATCAGAACTATGACTTTTTCCCAACAGGTTAGAAATTCAGAACTGTCATTTGTTCCTATTATGTAAGTGGCAGAAGGTAGAGAAATTTGCTTATTTTTATTACTGTTGCTACCCAATTTTCTATTTATAAGTGTTTTATCTGATTTTCTAATCTATAGTTTAATTACCATTGTTACAGAATAAGAGTGTTTTACTTTGGTTAAGTGATTTTTCATGGTTCTGGAATCAAAGATATTGGTGGGATTCTTGGCTCTACCATTTACTATGTGAATTTGGGCAAGTTAGGAACATTTTTGATAGTTTCCTCATCTCTGAAATGAAAATAACAATTACTACCTCCCACAATTGCTGTGAAGATTGAGATAATGCATGTAAAGCACTTAACACAGTAGTTGCAATGAAGTAAGTGCTCAGTGAAAGGTAGCGTCTAATATTCATAACATCTTCTGAAAAGTATCTGATGTGTGTCAAAACTGAGCACTCTTCCCTGAAATAGGACAATAACCCACACATCTTTGTGTGGGTAGGTTATCAGTTTCTTAAGTTGTCATTTCTGTTGCCAGGTCTGTTATAGTGATGAGATTCCTCATTGTAAGCCTCAATTTCCTCCCATTTGAAAGGGTAAGGGAGACGTCTTCCCTTTTTTTTGGCCATGCCAGATGGCTTGCAGGATCTTTGTTCCCCAACCAGAAACTGAACCCAGGCCCATGGAAGTGAAGGCACCCAGTCCCAACCATTGGACTGCCCAGGAACTCCCAGGAAGGCTTACTTTTGATTAAAAAATTATTTCATGGTTGTTTAGACTAGTCAACTGTACCCATGGAGATAATTCTGTAAATGTTATGTTTAGTGATAGCATTACAGATTATAACATCATGTTTGTTTTAGGGATAACAGTAATATCAATAATGTGGCTGTTTAAATTGAATTCCATTGAACACTAAGACTTCACACTCTTTGACAGTATTTGTCTCAATGATGTAAATAACAGATGTGATATTGAAGTAGATACAAAAGGAACTAGCCATCTCATTTATTGTGTGTCTCCCTGATATCTCAGTGGGCTTCCCTGATAGCTCAGTTGGTAAAGAATCCGCTTGCAGTGCTGCTGCTGCTAAGTTGCTTCAGTCATGTCCGACTCTATGCAACCCCATAGACGGCAGTCCATCAGGCTCCCCCATCCCTGGGATTGTCCAGGCAAGAACACTGGAGTGGGTTGCCAAATGCAAGAGACCCCATTTCAATTCCTGGTTCAGGAAGATCCACTGGAGAAAGGATAGGCTACCTACTCCAGTATTCTTGGGCTTCCCTTGTGGCTCAGCTGGTAAAGAATCCACCTGCAATGTGGGAGACTGGGGTTCAATCCCTGGGTTGGGAAGATCCCCTGGAGAAGGGAAAGACTGCCCATTCCAGTATTCTGGCCTGGAGAATTCAGGGACTGTATAGTCCATGGGGTTGCAAAGAGTTGGACATGACTGAGCGAATTTCACTTTCACTTCACTTTCACTTTCAAGAAACTAGACTGAATTAAATGAATCGGTAGCACTTTACTGTTTACTCACATGTACTTAAGTCCTCTTCATCAGGAAAGTCTTTTTGAAGTGGTGATTACCAACTTTTATGGTTTTCATTATAGTTTATATCTGATAGTCTTTTATCAACTTTTTTGTAGAATTATCATCATATTTTTTTCTGAGCATGTTAGAGCCTTCAGTAGACAACTCAATTTTAATAACTTGGCTTGTTCAAAAAGGTATCATAACTGCAGAAAAGCAGTAATAAGCAGGGTCTACACGACTGAGCAACTGAACAACAACCTTCAGATTGCCTTGTAGTCTGACATCTGTGAAAGGACAAGTGGAAGGAACAGTGCAGTTCAAACAAAGTTTTAACCAGGCCAGCAGAGAGTCCTTGAGCCAAAGTCACTTGGTGGTGGAGTCCGTTGTCCTATAAGAATGGGTCTGTAATAGAATTCCTGCTCTGCTCAGTCATTGTCTTGGAGCAGTCTGAGTAAAACATGGCTGCTTCTAAGCATGCTGGTGGATCTAGAGGGATAGAGGCTTGGACCATAAATCCACCATGACCCCTGCAGTAGATTTGAGTGGTACATTCCCATAGCCCCACGTTCCCTTGTGTTACACATATCCACTTCCCAGTGCAGATTTGGGGAGCAGTTTGTCCATGCATGGTCTCCATGATCCTGTCTTCTTGAGGGGAAACTTAGAAGAGGGGGGTTAGTTGGGTGAAACACAGTCTTCCATTTTTGCACTTAGTCCTGGGCCTTCCATCTTGGCAAGGATTGATTCTAATGAGAATGTTGAGCTGTGTTTACTCATACAAGGTCAGGAAGAATACGAGTGTAACCTAAGGGATCTACTTAAGGTCTCCTTGCCCTGTTTAAACTGTGAATGGATACCTGAAACAACTCTGATGTAACAGGTGTATCATTACCAAAAGGTTAATTCCCTTAGGAATGAATATTTGAGTCACACCAAGACCCATAGAGTGAATAGCTAATGATGAGAGGAATTTAGAATGGCTAGGAAGAGGGAGAAGTTGAATACCACTGTTTTAGCTTCTGGGATCTACTAGTGAAAATGCACTCATTGTCTTCATGAAAGTTACATTCTAGTGCAGAGATAGAGTATATATGCACACACACACACAAACACACATACAACAACCACATAGTGAATAATACGTACTATGAAGAAAAATAAGAAATAGAGAATGATAGTTTTGCTTTTTTAGCTAGAGTAATCACACCAAAACTCTTTGAAGAGATAATGTTTGAGATAAAACGTGAATGAAATGAATTAAAGAGTGAGCCAAGTATGTGAATATCTAGGATTGTGTTGTTACAGCCAAAGGCAACAGCGGAAGAAAAAGCCTTAAAGCATGAACAATCTTCTTTATGTCTGAGGCTGAGCAAAGAGGTTAGACAATAGGGTAGAGTGAGAAATAAGCTCTGAAAGGCAGGGGGGAGTCAGATACAGTATTGTGAGACCACCCTGTAGTCTGTGGAAAGGATTTTGGGGAATTCATGTGACTGAGTTATAATTTCATCCAGGCACATTTTGCAATTTTATCTGTAAGTTTGGTTTAGTCACTCAGTCGTGTCCGACTCTTTGTGACGCTAGGCAGTACAGCACGCCAGGCTTCCCTGTCCATCACCAACTTGCGGAGCATGCTCAACTCCTACTCATCAAGTTGGTAATGCCATCCAACCATCTCACTCTCTGTTGTCCCCTTCTCCTCCTGCCTTCAATCCTTCTGAGCATTATGGTCTTTTCCAAGGAGTCAGTTCTTCACATCAGCTGGCCAAAGTATTGGACCTTCAACTTCAGTATCAGTCCTCCCAATGAATATCCAGGACTGATTTCCCTCAGGATGGACTGGTTGGATCTCCTTGCAGTCCAAGGGATTCTCAAGAGTCTTCTCCAACACCACAGTTCAAAAGCATCAAATCTTCTGCACTCAGCTTTCTTTATGGTCCAACTCTCCATCCATACATGACTACTGGAAAAACCATACCTTTGACTAGACAGATCTTTGTTGCCTGTGCAATGTCTCTGCTTTTTAATATGCTGTCTGTTTCTCACGCTTTACTTCCAAGGAGCAAACGTCTTTTGATTTCATGGCTATAGTCAGCATCTGCAGTGATTTTAGAGCCCAAAAAAAGAAGGTCTGTCACTGTATCAGTTGTTTCTACATCTATTTCCCATGAAGTGATGGGACCAGATTCCATGATCTTAGTTTTTTGAATGTTGAGTTTTAAGCTAGGTTTTTCACTGTCCCCTTTGACTTTCATTAAGAGGTTCTTTAGTTCCTCTTTGCTTTCTGCCATAAGGGTGGTGTCATCTGCATATCTGAGGTTATTTACATTTTTCCTGGCAATTTTGAATGCAGCTTGTGCTTCATCCACCCCAGCATTTCACATGATGTACTCTGCATATAAGTTAAATAAGCAGGGTGACGATATAGAGCCTTGACGTACTCCTTTCCCTATTTGGAAGCATTCTGTTGTTCCATGTCCTGTTCTAACTGTTGCTTCCAACCTGCATGCAGATTTCTCAGGAGGCAGGTCAGGTGGTCTGGTATTCCCATCTCTTTAAGAATTTTCCACAATTTGTTGTGATCCACACAGTCAAAGGCTTTAGCATAGTCAATGAAGCAGAAGTAGAGGTTTTTCTGGAATTCTCTTGCTTTTTCTGTGACCCAATGGATTTTGGCAATTTGATCCCTGGTTCCTCTGCCTTTTCTAAATCCAGCTTGAATATCTGGAAATTTTTGGCTCACATACTGTTGAAGCCTAGCTTGGAGAATTTTGAGCATTACTTTGCTAACCTTTGAGATGAAAGCAATTGAGCCGAAGTTTGAAGATTCTTTGGCATTGCCTTTCTTTGGGATTGGAATGAAAACTGACCTTTTCCTGTCCTGTGGCCACTGCTGAGTTTTCCAAATTTGCTGTCATATTGCATGCAGCACTTTTCACAGCACCATCTTTTAGGATTTGAAATAGCTCAACTGGAATTCCATCACCTCCACTAGCTTTGTTCACAGTGATGCTTCCCAGGGCCCACCTGAACTCACACTCCAGGATGTCTGGCTCCAGGTGAGTAATCTCACCATCATGGCTACCTGGGAGATTAAGGTCGTTCTTGTATAGTTTTGTGTATTCTTGCCACCTCTTCTTGATATCTTCTGCTTCTGTTAGGTCCATACCATTTCTGTCCTTTATTGTGCCCATCTTTGCATGAAATATTCCCTTGGTATCTCTGATTTTCTTGAAGAGATCTTTAGTCTTTCCCATTCTATTATGTTCCTCTATTTCTTTGCATTGATCACTGAGGAAGGCCTTCTTATTTCTCTTTGCTATTCTTTGGAACTCTGCATTCAGAAGGATATATCTTTCCTTTTTTCTGTTGGCTTTCACTTCTCTTTTTTTCTCAGCTATTTGTAAGGCCTCCTCAGGCAACCATTTTGCCTTTTTGCATTTCTTTTTCTTGGGAATGGTTTTTTAAATTTAATTAATTTGTTTATTTTAATTGGAGGCTAATTACTTTACAATATTGTAGTGGTATTTGCCATACACTGACATGAGTCAACCACGGGGGTACGTGCATCCCCCATCCTGAACCCCCCACCACCTACCTCCCCATCCCATCCCTCTGGGTTGTCCCAGTGCACCGGCTTTGAATTCCCTGTTTCATGCGTTGAACTTGGACTGGTTATCTATTTCACATATGGTAATATGCATATTTCAATGCTATTCTCTCAAATCATCCCATTCTCACCTTCTCCCACAGAATCCAACAGTCTGTTCTTCATATCTGTGTCTCTTTTGCTGCCTTGCATGGTCATTATTACCATCTTTCTAAATTCCATATATATGCGTTAATATATTGTATTGGTGTTTTTCTTTCTGACTTACTTCACTCTGTTTAATAGGCTCCAGTTGCATCCATCTCATTAGAACTGATTCAAATGCATTATTTTAATAGCTGAGTAATATTCCTTTGTGTATATGTACCACAACTTTCTTATCCATTCATCTGCTGATGGACATCTAGGTTGCTTCCATGTCCTGGCTATTGTAAACAGTGCTGTGATGAATATGGGGGCACAACATGTCTCTTTAGATTCTGGTTTCCTTGGTATGTATGCCCAGCAGTGGGATTACTGGGTGGTATGACAGTTCTATTTCCAAGTTTTTAAGTAATCTCCACACTGTTCTCCATAGTAGCTGTACTAGTTTGCATTCCCACCAACAGTGTAAGAGGGTTTCCTTTTCTCCACATCCTCTCCAGCATTTATTGTTTGTAGACTTTTTGATAGCAGCCATTCTGACCGGCATGAGATGGTACCTCATCTCACAGTTTTGTGGTTTTGATTTGCATTTCTCTGATAATGAGTGATGTTGAGCATCTTTTCATGTGTTTGTTAGCCATCTGTATGTCTTCTTTGAAGAAATGTCTCTTTAGTTCTTTGGCTGCTTTTTGATTGTATCATTTATTTGGGGATGATTTTGATCACAGCCTGCTATACAATGTTATAAACCTCTGTCCATAGTTCTTTAGCTACTCTATCAGATCTAATCCCTTGAATCTATTTGTCACTTCCCCTGTATAATCATAAGGGATTTGATTGAGGTCATACCTGAATGGTCTAGTGTTTTCCCTACTTTCTTCAATTTAAGTCTGAATTTGGCAATAAGGAGTTCATGAGCTGAACCACAGTCAGCTCCTACTCTTGTTTTGGCTGACTGTATAGAGCTTCTCCATCTTTGGCTGCAAAGAATATAATCAGCCTGATTTCGGTGCTGACCATCTGGTGATGTCCATGTGTAGAGTCATCTCTTGTGTTGTTGGAAGAGGGTGTTTGCTATGACCAGAGTGTTCTCTTGGTTTAACTCTGTTAGCCTTTGCCCTGCTTCATTTTGTACTTCAAGGCCAAACTTCCCTTGGAGTTACTCCAGGTATCTCTTGACTTCCTACTTTTGCATTCCAGTCCCCTATGATGAAAAGGATATCTTTTTTTGGGGGGGGTATTAGTTCTAGAAGGTCTTGTAGGTCTTCATAGAACCATTCAGCTTCTTTGGCATTAGTGGTTGGGGTATAGACTTCAATTACTGTGATATTGTATGGTTTGCCTTGGAAATGAACACAGATCATCCTGTCGTTTTTGAGATTGTACCCAAGCACTGCATTTGGGACTCTTTTGTTGACTATGAGGGCTGCTACCTTTTTTCTAAGGGATTCTTGCCCACAGTAGTAGAAATAATGGTCATCTGAATTAAATTTGTCCATTCCGGTCCATTTTTAGTTCACTGATTCCTAGAATTCGATGTTCACTTTTAAGTACATTGTGTTAAATGCCATGCTGAAAGTAAAGTCACTGTGCTCTTCCGTTTCCCGTATCTAAAAAACTATTATTTCACCTGGCATTTATGTCATGTTAACTTTATGTAGTTCCTCTAATTCTCTTTTTAACAGCACTGAAAAATTTCCAGTATGAGTCATCCCAACATCTTTACTGCTTTCCATACATTTAAAACTTTTCCTAACAGTGGTTATGAGAAAGGTAGCATTAACTTAGTGCATAATTTACTTGAACCTGGATACATGAATACATCCAACAGTTATGACATTCTCTCCCCTTTAGTTAGAGTCTCAACTTCTATTCTGTCCAGTTAGAAGACTACCTTTCTTCTTGGAGATGAAGGAAACCAAATGTTTCCCAAGTAGTACACTACCCAGGTCTATGTTTTCTACTTCTGCTTTTCTAAAGCATTTTTTCCTCCATGAGCTTTGGTCCCTTTTATGTTTTTAGCATTTTCATGATTGATCTTACAGGTTTATGTTACTCATTTGTGCCTTTCTTCCTTTCTTTTTTCCTTTTTTTATCATTTGACATTTAAAAATCCAATTTAGTCAGAGTATTCCCTCTGTTGTACCTCTGGTTTATTTCACATGGCTCGATTTTCTTTGTCATTGAATTCTCATACTTGTGTGATAGAATTTTACTTTGTAGAATTGCCTATAATCACTATGCCATTAGAGTCTTTGGTCATTAAATCACAGTTATAGTTTTTAATTTTCCGAAATCTGCTTTTTAGCTTACAGGGTCTGCAGTTGACTATGCTCAGCTTTCTCTTCCCTTACTATTAACAACTCCAATCTGACATTACAATTTGTCTTCTTTAGGTTCCTTTTACTACCAAATATCAGTCAGTTCAACTGTGCTCTTCAGGCTTAAAGAAAAGAATGCTCTTGTTGAAAATAATCTGACTTCAACCACCTTTTGAAGACAACAAGTCTTCCTAATTTTTTAAACACATTGGTTCCCAGCTTCAGGTGCACATTATATTTAATTTACTTGGTCTGGATTTGGGACAAGGCACTCCGATTTAGGACTACCTTTGTAATAACAAAGGAATCTGTACAATATTTTTTCTATTTGCCAAGTGATGAGATTTTTTAATTCACTGTCATGTTTTTTAATATTTCCTTTTATTATAAAATAACTTTTTCCCACCTACTCCTCGTTATTCTTTTTTTCTTGCTTCTATATCTTGTGTAAGAATCCTTTATTTTCTAGAAAAATAACTCTTTGTACTTACAGACTGAATATATCTTTTCAGTAACAATCACAATTGTTATTTTTGTTTTCTACATCAGCTTTATTGAATTGAAATTTAAGAATTTAAGGCATGTCACACATAATTCAAAATTTCCTAGAAATGACCATAAAAAAGCTAAAAAAAAAAAAAACAGGTGAAATGAACTTTAGTAATGTGTCCTTTAACTCACTGTATCCAAAGATGTTATAATTTCATCATGTAATATATAGTTTATTGTTGTTTTTGTTCAGTCACTAAGTCATGTCTGACTCTTTGTGACCCCTTGGACTGCAGCATGCCAGACTTCCCTGTCTTTCACTACTCCTGGACGTTGCTTAACCTAATGTCCATTGAGTCAGTGATGCTGTCCACTGTCTCATCCTCTGTCACTTCTTTTTCCTCCTGCCCTCAGTCTTTCCCAGCATCAGGGTCTTTTCCCATGAGTTAGTAGTTCTTTGAATCAGGTGGCCAAAGTATTGGAACTTCAGCTTCAGCATCAGTCCTTCCAATGGATATTCGGGTTGATTTCCTTTAGGATTCATTGGTTTGATCTCCTTGCAGTCCAAGGGACTCTCAAGAGTCTTCTGCAGCACCACAGTGTAGGACCACAGTTCAAAAGCATCAATTCTTCGGCTCTCAGTCTTCATGGTCAACTCTTACATCTGTCAGTGACTACTGAAAAGACCATAGCTTTAACTATACAGACCTTTGTTGGCAAAGTGATATCTCTGCTTTTCAATTGACTGTCTAAGTTTGTCACAGCTTTTCTTCCAAAGAGCAAGTGTCTTTTAATTTCATGCCTGCAGTCACCATCTGAAGTGATTTTGGAGCCCAAGAAAATAAAATCTGTCAGTGTTTCCACTTTTTCGCCATCTATTTGCCATGAAGTGATGGAACCAGATGCCATGATCTTAGATTTTTGAATGTTGAGTTTTAAGCCAGCTTTTTCACTTTCTTCTTTCACCCTCATCAAGAGGCTCTTTGTTCCTCTTTGCTTTCTGCCATTAAAGTAGTATCCTCCGTATATCTGAACTTGTTGATATTTCTCCCTGCAATCTTGATTTCAGCTTGTACTTCATCCAGCATGGCATTTTGCATGATGTACTCTGTATATAAGTTAAATAAGCAGGGTGATAATATACAGCCTTGACATACTCCTGTCCCGTTTAGACCTAGTCCATTGTTTTATATCTGGTTCTAACTGTCGCTTCTTGACCTGCATGCAGATTTCTCAAGGGAAAGGGAAGTCACTCAGTCGTGTCTGACTCTTTGCAACCCCATGGACGGTAGCCTACCAGGCTCTGCGATCCATGGGATTTTCCAGGCAAGAATACTGGAGTGGGCTGGCATTTCCTTCTCCAGGGGATCTTCCCAACCCAGGGGTTGAACCCGGGTCTCCTGCGTTGCAGACAGACGCTTCACCGTCTGAGCCATTTCTCAGGAGGCAGGTAATATGATCTAGTTTTCCCATCTCATTAAGAATTTTCCACAGTTTGTTGTGATCCACACAGTCAAAGGCTTTAGTGTAGTCAGTGAACCAGAAGTACCTGTTTTGGGGGATTCCATTTCTTTTTCTGTGACCCAGCCGATGTAGACAAATTGATCTCTGGTTCCTCTGCCTTTTTTAAATCCAGCTTGAACATCTGAAAGTTCTCGGTTCACATACTATGTAAGCCTAGCTTGGGGATTTTGAGCATTACCTTGCTAGCGTGTGAAATGAGTACAATTGTATGGTTGCTTGCACATTCTTTCACGTTGTCCTTCTTTTGAATTGGAATGGAAACTTTTTCCAGTCCTGTGGCCACTGCTGAGTTTTCCAAATTAGCTGGAATATTGAGTGCATCATCTTTTAGGATGTGAAATAGCTCAGATGGAGTTGCATCACCTTCACTAGGTTTGTTCATAGTAATGCTTCCTAAGGCTCATGTGACTTCATATTCCATGATGTCTGGCTCTAGGTGAGTGACCACATCATTGTGATTATCTGGGTCATTAAGACCTTTTTTGTATAATTCTTCTGTGTATTATTGCCATCTCTTCTTAATATCTTCTGCTTCTGTTAGTTCCTTGCTGTTTCTGTCCTTTATTGAGCCCATCTTTGCATGAAACATTCCCTTGGTATCTCCAAGTTTTTTGAAGAGATCTCTTGTCTTTCCCATTCTATTGTTTTCCTCTGTTTCTTTGCATTGTTCACTTAAGAAGGCTTTCTTATTTCTCCTTACTGTTCGCTGGAACACTGCATCTAGTTGGGTATATCTTTCCCTTTCTCCTTTGCCTTTCAATTCTCTTCTTTCCTCAGCTATTTGTAAGACCTCCTCAGACAACTACTTTGCCTTCTTGTGTTTGTTTTTCTTTGGGATGGTTTTTGTCACCACCGTGCATAGTGTTATGAACCTCCATCCATATAGTTCTTCAGGCACTTTGTCTACCAGATCTAGTTCCTTGAATCTATTTTTCACCTCTATGGTATAGTCATAAAGCATTTGATTTATGTCATACCTGAATGATCTAGTGGTTTTTCCCACTGTCTTCAATTGAAGCCTGAATTTTGCAATGAGAAGCTCATGATCTGAGCCACAGTCAACTCTAGGTCTTGTTTTTGCTGACTGTATAGAGCTTCTCCATCTTTGGCTACAAAGAATATAATCAATCTGATTTTTGTATTGACCATCAGATGATGTCCACGTGTAGAGTCATCTGTTGTGTTTTTGGAAGAGGGTGTTTGCTATGACCAGTGTGTTCTTTTGGCAAAACTCATTTTAGCCTTTGCCCTGCTTCATTTTGTATGCCAAGGCCAAATTTGACTGTTACTTCTGATATCTCTTGATTTCCTACTTTTGCATTCCAATTCCCTGTAATGAAAAGGACATCTTTGTTTGGTGTTAATTCTAGAATGTCTTATAGGTCTTGATAGAACCATTCAACTTCAGCTTATTAATGAGATATTTATTAACTCTTTGAAAGTTGGTGTGTATTTTACATTCATAGCACATTTCAGTTTGTACTAGCTATATTTCAAATGTTCAGTAGGACTAGCCATATTTCAAATGTTCAGTAGCCATAGGTGGCTAGTGGCTACTGTATTGGTCAGAGTAGGTCCAAATGAACAGTTGATGTGGCAGAGGATGAGAAAGACTGCATCATCGACTCAATGGACATGAATTTGAGCAAACTCCTGGAGATAGTGGAAAACAGAGGAACTGGCATGCTGTAGTGCGTGGGGTCACAAAGAGTGGGACACAACAACCATATTATTTTACCTTAAAATTTACTATAGAAAATGCCCATTGATTTGTTCGTCATGATTTCTTCCTAATTAGAATTAATCTTTTATCTCTCCTCTCATAGCACATTATTTAAACTTCCATCATAGCATTTTTATTTCATATTGTTTTTATTGTGTTACAATAATTGATTTGCCTGTGTGTTTCTCCAACTAAATTGCCAGATGTTTGAAGGCAGGTTTTGCATACCATATTTATCTTTGTGCCATCTTTTCCCATCCTTAGCAGTTCTCATTGCTTTCTGAGATAGTAAATCAAGCAATAAATGTTTATGGAATTAAATTGCATAGAACCCATTTCTTCGTGTGTCTGCATATTACAGAGGGTTAGTAACCAGGAATGTGGTCAGTGTTCTCTCAGGAATAAGGAGACATTCCATTTTCAAATATCTAGCCACAAGTCAAGATAGCGTACGTTCTGTTCCAATTTTGTCTAGTCGTGTGTGTTAGCTCTCGTTCTACCAGATGTACCATTTGAATTATGATTTTCTGGTATGTAGTATTTATTTCATTCTTTTTGTTTCAATTTTAGTGTTGCCTTGAATTATATTTATAGATGACTAGCCAGGTAGACTTTGATTTCTAAAGTTGTTTTGCTAGTTTATGTATGATTCTTAAAGCTGTTCACCAAACCCTAGTATTTGTTCCCAGGAAATGATGATTTGTTCCTAGGAACTGATGATGGAAATCAAGTACAATACCATGTTAACAAACTTGATTAAATAGCAAATTGCCAAGTTTTTGCTATTTTTATTAAAATAAAAGCTCATTGATTGACTCTATATGTAAGGTGTATAGGGACTATTTCTGCCTCTACAGGATTTTCCATCTACAGTCTCCTAGATCTGTTTGTCAAATCATCTCTCTCACCTACACTTCCACTGATCTAAGACAGGGCTAAGTAAAGACAGATTTTTATCATGACATGCACAAAATGACAGTAGATTCTGAATAATACATAAATCGAAGCTGCTTTGTAAATACCCTGTTTAAATGACAAATATTGAAAAAGTACTGCTTACTTTATTACTAAAGGAGGTTATAAGTTTTCTAAATATTGACTTGACAGTTACCAGCCTATTAGATGTAGGTAGGGCTTTTGTGATTTAGGAGGGACTGTGATGGTGGTAGTGGCATGGTAGTTCTCACCTTTCATATGTGACTTTATATAACTAGTGTCCCATCATCAAGAACACTATCAAGAAGGCATTTTTTTCCTGCTGATTATAAGTGAAATTATAAGCTGATTATAAGCCAGAACTGAAGCATTCCGTCTTTTTGTGATCGTGCTAAACTAGGGTTTTGCTAATTTCTGCTTGTGTTGGAAAATACCGTGGAGTCTTTCATGCAGAACAGTTGCCATACTCAGTGATAGCAGGGTTTCCTGCTTTGCTGCCTGTGAAATGAAGATCATACTAACTCCTCCTATCATGAATATCAACTGCCGAGATGATCAGCCAGTAATTCTGTTAGAAATGCACAGGAAATGTTGGTCTACTCAGTGTAAGGGCAAAAAATAATTTCTTCTTACCTTCCTGCCAGCAGCCAACAGGGAGGCCTAGGGCATGTTAGTGCATTTTTACACTGGCATAGAGCCCTGGAGTTGGACACACTGAATCTTAAATGTACTCAGAATACAGGTTTTGACTGCTTCATAGGAGACATTCCAGACATATTTATGCTCAGCAGAACTCTGAAGTTTTTATTCTTATTATCATGGTACTGTGGTCTTTTTATTTGTTTCTTTTATCTGTGATGTTAGTACTTTTCCAAGGCCAAGTTAAAACAAATAACTCAGATAACTTCAACTTGTGCTAATCTCTTTACATTTATGGAACCGCTTTACTGCAATCCTAAGAAAGATGTTGAAACTCAGGATATGTCTGTACAGGTCTGGTAGATTGGAAAGCCACAGTGCTTTCAATAGCCAGTCTATAAAAATCTTCTTGCTACAAAATCAGGGTTTATCTTCTCAATTTTCTTTTCTCAGTGAATCCATAGTTTTGGTTAATTCATTTATCTGAAAGTAAATCATTTTAAATGGTGTTAGAAGTTTTCATAATATCCAGAAATACATTATAACATAAAATCCAATGATTTTGTTATGTTACTTATGTTTATAATTCCATCATTCTGGACCACCAATTTTTTTAATTGGAAATTTTGGATACTTTTTCAGAGTTAGTAGTGGAAAGAACATGGCATTTAGAGGCAAGACAAAAATCCGAGTTCAAATCGTAGCTGACCATGTCATCCTAAATCAAGTCATTTAAGCTCTCTAAACCTCCATTTTTACATCTGAAACCATAGCTAAGTATAGCTGCATACATTCCAACAATATTACTGAGAGGACCAAATATGATATGTGAAAGTTGCTCAGTCTTCTCCAACTCTTTGCGACTCCTTGGACTATACAGTCTATGAATTCTCCAGGCCAGAATACTGGAGTTGGTAGCCTTTCCCTTGGACTGTAAAGAGATCCAACCAGTCCATCCTAAAGGAAATCAGTACTGAATATTCATTCATTGGAAGGACTGATGCTGAAGCTGAAACTCCAATACTCTGGCCACCTGATGCAAAGAACTGACTCATTTGAGAAGACCCTGATGCTGGGAAAGATTGAAGGCAGGAGGAGAAGGGGACAACAGAGGATAAGATGGTTGGATGGCATCACCAACTTAATGGACATGAGTTTGAGTCAACTCCGGGAGTTGGTGATGGAAAGGGAGGCCTGTCGTGCTGCAATCCATGGGGTCACAAAGAGTCGGACACAACTGAGCAACTGAACTGAATGGAGCCTTTCCCTTCTCCAGGGGATCTTCCCAACCCAGGGATCGAACCCCCTTCTCCTGCATTGCAGAAAGATTCTTTACCATGTGAGCCACCAGAGAAGCCCTGTAAACTGTAAAGAGCTATATAAATGTTGGTTATAATTTTTGCTATTTTGGAACCCTTTTACCATAAAATCTTTAATACAAATATCTCCTGCTTATAATCCCTTGGTAGCATGTTAGATATGATAGTATCACTTAAGAATGTATGTTTCATTTTACTGCTGAAAATGTATGTATCACCAGATTCTCTTACTGAGGTTTCATATTAAAAATGAATAATAATCATTCCAACAGAAACAATTTATGAGTAAACATTGCTCATCTCCCCCTACCCACAAAGTAAAATAACTGCTTTTAGTTTCTGTAGGGAGATTAAATATTTCTTCTTTGGCTTATATTATAGCCTTTGAGAAACAATATTAAGTGATTCATTGGGTTGATCTCATTTTAAAGTGGTTTTAGTCTGTTACTTGCTTGAGTTCCCATTATTGACTTTTATTTGTAAGAGACTTAGGCAGGTTCAATCTCTTACTGTACAAGTATGTTAAACTTTAATACTGTGAGCTACATTATGAGTTCAGCATCACTGGAGGTGTGAACTACGTGAGGCTAGATGGCTGGAAATGTTTAGCTGGATAGCATAGATGATATAGAGCTAAGAACTGGAAATCTTTCTAATTCTGCTATGTTGTGATCTTCTGTTTATTTTCAAATTTAGATTATTAACATACTTATATATACTTTATTCCTTTAAATATTGCTTGTTCCCCTTAAAAACTTTGGAAATTCTGGCTAGGGAAAAATCTACTAGAGTAACATGAAAAAATATATTTTGTGTGTGTTACCAGTTTTCTAAGCATTTTTTTTCTTTTTTCAGTGTTCATAGTGCTTTATGTTAACCTTATGTCATTTATCTTATTCTGTCTAATAAATTCTAATTTATTTCTCTAATTCCCTTTTGTTGGTTATAAAATTTTCTGGAGAGATAAGATGTTTAATAACGTCCATACACCTCATATTAATTTGTACAGAGCCTGACTCAATAAAACTTCTGAAGTTTAACTTATGGTTACCGGTACCTAAAACTGGGAAGAAAGTTGGCCTTGATTAAGGTCGCTTATGTTTGTTTTTTTTCCTCTCTGCCAGTCACGGAATCTACTCTCAATACGTCATTCTGAGTCTGCTTAATTTTCTAATGTAAAAATCTCATTTATATAAACATCATTAAAAGCATCTGGTAACCTAATTTTTAAAAAAGCTCCCCAATTTCACATATTTCCAAATGGTATCCAAAAATTCTTGGAAATAAAAAAGTATAGCTTCCTCACCCTAAATATAAAATCACTGGAGCTAACGTAAGCAACTGTCTGAGGATTTTTAAGGTTAAAGTACTTATGATAACGAAGCATTTGGTAACTTGTCCAGACTAGATTCCAGAATAGCTCCATTGTCTGATAACTGATGTCTTTAAATATTTGAGTTCACTTTGATTGTTAGTTTATGAGCATCCTTAAAGTCTGACATATTAATACTTCTGCTTGGTAACCTTTCTTAGGCCCCTACCTTCTTTTCCCAACATTCTTTCATCCCTGTGGGAAAAAGAAAATAGAATCTTTAAAACTAAATGAGTGTGTCTCTTTCTTTAGTTACCTTAAAAATTGTAATGTTTTTCATCAAGAAAACTCATTACGTGTGTTAGTATAGGTGAATCACATGTTGTAGTCATCATATTTTTAATGGATTTCCTCATATTTTTATTTTTTTCTTTTATTTATTTTTTAATATAAATTTATTTATTTTAATCGGAGGTTAATTACTTTACAATATTGTATTGGTTTTGCCATACATCAACATGAATCCTCCACAGGTATACACGTGTTCCCCATCCTGAACCGCCCTCCCTCCTCCCTCCCTGTACCATCCCTCTGGGTCGTCCCAGTGCACCAGCCCCAAGCATCCAGTTCTTGATTTGTAGAATGTGGCAGCTGCTGCTTTGGTTAAAAGGCTTTCAAACTGATTAATGTGTTCACCTATAATTTGATTTTTTTAAAGAAATACTTTTATGAGAGTGAAAATAATATGTCTCCTCTTCATAATAAAAAAAAAAATTGGTGAAACATCTTGGCTTTTGCTCAGAATTTGAAAGTAAATGGGAATCAATTTGAAATACTGAAAAAGTCAAGAAGCTAACTGTGGGCCTGGCTCTATCATTGACTGGCCTGCCATTTCTTTGTATTTAAAATGAAAGGGTATGTTAGGTAAATTCTAAGACTCCTTTCAACTCTGATATTAGGTATGGATTGTGTCAGGATATCAAATAGAGGTATATATCAAAAATATGTAAAGTTTTTACCCTTGGACTGTTAAAAAATGGTGAATCTATGCCCTCTCTACCCCCCAAAATGGAAGTTTTGTGTTCAGAATAGCCAGGTCAAAGATAGCTTCTGTTTAGAAATCTTAAATTTAAATTAATATCTTCTAAGAGTTTCTTGAGAAATCTGTATGCAGGTCAGGAAGCATCAGTTAGAACTGGACATAGAATAACAGACTGGTTCCACATAGGAAAAGGAGTATGTCAAGGCTGTATATTGTCACCCTGCTCATTTAACTTATATGCAGAGTACATCATGAGAAATGCTGGACTGGAAGAAGCACAAGCTGGAATCAAGATTGCCAGGAGAAATATCAATAACCTCAGATATGCAGATGACACCACCCTTATGGCAGAAAGTGAAGAGGAACTAAAAAGCCTCTTGATGAAAGTGAAAGAGGAGAGTGAAAAAGTTGTCTTAAAGCTCAACATTCAGAAAACGAAGATCATGGCATCCGGTCCCATCACTTCATGGGAAATAGATGGGGAAACAGTAGAAACAGTGTCAGACTTTATTTTTCTGGGCTCCAAAATCACTGCAGATGGTGACTGCAGCCATGAAATTAAGATGCTTACTCCTTGGAAGGAAAGTTATGACCAAGCTAGATGGTATATTCAAAAGCAGAGACATTACTTTGCCAACTAAGGTCCGTCTAGTCAAAGCTATGGTTTTTCCAGTGGTCATGTATGGATGTGAGAGTTGGACTGTGAAGAAAGACAAGTGCTGAAGAATTGATGCTTTTGAACTGTGGTGTTGGAGAAGACTCTTGAGAGTCCCTTGGACCGCAAGGAGATCCAACCAGTCCATTCTGAAGGAGATCAACCCTGGGATTTCTTTGGAAGGAATGATGCTAAAGCTGAAACTCCAGTACTTTGGCCACTTCATGCGAAGAGTTGACTCATTGGAAAAGACTCTGATGCTGGGAGGGATTGGAGGCAGGAGGAGAAGGGGATGACAGAGGATGAGATGGCTGGATGGCATCACTGACTCGATGGACGTGAGTCTGAGTGAATTCCGGGAGATGGTGATGGACAGGGAGGCCTGGAGTGCTGCGATTCATGGGGTCGCAAAGAGTTGGACATGACTGAGTGACTAAACTGAACTGAACTGAAGAGTTTATGAGACTTGTGAGAGTAGGCATTGTGTGACAATATGATATCATATCATGCATATGTGTAAAGTACAGCAAATAGTAAACACCACAATTTCTTTTCTCATCCCTTTGGACTTCCTAGATCAGTTCCTTGAGGGTAAATAATTTTTGCTTTATCAATACATTATTTGTTTACTCTGTATTATAAAAAATGAGCCGTTGTTTCTCCTACCACCCTTACTTCTCTTTTTCATCTCCCCACAATATGTTAACTCTGTTACTAGTTAATTCAATAAGTTATGTGTAAGTTATTTTGAATATGTGAGTATTATGAATATGTTGCTTATTGTAGAGCCAAGTAAACTCTTCATTATATTTCTTCTTAAAATTATTCTTAGTTTTACAATTTTATTTTATTATTTTTTAACTTAATTTTTATTTTATATTGGGGTAGAGTTTATTTACAGTGTTCTGTTTCAGGTGTACAGCAAAGTGATTCAGCTAAATATTTACCCATATTCATTCTTTTTCAGATTCTTCCCCCATATAGGTTATTACAGGATTATTGAGTAGAGGTCCCTGTGCTATATAGTAGGTTCTTGTTACTTATCTATTTTAAACATAGTAGTGTGCATATGTCAATCCCAAACTACCAATTTATCCTTCCCCCTCCACCTTTCCACCTTGGTAACCATGTCTGTTTTTGAAGTTTGAGTCAGTTTCTGTTTTGTAGATAAGTTCATTTGTAACATGTTTTAAGATTCCATATATAAGTGATATTACATGATATTTGTCTTTATCTGACTTACTTCAGAGTATGATAATCTCTAGGTCCATCCATGTTGCTTCAAATGGTATTATTTCATTCTTTTATGGCAGAATAATATTCCATTGTATATACATACCATAACTTTTTCATCCATTTTCTGTTGGTGAACAGTTAAGATGCTTCCATGTCTTAGCTGTTGTAAATACTGCTGTAGTGAATATTGGGGGTACATATATCTTTTCAAAATATGGTTTTCTCCAGATATATGCCCAGGAGTAGGATTGCTGGATCATATGGTTGTTCTGTTTTTAGTATTTCAAGGAACCTCCATACTGTTCATGGTGATTATACCAATTTACATTCCCACCAATGGTGTAGGAGGGTTCTCTTTTCTCCACATGCTCTCCAGAATTTATTGTTTATATTATTGATAATGGCCATTCTGAACTATGTGAAGTGATATTCCATTGTAATTTTGATTCTCATTTCTCTAATAATTAGTGGTGCTGAACATCTTTTCATGTGTTTTTTTGCCATCTGTATGTCTTCTTTGGAGAAATATCTATTTAGATATTTCCGCATGTTTTCATTGGATTTGTATTTTCGATATGGAGCTGCATGAGCTGTTTGTGTATTTTGGAGATTAATCCCTTGTTAGTTGCTTTGTTTGTAAAATATTTTTCCCATTTTATGGAATGTCCTTTCATTTTGTTTATGGTTTCCTTACTGTGCAAATGCTTTTAAGTTTAATTAGGTCCATTTGTTTGTTTTTTTGTTTTTATTTTCATTGCTCTAGGAGATGGGTCCAAAAAGATATTGCTGAAGTTTATGTCAGTCTCCTGCCCATGTTTTCCTCTAAAAGTTTTATAGTATTCAATCTTACATTTAAGTTTAATCCATTTGAGTTTATTTGTGTATATAGTATTAGAGAATGTTCTAATTTTTTTTCTTTTCAATTTTCCTAGCATCACATACTGAAGAGACTGTCTTTTCTCCATTGTATGTTCTTGCCTCCTTTGTTATACATTTATTGACCATAGCTATGTAGGTTTATTTTGGGCTTTCTATGCTGTTCCATTGATCATTGCATCTGTTTTTGTGGCAGTACCATATTGTTTAGATGACTGTAGCTTTGTAGTATAGTTTGAAGTCAGGGAGCTTGATTGCTCCTTTGTCTGTTTTTTCTTTTTCTCAGGATTGCTTTGGCCATTTGGGATCTTTTGTTTCCATACAGCCTTAAATTTTTTTTTTTGCTCTAATTCTCTGAAAAATGCTATTGGGAAGTTAGTTGATAGGGACTGCATGGAATCCATAGATTGCCTTGGATAGTACAGTCATTTTGACAGCATTGATTCTTCCAGTCTGAGAACATTTTATATCTTTCAATCTATGTCACCATAAATGGATGTTGAATTTTTGTCAGAAGCTTTTACTACATCTGTTGAGATGATCATATTGTCTTTATTCTTCAATTTGTTACTGCGGTGTATCACATTGATTTGTGGATATTGAAGAATCCTTGCATCCCTGGGATAAATCCCACTTGATCTTGGTGTATGACCCTGTTAGTATATTGTTGGATTCAGTTTGCTAGTATTTTGTGGAGTATTTTTTTTAATACTTATTCAACTTTATTTGAAATGCCATAGTGTCTTCCAAAGTGGTTTTTAAATTTTATTTATTTTATATTGAAGCATAATTGCTTTACAGAATTTTGTTATTTTCTGTCAAACCTTAACATGAATCAGCCATAGGTATTCATATATTCCCTCCCTCTTGAACCTCCCTCCCATCTTCCTCCCCACTCCACCCCTCTTGGTTGATACAGAGCCCCTGTTTGAGTTTCTTGAGACATACAGCAAATTCCCATTGGCTATCTCTTTTACATATGGTAATGTAAGTTTCCATGTCAGTTTCTCCATACATCTCACCCTCTCCTCTTCTCTCCCCATGTCCATAAGTCTGTTTTCTATGTCTGTTTTTCCACTGCTCCCCTGCAAATAAATTCTTCAGTACCATTTTTTGAGAGTCTGTGTATATGTGTTGGTATATGATATTTATCTTTCTCTTTCTGATTTACTTCACTCTGTATAGGCACTAGGTTCATCCACCTCATTAGATCTGACTCAAATGTGTTCCTTTTTATGGCTGAGTAATATGCCATTGTGTATATGTGCCACAGTTTCTTTATCCATTCATCTGTCTATGGACATCTAGGTTGCTTCCATGTTCTAGTTATTGTAAATAGTGCTGCAATGAACATTGGGGTACATGTGTCTTTTTAAATTTTGATTTCCTCAGGGTGTATGCCTAGCATTGGGATTGATGGGTCATATGGTAGTTTTATTCCTAGTTTTTCAAGGAATTTCCATACCGTCTTCCATAATGGTTGTATCAGTTCACATTCCTACCAACAGTGCAAGAGGGTTCCCTTTTCTCCACACCCTCTCCAGCATTTATTGTTTGTAGACTTTTGTTGATGGCCATTCTGACTGGTGTGAGGTGATATCTCATTGTAGTTTTGATTTGCATTTCACTAATAATAAGCAATATTTAGCATCTTTTCATATGTGTGTTAGCCATCTGTATGTCATTTTTGGAGAAATGTATGTTTAGGTCTTTTTTTTTTTTGATTGGGTTGTTTGTTTTTCTGGCATTGAGTTGTATGAGCTGCTTGTGTATTTTGGAAATTAATCCTCTGTCATTTGTTTCATTTGCTATTATTTTCTCCCATTTTGAGGGTTGTCTTTTTACCTTGCTGGTGGGAAGCTTTTGGATCTTCTTCTTTAGCCACACTGCCCCTGGGATTCAATTGTGGTTTTATTTCTATCTCTGCATATGGGTCGTCCACGTGGGTTTGCTCCTGAGGCTGCCCTGGAGGACTTGGGTCTACCCCAGTGAGGGCCAGGTGTGGAGGTGGTGCAGTTGCTTGGGTCACAGGGATTCTGGCAGCACGAGGTACTCAGAGATTTGGTGGTTAGGGCATCAGGAAATATAGTGCTCTAGAAGGGTAAAGGAACCAGTATTGGCCAATGCGTTCCAGTATTCTTGCTTTGAGAACCTTCCTCCCTGACAGAGAAACCTGGCAGGCCACAGTCCACATGGTTGCAAAGAGTTGGACACAACTGAAGCAGCTCTGCATGTATAGATGCAAGACTTTTTTTGCCTTTGGCAGCTCTGCCCCAGTGAAGGTTGAATGTAAAGGTAGCACACCTGCTTGGGTCGAGTGGACCTTGATGGTGCCAAGTGTACAGAAATATGGACTGTCTCAGCTGCAGGAATTATGGCCCTATCAGTGTCTTTTTTCGAACTTTTGGTAGCTGGTGATCAGAAGGCATCTTCGGCTAGTCTTTCTCCATAGCTCTGCCTGTTCAGCTGTGGATGCTGGCATGTGGGAAGAGAGAGGCTACGGTGATGGCTTCACCCCCTATGCATGACTCAGCAGTATTGCCTTGCTTCCTGGCTTTCCTCCACAGGCATTTCCCACCACAATCTCCTCCCTCACGTCCCCTCGGTCTGTCTCTCTGCAGTCAACAGCAGCCCTTGCCCTGGGATTGCTCTACAATCCCTACGCTCCAGTTCCCAGCTGCTACAGCTTCTAGGGGACCTGTATCCCTCCCTGGGGTACATATGGCTGTGGCAAGGACTGTCTGATTCTCATTCCATTTAGGCTGCCACAGATCAGCTGCTTCACTCTCAGCCTTAAATGTTTCTCCTCTGACCCAGAAAATTGCCATGATGCGGGGATTGGACCCTGCTTCAGTTCACCCAACCGCTGAGGGCAAGTCCAGTCCTTCTAACACTCCCAATTTTACCCCTTGTTCCTTCTTCTTACTGAGGTTTGTGTTGGTCTATATATTCTTTTGCTGGTGGTCATGTACTGCTGTCTGCTCTCAGCTGGTATTCTGCAAGCACTTCTGTGTCTGAAGGTGTATTCCTGATATATCCATGGAGAGAGATGTACTTCACATCCACCTATTCCTCTGCCATCTTGTTCTCTCAGGATTTTTGTTTTTATGTTTATCAGTGATATTGGCCTGTAGTTTTCTTTTTGTGTGGTATCTTTCTCTGGTTTTGATATTAGGGTGATGGTGGACTCATAGAATGAGTTTGGAGGTCTTCCTTCCTCTACAATTTTGGGAAGTTTCAAAAGTATAGGTGTTGACTCTTCTCTAAATGATAAAATTAGACTGTGAAGCTATCTGGTCCTAGATTTTTGTTTATTAGAAGTTTTAAAGTTACATTTTCAGTTTTAGTACTTGTAATTGATCTGTTCACATTTTCCATTTCTTTCTGGTTCAGTCTTTGAAGATTGTACCTTTCTAAGAATTTAAACATTTCTTCTATATTGACCATTTTATTGACATATAGTTCTTGAAATTGTCTCTTATGAGCCTCATATATCTCTGGTATCAGGTTTTAATTCTCCATTTTCATTTCTAATTTTACTGATTTTAGCCATGTCCCCTTTTGTTCTTGATGAGACTAGATAAAGATTTATCAGTTTAGTTTATCTTTTCAAAGAACCACCTTTTCATTTCATTGATCTTTTCTATTTTGTCTCTATTAATATTTCATTTATTTCTGCTCTGATCTTTATTATTTCTTTCCTTCTAATAAGTTTGGATTTTCTTTGTTCTTCTTTCTCTAGTTGTTTTAGGTGTAAGGTTAGGTTGTTTGAGATTTTTTTGTTTCCTTAGGTAAGATTTTATTGCTATAAATATCCCTCTTAGAATTGCTTTTGTTGTGTCCCAAAGGTTTTGGATGATCATGTTTTCATTTTCTTTTGTCTCTAGGTATTTTTTGATTTCCTATTTGATTTCTTTGGTAATCCACTGGTTGTTTAGTAACATTTTTTAGTCTCCATGTGTTTGTGTTTTTTACAGTTCTTTTCTTGTAGTTGATTTCTAGTCTCACAGTGTTTTGGTCAGAAACAGGGCTTGATATGATTTCAATTTTCTTAAATTTACCAGGGTTTACTTTGTGGCCCAGCATGTTATCTATCCTGGAGAATGTTCCATGTGCACATGAGAAGAACATATATTCTGCTGCTTTTGGATGGAATGTCCTATAAATATCAATTAAGCACATCTGTTCTAATCTGTCATTTAAAGCCTGTGTTTCCTTATTGATTTTCTGTCTGGATGATCTGTCCATTGATGTAGGTGTGGGTGTTAAAGTCCCCCCTATTATTATCTTACCATTGGTTTCTCCTTTTATGGCTGTTAGCATTGCCCTGTAAATTGAGGTGCTCCTATGTTAGGTGCATATATATTGTCAATTGTGATATCTTCTTGGATTGGTTCCTGGATCATTATGTAGTGTCCTTTGTCTCTTATAACAGTCTTTATTTTAAAGTCTATTTTGTCTGATATGAGTATTGTTACTACAACTTTCTTTTTATCTCTATTTGCATGGAATATCTTTTTCCATCCCCTTACTTTCTGTCTGTATGTGTCCCTAGATCTGAAGTGGGTCTCTTGTAGACAGCATTTATAAGGGTCTTATTTTTGTATCCATTCATCTAGTTTGTGTCTTTTGGTTTGAGCACTTAACCCATTTCTTTTAAGATATTATTGATATATATATATATATGTTTTTATTGCTATTTTGTTGATTGTTTAGGATTTGTTTTTGTAGGTCTCTTTTCTTTCCTTCCTCTTTTTATTATCTTCTCTTGTGGTTTGATGACTATCTTTAGAGTTGTGTTTGGATTGCTTTTTCTTTTTTTGGTGTGTATCTGTTGTATGTTTTTGGTTTGAAGTTACCTTGAGGTTTTGATATAGCAGTCTACACACACACACACACACACACACACACACACAAGATTGTTTTATGCTGCTGCTGCTAAGTCACTTCATTCGTGTCCGACTCTGTGCATCCCCATAGACGGCAGCCCACCAGGCTCCTCCGTCCGTGGGATTTTCCAGGCAAGAGTACTGGAGTGTTTTATGCTACTGGCATCTTAATTTTAAATGCATTTCCAGTATCCTGCATTTGTGGTCTTCTCATGATTGTTGGTTTCAATGCCATATTTATATGTGGATGATCTCCACATTGTTTGTTTGCCTTTATCAGTGAGTTTTCCCATTTGTAATTTTGTTTTTAATTGTGGCCATTTCTTTTCCACCCAGAGAAGTTTCTTTAGCATTCGTTGTAATGCTGGTTTGGTAGTGCTGAATTCTCTTAGATTTTGGTTGTCTATAAAGTCTTTGATTTCTCTGTTGACTCTGAACAAGATCCCTTTGGTGTAGAGTATTCTTGGTTGTAGGTTTTTCCCTTTTATCACTTTAAATATATTGTGTCATTCCATTATGACCTTCAGAGTTATTGCTGAAGTATCAGCTGACAGCCATAATGGGATTCACTTGTATGTTATTTGTTGCTTTCAATATTTTCTCTTTGTCTTTAATTTTTTGTCAGTTTGATTAATATGTATCTTGGTGTCTTCATCCTTGGGTTTATCCTGTATGGGACTCTCTTGCACTTCCTGGACTTGCATGAGTATACCTTTCCTATGTTAGGGAAGTTTTGGGCTATTATCTCTTTAAATATTTTCTTAAACTCTTTCTCTCTTCTCCCTCTGGTACCCCTGTAATGCAAATGTACTTGCATTTAATGTTTTTTCCAGAGGTTTCCGAGATGGTCCCCCTGTTTTAAAATTCATTTTTTCTTTATCCTGTTCCACAGCAGTGATTACCACCTGTCTTTCAGCTCACTTACTCATTCTTCTGCCTCACTTATTCTGCTATTGATTCCTCCTAGTGTATTTTCCATTTTAGTTATTGTATTCTTCATCTCCATTTGTTTTTTCTATAAATTCTCTAGCTCTTTGTGAAACATTTTGTGTATTTCTTGGTCTATGCTTGGATCATCTTTACTGTCATTACTCTTAATTCTCTTGTAGGCAGGTTGCCTATCTCCACTTCACTTAGTTGTTCTGAGAATTTATCATGTTCCTTCTGGAACGCATTTTTCTGCTGTCTCATTTTGTCTTACTTTATATGTTTGTGGTCTCCATTTCTCAGGCTGCAGGTTTGTAGCTCCTCTCTTTTCTGGTGTCTGCCCCCTGGTGGATCAGCTTGATCCAGGTGCTTGTACGGGCTTCTTGGTGGCAGCCACTGGTGCCTGTCCACTGGTTGGTAGAGCTGAGTTTTATTGCCCTTCTGTGCAGGGCCATGTCAAGTGGTATGTTTAGAGACATCTGTGCACTCAGAACAACTTTAGGCAGCTTATCTTTAATGGGGGCTGTGTTCCCACCCTGTTGATTATTTGGCTTGATGTATCCCAATGGCAACCCACTCCAGTACTCTTGCCTGGAAAATCCCATGCGTGGAGGAGCCTAGTAGGCTGCAGTCCATGAGGTCGTGAAGAGTCAGACACGACTGAGCGACTTCATTTTCACTTTTCACTTTTATGCATTGGAGAAGGAAATGGCAGCCCACTCCAGTGTTCTTGCCTGGAGAATCCCAGGGACGGTGGAGCCTGGTGGGCTGCCATATATGGGGTTGCACAGAATTGGACACGACTGAAGCAACTTAGCAGCAGCAGCAGCAACAGCAGCATCCCAGCACTGGAACCTGCAAGCTGTCAGGTAGGGCCAGGTATTAGGGCCAAAATGGTGACATCCTGGAGAGCTTGCACAGATGAATACTCCCTTGGGCCTCTGCCACCACAGTCATTGCCCACACAGTGAGCCACAGCTGACTCCCGCTTCCCCAAAAGACCTGCATGACCTGCAAGTATATCTGGCCCAGGCTTCTATGGAGTCACTGCTTTTCCCTGGGTTCCAGAGCATGTGAAACCTTGTGTGTGCCCTCCACAGGTAGAGTCTCTGTTTCCCCCAAGTCTTGTGGAGCTTCTGCATTCAAGCCCTGCTGACGTCAAAAGCCAAATGCTCTGGGGGTTCTTCCTGCCAATGCCAGACCCCTAGACTATGGAGCCTGTCATGGGGCTTAGAACACTCACTCCTGTGAGAGAACCTCTGCAATTAATTACTTTCTCGTTTGTTTGTCATGCATTCCAGGGTGTATGGAATTTGGTTATATTGTGAAAGCACCCTCCCTACAATCTTGTTGTGGCTTCTTCTTTGTCTTTGGATATAGAGTATCTTTTTTGGTAGGTTCTAGTCTTGTTTGTTAATGGTTGTTCAGCAGTTAGTTGTGATTTTATTTTTTTTTTTTTTCATCAAAGAAGGTAAGCTCAAGTCATTCTCCTTTTCCATCATGTCTCCTGCCAATACCTGTATTTTTTTTTATCGTGTTAATCTTTTCCCCAGAGTCTCTAATTCCATTTCTTCTGTTTTCATAATGTATTTCTCATGACCTTTGTTTCTTTCAAAAGCTGCATTGTATCTCATTCCCTTACATTTTTCCTGGGAGATACACTTGGGACATCATCACAAGTGGCCTTATATTGATGATATATAAAAATATAATTCACTTTCATTTATTGGATTTATACCTAGCAACTTTGGTAAACACTATTAATTCTAACTTCTCTGTATATTTTTAAAAAGTTTTCTATCTGTACAATCAAATCATCTGTGAATGACATTTTTTGTATCTTTTTCTCCAAACGTTTTTTACTTTTCAATAATGGCTGAGGCTTAAGTTAAATCCAACTTTGTCATAATTTATTTAGGATTTTTATATGCATATTCATTGGTAAAATTAAACTGTCATTTGCTTTTCACATTCAGTCTTATTTGATTTTGTCATCAAGGCTATGTTAGCTTTATTCTTCCTCTTCTGTTCATTCTCTGGAAGAGTTTGGTTAGACTTAAATTATTTGTTATAGCTTACTTGCATTATAGTCAGATATCATGCCCTGTGTGAAACCATTCCTTTGAGATATATCTCAACTAACCTTAAAGCCCTGTTTATGGCCAGCTTTTGTAAATATCCAAGGTGTAGGCTCAGTGGTGAGGGATCTGTCTGCCAGTTCAAGGGACATGGGTTCCATCTCTGATCTGGGAATATCCCACATGCGATGGGACAACTAAGCCTCTGCACCACAGCTATTGACCCATTGCTCTAGAGCCTGGAAGCCACAACTACTGGCCCCACATGCTACAACTACTGAAGTCTGCACACCCTAGAGCCCATGGTCCACAACAAGAGAAGCCACCGTGATGAGAAGCCCAAACACAGTAACTAGAAAGTAGCTCCCACTCACTGCAACTAGAGAAAAGCCCATGCAGCAATGAAGACCCAGGACAGCTAATAATAATTAAATAAAATTATTTTTTTTAATATCCAGAGTGCACCTAAAAGAAATGTGTGTTCTACATTTGATGGGCACAGTGTTTTATTTATGTTGATTAGAACAAGTTTGTAATCATGTTCAAATCTTTCTATACCTTCACAGAGATCTGTTTAAAATTTGCAACTGTGATTGTGGATTTGTCTGTTTCTCCTTGTAAATCTGGACCGTTTAACTGTATATATTTTAGGATCTTATTAGTATATACAAATTTAGTTGTTTTTCTTTTAAAGTGTATTTCTTTTATTTTTTTTATTTTTATTTTTTTAGTATTAAGTTTTTTTATTTTTTTAATTTTAAAATCTTTAATTCTTACATGTGTTCCCAAACATGAACCCCCCTCCCACCTCCCTCCCCATAACATCTCTGTGGGTCATCCCCATGCACCAGCCCCAAGCATGCTGTATCCTGCATCAGACATAGACTGGCGATTCAATTCTTACATGATAAAACCTTTTTTTATTCTGAAGCGAGGCTTTTATCTTTTGTAATGCTTTTTGCCTTAAAGTTTATTTTGTCTGAAAGTAGCATAGCTGTATGTTACTTATCAGAAGCAGAAGATATTAAGAGGAGGTGACAAGAATACACAGAACTATATAAAAAAGATTTTCATGACCCAGATAACCACGATGGTGTGATCACTCACCTAGAGTCAGACATCCTGGAATGTGAAGTCAAGTGGATCTTAGAAAATATCACTACGAACAAAGCTAGTGGAGCTAATGGAATTCCAGTTGAACTAATTCAAATCCTAAAAGATGATGCTGTTAAAGTGCTGCACTCAATATGCCAGCAAATTTGGAAAACTCAGCAGCGGCCACAGGACTGGAAAAGGACAGTTTTCATTCTAATCCCAAAGAAAGGCAATGCCAAAGAATCTTCAAACTATGACACAATTGCACTCATCTCACATGCTAGCAAAGTAATGCTCAAAATTGCTTTTGAGCTAGGCTTCAATAATACATGAACCGTGAACTTCCTGATGTTCAAGCTGGATTTAGAAAAGGCAGAGGAACCAGAGATCAAATTGCCAACATCTGTTGGATCATTGAAAGAGCAAGAGAGTTCCAGAAAAAAAAAAAATCTATTTCTGCTTTATTAACTTCGCCAAAGCCTTTAACTGTGTTAGTTAGTTAGTTCAGTCGCTCAGTCGTGTCTGACTCTTTGCGACCCCATGAATCGCAGCATGCCAGGCCTTCCTGTCCATCACCATCTCCCGGAGTTCACTCAGACTTGCGTCCACTGAGTCAGTGATGCCATCCAGCCGTTGCATCCTCGGTCGTCCCCTTTTCCTCCTGCCCCCAATCCTTTCCAGCATCAGAGTCTTTTCCAATGAGTCAACTCTTCGCATGAAGGGGCCAAAGTACTGGAGCTTCAGCTTTAGCATCATTCCTTCCACAGAAAACCCAGGGCTGATCTCCTTCAGAATGGACTGGTTGGATCTCCTTGCAGTCCAAGGGACTCTCAAGAGTCTTCCTCCAACACCACATTTCAAACGCATCAATTCTTCGGCACTCAGCCTTCTTCACAATCCAACTCTCACATCCATACATGACCACTGGAAAAACCATATCCTTGACTAGACGGACCTTAGTCGGCAAAGTAATGTCTCTGCTTTTCGATATGCTGTCTAGGTTGGTCATAACTTTTCTTCCAAGGAGTAAGCGTCTTTTAATTTCATGGCTGCAGTCACCATCTGCAGTGATTTTGGAGCCCGCAAAAATAAAGTCTGACGCTGTTTCCAATGTTTCTCCATCTATTTCCCTGTGTGGATCACAACAAACTGTAGAAAATTCTTCAAGAGATGGGGGTATCAGACCACTTGACCTGCCTCTTGAGAAATCTGTATGCAGGTCAGGAAGCAACAGTTAGAACTTGACATGGAACAACAGACTGGTTCCAAATAGCAAAAGGAGTACGTCAAGGCTGCACATTGTCACCCTGCTTATTTAAGTTATATGCAGAATACATCATGCAAAATGCTGGGCTGAGTTAAACACAAGCTGGAATCAAGATTGCTAGGAGAAATATCAATAACGTCAGATACTCAGATGTCACCAACCTTAAGGCAGAAAGCCAAGAACTAAAGAGCCTCTTGATGAAAGTGAAAGTAAAGAGTAGAAATGTTGGCTTAAAGCTCAACATTCAGGAAAGTAAGATCATGGCATTCAGTCAAATCACTTCATGGCAAATTGATGGAGAAACAATGGAAACATTGAGAGACTTTATTTTTGGGTCTCCAAAATCACTGCAAATGGTGACTGCAGCCATGAAATTAAAAGATACTTGCTCCTTGGAAGAAAAGCTATGTTCAGCCTAGACAGCATATTAAAAAAACAGAGGTCCTTCTAGTTAAGGCTATAGTTTTTCCAGTAGTCATGTATGGATGTGAGAGTTGGACTATAAAGAAAGCTGAGCTCCAAATAATTGATGCTTTTGATTTGTGATTTTGGAGAAGACTCTTGAGAGTCCCTTGGACTGCAAAGAGATCAAACCAGTTCATCCTAAAGGAAATCAGTCCTGATTATTGATTGGAAGGACTGATGTTGAAGCTGAAACTCCAATACTTTGGCCACCTGATGGGAAAAACTGACTCACTAGAAATGACCCTGATGCTGGGAAAGATTGAAGATGGGAGGAGAAAGGGAAGACAGAGGATGAAATGGTTGGATGGCATCACTGACTCGATGTACATGAGTTTGAGTAAGCTCCGGGAGTTGGTGATAGACAGGGAAGCCTGGGTTGCTGCAGTCCATGGGGTCACAAAGAGTCAGACTCTACTAAGTGACTGAACTGAGTTGAATATAGCTATATAAGTTTTCTTTATTATTTGAATAACTTTTTCATCTTCTCTGAATTTTTGTTTTTGGTCTCCAAAGTAGCATATGTGTTGCAGTTTACCCAGTTTTCTGCAGTCTGAGAATACTTGCCTCTTGAGTACTTTTTAAACAATGTACTTACAAACCTAGCTTTTTAATAACAATAGTTTCAAAAAGCTGAAAGAAATTTTAATGAATTACAAGTATATTTTCCCTCTAGATTCAATACCTATCATTTTGCCATATTTGCTTTATATTTTGTGTTATCTCTAACATCTGTGTGTGCATGTATGTAATGATTATATAAGTTGACTTAGTGACTTAAAAAAATCTTTTGTATATACACTTTTTCTAAATGATTCAGAAATAATTTTCAGACATCATGACATGTTATAGGCCTGAATATCTCAGCATGTTTCATGACTTAGCAGAGGAAAAGACCATTATACTGTATCATCACATCATTATCACACTTAAAAAAGTTAACAATTTTAAAGGATAGCTTAATATTCAAGTCATATTCAGATGGTCCTAAAAACCTTTCATAGCTGTTCATGTATGACATTTGTTTTCTCAAGTTTTTAAAAGTTCTTGAAAATCTGGAATTAAGTTTCTAAAAGTATGGGATGGTTTGGAAGAAAATTTTCCATGGATCTCTTGTATCTCTATACATCTTGAGAGGAACTAGCTCTTTGTTTTCAACTATCTTTTCAAGAATATTTATATAGTGAACACCTTGGAAAATAAAGATAGTATCTCCCTTTGGAGTAAAATCCAGATTTCTTTCCTGTCCAGTGTAGTAAAGATAAAATCTCAGAGCAATTGTCAAGAAAGCTTACTTCCCATTATAAAATATGCAGGTTCCCTAAACAGTCAATTTATTTCTTGTGACAATAATGTGTATGTGAAGGCATTATCTTGTCCTCTTCATGTCAGCCTATGGGAACTGGGGCTCAGGGAAGCCTAGGCTGTTACTGTAAGTAATAAATTATGTGTTGTCTCTAGTCAAAAAAGTTTTGTATTTTCTGACAGCATCCATGAAACTATGGCAAGCTAACTTGTTTGGTTCCAAGTAAAGAAAAATCTCCGACCCGTCACAGTTTTTGACACAGTGGTTTTCTCACATTTTATTTTATGACACTGATTGTTAACAGCTTCATTGAAATAATTTACATACAATTTATTCACTTAAAGTTCATAGTTCAGTGGGTTTTTTGAATATTTACAGAGTTGTGCAACAATCACTCAAATTCGTTTTTGAACATTTTTATCAACCCCAAAAGAAATCCACACTCCCCATGACTCTGCAACCACCCAGACCTAGGTAATCACCAATCTAGTTGCTGTTTCTAGAGGGCCATCTACTCTGGACATTTCATGTAAATAGAGTCAGGCAACATGTAGTCTTTGGCATCTGGCTTCTTTCATTTAGCATAATGTTTTCAAAGTTCATCCATGTTTGTAGTATACACCAGTACTTTATTCCTCTTCATTGCCAAATAATATTCCACCAGACACATATGTTTCATTTTACGTACCAGTCTATCAGTTGATGGACATTTTTTTTCAATAGTTTTTAGGCAATTGTGAATACTACTATGAACATTCATGTATGTGTTTGTTTGTTTGTTTGTTTTTCTCTTTTGCTTAGGCATAAATCTAGGTGTGGAATTGCTGAGTCTAAAGGTGGAAAATTAGTTTATTAACTTGACATAGTTTTTAATATAGTTATTTACTCCTGTAAATTTTCTTCTAAACATTTTTAAATGCATCTCATATGCTGTCATATTTTCCGGTTTTATTTTCATTTACTTCATAAGAGTACTAATATAACCTGTTATTTCTCTTTTGACCCAAAGGTTAATTTGGAACAAATTGTTTATCTTCTACATTCTTGTAAATATTCCAATTTTCCCCTGTTATTCATTTATCATTTCATTCCATTGTCATGGAAAAACATACTTTGATTTCAGTTCTTTAACTTTTATTGAAGTTGATTTTTATAAGATTTAGCATATAAGCTATCCTGGAGAATGTCGTATGCATTCTTGAGAAGAATGTACATTATACTCTTCTCGGGTAGAGGGTTGAACAGATGTCTATTAGATCTAGCTGATCTATGTTGTTGTTCAAGTCCTCTATTTCCTTCTTGATTTTCTGCCTTGCTATTTTACCTATTATTGAAGACAATTCAGCTATTGTTGAATTGTCTATTTCTAACTTGTCATTTTTTGTTTCTTGTATTTTGGGGTTCTTTTGCTAGGTGCCTCTATGTTTCTACTTGTAATGTCTTTCTGATATGTTGACTCTTTTATCATTATAAAATGTCCTTTTTTATCTCTAGTAATGTTTTTTGTTTTATTATATATTTTGTCTGTTAGTATATCCATACAGCTTTGTTATGGTTGCTATCTTAGTTTGTGCTGTATGATAAAATACCACAAACTGTGCTGTGCTTAGTCACTCAGTTGTGTCTGACTTTGTGACCCCATGGACTGTAGCCTGCCAAGCTCCTCTGTCCATGGGGATTCTATAGGCAAGAATACTGGAGTGGGTTGCCATTCCCTTCTCCAGGGGATCTTCCCAACCCAGGGATCAAACCCACATTTTCTGCATTGACAGGTGGAATCTACCATCTGAGCCACTGGGGAAGCCCAAGAATGGAGTGGGTAGCTTATCCCTTCTCCAAAGGAACTTCCCAACCCAGGAATCGAACCAGGGTCTCCAGCATTGCAGGCAGATTCTTTATTAGCTGAGCTACCCAGGAAATTGAGCTACCACAAATTAGGTGGCTTATAAACAGCAGGAATATATTTTTCACATTTCTGGAGGGTGGGATTTTGGTATCAAGCTGCCAGCATGGTCATGTTCTGGAGAGAGCCCATGTTGCAAACTGCTGACTTCTTGTATCCTCACATGACAGAAAGAGGGCTGCATACCCTTTGGCTTCTTCTTATAAGGAGACTAATCCTACTCATGAGGATCATACCCTCATGATCTAAGTATCTCCACAAACCTCACCTCTTAATATCATAACATTGGAATTGGCATCTCAACATATGCATTTGTAGGGACAGGGAACAAATATTTAGTCCATTTCTGGGAACAAATATTCAGTCCATTTCTGTTGCTGTTTGGATGATTGTATTATTTCCATTTTTTTTATGTTCAGTCTTTTTGTATGTTTTCATCTAATGTGTTCTCCGATAGACATCATTGGATCTTGCTTTTTTATATAGTCTGCAAATCTGAATTTTGATTGGCTTGTTTAATCCATTCACATTCAATGTTATTATTGATATGATTGGATTTTTTCTGCCATTTTACTTTTTGTTTTCTGTATTTCTCATCCATTTTGTTGTTTTCTTCTTCCTCTATTCCTCTTTTATTACCTTCATTTTTGAGTGGATATTTTCTAGTTTAATACAAAATTTTGTTTAATGTTTTTCTTCACTGGTTTTTTTTTTTTTTAGTTTTCTTTATGATTGCTCTAGTCACACAGAGTCGGACACGACTGAAGTGACTTAGCAGCAGCAGCAGGGCTTATCATGGATATCATATCCTATCATAATCTATTTAAAATAGAGCAACTGAATTCCACTAAAATATAGAAATATTATTTCTATGGTGCTTTATTCTTTTTTCCTCCTATTATTATACATATTACATCTTTGTATGTTAGAAACTTAAAAATAAAATATTTTAATTGAAATTAGAATGTTGTATAACTTTGTCTTTAAAGAAACTGAGAAAAGCAAGGAAAGGAAGTATATATAGTTTGTTATACTGAACTTCTTATTTAACTTTTCTGGGTTTTTTGTTCATTTGATTTCATATTATTATCTGTTGTAAATTATTTCAATACTTTGCTCTCATGACCTCCTTAGTTATGTTATTGTCAAATATGTTACCTTTCTGTATGTTATAGGCCCATCCCATTATACCACATGTTTTATGTAATTGCATTTTAAGCCAGTTAAGAGAAGAAAGATATAGAAATATGCATTTTTGCTGCCTTTTACAGTTATATGTGCTGTGCCATGCCCAGTTGCTCAGTCATGTCTAGCTCTTTGTGACCCCATGGACTGTAGCCCACCAGGCCCTTCTGTCCATGGAATTTTCCAGGCAAGAACACTGGAGTGGTTTGACATTCCTGTCTCCAGGTGATCTTCCCAACTCAGGGGGGATTGAACCCACATCCCCTGCATTTCAGGTGGATTCTTTACCACTGAGCCACATGGGGAGCCCTTACAATTATATAGTTGTGTCTAACAGCATTCCTTTTCTTTTTTCCTGTGGCTTCAAATTACTGTCTGGATTCACTTTTTTTCAGCATGAACAATTTCCTATAGTAGTTTTTGTAGAGCATGTCTGATTGCAATAAAATCTGTTTGCTTTTGTTTATCTGGGAATGTCTTTGTTTCACCTTTGTGTTCCAAAGATAGCTTTGCTGGCTATAAGATTCTTGGTTAATAGTTTTTGTCTTTGAGTACTTTTAATATGCCATCCCACTGTCTCTGGGCATCCATTGTTTCTGAGATGTTATTTGTTAATCTTTCTGAAATTCAGTGCTAGAGAATGCAATTTTTCTCTTGCTACTTTCAAAACTTTTTCATTGTCCTTGTTTTTGAATGTTTTTACCAAGATATTATGTATGTAGTTCATTTTTAGCCATTATTTCTTCTATTCTTTTTTCTTGGCTGTATTGGGTGTTTGTTGCTATGCATAGGCTTTTCTCTAGTTGTGGCAAGCAGGGGCTATTCTCTAAATTGCCATGTGTAGACATCTCATTGTGGTGGCTTTTTTTGTGGCAAAGCATGGGCTCTAGAGCATGAGGGCTTCAGTTGTTGTGGCACATGGGCTCTGTAGTTGTGACTAGTAGGCTTAGTTGCCCTGTGGCATGTGGGATCTTCCTGGACTAGGGATTGAACCTGTGTCCCTTGCATTGGCAGATGGACTCTTAACCACTGGGCCACTAGGGAAGTCCTCTTCTATTATTTTTTCTCCTACTTATTCTGTCTCTTCTCATTCTGTTACTCTCATACGTGTAAGATGATGCCCTCAATGATGCCCTATACTTCTCTGAGGTTCTCTTTATTGTTGTTCCTCATTTTTCTTCCTGTTGTACCATCTATTTTAAAGTTCATTGATTGTTTCTTCTACCAGTTCAAAACCGCTAGATCATTCAGGTATGACCTAAATCAAATCCCTTATGATTATACAGTGGAAGTGAGAAATACATTTAAGGGCCTAGATCTGATAGATAGAGTGCCTGATGAACTATGAAATGAGGTTCGTGACATTGTACAGGAGACAGGGATCAAGACCATCCCCATGGAAAAGAAATGCAAAAAAGCAAAATGGCTGTCTGGGGAGGCCTTACAAATAGCTGTGAAAAGAAGAGAGGCGAAAAGCAAAGGAGAAAAGGAAAGATAAAAGCATCTGAATGCAGAGTTCCAAAGAATAGCAAGAAGAAATAAGAAAGCCCTCTTCAGAAATCAATGCAAAAAAAATAGAGGAAAACAACAGAATGGGAAAGACTAGAGATCTCTTCAAGAAAATTAGAGATACCAAGAGAACATTTCATGCAAAGATGGGCGCAATAAAGAACAGAAATGGTCTGGACCTAACAGAAGCAGAAGATATTAAGAAGAGGTGGCAAGAATACACGGAAGAACTGTACAAAAAAGATCTTCACGACCCAGATAATCATGATGATGTGATCACTAATCTAGAGCCAGACATCTTGGAAAGTGAAGTCAAGTGGGCCTTAGAAAGCATCACTATGAACAAAGCTAGTGGAGGTGATGGAATTCCAGTTGAGCTGTTTCAAATCCTGAAAGATGATGCTGTGAAAGTGCTTCACTCAATATGCCAGCAAGTTTGGAAAACTCAGCAGTGGCCACAGGACTGAAAAAGATCAGTTTTCATTCCAATTCCAAAGAAAGGCAATGCCAAAGAATGCTCAAACTACCGCACAGTTGCACTCATCGCACATGCTAGTTAAGTAATGCTCAAAATTCTCCGAGCCAGGCTTCAGCAATACATGAACCATGAACTTCCTGATGTTCAAGCTGGTTTTAGAAAAGGCAGAGGAACCAGAGATCAAATTGCCAACATGCGCTGGATCATGGAAAAAGCAAGAGAGTTCCAGAAAAACATCTATTTCTGCTTTATTGACTATGCCAAAGCCTTTGACTGTGTGGATCACAATAAACTGTGGAAAATTCTGAAAGAGATGGGAATACCAGACCACCTAACTTGCCTCTTGAGAAATCTGTATGCAGGTCAGGAAGCAACAGTTAGAACTGGACATGGAACAACAGACTGGTTCCAAATAGGAAAAGGAGTACGTCAAGGCTGTATATTGTCACCCTGCTTATTGAACTTATATGCAGAGTACATCATGAGAAATGCTGGACTGGAAGAAACACAAGCTGGAATCAAGATTGCTGGGAGAAATATCAATAACCTCAGATATGCAGATGACACCACCCTTATGGCAGAAAGTGAAGAGGAGCTAAAAAGCCTCTTGATGAAAGTGAAAGAGGAGAGTGAAAAAGTTGGCTTAAAGCTCAACATTCAGAAAACAAAGATCATGGCATGCAGTCCCATCACTTGATGGGAAATAGATGGGGAAACAGTAGAAACAGTGTCAGACTTTATTTTTTTGGGCTCCAAAATCACTGCAGATGGTGACTGCAGCCATGAAATTAAAAGACACTTACTCCTTGGAAGAAAAGTTATGACCAACCTAGATAGTATATTCAAAAGCAGAGACATTACTTTGCCGACTAAGGTCCGTCTAGTCAAGGCTATGGTTTTTCCTGTGGTCATGTATGGATGTGAGAGTTGGACTGTGAAGAAGGCTGAGCACCGAAGAATTGATGCTTTTGAACTGTGGTGTTGGAGAAGACTCTTGAGAGTCCCTTGGAATTCAAGGAGATCCAACCAGTCCATTCTGAAGGAGATCAGCCCTGGGTGTTCTTTGGAAGGAATGATACTAAAGCTGAAACTCCAGTCCTTTGGCCACCTCATGCGAAGAGTTGACTCATTGGAAAAGACTCTGATGCTGGGAGGGATTGGGGGCAGGAGGAGAAGGGGACGACCAAGGATGAGATGGCTGGATGGCATCACAGACTCGATGGACATGAGTCTGAGTGAACTCTGGGAGATGGTGATGAACAGGGAGGCCTGGCGTGCTGCAATTCATGGGGTCACAAAGAGTCGGACATGACTGAGCGATTGAACTGAACTGAACCAGTTCAAATATACTGTTTAGCCCTCTAATGAAATTTTCTTTTTAGTTTTCTTTTATTTTTCAACTCTAGAATTCCATTTGTTTTTTTAAGTATGTTTCTTTATTGATATTATCTATTAGTTGAGATAGTATCATTATACTTCTCTAAACATTGTTTCCTTTAATTCTTTGAACATATTTGTATAATGGGTGCTTTGACATTTTTGTGCACTAATTTCATCATCTCAGCCCTGTGAAAAGTAGTTCTATTGCTTGTTTTTTCCCCTTTTGTATGGGGTACTTTCTTGTTTCTTTATGTCTTTTGTTGAAATGTGGACATTTTAGGTAATGTATTTTAGCCAATCTAATTATTGATTCTCCTCCTCTCCAGGGCTTGTTGCTTGCTTGTCCATTTTTTTCAATGAGTTTGCTAGACTATTTGATTGAGGTCTCTTTCCCCAACATGGTATAGCATTTGATGTCACTACCCAAAGGTTGTAGCCTTAGACATGTTCACAGTCACCTTGATATGACTGTGTATTTATCAGGGTTCTCTTTGATGATTTTTTCCCCTGCTGTCTCTCTTAAGGTGATTTCCTTTGGTATCTTACCCAGCTATAAACCTTCACTGATGACTTACTAGTGGCTGTATTGTTTTTGACAGTGTCTTTGGGCATGCATGGGGGTTCCCTTGTAGCTCAGTTGGTAAAGAATCTTCCTGCAGTGCAGGAGACCCAGGTTTGATCCCTGGTTTGGGAAGAGCCTGGTGGGCTGCAGTCCATGGGGTCGCAAAGAGTCAGGGCACGACTGAGCAACTAACACTTACTTACTTACTTACTTGGGCATGCGTTGTTCCAGGTTCTGACAGTTAATTTAGGGCCTGTTTCAGAAGTTAATCTTTGAAGCCAAATCTTTGAGACTTGTTCTAGTCTCAAGGCTTCTCTTCTTATTTTTCTCTTTTTCCAGGTATCTGTGGTAAATTGTAGCTGATTTGTGGTTTGACTTGTTCTCATAAAGCTATCTGCCTCTTCTTAATTGCTTTCCACCAAAATTTCTGTTGTTTTTGAGAGTGCCCTTTGGTTTCAAATTCCCCACATCTGTTCCAGGTAAAGTCAAGACCCTTAGGGAGACCTTCAGAGATCTTTGTTTTTATGGTCTCCCTACCTGTCAACTGACCCACCCATGCAAAATCTCTGTGACTACTCCAGAACTGATGGCAGAAGCAGTGACTCTCTTTTTTAGAGTGACACCCTGCATTGTGAACAGGACACTGAGAAGGACAGTAACATCTGGTCTCCTCAGCTTGATTACACTAGCGTCAGCCTTTGTTCTATGAGTGACTGAGTCCAGTACTCTTAGCCTGCCATGCCAGAAGTTAGATCTTTTATGAGTTGGGACTGTGTGGAAGACAAGAATCACAAAAGTCTCAACTGTTCTTGCTTGGAGTACTTCTGTAGTTTGGAACTGGGCATTACTGTAATGCTCAACTGGGTAATGGAGGGAGAAGGAGCTCTGCATTCATGTCTGCTTCCCACCTTGTGTGGAGCTTTTGTCAAACTCAGCAGGGCAGGAGGAGAGGAAAAGAGTGGGTCATGGCTAAAATGCCATATTTATTCACACTGAAATTTAGTAAATTTTGTTGAATAAGTGTTTCTTCATTTGCTGTAGGTTTTTCAGATAATATCCGGAATTTTTTTTCCTAAATTTCATCATTTATTGTTGTTTCCTTAGGGAGATGATTCATAGAGTTCCTCAAGCTCTCATTTACAAAGTCATCTCTCTCATGGCGTGGCACTGAGTTTTTGAATAGTCCATCATAGTTTTTTTCTATAATGTACCATATTCCAGATTTGTCTGATTATTTCATCACAGTGTGCCGTTGTATTGTCTTTTCTAAGATAGCACTTTCTGTTTCTGTCCTTCTCTTTTGTCTTCTTTTGGATTTGAGTATTGCCCTTTCTCTAATAATTTGGAAAACTTGGCTTCTTTTAAGGTTTATCCTGGAAATTAGAATTCCTATATTGTATGCTTATCATATCAAAGTCTAAAGTAATCAATGTCCATATTTGTTTTTTACAGTTACAAGGGCATTAGGATCTTTAACTTCACTCATCCTCTCCTAACTTACATTGTTTTATCACTGTTTTTCTGTTGCTGCTGCTGCTTCTGCTGCTAAGTCGCTTCAGTCATTTCTGACTCTCTGCAACCCCATAGACGGCAGCCCACCAGGCTCCCCCGTCCCTGGGATTCTCCAGGCAAGAACACTGGAGTGGGTTGCCATTTCCTTCTCCAGTGCATGTTAGTACTGCATTTTTGAGCACTGCATCTATTTTTATAATTTTGTTTTATAGTTAGTATTTTTTAAAATTCAACCACAAGTGTATTATTTTTTCTCTTATTTCCATTTTGTATTTTAAACTTTCCATTTCATTTGTGTTTCCTTTCTTACACAGGAGAAGATATTCAAAAGGTTTAAATTTCCTTTTGTGAGGTCCTGCTGGGGGCATCCTTTCTCGGTTTCTGTTTGTCTAGAAATGCTTGTATTTTTATCGTGTTCTTGAAAGGTATTTTCACTGGGTATAAACTATGGGTTGACAGTTTTCTTTTTGCTTATTAAAGATGCAATTTCATGGTATTCTGTCTTCTGTTGAATATCTGAGAACTTATCTTTAAATTAATTGTCACCCATTTGAAGGCAGTCTATCTTGCCTTTATTGATGCTATTTAGGGCTTTTTTTGTTTTTTGGCTTTATGTTCTGAAGTAACCCTATTTTGCATCTAGTTTGGGGTTTGATTTTACTTCCATTGGATCTGCTAGACTTCTAGACTCACAGATGTCTTTAATTAGTTCTTAAAAACTTTCCACCATTATCTCTACTATTGACTCTGCCCCATTCCTTCTTTCGCCTCTTCTTTCTATAACCCAAATTGCCTGTTTGCTATACTACCTCTTTCTTCCATGCCTCTTAACTATTCTTTTACACTTCTCATATGTTTCATCTCCACGTTACATTATAGATCATTCCTTTTCACTTTATTTGTTTTAACTTTACTAAGTCTATCTTCAGCTGTTATCTAGTCTGCTGTGAAGCTCATCCATTGAATTTTAAATATCATAGTTTTTACTTTTAGAATTTATATTTCAGTTTAGCTGTTACCTTTTTTTACATGATTTCCTTTATTGTCTTAAAGTTAAAAACCTTTCATCATTGTAAAAATAGTCATTATGTATTTTGTTTCTAATAATTCTAATATTTGAAATCTTTGCTGAGTAGTTTCTGCTATGACATGTTTCTCCTGATTTTTGCTTATGGTATTTTGCTTCCTTGTATGCTTAGTGATTTTTGAATGTGAGTGCTTATTTTCCTCTCAAAAAGGATTAAAAAAAAATTCTCTGAAGTTTAATATGAACATATGCTCTTCTATGGGCTTCCCAGGTGGCACAGTGGTAAAGAATCTGCCTGCCAATGCAGGAGATGTGGCCTGTCTGAGTCAGGAAGATGCTTGAGGAGGAAATGCAACCCACTCAAGTGTTTTTGCCTGAAGAATTCCATGGACAGAGGAGCCTGGCAGGCTACAGTTCATGGTCCATAGGGTCGCAAAGAGTTGGACACTGCTAAGCACACACACATGCTCTTCTGCATAGGATTTATATGCATTTCGTCCAGACTCTAGGAGATCGAAGCAGTTTGAGTCCACTCTAAAAAAATTTACAGTTTGAAGTTAGTGGGCCACCCAGCTAAATGCTAACTTGAATTGCAAATCTGTACGATGGCCAGCTTGTGGTTATAGCTTTTCAAGGATCTTTGCCCCTTGTTCTTCTCTGTTGAGATCCAAAATATCTTTTTCTTAAAATTCTCTGGGGTTATTTTGTATATGGTTCTCCCTTACACTAAAAACAGGGGCTTCCCTGGTGGCTCAGAGGTTAAAGCGTCTGCCTGCAATGTGGGAGACCTGGGTTTGATCCCTGAGTCGGGAATATCCCCTGGAGAAGGAAACGGCAACCCACTCCAGTATTCTTGCCTGGAGAATTCCATGGACAGAGGAGCCTGGTGGGCTACAGTCCACGGGGTCGCAAAGAGTCAGACACAACTGAGAAACTTCACTTTACACTAAAAACAAGAATCTCAAATTCCCCAAGTCTGGTAAATGCCCTAGGGGCAAAAGTAGTTTCTATGGTCAGTTTATTGGAATTTTTTCCCCTTAGATTTTGGCCTGATAAATCCTATTGTGCTTCTCTTTGAGGTTTTTAAGATATTTTTACATTCTTTGCAAGCATAAAAGTTTTTTTTAACTGTCTTGATACCTAACTCCATTATTGGGATATTATTTCTCTGTGCCATTATTTTGTAGTATATATCTCAGATCATCTGAAGCAAAATCACCTAAAAATGTTTATTAGAATTTTAGGTTCTGATAGTCAACCTCAAGCTTACTGAAACAAAATCTTTTGGATGGGGTCCTAGTATCTGAATTTTGTGAGGTTTTATAAATGAATCTAATGCATACAGAAGTTTGCTTTCATTTACACATTTAATCTTTTTTTTTTTTACTGTAGTACCCTGAAATCTAAATTTATTGTTTTTTTATACTTGCCCAGCATCAAGGTTAACAGCCCACTATTTTTACATTTATTTCATAGTAGTGTTAGTCACTCAGTTGTGTCCGACTCTTTGTGATCCCACAGATTATATAAATCACCAGGCTCCTCTGTCCGTAGGATTCTCCAGGTAAGAATACTGGAGTGGGTTGCCATTCCCTTCTCCAGAGGATCTTCCCAACCCAGGGATTGAACCCAGGTCTTCTGCATTGCAGGTGGGTTCTTTACCATTTGAGCTATAGGGAAGACCTATCTATTTCATATTCCAACTTTTATCAAATAGCAAATGTGTGTGTCTGTGTGTGTATATCTGTTTCTGGCCTTTGTATTTTGGATAATTGAGCTGCCTATTTGAGTAATACCATACTGTTTTAATTATTGTATCTTCATGATATGTTTTATTTGATAATAAAAAATCTTTTTTACTTTTTATTATTTTCTCCCACACTAAAAAGTGTACAGCATTGCTATAGTTGCACTGCTTTTCTTGCTTCAACAGTCTTCAGTGACTTTGTAGAATAGTTTTTCAACAGTTTTTGAAAGTTTATTTTTTTAAAACTTAACTCCTACAGTACTTTTCCCCTGTGGACTTAAGAAGTCCTTTAGACTGAGGTACTTAATATTGTTTTTTGTTCACAAAAATTTGTATTATAATTTTATTGCTTAGCATGGCCATTTTGCTCTAGATACATTTCTACTACATTTTTAAAAATTGGAATGCAGCTATTTACATTTTCTGCAGAGCCATTAGGAACACTCCCAAGCTCAAAGGAAGTCTCTTAAGTTTGATAACAATTATTGATTATACAACTCATTTTCACTCGGTAAATCCTACTGAATCACAGACTATAAAAGCTAGAAAATACCTATAGATACATTGTCTGTCTCTATAAGTTTACCAAAGAGAAACCTGAACTCTAGGGTACAGGAATGACTTATCTGTAGTCACGTAGTGAGTCAGTTCCTGAGGTAAAATCAGGATGTATTTGTTGCATCTTGGAGCTTTTTCTCTTCCTGTTGTATGCTATATCATTATTGCATTATATTAAGTATTCTTTTCATTTGTTTGGGCCCGACTTGTTTTGTTTTACTAGATTGGAAGTTCCTTAAAGGCAGCGCTCATTAATTTTTTTGTACAACTCGGCCCTAATATTGTGCTTGGTTCTTATTAAGCACCTAATCAGTATTGATAGATGTTGATAAAAAATAAATTGTTCCATTTAGCAGATGTCATATTGAAGCTATTTCCTTGTGAGCATCACGATTATAACTGTAAGAAAACTGGCATCTAGTGGTTGGTTTATGTATTACAGTTTCCTTTTGTTTCTTGAACTGGGTACTGGAGTCATTTTCATAACCTAGGTGGAATAAATAGAATATAAATTAAATTTTCAAATTGAATTCAAGCATATTTTTCTGTAGCCACCAAATGTTTTAAGCAGGGACCTCTCTAAAGTATAACCACATGTTAAGTTATAAAGAAGTGCAAAATGATGAGATTATTAATTTCTAGAAAATCTTTGTATAAAATCACTTCCAAAATGGAATGCATGACTAAAGTTTTATTGTTTGTTTATAAATTATATTACAAGTTGAAGAATATTGTTGGATACTGAAAAATCAGAAATGCATTTATAAAGACAAGTTGCATATTATCTTCTCCATATTGATTAAATCCTATTAGGTTGTTGCTTTAAATTATTTTCAAGAACTTAGTTTGTATTTTAAATGTTTGAACTCCTTTAATTTAAAAAAAAAATTTTTAACTGTGCTATAGTTGATTTACAATATAAGTTTCAGGTGTACAACCAGTGATTCACAATTTTAAAATTTATACTGCATTTATAGTTGTTAAAAAATATTGGCTATATTCCTTGTGTTGTTCAATATATACTAGTAGCTTATTTATTTGATACATAATAGCTTGTACTTCTTAATCCCCATTGCTATCTCCCTTCTCCCCTCTTCTTTCCCTCCACTGGTAACTACTAATTTGTTTTCTATATCTGAGTTTATTTCCTTTTTTGCTATATATACTAGTTTGTTTTACTTTTTAGATTCCACATATAAGTGAAAATATTCAGTATTATGGGCTTCTCTGGTGGCTCAGATAGATGGTAAAGAATCTTCCTGCAATGCAAGAGACCCAAGTTTGATCCCTGAGTCAGGAAGATCCCCTGGAAAAGGAAATGACAACCCACTCCAGCACTCGTGCCTGGGAAATTCCATGGATAAAGGAGCCTGGCAGGCTACAGTCCATGGAGTCACAAAGAGTAGGACACAACTGAGTAACTAACACACACACACATGCAGTATTATAAATATATACATATATAATATATAACATTCAGATAATACATAAAATGATAGAACTGCTAATGATAGATGACAATAGAATATTATACCACCTTTTACTTACAGAACCAAAAGTCTATGCAAATATATTTACGTTTATAATGCAAAGTCAAGGTTAATTCTTAGATTTACAGTCATTTTTGATTATCACTATCCTTTACTCCATTAATGCATATAATTGAATGCTGTTAATATGCACAGTCTAATTCAGTGAATATAACTACTCTCATGAATCAATAAATTCTAAAGTTTTTAAGTTTTACTTTGGAATCTAGAATTCATGTTTGCACAGAACACTACTAAATATCTTAAATTGATGTCTGTTCGTGACAATTTGTAATGTAATATTTATGTATAGGATTATCCTACCCATTAGAGAGCAGTGATATACTGTCTTTGTATCACTACCTGCATCTAACGTAACCAAGTGGCTGGCACATAACAGGTGATCAATATGTATTTGTTGAATTAGTTATATATGTTAGAATGAGTGTGCCTTAGTCAATATTAACACCTAATGTGTTTTCTGACTTCTTATAATGCTCAGTTTATATCTGATGAATAAGTAAGTCTGAATAAGTCTATTTAACCTGTAATGTAGTTGATACATAACACTAAAACTAGAGTGTATAACTTAATCACCTATGAATAATTATAGACATATAACAGTTTCATTAGAAATGTCAAATGCACATCTTTTACTGAAACAGCTTTTTGCAATGTGAGTGGGAGATTTCCCCCAATATCAAGCCATTATTATTTGCTGTTATAATTAGGAAAAGGAACTCTAGCGTGAGAGTGACTTCTAGTTGTGGCTGAGTGTGTTAGGAGTTTTAAATAGAAGAACAAGGTTAGCGCTTTGATAAGAATTGGGGAAGGTACTATGGTAATGATTGGAGTAAAGGAAAGCATGGAATGTTGGGAAGGAGGCTACAGTACATTTTAAATCATAGCCTCCCAAGGCTGAACATTATAAACATTCATTTACATATTTATATCACATAAAAATTTCTTTTATTTGATGAGCACAACCCCTTATTTTATATAAATGGTGAACTATCTACATATGTTAAACTAATTACTATTTGTTTTTCTAAGCAGTTCACCTTCATGCAAGAGTAAAGGATAGTTCTGGATGGCAGACATCATCTGTTGTCTTCTTCTTCTAAGGTTCTTATTTTGGAGAAGGATATTTTTCTGGCTCCAGTACTTCAGTTCCTAGTATGAGAGAATGAGCTTGTTAGTAGTGGCTGTTTAAGACACCTAGGCTCTGGGAACAGCATCTGAAGTCAAACTTGGAGGTATTAGAGACTAAGCTACTAGTGATGAAAGAGTGGAAGCAAAGGAAAGAAAGGTGGTAAAAGGTAGTATATATTTCATGCTCCCTGATTGCTAATGAATGCAGAAAAGCGAGGGACTTTAAGTGGCAATCATCTTTGGCTAGTTGCCAAAGACTTTGCTAACATAGATTGAGAGGTAATTTCTTACAAGCGATGTTAGAAAAAAAGGAGTTCCTTAGAGCTGAAAATCATATTAAGGGGAAGTTGTATGGATTGTTTTCATTTTTAAAAAGACATTTTTCACTTTTAAAGAGTTCAAATAGAAATGCATACAATAAAAGATGGATGATTCCTCAGAGATAAACATTGTCTATAGTATTTATCCTTTTAGATATTTTTATGGTAGTTGTTTTAAAAGTTTGGATTGTTGAATTCATCTGAGTCATAAGTCAGAGTCTGGTTTTTAGGTTCATATTTAATGATTTTCCTCCCTCTTTCTCTTCCTTATAGGCTTGCTATGGGTGTTCTCCAGGATCAAAGTGTGACTGTAGTGGTATAAAAGGAGAAAAGGTAAGATATCAGTTAATCCTTCAAAAATTTAGAAAACTAATAAAATACTGATTTTAATTAAAAAAAAATAGGACTTCTACCCCAGCATATAATTAAAATGAATATAATAAAATAAACAGATAAATATAATTAAGTAAAATGAATTTTACTATGCTGCTTATTTTAGATTATTATGGGGATTAGACTATATCTCAGAAGTCAGCAAACACTTTCTGTAAAGAGCCAGATAGCAAATGTTTTAGGCTTTTTGAGCTACAGAAGGTCTCTGTCACATGTTTTTCTCCTTTTTAAAAAATAGTCCTTTAATAGTGTTAAAAAGATTTTTAGCTTTTGGACTATACAGAATGGGCTTCTGACTGCATTTGGCCTGATAACTATAGTCTGCCAATCTCTGATGAATCTTGTAATCACTGACTTAATAGGCAAAAGAAAGTAAAAACAACACTTAAGGAACAAAACATTTATCAGGCTACTAATCTATGCTAGACACCATACTAGGTAATTTCATGTATTTTTGTCTAGTCCATGTAAGTTAATGATTGCTGCATCTCTACTTTCATCTTACTTTTCTCATAACAGCATTCTTACTGTATAGATATGATGATTACAAAGTATTAGTGATGATTAAATAGCACAAACCTAGCTACTATGAATCAGTGACTGACACTGAAATTAGATGTGTTTAAAAAGGGATAGTGAACTGCAGTTTAAAAAGAATTGTACTGGGGGAAGGTGATCATACTCTAGTCTTCATTCTTTGAGACTCAATTAATATTTTTGAATGAATCACTGAACATTACTAATTATATAAGAAAAAGTTCAGGATAGTATCTTGAGCATATTCCATTTAGGCATATAGAAGGTACACTAGCATATTAAAGGGGTTTAAAAGTCCTGGAGTAAAGAAACCTATTTGTTTTGCAAAGTTATATTTCTAAGCTTTATTTAACCCACTTTCCTTCCAACAGAACACCTATTAATAATAATTGAAGAGTGTTATACAGAACCATTATTTGAGTAACATTAGTTTGAGGGGAGTAGTTTTATGGTAAAGGTAATTTCTGTAGTGGTAAAAAGACCAAGAGGGATTCATTTCTGACATTAGTGGAATGACTTTTATCAGATTAACTCTTAAGAAGTGAACATTCTGGACAAAATATAACAACTATTTAATAGCATAGGAGAGTGACCAAAGTAGGAAAACAGTAGAGCAAATTCTACCTCTTAAAGAAGGCAAGTACAGTGGGCATGTTTGCACTTATGTACCTTTTTATCCTGGGTGTACCTTTCAGTCTATGTGGCAACGGATGGTAAGATGGCAGACAGAAAACCACAGTTCTAGTGGCTTGAGAAGTCAAGGACAGAATTGAGGATGCCAGAATGGCTATAAAATGATGGGAGATATGCTGGAATGTAGAGAGTTACAGAATGGAGAGCCCAAATATCTGCTTGGAAATGTCACCCAAATACTTGGTTGAACCTTGAATTTTATATGTATACAGGAGGATTCATTCAACCCAGTAGAAAGGAACAGCTTAAAGGCCGCAATAAGGCAACACAGATTTAACTGCTGTCCATTGAAAGGAAAATGGAGTTTTAAGTGTTAACTCAGCCGAGTTAGCTATTTCCTAAAACAAATGTTCAGTACTTTTCAGACAATATAAAATAATCCAGGATGTGTGTACATATTAAGTACAATGTCCAGTATGCAATTAAAACCTGCTAGACACTAACACAAGATCTGTGAAGTAACGAGTAAAAGTGACCCATAGTCAAAAAAAACGACCAATAAATGAAAACTAACTCTGCAATGACACAGATGTTAGAATTTTTAGACAACTGGTTACAAAGTAAGTATTCAGTTCAGTTCAGTTCAGTCGCTCAGTTGTGTCCGACTCTTTGCGACCCCATGAATTACAGCACACCAGGCCTCCCTGTCCATCACCAACTCCTGGAGTTCACTCAGACTCATGTCTATCGAATTGGTGATGCCATCCAGCCATCTCATCCTCTGTCGTCCCCTGCTCCTCCTGTCCCCAATCCCTCCCAGCAGCAAAGTCTTTTCCAATGAGTCAACTCTTCGCATGAGGTGGCCAAAGTACTGGAGTTTCAGCTTTAGCATCATTCCTTCCAAAGACATCCCAGGGCTGATCTCTTTGCAGTCCAAGGGACCCTCAAGAGTCTTCTCCAACACCACAGTTCAAAAGCATCAATTCTTCGGCACTCAGCCGTCTTCACAGTCCATCTCTCACATCCATACGTGACCATTGGAAAAACCATAGCCTTTACTAGATGGACCTTTGTTGGCAAAGTAATGTCTCTGCTTTTCAGTGTGCTATCTAAGTTGGTCATAACTTTGCTTCCAAGGAGTAAGGGTCTTTTTTAAATTATTTTTTAATATAAATTTATTTATTTTAATTGGAGGTTAATTACTTTACAATATTGTGTTGGTTTTGCCATACATCAACATAAGTGTCTTTTAATTTCATGGCTGTAGTCACCATCTGCAGTGATTTTGGAGCCCAGAAAATTAAAGTCTGACACTGTTTCCACTGTTTCCCCATCTGTTTCCCATGAAGTGATGGGACCAGATGCCATGATCTTCATTTTCTGAATGTTGAGCTTTAAGCCAACTTTTTCACTCTCCTCTTTCACTTTCATCAAGAGGCTTTTGAGTTCCTCTTCACTTTCTGCCATAAGGGTGGTGTCATCTGCATATCTGAGGTTATTGATACTTTTCCTGGCAATCTTGATTCCAGCTTATGCTTCTTCCAGCCCAGTGTTTCTCATGATGTACTCTGCATAGAAGTTAAATAAGCAGGGTGACAGTATACAGTCTTGACATATTCCTTTTCCTATTTGGAACCAGTCTGTTGTTCCATGTCCACTTATAACTGTTGCTTCCTGACCTGCATATAGGTTTCTCAAGAGGCAGGTCAGGTGGTCTGGTATTCCCATCTCTTTCAGAATTTTCCACAGTTTATTGTGATCCACACAGTCAAAGGCTTTGGCATAGTCAATAAAGCAGAAATAGATGTTTTTCTGGAACTCTCTTGCTTTTTCCATGATCCAGTGGATGTTGGCAATTTGATCTCTGGTTCCTCTGCCTTTTCTAAAACCAGCTTGAACATTAGGGAGTTCGCGGTTCATGTATTGCTGAATCCTGGCTTGGAGAATTTTGATCATTACTTTACTAGCGTGTGAGATAAGTGCTGTTGTTGCTGATGATTAAATAGCATAAACCTAGCCACTATGGAGAATCCCAGGGACGGGGGAGCCTGGTGGGCTGCCGTCTATGGGGTCGCACAGAGTCGGACACAACTGAAGCAACTTAGCAGCAGCAGCAGCCACTATGAATCAGCGACTTACAGTGAAATTAAATGATTAAAAAGGGAGAGTAATTTAAAGCAGATAGGATAAATATATTTGTTGGTTTAAAGGGAACTCTGCTAATAATAAGTCAACAGATAGAGAATCATAACAGAGCACTGGAAATTGTGTAAAAAAGAAAAAGAAAAGAAAAATCTAGATTTTAAAAAGTAAAATATGAGAAAGAATCATTTACCAGATAGGCTTTTAACAGCAGAATGAAGAAGACTGAAGAAAGATGGACAAATAACTTGAGAAACACATATTACTAACACTAACCAAGTAAGTAACAAAATGAAACAAAATAAGAATAACTCTATATCTACTAAGGAAATTGAATTATCAAACCCTTCCCACACTCACATAAAAATTCTAGTCCAGAAGTTTTCACTGAGGAATTATATGAAGCATTTATGTAAGAAACAATATCAGTCTTGCATAAACTCAGACAGTGGAGGGATAAGGACTGATGTCCAACTAATTTTATGAAACAAATATGCCCTAAAACCAAACCAAAGACAAAAGTTAAAAATCATTAAACTGTAGCTCATTAATAGAGCTGCAGAAATGAAGAACAAAATTTTAGCAAATCAGATCCAATGGCATATAAAGCAGATAATATGTTCTTACCAAGTGGGGTTTATGCAAGTAATGCATAGTAGGTTTAATATTTGAAAATCAAAATTATAATTCACCATGCTAAAAAACTGAATAAAAATTTTAAACATAAATAAGCCCACCATATAATTATCTCAATAGATACAAATAAAGCATTTACCAAAATTCATCATCAATTTCTGATAATCTCAGCAAACTAGAAATAGAATGGATTTCCTTAATCTTAAGGAGCATCTACCAAACCCCTATAGCCAAAATTATATTCAGTGGAGAAAGACTACATCCCTTTCTTCTAAGATCAGGAACATGTCTGCTCTCGCTATTTCTATTCAACATTGCCAGTGCAGTAAGACTAGAAAAGGAAAAGCATCCATACTAGAATAGAAGAATAAAACTCTTTTTTTGTAGGTGAACGATACTAAAATGCTCCTTGTGAGTGTAGAAAGATCAGAATAAACAAACCTGATAAGATCAATAAAGATCATTTATATGTATATATTATAACAATGAAAATTTGGGAATAGGAGTTATAAAAATGCCTTTTGCAAGAGCCCCAGAAATTTGAAATACATGGGAGCAAGTCAGACAAAAATGTGTAAGTCCAGTGCACTGAAAAATACAAAAATATTGTTGAGAGAAATGAATACCTGAATTAACATAGATATATATCATGTTTAGGGATTAAAGTGCTCAACATTACTAAGATGCCAGTTCTCTCCAAATTTATATATAGATTAATAGACCTTCTTACTTTTCTTGTAGAAATTAAGCTGATTCTAAAATTCCAATGTGGGCTTCCCTGGTGGCTCAGATCTTAAGATCTCCTTGCAATGAGTGAGACCTGGGTTAGATCCCTGGATGGGGAAGATCCCCCTGAAGGAGGGCATGGCAACCCATTCCAGTATTCTTGCTTGGGGAATCCCATGGGCAGAGGAGCCTGGCAGGCTACAGTCTATAAGGTTACAAAGAGCTGGACTCTACTGAAGCTACTTAGTATGCACAAAATTCAGGTGTAAGGACTTCCCTGTGGTTCAGTGGTTAAGAATCTGCCTTGCAATGCAGAGTACTCAGGTTTGATCCCTGGTCAGGGAACTAAGTTCCCACATGCTGCAGAGCAAGTAAGCCCACACACCACAACTAGAGAGTATGGGCTGCAATGAAAGATCCCACATGTCAAAACTAAGACCCAACACAGCAGTATAAATAAATATTTTAAAAACTAAATAAAATTCAGGTGTAAATGCTAATGTAGCTTTTTAAAAGAATGAAGCTGAAATATCTATATTACACAATTCTAAGACTTAGAATAAACTAAAGTAAACATGATAGTGTGCTAATAGCAAAAAAAGATAGACATATAGATGAATGGAACACTAAATAGAGTCCATCGCTAGACCCATAGGTGCATGATGAATTGATTTACTGACGAAAGTGCAAAAACAATTCAGTGGAGAAAAGATGGTCTTTACAACAAAGAGTACTGGAAGAACTGGATATGCATATTCACAAAAATGAACTTTGACTCACTGCTTGTACTATATGCAAAAATTAACTCAAAATGGATCATAGACCTAAATATAAAGCCTTAATCTATAAAATGTAAGTCTACAAATCTTTCAGAAGAAAATATAGGAAAAAATCCTTGTGACTTTGGATTAGGTAGATATTTCTTAGATATGACAACAAAAACATGATCTGTAAAAGAAAGACTGATAAATTGTATTTCATCAAAATAAAGAACGTATCTTTTAAAAGATTTCTTTATTTTTTAATATAAATTTATTTTAATTGGAGGTTAATTACAATATTGTATTGATTGGAACACATAAATGTATCTTTTAAAAAAAATAAGTTTATTTATTTATTTTTGGCTGTGCTGGGTCTTTATTGCTGCACGGGCTTTCTCTAGTTGTGGTGAGCAGGGTCTACACTCCAGTTGTGATGCATGGGCTTCTCATTGCAGTGGCTTTTCTTGGGGCAGAGCATGGGCTCTAGGGTGCACAGACTCTAGTTGGGTTCCCAGGCTCTAGAGCACAGACTCAATAGTTGTGGGGCATGAGCTTAGTTGCTCTGCAAGTTGTGGGATCTTTCTGGATCAGGGATTGAACCTGTGTGTCCTGCATTGGCAGGTGGATTCTTTACCACTAAGCCACCAGGGAACCCCAAGAATGTATTCTTTTCTGAAAATACTAAGAGAATGAAAAGACAGTCCACAGTCTAGGAAAAAGTATTAATGAATTACCTATCTGATAAGAATCTCGAAACCAAAATATATAAAGAAATCTCAAAACTAAATAATAAACATCCCCAAGTAAAATTAAATTAAAAACAAGATGGCAAAAGATTTGAAGACACTTCCCAAAAGAATAGATGATGGCATCATATAGATGATGGCAAGCAAACACATGAAAAGTTACTCAACATTAATAATTAGGGAAATGTATAATAAAACTATGAGGAGATACTACTATAAATGTATAAGAATATGTAAATATTAGAACATAACCATACCAAATACAGATAAAGGTGTGGAGCAACTGAAATTATCACAGATTGCTGGTAGAGATCTAGAATGATGCAAATACTTTGGAAAATAGTTTGGCAATTTCTTAAACAGGTTAACATAAACCTGTCATATGACCCCCTCTGTTCCTAGGCATTTACCCATGAGAAATGAAAGCATGTGTCTATACCATCCTTGTACATGATATCATGGTAGCTCTATTGGTAATAGCCAGAAACAGGAATCAACTCAACTGCCTTTTAACAGGTGAATGAATCTTAGCAAATTGTAGTAGAGCTGATCCTTGAACAACATGGATTTTAACTTCATGGGTCTACTTATATTCAGATTTATTTCAATAAATACATACTACAGTAGTATACAGTCTGTAGTTGATTAGAATCCATAGTTACAGAACTGAAGATTTGGAGCACCAGCTGTAAAATTATACTCAGATTTTTAACCACACAGGGGTTGGCACTCCTGACCCTCATGTTGTTCAAGGGTGATATATATATACACACACAATGGAATACTACTCTACTACTCAGCAATAGAAAGGAATGAACTACCGACACACTTCTAAATCACAAAGTAATTATGCTGAGTAAAAAGTTAGACAAAATGTATATTCTGTATAATTCCATTAATAAAAAACTTTGAAAAATGAAAATTAATCCCTGGTGATGGAAGGCAAATCAGTTATTGCCTGGGGTTATGAGTAGAGGCAGGAGGAAGACATAAAGGGGGACAAGGAAATTTTTAATATTTATAATATTTCATTTAATATTGTTATTTTTAAAAGATTTTATTTTTTTGTGTGGTTTTAGGTTCATAGAAAAATCGAAAGAGATACAAATTTCCCGTATGTGCCTTGCCCCCACACACGCATAGCCTCCCCAGCTATACCATAGTGGTACATTTGTTACAGTTGATGAACCTACATTGTTATGTCATTATAACCCAAAATTTAAATTTTACCTTAGCATTTACTCTTGGTGTTATACATTCTGTGTGTTTGGAAAAATGTATAATGACAGGCATCCATATTAAATTATCATACAGTGTATTTTCGCTGACCTAAAGAAGAACTCTGCTCCCTCTATTGATCTCCCCAACCTGTACCCACTAGCAACCACTGATATTTTTACTGTTGGTATAATTTTACCTTTTCCAGAATGTCATATAGTTAGAATTACATGGTATGCAGCCTTTTCAGATTAGCTCCTTTCAATTAGTGATATGCATTTAAATTTCCTTCATGTCTTTTCATGATGTGATAGCTTGTTTCTTTCTGGACTGATGTTCATAATATTCCTTCGTCTGAATGCACCACATTTTATCTGTTCACCTACTGAAAAACATCTTGGTTGCTTCCAGGCTTGGCAATTATGAATAAAACTGCTATAAACATTCACATGCAGATTTTTGTGTGGACATAAATTTTCAGCTCCTGTGGGTAAATATCAAGGAACACGATTGCTAGATCATATGATAAAAGTATGTTTAGTTCTGTAAGAAACTGCCAAAGTGTCTTCCAAAGTGGCTGCACCATTTTGCATTCCACCAGTAATGAATGAGAGTTCCTGTTGCTTCACATCCTTGTCAGCATTTGGTATTGTCAATGCCTTGGATTTTGGCCATTTTAATGGGTGTGTAAAGGGATCTCATTGTTATTTTTTAATTTCCATTTCCCTGATGACATATGATGTGGGGCATTTTTTCATATGCTTACTTGCCATCTGTATATCTTTTTCAGTGAGGTATTTGTTAAAGTTTTTGTGAGTGAGTTTCTGTCTCTTAGTTGTGTCTCTTTCTGATCCCATGGACTGTAACCCTCCAGACTCCTCTGACCATGGAATTCTCTGGGCAAGAATACTGGAGTGGGTAGCCATTCCCTTTTCCAGGGGATCTTCCTGACCCAGGGATCAATCCCGGGTGTCCTATACTGCAGGGTAATTCTTTACAGTCTGAGCCACCAGGGGAGCCGCATAGAGTCTTTGACCCATTTTTAAATCAGGTTGTTTTCTTGTTGTTGAGTGTTTAAGAGTTCTTTGTCTACTTTGGATAACAGTCCTTTATCAGATATATCTTTTGAAAATGTTTTGTCCCAGTCTGTGATTTGTCTTCTCATTCTCTTGACATTGTTTCTTGCAGAGCAGAAGTTTTTCATTTTCTTGAAGTCCAGATTATCAATTATTTCTTTTGTGGATTGTGCCCTTGTTGTGGCATCTAAAATGTCACCACCACATCCTGGGTCATCTAGGTTTTCTCCCATGTTATTTTCTAGGAGTTTTATGTTTTGCATTTAATTCTCTGATCTATTTTGAGTTATTTTTATGAAGGTGTAAGGTGTGTGTATAGAATTATTTTTTCAGGGAACGTCCAGTTTTTCTAGCACCATTTGTTGAAAAGACAAGGAAATCTTTATGAGTGATAGATATGTTCATCATTTTGGTTGTCACATATATGACAAAAATTTTCAAATTGTGTACTTTAAGTGAAATTTATGTACTTGAACACATTCCTTTGGCACAATGTACATGCTTCTGTATTAAACTTATTTTTTAAAAAATTAAATATAAGTTAATTATATATATAATTATATATATAATTAAAAATAAGTTTAATACAGAAGCATGTACATTCTGCCAAAGGAATGCATTCAAGTACATAATGCTAAAAACAAAATTCAGACTGCTGATGAGAACAAGAAATCAATCAGTTGACATCCTGAAATTCATGTCACAGTCAAATATTATCTAAACAAAGTGTGCCCCTTTACCAGTTGCATCAGCATTTACTGGGAGCTTGTTAGAAATGCAGATTCTTAGGCTCCATAGCAGACCTACTGAATCTAACTCTGGGGGCAGGACCAGGTAACCTTGTTTCAACAAGCTGTCCAGGTGGTTCTGATGCCAGCTAAAATTTGAGATCTTCTGACCTAGATTATTTCCATTTTGACAGTTCCTAAAGATCCATATTCTTGTTCTAATCACTTCAAATATTTCTTTGTGCTATGTAATTACAAAGACAATAGATATTACACAAAAGAAGACACAGTTGCCCATAATTTATATAATTATAAAACCATTATAATTATATTACCTAATTAAGTCATTGTTTCCATTTGTCTGTTAAGGGTATTGCTTTGCCCATAGGTTTATATAATTTTTACTTTTTATAGTAGTATAATCTTCAAATAATTTTAATTGTAATTGTCATTGTGACAGTTTGTCCTAATTTTTACTTTTCCTATTCCTCAGAAATCCAATATTTTTCGTGTTAATTGTGTACCTGTTTTGAGAAACTGTTTTTTTTTTTTAATTTTGTATTTATTTTCACATTTGTCTGTGCTGGGTCTTCATTTTTGCACTCAGACTTTAATTGCAGTGAGTGACGGCTACTCTCTAGTTGCAGTACGGGACCTTCTCATTGTGGTGGTGACTTCGGGCTCTAGGGTTTGTGGGCTTAGTATTTGCAGCTTGCAGGCTCTAGAGTGCAAACTCAGTAGTTGTGGCACACAGGGTTAGTTGCTTCATGGCATGTGGGATCCTCCTGCACCAGGGTTCAATCTGGTGTCCCATGCATTGCAAGGTGGATTCTTAACCACTGTACCACCAGGGAAGCCCCAAGAAACTATTCTTAGAGTTTATTTTTTTATTTCCATGATCACATAACTTTTCTTCTTGTGATTATAAAGTGCCCTTCCTGTAAAATTTTTATTTGTACCTCTTACTCACAAAGTAGCTTCTACTTCAAAATTAAAAGATGCTTACTCCTTGGGAGAAAAGTTATGACCAACCTAGACAGCATATTAGAAAGCAGAAACATTACTTTGCCAACAAAGATCTGAAAAGTCAAGGCTATGGTTTTTCCAGTAGTCATGTATGGATGTGAGAGATGGACTATAAAGAAAGCTGAGCACCGAAGAATTGAAGCTTTTGAACTGTGGTGTTGGAGAAAACTCTTGAGAGTCCCTTGGACAGAAAGGAGATCCAACCAGTCAATCCTAAAGAAAATTAGTCCTAAATATTCATTGGAAGGACTGATGTTGAAGCTGAAACTCCAATACTTTGGCCACCTGATGCAAAGAGCTGACTCATTTGAAAAGACTCTGATGCTGGGAAAGATTGAAGGTGGGAGGAGAAGGGGACGACAGAGGATGAGATGGTTGGATGGCATCACTGACTCAATGGACATGAGTTTGAGTAAACTCCAGGAGGTGGTGATGGACAGGGAGGCCTGGGTTGCTGCAGTCCATGAAGTCGCAAAGAGTAGGACACAACTGAGTGACTGAACTGAACTGAAATTAGTCTATTATCCTTCTCTTAAATTCTAGCTTGTATATAAGCCAGCTTTATTGCAAATAAAAGTCATCTTTTATATAATTTTCCCTAATCCTAGCTCTTATTTTTTTCTGAATCTTTGAGGCAAGCATGTGCCATAAATGAGTTTGAGTAAACTCCTGGAGTTGGCGATGGACAGGGGGGCCTTGTGAGCTCAGTCCACAGGGTCACAAAGAGTCAGACACGACTGAACAACTGAACTGAACTGAACTGAAGGAAGTTCATTCACTGAATGAATATTTGCTGTGTATTTGTTCTGTTGGGCCCAAAGAATACTATGATGAACATAGCATAATTGGTTAGATGAAAGGAAAATGGAGAGAATGGAGTTGAGATTATTATAAATTTCTGGTGAAGGTAGCTGGATTATGTTATTTCCTGAAATAAATAGTATGGCTGAAAGATAATGAATTCAATGTTGTTTATATTAAATTTGCTTTTGAGAAAATTATTCAACTTCTCTTTGCTTTAATTCTTCATCTATAAAGTAGAAATAATAATAGTATTTACCTTATATTGTCATTGGGAGGATTAAATAAGATGAAACATGGAAAGAATTAAGAATGAACCTTGGCACATAGAAAGCTTTCAATACACGTTTCCTATTGTTATTGTTGAGTGTTAGGTGCCTTAAACATCAAGAGGAGATGTTTAAGACATTTGGCCCTGTGAACCCAGCTTTTAGGAAAAAATATGTTAATATTTGAGATAACCCAGAGAAAGGGTCAAAAAGGGCATTCAATGTAATACCAATATTTAAGGGACAGGCAGAGAGAGAAGACTATTATTCCACAAGGAGAAATTAGAATAAATTTTTTTATCCAAATGTGGGCAGGCAGCACAAACCAGGTTTTCTTAAGTTTAACCTTCAGAAATAGGTGCACCACATCATTTTCTATGTTAGTGAGTGTTATTAGCAAATTACACTAAAATCTAGCTAGCTATAAGGATTAAATAATTACCTGACAACCAGTAGAAAGGATAGGCATGCAACAAATGTCATCCTTCCCTACTTCCTGTATTAGGAATTAGGTTAGAGGACCCTCTTGTACCCTCTCCTCATGGAAGCCTTCTATAGTTTCTACTGCAGGAAACTTTCTACCTTTTGAAGACTGGAGGTTGCTATTGCAGATTTTCTGCTACATTGCTCCAGTAGCTGCTGTTCTGTCTTTCTTGGGATGATACTGCTCTGTCAGCTAGATAGGACTACAACATTATTTGACTATTGTGTGACGAGATTTCAGGATAGGAATCTGGTATAGGTATATGGTTCTTATTAACACAAGTGTAGTTAAGCTTTTTAGCACTCTCTACTGGACTGGAAGAAACACAAGCTGGAATCAAGATTGCCAGGAGAAATATCAATAACCTCAGATATGCAGATGACACCACCCTTATGGCAGAAAGTGAAGAGGAGCTAAAAAGCCTCTTGATGGAAGTGAAAGAGGAGAGTGAAAATGTTGGCTTAAAGTTCAACATTCAGAAAACGAAGATCATGGCATCCGGTCCCATCACTTGATGGGAAATAGATGGGGAAACAGTGGAAACAGTGTCAGACTTTATTTTTTTGGGCTCCAAAATCACTGCAGATGGTGACTGCAGACATGAAATTAAAAGACGCTTACTCCTTGGAAGAAAAGCTATGACCAACCTAGATAGCATATTCAAAAGCAGAGACATTATTTTGACAACAAAGATCCATCTAGTCAAGGCTATGGTTTTTCCATTGGTCATGTATGGATGTGAGAGTTGGACTGTGAAGAAGACTGAGCGCCGAAGAATTGATGCTTTTGAACTGTGGTGTTGGAGAAGACTCTTGAGAGTCCCTTGGACTGCAAGGAGATCCAACCAGTCCATTCTGAAGGAGATCAGCCCTGGGATTTCTTTGGAAGGAATGATGCTAAAGCTGAAACTCCAGTACTTTGGCCACCTCATGGGAAGAGTTGACTCATTGGAAAAGACTCTGATGCTGGGAGGGATTGGGGGCAGGAGGAGAAGGGGACGAGCGAGGATGAGATGGCTGGATGACATCATGAACTCGATGGACGTGAGTCTGAGTGAACTCCGGGAGATGGTGATGGACAGGGAGGCCTGGCGTGCTATGATTCATGGGGTCACAAAGAGTCGGACATGACTGAGCGAATGAACTGAACTGAACTGAACTTGTAGGTATTGATGCTTTGTCTTTCTCATGTGCTGCCTAGGCTGTCAGTGTGGATAGAATCTGGGGAGAGGGTTTCCCAGAAAAAGGTCCAGAGCCTTTGGCCAGAGACTCAACCTTCAAGCCTCAGAAAAGTAGAGGAACTGTGTGCAGCCAAGCAGTTGGAAGCTCATGCCTTGCAACTATGAGCCCTTGGGGTTCTTAAATGTAATAGTGGTGAATCTGCTTTCTGTGATTGGATCCCCTGGAGATGTTGGGGTTCACACTCTTAGCATAATTGACTGTATGCAAGTTAACTAACTCTAATATGTCTAATGGTATGTTAGTACACATGGTGGCTCTGTAGCCGCCACCTATCTGGTTGTAGAGATTTGCACATCAGGCAACCTTTGTTGATAGATGCTGATTAGATGTGGTGGATCCTCACTAGTAGGTAGGCAGCCTCCTGTGCTGGTGTTGATAAGTGCTGTGGTCAGAACTGGAACTTGAGTCATAATTAGTGGTGGTTTTTTCTTATTTTTTTTTTCCAGAACAAACATGGATTCCTTTTTTTAAATTTAATTTTATAATCAGAAAAAATATATAAAGATCTTGATATTATCAAGCCCTTTTCTAGCTAACTTGTCACTAAGCAGTTAATTAATTTCCATTATTAATAATCCTACAACTCTATGCTCTACTACAAACCTGAAATCTTCTCTGATGTTCTTTTAACCTTCTTCATCTGTGTATCATACTTATTTCATTGTAACCCCTTCAGACCTAGCTTCCTGAATTTATTGCCATCTTCCCTGTTAAATTCTTCATGTCAGTATGTTTCAACTTTATTTCATCTCTGATAAGCCTTTAAATTTTATGAGAAAACAAGAGATTACATTACCAAATATGATATAAATTTAGAGTGATTTGTGTTTTTCTACTCATATCATACAATTTTCTCCATGCTAGTAGGTACTCTGAATTTAGCATAAATAAATTCACCTTCTGTAGATAGTCATTTGATGTTTTTGAATCTCATCCATGCTTCTGCTTGAAAATTGACAAGTGACCTTATCTTTCTTTCTTGTTCAATTGCAGGGGGAGAGAGGATTTCCAGGTTTGGAAGGCCACCCAGGTTTGCCTGGATTTCCAGGTCCAGAAGGGCCCCCAGGGCCTCGGGGACAAAAGGTACGTGCTAAGTTGCCAGTCAGTAATACCAAAGAAATGAAGCCATCTTAATATGGGATAAGTGTCAGATGAATTAAAAAGTTACTGAATTACAGCCAGAAACTAATATTTAAATAAAACAGTAGAATGGCCAAGAATTTATACTTCATTATTGGTTTTTGTAAAGGTCTAAATATTACTGCTGTATTCAAATGCTTTTGGAAGATACTGTTAATGGTGTGTGGTTATTGGGATCCTGAACAAAAATTAAGTCCTGTCAGGAGCTGAACTGGAGAGAGCTGAACTGCCAGGTGTCAGAGTACTGGTTAAGACAACAAGCCAAAATGAAAGTAACAGTCAAGCCTTTAATCACTTACTGTGACAGTGTGTATAAGCAAAACATAAACCAGAGAAAGTGTGGATTTCCCCACTGTTCCATTATTCCTCATGGAAAAGTGCCAGTGAGGGTCAAATGCTTCAGCATGGGGAATTGTTTCATTGCTCCGGAAGCTTGAAGGGAGAAAACTGCTGTTTTTTGTATACCAGAGGGCTGGATGGATGCAGGGAGAGAGGGAAGAGCTAGGAGTGGAAAAGTACAGAGAACAGAAAAAAAAAAAAAGTCAAGGTCCCCATCCTGCACTCAATAAAGATGTCTCCACCAAGGCTCCATATAAAGAGGCCTTTCAATGCAGATGTGCATAAGAGTGTGACCAGCCAGGAGGACTGATACCTTAACTACAACTCCCTTCAGAGACTGACATGCATTGGCTGTGCACTAATTCTGGTGTGGGACGGGCTGCTTTCCTATATGAGGCTTTCTGGCATGGGATGGGCAGCTTTTCTATATGAGGTTTACCATGAGGTCTTTGTAACTGCCTATGGTTGGGTCTGAAAAATCACACGTAGGTCTTTAGCCGGGAGCCAGACTCCTCAATTTCATCTCTTGATTTTTTAAGACCCAAATTAGAAACATAGGTCACTCCAACATGGACTTGGATGGGTCGGACTTTGAAGAGTTATGTCAAAATATAATTAGTATGAGGCTACAGTGGATCATGGTCATGATCAAAATTACTCCAAGTAAGATGATCAGGCCTGCCTGGAGGAGTGAGTCTAACCATCAGCCCCAACCACTGGGCTTCCCTGGTGGCTCAGACAGTTACCAAGCCAGGAATAGATGGCCCATAGCCCATCTGATCAAATTTAGAGAGCCAGAAGTCTTTTTTCTTAAGTCTAGTGATAGACTGCTCTACCTTGCCAGTTTTAGTGATGTAGGTACGTCATGAAGTTCTGGCAATAGCAAGACCATTCCTTGGTTGGCCAGCAGGAAGTTGAAGACTAGGCTGTTAATCCAGTACTACTCAGGCCAGGTTGGTGAGGCTGGTCTGTTGTGCTCCCAAAGCTGAAGTGGTATCATTAATGGCTTTAGTAGAGGTCAAGGACAAGTTGGGGCTTCCCTGGTAACTCAGCTGGTAAAGAATCCGCCTGCAATGCAAGAGACCCCAGTTCGATTCCTGGGTCAGGAAGATCCCATGGAGAAGGGATAGGCTACCCACTCCAGTATTCTTGTGTTTCCCAGGTGGCTCAGCTGGTAAAGAATCTGCTAGCATGTGGGAGACCTGGGTTTGATCCCTGGATTGGAAAGATCCCCTGGAGAAGGGAACAGTTACCCACTCCAGTATTCTAGCCAAGGATTCCATGGACTGTACAGTCTATGGGATTGCAAAGAGTCAGACACAACTGAGCAACTTTCACTTTTACTTCACTTTCAAGGACAAGTTGCACACAACTTTTCCTAACGAATGGCCCTGACAGTGGGAAAGGTTTCCAGGAACATAAACATGAGCAGACTATTCTCCTGAGTAACCACAATCTACCTTGATTTCCACTCTTACTCTGTTTTACTGTGATGTGCTCAGTGGGAGAGGCTGTTTTGAATATTTAGAAGTCTCTTGTCCATGCCCCCGTTATGTACATTGGTCAGAAAGTCAAAGGCCTGACTTTTACAAAAGAAATATCCCAAGGTGGGGTGCACATGGTGATGGGAGGGTAAAAGTCATTGATAATCATGGGAGTCAAACAGCCAGAAGTCCCTCCTGGCAGGTAGGGTCCTTGAGTGGAACTGCAAAATTTGTATAAGGTAGGGGAATGTATGGGGGAGAAGGCCACCACTATTGATGTCAAAATAGCTCCAGTGGCAAATCCCAGTCTGTCTACAATGCAGGAGACCCGGGTTCAATCCCTGAATTGGGAAGATCCCCTGGAGAAGGAAATGGCAACCCACTCTAATATTATTGCCTGGAAAATCCCATGGACAGAGGAGCCTGGAAGGCTACAGTCCATAGGGTCCCAAAGGGTCAGACACGACTGAGCGAATTCACTTTCACTTTCAGTTAATCCCAACTTAGGAAAAAGTTGACATTTGAAGAACTGTGTTATTTCTGTAGCATCAGAGTCCAACTGTGGTAACACATCAGTGTAACAAGGTTGGGATATCTGAGGTACTAAGAATTTGCATGTTTAGAGAAATACCCATTTGTTGTATTCAGGGACACAGCAGACATTTATCTGAAGGGTTGAGTGATGGGTGACAAGTCTACCAGTTTGTCAAATTGAGTGGTGGCTATCTGAGACAAGTGTATCAATGAATCTGGTGAGGAGGAAGTCACGCAGGCTTTTCTATGAGAGAGAAAGAAGAGAGGGTAGATACATACACCCTCCCTCTCCTGTACCCATGCTCAAAGATCCAGAGATGCTGCCATCCTGTCAGTTGGTAATACTTTTCCCCATTGACTTCTGTGTGGGCAGTCTCTCCTATATCATGAGCAAGGATAACAGCTTATGTGCATGTTAAGATATGGAATGGGAAGAGATAATAGTGAATTTTAAGATTGGAAGAAGTTTTTTAATGGCTTTTTTGGCTCATTCTCCTTTACTATCTGTATTAGTTAGACTGATTAACTGATAGATGCAAGGGTTAGTTCTGTTCATTTTCCTGGAAAAGAAAACCGGTTTAAAACCCCCCTTTTCTCCCTAATTTTATTCCATGGAATAGTGGTACATCATGCCATTAGAGCATGAAGGGAATCAAATGGATACTTAACCAAGTGGTCTTCTTAGTAAAGGGGGAAAATTAACTTAAATACATAATACTTTTTAACATTTGCTATACCATAGCATAGATTATGGGAATAGGTTTGTGCATGATCTCTGAGGAGGTGGCAGTTCACCAAGGAATTTTGTTAGATTCAAGAATACACAGGATTTGTATAAATTTCCTAAATAGAGAACTTTTACACTGAGGAAAAAGCAAAACTCCAAATGACTGCATAAAATTTAAGTAGGTGGGATATACGACAGAATTTCCTAGTCTAATGAGGTATAAAACATCAGAATGTTTCTTGTACACCCAGGCGCAACACAGAAATAACAGAAAGATCTGAGTCAAGTGGGTATAATTGAGCACTAGGTGCGCAGTTGCTCAGTCGTGTCCAACTCTTCGTGACCCTATGGATTGTAGTTCTCCATGCTCCTCTGTCCGTGGGATTCTCCAGGCAAGAATACTGGAGGGAGGTGTCATTTCCTGCTCCAGGGGAATCTTCCTGACCCCAGGATTGAATCGGGGTCTCCTTCATTGAAGTTGGATTCTTTACCATTGGAGCCACCGAGGAAGCCCAGTGAATGAAAATCTCAGTCGTGTCCGACTCTTTGCGATCCCTTGAACTATACAGTCCGTGGAATTCTCTAGGCCAGAATACTGGAGTGGGTAGCCTTTCCCTTCTCCAGGGGATCTTCCCAACCCGGGGATCAAACCCAGGTCTCCCACATTGCAGGCTGAGGTGAGCCACCAGGTAAGCCCAGAATTGGGCACTAACTCAGCAGTAATCCACGCACATTGTTGGCAAAGGACATCTCGATGAATTCGAGTTTGTACTAGACTGTCCCACCCCCTTAACACCTTGAAACTACTTAAGCTCTCCATAACTTAGGCGCAGCCTTGTGAAAATGAGGTGGGAAGTCCAGTCAATTGAGGTTAAATTTCAGCAATGTTAGTGAAATGGGTCCTTAGTAATTAAGTTGAACCATAAAAAAATAAAGTTACATTTGTTGTATCTGAGTTTACCTGGTATTAGGTGCTGAGTTTCTTGCACACCATGCTCACTGAGTGGTTTCAGTTTTAATAAAATTTATGTCAAATTATTGAAAACTAACTACATTAGTTTTTTTTGAAATAATTTACAATTAATTGGGACTATTGTACAGCAGTATGATAATTTTTAAATGTGTAGTTGTGTGCAGTTTAAATTAAGAAAGCAATTCAATCTTTTGCTGTGATTCCATTTCTGTATCCGTAAAATGAGAAGGTTTCACTGCTTTCTAAGCTCTGGGGTTTTTAAATTGGAAGCACTTTGTGCTTCAGTCTCCACTATGACTTCATACTTCCCAATATAGCTGAATTTATACTTTTTATGTGATTGGATGTTTGGACACATGTGTATATATTAACGTACATACCAAGTCAAAAATTTTGTAGGATTATTCTTTAATCTATATACATTTGTATATTAAAGTAAAAGTCTAGAAAACAAGTATATATATATATATATATATATAAATAACAAATATATATAGGAGTGTATATATAAAAATTTCCTATTTCTTTATTCTTAAAAACAATTGATTTTCCATAGATAATGTATTCATTTTGTTCAAAATGAATTAACATAAAAGGTATACAGTGAAAAATACCTCCTTTCCACTGTGTCCATTAGCCACTGAGGTCTATACATTCGTAATGAGTACTCATGTTATTTTCTTATGAAAATTGAGCATCTTTTCATTTCTGTGAACTGTGTGTTTATATAATTTGCCCACTTTTCTACTGGATTGTTGGTGTTTTCATATTTCAGTGAGCTATTTCTATTTCAGGGAGATTGCCCTTTATCTGTGTATGTGTATATTTATGTGCCTCTGTGTTTATCGAAGGTCTTTTATGGCTCTGGGTTTTGAATAGGAAACACCTTCCCCACTGTAGGATTGTAAAATAATTCTCACATGTTTTATTCCAGTATATTAATAGTTTCACTTTTTCATGTAAATATTATATCAATTTCTAATTCACCCTGGTATGGTTTGTGATATAAATTCTACTTTTATTTTCTAGATGTCCTCACAAGTGTGCCCCAATATAATTTTCTGCTCTGATTTGTAATGCATTTTCATTATATACCAAATTCACATAATTATATGGACCTGTTTCTGGACTTCTCATACTCTTCCAGTGGACTGCTTATTCAGATATGAGAACCAAACTATTTTAATGACTGACCTGTTATATTTTATCTGACACTGCTAGTGTCCCCTCATTTGTCTTTTTATTCTTCAGAATTTTTCTCAGTGTTATTGCTTACTTATTTTTCCACATAAACATTAGTCACCTTGTCTTACAAATCTTATACATCTTATTCAGTTTGATGCTAAATATTTTATCTTTTTCTGCTATTATAAATTGTGTATTTTCTTCCATTATGTTTTCTAACAGGTAGTTTTTGGTATATAAGAAAGCTATTGATTTCTTCATATTATTTTTATATACAGCTACCTTACTGAATTATTTTATTGACTATAATAATTTTTCATTTAATTAACTTGGATTTCCCATGCATACAAACATATTATTTACAAATAATTCATTTTGCCTCATTTTCCCCAATTTTTATACCTCTAATTTCTTTGATTTAGCCATGTTGCTTAGTATGAGCAATATAGTATTAAGGCATCCTTGTCTTATTTCTGCCTTCACTGGGAAGACATAAAATGATTCATTGAGCAATCAGTCTAGTTTTAAAATAGATTTAGATTTACTTTAGTTTCCTTAAAGATGCATCTGTTGTGAAAAGAGTAGATTATTAAGCTTGTTTTAAAGCAGAGTATGGCAGGGAGATTAATATCCACCTCCTAATTGTGCTTAGTCACTCACTTGTATCCAACTCTTTGCAACCCCATGGACTGTACCCCACCAGGCTCCTCTGTCCACAGGGATTTTTCAGGCAAGAGTACTGGAGTGGGTTGCCATGCTCTCCTCCAGGGGATCTTTCCAGCCCAGGGATCGAACCCAGGTCTCCCACATTGCACGTGGATTCTTTACCATCTGAGCCACCAGGAAGCCAAAGATGTCCGTAACTCATCCCCAGAACCTGTGAATATGTTAGGTTATAAAAGTAAGTGAAATTAAGATTACAGGTGAAATTAAAGCTGCTGGTCAACTGGTTTTAAACTAAGGTAATTTTTCTGGTTGCTCTGAGTAGACCCAGTATAATCACAAGGGTCCTTTAAATGTGGAAGAGGGAGGCAGAAGAATCAGTGTCAGAGTGATGCAATGTTAGAAAAACTCATTCAGCTGTCACTGACTGTGAAGATTGAAGAGAGCCATGAGCAGAGGGATGCTGGTCGCTCTCGAAGCTGGAGAAAGAAAATGAAATCTCAACCCTCCAGAAAGTAACACAGCTCTCCCACCGAGACTTCCAGAACTGTATGTAAGATTGTATTATTTTTTAGCTCACTAAGTTTGTGGTAATTTGTAAGAGCAGCATAAGAAACTAATAATCAGGTAACATTTTCTCCAAATGAAATTTTTCATGGAAACCCCAAATAAAACAGATAAAAACAGAGCTTTACTGATTAAAGAGGGGTGTGACATGGGCATAAAGGAACCTCCAAGGGAATCTCTAGGATTGTAAGCAGAGTAGTTTGGAAGCTTGTATAAAGCAAGATATCCCAAGTTAGTAAAACTATATAAAGCCTCAGATCGTGACCTACTAACTGTATGTTCCACCGAAAATCCTGCCTATTGGAGCAGGATTAGGTTTTCTTTATTCCTTTAAAAAAAAAAAAACTGCTTAGGAAAACTTAGTGAGGCAAGACTTTAAATTCTCAGCAATGCAGTTGTAACTAGAAATGGGTAAATAGATTAACAATCCTGTGGGCAGCCTCTTTTGCATGGAGTCTGCAGCAGAAGCTTGAAAGGAAAGTCTGGTTCTTTCTTACTCCTTCTTAGCTCTGACAGTAGGAAGTACCTATATAAAACGTGGCAAAGCTTTAAAACAGCAAACTCATGAATAGCTCATATTTAGGTTCAGAGGTGATGCTGTTTATTAGCAGCATGGTGAGCAGATTGACACAATATAGAAACTGTTCAGATTTTCAGCTCTAATTTTGTTAATGCATAAATGATTTGGGGCTTCACCGGTGGCCCAGTGGTAAAGATTCCACCTGCAGTGCAGGAGATCCAGGAGACATGCATTCAATCCCTGGGTCAGGGAGATCCCCTGGAAGAAGAAATTACAACCCACTCCAGGATTCTTGCTTGGATAATCCATGGACCAGGATAATCCTTGGTGGGCTGTGGTCTGTGGGGTCCCAAAGAGTCAGACATGACTGAGTGACTAATCACGCATACATGCACAAATGATTTGAAGGATATCTGTACCACTATTTCATCTTTATTTTCTTGACATGATTCATAACTAACTTGACAGGTATAAAGTTTCTTCTGCATGTCAACAGTTTTCTTCTTAGTAAATAAAGGCCTTTCTTACTTTTTAGCTTTTGACTTATCTTAGTGCTTTTAGTCTCAATAATAAATACTTCTTCCTTGTGTATGTAAATTCATCACTAACTTTCACAAAGGCTCACAAAAATTTGTCTCAGTTTGCAATATAAAGTTAGTTATTCGAGGGCTCTTTTTGAAGGAAACATAACTAAATATGTTGTATTTTTCAGGGTGATGATGGAATTCCAGGGCCACCAGGACCAAAAGGGATCAGAGTAAGTGATATTTGCTGTGTCACTTGTTTTGTTGGTCAAACGAAGAAGCTACTGAAGTGTTATAAGGCAACTGGAAAGAGACTCATATAGAAATTCAGGAAGAGAAGTGAAATCTTTTAAAGTTTCAGAGTGTATATATCTATAATTAGCCTTTCTTTAGTGTTTTGATAGTTGTCTTTATATATCCAGATGTCTATTTAAACTAATATAAGAAGATTTTAAAGTAGCTTATGGTTGAGAAATGTGAAAGTGTTGAATTTCAATAATTTTTCAAATTCTTAAAAATATACATCACATAAGTGGTTTAAAGCAGAACTACCCAACCAGGGTGATCATCTCAGAGTTCAGAGAACTGATCACCTCAGGTCACGTACCCTCCCTGGGAACCAGGTACAAATAATACAATTGTATTTGTGTGTCTTGAAGAGAATAAGTTTGGGAAGCCTCTAGTTGAAGCTGTTATGTTAAAGAATAACTATTTTTGAAAAAGGAGGTCAGTTCCATAAAGTTTTACTGCCTATACCACCATGTAACTACATTATAGCAAAATATTTAAAAAAAGAATAACTATTTTTGGAAGAATACAGTATTTTATCAGTTCTGAGATGTATGATTTTTCAAGTTTTAATGTTCTGGAATTCAAGATGTGTTTGAAAATTTAAGTGCACATTTAGTGTAATTTTTCTGAAGAGCTTTTAAGTAGACATATACTTTTCAGTGTGTTTTAGATTGGGAGGAAACTAGTTTATAAATAGTACTGGCTTTTGGAAAATCAGATTTAACTTTTCTGAGCCTTACTTTCTTCATTTGTTATATTAGAAAGTCAAACAAGACAATCTCCATGGTCTCTTTTAGCTCTGTAATTCTGTGTTCATAGATTGACAAGGTCCCTGAATTTGAATATAGAATATATGGGTGGTGGCTTAGCATATTTATGTGTATTACAAAGAAAAACATTCTGATTCTCTGATCTCCAGAAATTTAGATGTATACATTTTACATAAATATTTAAAATATTCTGTTTGCTATATACATCTTCACAACATGTAGCTTGCCTTATGTGCTACTTTTGACTAGTGTAGGTAGATCAGTGGAAAAGCAGGGAAGAAACTCAAAACCCTTAACATTGTTTAAGCAGACATGCTTCTGTGTTTTTCCATCATAACTGAATATCAATATACTATTAAAGCTGTTCATAATAATCATAACATATATCTTAATAGCTATAGCTGCCATTAACTATGTCCTAAATACTGCTGAGACTAAAAAAATCTGTCCACTCTATCACTTTCCACTTTCAAGTGTCTGAGAGTGCTTAGAACTTGGTGGCCTGATAGTTCCTGCATCCTCAGGTCTCAGCTCACAGGCTGCTGTTGGCATGCAGATTTTAAAAGACTTATTATGGAAAATTTAAAGCACAAATACACAAATTTAAAGCACAAATACACACATTTACAGAGAATATATTAACATTACAATGACACCCCCCATGAAGTTATTACTTGCCTTCAAAAACTATCAACATTTTGACAGCTTTGTTTCTATACCTCACCACTGTTGCCTGTAATATTTTAAAGTAAATCCCTTAGATCATCATTCCACCAGTGAATATTATGTTTCTTGAACTGATTACCACATTATGCCATTATTACACCTCAAAAACTTAGCAAAAACTTTTCAATATCCTTTAAAACTCAGTCCATATTCAGATTTTCTCAGTTGTCCCAAAGATTTCTTTTTGCAATTGGTTTGTTCAAACCAAGATCCAGGCAAGTTCCACATATTGCATTTGCTTGATGTATTTTTTAAGCCCCCTTTTTTATGCCATTGAAGAAACTGGATCATGGCGTACTGTGTTCCACAATCTGGATCTGCTTGACTGTTTCCTCATGATGTCATTTAATTTATTTCTCTGCCCCCCATGTTTCCTGCAACTTTGAGGTTGCCTTAGAAGAGGCACTAGAGAACTTTCTAGAAATAAAGAAAAACCTGTACATTTAAGATGTGTGCATTTTACTATATATAAACTATACTGATAAAAAAATGAAAGAAAATTGAAAAACAATACTTTATAGGTAGTGCTGTATATTTACTATTGAATTACATCTCATGGAACAAACGTCTGTCTATCCCACTTTTTTGATGCTAGATTTGGTCAATGGTCTCAAATGTATGAGCCTGATTCTGCCACCAAAATTTCCCTATCAACTTTCACATAGTGGTTTAGCATCCATCCATGATCATTGGTTAGATCCAAGTTTTTGTTTTTTGTTTTCTGTTTTGTTTTTTTTATTTTGAGTTGCAAAATGATAAGTTTTAAAAGTCTATCAGTCCTTCATTGAATAGCTTGAATTCTGATTTACTAACTTGAATTCTAATTTATCAGCTGAATTCTAGTGGAGTAATGAGTTTGTATACTGGCAACTTCGAGTGATGATCAAGGAAGGTTTTTTTTAATTTATCATTGCTGCTGCTGCTGCTGCTAAGTCGCTTCAGTCATGTCCGACTCTGTGCGACCCCATAGACAGCAGCCCACCAGACTCCCCCATCCCTGGGATTCTCCAGGCAAGAACACTGGAGTGGGTTGCCATGTCCTTCTCCAATGCATGAAAGTGAAGTCGCTCAGTCGTATCCAACTGTTAGTGAAACATGGAATTTCTGTGTTTCAATCACTTGTACTCATTATTCTTTTTGAAGCTCAAATTATTTCATCTTTGTCTGTGGGAGCCTCTTCAAGTTGGCCCCTGTGATTTGTCCTATTGACAAAACCCTATTGATCTTTGATAATTTCTTTGGCTTTTCGACATAAGACCCTTCAGGCTGAACTTATGCATGTCCTCTCTAGATCTGGAATTGTCCATGTCTCTGACTACAGATTCTTTCAGTGATTTAGATTCCACGGTCTGAATATAAGGAGTGTTCATTGCTACTAGTTTTGTCACTATTTTGATATATTTTAAGTGGACAGAGTTAAGAAATATGTATTTTTTAAAAGAGAAAAAATATCATGAGTTCATATTATTATTTCCAATTGAACTTTAATATAAATTTTTGTATACTTGTTCTCTCCCCCTGCCACCTTTCTCTCTCTAACCTGAAAATCTTCATTTCCCAATTATATTAATATAATTAATTCCTTTGTCCTACAGTATAGCTATAATGTCTTCAAAATAACAATATACAAATAAACAAAATAAACATTTCAATTTTAAAAGCAATAGTAGAAAACTGCCACTAATTATTTCTTTGCTGAATTGACTCATTTCAGTCAAAAGTAGTTTTCTTCTATGTATGGTCACTGTCCACAGTTTGATGTACATTAGGTTCATTGGTTCCAGCTTGCTTTTAATTCTTGATGATTTCCTTTTTACCTTTTTTAAAAATTTTCATTATTTAAAACAAGTGCATTGTTCTATAAGACTAGGTATAGTCAGAGATGCTTCCCATCCTTCTTTACCATCTCCCCATTCTCTTTCCTCTTTCCCCTAGAGGTAATCATTTTTCATTTTCTGTTTATCTTTTCATTGTTTAGTATCACTACCTTTGTTATAAAAAGGTAGTATATTATATACACTACTTAAACTTTGTTTCTTTTACTTAACATTCTATTCTGGAGATCAGTATGTATTTCAGTGTACAGCGATCTTCCGCATTCTTTTTTAAAGCTGCATGGTTTTTTATTATGCAGATATACCATAGTTTATTTATTTATGTCCCTATTTGTTCTCTGGAGAAGGAAATGGCAGCCCACTCCAGTATTCTTGCCTGGACAATTCCATGAACAGAGGAGCCTGGTGGGCTACAGTCCATGGGGTCACAAAGAGTCGGACATGACTGAGCGACTGAACTGAACTAAGGACAATTAAAACAACTCACTCAAATAGGAGTATCTTCTATAGGTTTCTATAAAAGAGATTTTAAACATGTATAGTTCTTTCTATAGTGTTTAAAAAAGAATGAGTGGTAATAATCAATGACACATTTTGTCCGTTGCTGTCTAAATGTAGTTTTCTTAATTCCCTTAGGTTGGATATTATTTTATTGTCATTGGTTGTTATTTGGCTATTTGTTTCTTTTTATAGGGTCCTCCTGGACTTCCTGGATTTCCAGGGACACCAGGTCTTCCTGTAAGTAGAATTTGGCTTCTTATTTTTAAAATCTCTTAAAACAGTAATCTAAGAAATATTATACATGTGTTATATCCCCTTTCAAAGGGAATGCCAGGCCATGATGGGGCCCCAGGACCTCAAGGTATCCCTGGATGCAATGGAACTAAGGTGAGATTTATTTGACTTAATCTTAGGCGATATGCTTGAAAATAATGGACTTAAACATTTCAAGAAATCAATATCGAGAATGTCAAAGAAGAGATATAGTAGCTTCATGTCTAGGACAGACATAGAGTAGTATGTTCTGAGTTACCATTTTCAATATACTGAAATATCAGTAATTCTTTAAGCCTGTATAATTAGTTGGGATATTGCATTGAGTTGAAGATTACCTACCAAATCCCTTTTGTGTTTTAGTGTTAAGGAGAATGAGAGTTTTTGCCATACATTGACATGAATCAGCTATGGGTGTACATGTGTTCCGCATCCTGAACCCTCCTCCTATCTCCCTCCCCATCCCATCCCTCAGGGTCATCCCAGTGCACCAGCCCTGAACACCCTGTCTCATGCATCAAACCTGGACTGGCAATCTATCTCACATATGATAGTATACATGTTTCAGTGAATGAAATAAAGTTAAATGAGAGTTAAAAAGGAATTAGGATATATCAGTTCAGTTCAGTCGCTCAGTCATGTCCGACTCTTTGTGACCCCATGAATTGCAGCACACCAGGCCTCCCTGTCCATCACCAACTCCCGGAGTTCGCTCAAACTGATGTCCATTGAGTCGGTGATGCCATCCAGCCATCTCATCCTCTGTCATCCCCTTCTCCTGCTGCCCCCAGTTCCTCCCAGCATCAGAGTCTTTTCCAATGAGTCAACTCTTCGCATGAGGTGGCCAAAGTACTGGAGTTTCAGCTTTAGCATCATTCCTTCCAAAGAGCACCCAGGGTTGATCTCCTTTAGAATGGACTGATTGGATCTCCTTGCAGTCCAAGGGACTCTCAAGAGTCTTCTCCAACACCACAGTATATGTTTGTACATATAAGCACACATATGTATGTATGTATATATATACACACACACACACATCTATATTATCAGTTGTTAAGAGTAATACTTATGAATGTCATTCATTAACTTTGATTTTTTTTAAACTAGGTACACTTAAAATTTTCAAATCTTTCATATTCTTAAACCTTTTTTATCTTACCTAATAACTTTCTGAAGAAAAATCCTAAGAATCTATATATAATACACCACATTAGTTTTTACTATGAATTGTTAGTATGAACCCTGAAACTTCTCCATCATAGAAAATAATGAATTTAACAAGTGAGAAAATAGTGTCGTATGCTACAAACATTGTTTCCTGGCCCTCTTTTCTTTAGTCAAGACTAAATCCAACTATTTGGATTAAGTATAAAGTGAGAGCAAGAAAAAAAGAGAGGAAAATTTGCTCTTTTTAAAAGCTTACAAGTATTTGTTTCCATTTCTTATTCTCTCACTTTTCTCCTTATATAGGTTAATGAAATACTGTTTTCTGTGTATCCTTTTGATATTTCAATATTGCATATAATACTCTGTGAAACTATTCTAAAATACCATAGATCTTTCTAATTAATGACTTTTGTCATATTTTATATTAGGGCATAATATTTAAAATAACTTGAACAAACTATTTTGTATTATGCAGGCCATCACATTTTATGATAATCATTGTAGTGTATACTTGTAGGCAGTAAAGTAATTGTTACCTTCAATATTTCTCCGAGTCAGTGTCATCCTTGCCACTAATAATAATAATATTCTGATTTGGGATTTGTGAGGCTTACTTGTGTTTTTCAGTTTTGCTTGGGGCAACCTTACAGTGATAGGACCAACATGGAGTTAGCTTGCATGCCATACTGCATGTTAAAACACACTACATTCATGTGCCTATTCTGGTAATTTGATTGTTTTTTGCTAGCATGTCTTGAGCAACAAACAGACTACTAGCCAAAGTTTTAAGACCAGATATGTCTACAGTGAGTATAGTATGCTATGTGATTAAAGGGGTCTTTTTCTTTTATTGCTAAAGCAACACCTTAGCAGATCTCATGATTAGTTTGCATTTGAGTCCCCTCCAATTATGTAAGCAACAAAATTTTTTAAAAACATTATGTGCATCTGCAGATTAAATAGAATCTTATATTTCTAACTATGTAACTGGGCTTCCCTTGTGGATCAGCTGGTAAAGAGTCCGCCGGCAATGCGGGAGACCAGGGTTCGATCCTTGGGTTGGGAAGATCCCCTAGAGAAGGGAAAGGCTACCTACTCCAGAACACTGGCCTGAAAAAAGCATTGTGTACCTCCAGATTAAATGGATTCTTATATTTCTAACTATGTAACTAATTGAATGAACCCTAGAGATGGAGTCAAAACATATGGATTCTTTTGCTCTCTGTTTTCTAAACTCGATGTACAGGCCACTTCCTTTCTGTCTGGGCTTATTTTTTCCATGTGTAAAATGTGGTGAAGAAAGGGATATTGGACAATAAGTCAAAGGTACATAGCTGTATCATTTACTCTTTTAAGCCTCTGACAAGGATGTTTCTAGAAGTACTATAGCACATGGGTATTTGAAAGGAGGTTGCATTGGGGTTCTTCTACAGCCATTTTAGCTTTTGTTTTCTAAACCAAATGTCCATATTAGTACTTTACAATAGGGAGTGAGAAAGACTGGATGCCTAGAGAACAAAATGACCTGCAATTGCTAAAACTATTGCTATGATTATACTCTTGGTGATATTAATGGCATTCTTTCTAACCATCTTTTCCTCTTTACAAAATAATTTGAAATAGTTTACAATAAAAGGAAAAAGCAATGGGGCAGTTAAAATATGAATCTATATAATACATGGGCAGGAAATTGGAGCAGATCATTAACTATTAAATGTGATGATAGCCAAGAATCTGTGGTATGATTCTCTCAAAATGGATTTGTCAGAAGAAAATGACTAAAGTAGAAGATTTTTTTTTCCTTTATTTCTGATTGGGATTCATGAGTGGAGATAAAAGTATCTTAGAAGGCTGAATTGATATGGATAGTTGGTATAAGGTAATTGAAAAGTGAAGGCTAATGAATTTTTGACAATCTGGCATGTTTCAAAATGACTTGCAGAAATTTTTTCAGTAAGTCATTGTTGGTATAATGATGCTTTGTTTTTTTGTTCCTCCATGCTTTTTATTTTTAACTCCTTCTAGGGAGAACGTGGATTTCCAGGCAGTCCCGGTTTTCCTGGTTTACAGGGTCCTCCAGTAAGTTATAAAATTCGGAATTATAACGAACACAGGAATTAACGTAAGCAGAAGTGTACAAAGTGAGCTCAGTGCATTTGTATGGAACAAAATAGTACTTTTCAAAGTAATAAAGTAAAAGGATAAAAAAAAAAAGAAATTAGTAGTGCATAGAGCTTTCTGCTGGGTAAAAGCAAAGATTCTGTAGTGCATATTTAATATAAATGTCATCTCTAAGTATCTTAAGGTACCCTTTCCTCAGAATGATCTTATAGCAATCTATTCAGTTTTGCTTGCTCCTTCCCCTCTCATTCATAGAATTCCTTTATCTTTTTAATAATAGGGACCTCCTGGGATCCCAGGTATGAAGGTAAGTATCTCGTGTTGGAAAGGTAAGCATTTTACAGTATTTGGAAAGCCTGCATCTTCAGTCAGATAATGTCTCTGAATTCTGTCTTAAAATGGATGCTTCTAGAAGTTGCACAGGTGCACATTTATGAGCTCTCCTTAAGTATTCTCCTTTGTTCTTGTGGCTTTAAGTACCTTTTATGGGCTGATATGCTTGCAAATGTGTATATCAGCCTCACAGTTCTTTTTGATACCTTCCTTGTTACATTTTGATTCAGTTGACCACCTGCTCCCTCTGGAAATATTCTTTCCCTCTGGCTTCTGCAAGGGAATATTCTGGGACTATTCTTTCCCTTTTCCTAATCTTTCTTCTGCACCTCCAGTCATTCTGCAGTCTTCTATGCAAGCTCATGTCATTCTATCTAGCAGGCATCAAGACACAGTCCTGATCCCTTCTTCCCTTCTATGCCTAGAGATATCATTAATGCTCTTGGTATTGATTGCTGTCTAGTTATGGAACACCTACATTTCTATCTCTAAAACAGAATTTTCTTCTGAGTTATATGCATGCATTAAATTGCTTCCCTGACATCCCCCTGACTTATCTCCCAGACATTCAAATTAATGTCCTCAGAGTTAACCCAGATCCCCAAATAAACCTTTTCCTCCTTCTGTTTTCCTCATCTCTAAAATTTGTATCACTATATACCATGTACACTTTTACATGTACCAAAACCTGAGAGTTAGTATTTGCATTTCCTACTCCTTCACACATCTCCTCATTGCATACTGCCTCTAAATACTGTTAATTTTGCCTGTAAGTATATATATTAAAATTCACCTACTTTTTCATTTCCACTGCTAGCGTACTAACCATAATGCCTCATCTGAATTAGTGTAGTAGCCTCTTAACTAGTTTCTTTTTTGTCCCCCACACCTCCCAGCATGATTTATTCTATAGAAAGCAGCCAAGAATGATCTTTTAAAAATATAAATCAGTAATTTAAATGTCTCCTTATAAACCTTCAAGGGTTTCCCACTGCATCCAAGATAAAGTCCACATTTTTTTCTATGGCCTGTAAGATCTGCATATTCTGGTCCTCGCCCCACATTTCCAGCCTCATCCCTAAGCTGCTTTTCATTGGGCTCCCTGATCACACCAGTCTGCATTAAGTTGTTTGAATGTGCCAGATTCTTCCCTTTCTGGGTCCTTTGTTCATGCTGCTTACATTACCTAATGCTCTTCCCCCATCTTCACCTGGCTGACTCATGATCCTTTAGATTTCAGCCTGAATGTTGCCTTCATAGATTGTCCTTCTTTACTGCCCAAACAAATTTTCTCCACTATTTTCTTTTTTTTAAATTGAAATATATTTGACATATAACATTGTGTAAATTGAAGGTGTACATGTTAATTTGATGTTTATATATTGAAATATGATCTCCATTATAACGATAGTTAGCCCCTCTAGGACATCACATAATTATCATTTCTGTGATTGTTCTCCACCATTTCTTTATCATGTACCATGTAGTTTTCCTTTATAGTCCTAAACAGAAAATTTTATCATCTTATTTGTTTACATGTTATGATATGAATTTCTCCAGTATATTATTAGCACAGTGAGAACAGGTGTCTTGTTTTATCTTCTTTGCTACAAAGCATCCAAAGCCTAACACAATTCTTGGCAAATATTAATATGTAATGTTTTTTGTGAATGAGTAACCAAAGGTATGACAGGTTCTCAACAAATTGACTGTACTTCCATGTACTCTACCCACTTCCTCACTTTCCTTTGAAGAGTAAATGTATTCATTTAACTACTGAGGTCGCCTAAATCTTTGAGGACACTTACGTGACAAGTTGAACGCTTAGTTCATTGTTTTGTATTCTGGCCAGCTTTCCTGTATCATAACTATTACTTACAATCACCACTTATGGTTTCTTTCAGGGGGAACCGGGTAGTATAATCATGTCATCACTGCCGGGACCAAAGGGTAATCCAGGATATCCAGGTCCTCCTGGCATTCAAGTAAGCATCTGCTGACTTTCTACTTGGCCTATTGATTAAATCAGATCAAGCATCACTTTTTTTAAATCCTCAGCCTTTAGTATTCTCTATTTTCATTATAGAAATTATCATCTGAGGTTTGATAGATATGGCAGGTATGTTGTATGTGAAAATAAAAGCAGTCTTGACCAGGGAGCTTTTTAAGAAGTGTGGCTTGTTCTTTTACCTTTCAAATCCAGTTTCCATGGAAATTTTTGTTTCAGAGTTTTGCAGCAGAAACAGCCTTCTATATAGTCTTATTTCTGTGCTGTGGAGATCAATAGGGTAGTAGAGGTAAATGGTCTGATTAAAAATTGCAGGTTTCCCATTCAAGGTATTTGAAGAATTCATTTATAACATTATCAGTTACGCATAATGTATGACCATACTTTGAAGGCTGAAAGAATAAAATATATGTATAGTGAACATCAAGTGTGATCTAATTTTTTCTAAAGAATTGTCATGTCAGCCTACACATAACATACATAGAGATGACAACAACTTTTGGGGATTTATAGATTAGGGAATTAATTTTTTTAAGGTTTATATTTCATTAGGATTGCTCCCTTTGCCAAAAATAAAAATCAGTTCTTTCTAATATTTGATCACTAAGATACAATGTCAGGGACTTTTTTCGTTAATCACCTTAATACATACTTGATATTACCCATCCATTTGTTCTTAAGTATTACCAATCTTTTCTAAATTTTACTGTATTATATTTGAAAAAAAAGCAGAATATATGCAAAGTATATGTAGGTTATAAAGCATAATGACCAAATGAGCACTGATGAACCCAATGCAGTATTTAAAAACTAGAACATTGTAATTTTCAATCAACCTTTCTTGGCAGTCACATCCTTCTTCATTCTCCCAAGATGTAGCTACCATCCTGGGTTTTCCATTTCTTCTTAAAAATAGTTTTATTACATGCACACATATCATTAAACAAGAGTATTTAGTTTTTAAAGTAATATGAAATGTATGTGTAGTTTTCTGCAACTTTTTCTATTTGATATGTTAAGATTCATCCATATTATTGTATATGACTATAGTTCATTCAGTTTCACTTCCATGTTACAGTCCATTGTTTGATATACTAGAATTTGTTTCTCTGATCCCCTGTTGTTGGATATTTGGGTTGTTTTGAGATTTTTTTAAATTATACAATAATCCATAATTTATATCTAGATATAAAATTGCTAGATTTCAAGGCAGTCAAATTTTCAGCTTATTAAGATGCCTAATTTTGCTCCACAACCATTACATCATTCCTTTATCTTTTGTCCCAGTTTTTCTCACATCCCTCTTTGTGTTTAATTTTATGTATTTTTATTTTATAATTAGAGAAGCCACCTTGAAACTAGTAGGCTTTCCCTTCCCATTTCTAGCATAAAAGCTCCACTAATTGCTCATCTTTATTGCTTCATATTTTATTTTATTTTATTTTTTAATATAAATTTATTTATTTTAATTGAAGGTTAATTACTTTTCAATATTGTACATACATCAACATGAATCCACCATGGGTATACACGTGTTCCCCAACCTGAACCCGCCTCCCTCCCTGTACCATCCCTCTGGGTCATCCCAGTGCACCAGCCCCAAGCATCCAGTATCATGCATCGAACCTGGACTGGCGATTCGTTTTAAAACTTCCTTACTATACATTTGTCCCATATTTATTGTATACCACTGTAAAACATAAGTTGTCTAAAAACTGCATTCATTCTGTTTAGTTGAATTTCTTTATAGTCATTCAATCCTTTTATTCTTTTTTTTTACTTTATTTTACTTTACAATACTCTATTGGTTTTGCCATACATCAACATGAATCCTTTTATTCGTCTACATTTTAAATTTCTGCTTATAGTACTTCAGAATTATAGAATTGTAGAACAGAATTCTGGCAACTAAACTTAAATTTCACCCATTTAGTTCTTTCTACACGTTTTTTCTTATCCTTTTCTTTACTTTCTTTATAACAGGGCCCAGCTGGTCCCCCTGGTATACCAGGGCCAATTGGTCCCCCAGGACCACCAGGTTTGATGGTGAGCTTGCTTCTGTGATTTCATTTCTCCTCCTTTTCTTTCATTTTACAAATATTAATATTATTTGTATTACTTGAAAGTATAATGAATTTGATCTATAGTTTTCTTAAATTTTCTTATATAGGAGATTCTATAGTGTTATGGTGAATAATATATGTGCTAAATAATAGCTCCATTTTATAGATGGAAAGAATGAGGTACACAAAAGGAAAGATTTGAAATAAAGTATCTTGGTGGTTAACTCTTGATGTGTCAGATTTGAAGTCACTTCTGGGGCCATCTTATGAAGACTTCTAAGCCAATTCTTAAGTCACTTGATGAAACATGTTTCTTCAAGATGCAGTTTTCTGTTTAAAAGGAATAAAAATAGATATTCACACACACACAAAATTGGCTCTCATTTCTTAAGGACCTGTGACAGAACAGGAGGATTGGTGAGGGTAGTGAATCACTCTGAAATGGGATAAGGATCTTTATTCCCCAGAAAAGAAGCAGAAACTTAGAAAGACCCTGAATGTGCAACCAGTTCTCTTACTTTATTACCTGTATTGTCACTTATATTTCTACTCTAATAAATTGTAAGTACTTTTACCCCTGAAATACTTAAATTTCATTTAAGTCATATTTTAAACTTAGAACTTTACTGTTGCCCTGTTAAAAGGGCAAGAAAATTGTACTTCAAAGTAATTTCTCATGTGCCACTCTATCTCTCATCTATCATATATTTAAATGACAGTTTTCATTATACCTTTATAGATTATACATTTTTGCTTGTGACCATTGGTCCTCTATTCATGAATGAATGGAATAACAAAATAATGTTTGATAAATACTAGAAGATCTACCAGAAAAAGATTGTAATTTCTGCTTTTTTAGGAATCTTTAGGAGAGGATTAGAAAACCTCTTTGTTTAGTTTGTTTTAGTTGTAAATATCTTGCAAAACATGAGACTCTGGAGCAGGGCACTTTTTCCAAACTCTTACAACTTTGGCCTACCCTAGGTGTATTGCTACACCTTGAATTTCCTTAATTCTTGTGACCACATAGCACATTCAGTCTGTTCTTAATGTCCCTGCAATTAACCTTGATTCAAAGGATGAAGCAAAGTCTTAGAAATGCTACCAAGGTATAATATGTAAATAAACAGATCAGTTGATATCAGGAGGTGATATCCCTGGACAGACAAAGGCCAATTTAACTTTTCAAACCTTAAAACATTCTCAAATATACAAAGATCATATAAAATCAAATTGCTCTAAAAAAGTAAACGCATGCCTTTTAGAACTGGACAGTTAATTGTCTAATGGTACCTGAGTTTAACCCATAATTCTGACATGATAAGTTTTTTTTTTTTAATTTAATTTAATTTAGTTTTTTTTTTTTTTACTTTATTTTATTTTACAATACTGTATTGGTTTTGCCATACATTGACATGAATCCACCACGGGTGTAAGTCTGATATTTGTTGAGATTAATTTTTGTTTGGCATGAGTGCTACCCCATGGCCTCTACCCATCCTTGTATTTCTTCCCTCACCCATTTGTAGCCTGTCAAGAGAAGTCACCACTATTGCCTAGTTTCTTTTAAATATGTGTCTAGTTTCAATTTAAATATGTGTCTCTGACGAGAAAACAATGAGAAAAAAACCTCAGGAAATATTATTTTAAAGGACTTTTTTCAGTCCTTACTTCTATGAAACCAACTTATTTTTAGTATATTCATCAATATAACTCTTTTATCCTTTTTCTGTGTCTTTCACTCCTAGGGCCCTCCTGGCCCACCAGGACTTCCAGGACCAAAGGTAATTTTCTTTCTTCTTTTAGCATCTTATATTTGGTGTGGATTTTGTTGTTGTTGTTGTTGTTATTGTCAATGAGGTTTTTTTATTTAATTTGTTTATTTTTTAATTGGAGGAAAATTGCTTTACAATGTTGTGTTGGTTTCTGCCATAGTCAATGAGGTTTTAAATTCAAATCTCTCTCTTCAGGGGAATATGGGATTAAATTTCCAGGGACCCAAGGGTGAGAAGGTGAGTAGAGAAAAAAGTTGATTATTCAACCCTCAGTTTTTTTCTTTCACCATCATTTGAACTTGTCTTTTTGCTTCTTGCAACTAAATTAGTTTGTGTGTTATATTATATTATTGTCTGTTTAAACTATGAAATATTACTTACTTGTTTTATCTTGCAAACAGGGTGAGCAAGGTCTTCAGGGCCCCCCTGGGCCACCTGGGCAGATCAGTGAACAAAAAAGACCAATCGACGTAGAGTTTCAGAAAGGAGATCAGGTGAGTATGTAGGGAGGAAATCAATGAATATCTTGCTATGAAAGTGGCATTCCATTAAAATGCAGTACAAGCTGGAATAAGGTTATTTGTGATAGTCTTTTTGAAATAACAAGGGTTAGAGAAAATTAAAATTTTAAAATATCTTGACTGAGATATACTCTATTTACTGTAAAATTCACCCATTTAAACTGTACAATTACATCTATTTAATATATTCACAAGATAGTCAAACAATCACTGCAGTCTGATTTTAGAACATTTTCATGAGCCCCCTGAACAAAACCCCACACCTATTAGTTATTACTTAATATTTTTCCCTAAACTTTCAAGCCCTGAAAGTTTAATTAAATGAAACCACTAATTTAATTCTTGGCTCCAAAGATTTGCCTATTTTTGGACCTTTTATATAAATGGAATCATATAATAAATGATATTCTCTGGTTTCTTTTTTATTATAATCTTTTCAAGTTCATCTATGTTGTAGTGTGTATTAGTACTTTGTTCCTTTTTATGGCTGAGTTAATAGTCCTTTGCATGTATATTCCCCATTTTGTGTATTAATTCATCAGTTGACGGACACTTGACTTTTCCCCCATTTTTGGCTATTATGAATAATGCCTTTATGTACAAAATTAAGTCATTGTAAGATTGTCACTGTTTCAGATGACCATGTTTTCTATATTTCACTGATATTTAGGGAGAAAGATGGTATTACTGATAAATTGCTTCTCTTTGCCAGCACATATACTAAAATTGGAATGATACAGAGAAGATTAACATGGCCCCTACACAAGGATATCATGCAAATTCATGAAGTGTTCCATATTTGCCGGGGGCGGGGGTACCTTTCCAGGTGGCACTAGTGGTGAAGAACTTGCTTGCTAATATAGGAGGTGTAAGAGATCCTGGCTTGATCCTCGGGTTGGGAAGATGCCCTTGGCAACCCACTACAGTGTTCATACCTGGAGAATCCCAGGGACAGAGGAGCCTGGCAGGCTACAGTCCATGGGGTCGCAAAGAGTTGGACAGGACTGAAGTGACTTAGCATACATGCAGTAGAGTAGATGAGGGGATCAAATTATATGATTACAAAATATTTTATAAGAATAAAAAAATCATTAGTACTTTACTTTGAAGTGCTTTCTTGCTCTTTACCTCAAAACTTGGCTTGTACATACACTAAAAATTAACTGAAATAAGCAAAGATGGCCCTAGATTTTTTTTTTGCCTAGTAGATTTCAATTTTGAATTTGAAACATCTTTGATTATAGTACATGAGTCTGTAGTTCAGCTAGTTAAAATTGTTCCTAACAGTACTAACAATTTTAATATTGCTTTCCTTTTCCCTGCCACTGCATAGGGACTTCCTGGTGACCGAGGGCCTCCTGGACCCCCAGGGATACGTGGTCCTCCAGTAAGTAACCTAAAATTCTTTAGCATCATTTAATGTAAATTGATAATCTCACATAGTACTGCATGAACCAATGTAAAATTACTTTTGTCTGTATAGGGCCCTCCAGGTGGTGTGAAAGGTGAGAAGGGTGAGCAAGGAGAGCCTGGCAAAAGAGTAAGTGTTATGGCTTCTAATAAACTTTACAAAAATTTTCAAACATGTCTGTGCACGTACTCATGCACTGTGCATGTGCGTAATTTTATTTTTTCCTCTTAAATCCTGCCTTCATTCCCTCAAAATGGCATGAATGACATATTTATTTATGTATTATAACATTAAAGTCTAGAAAGTCTACTGAAGAGAGTCCCAGGCTGGAAGAAAGCTTGTTATATCCTTTAACCTTGCATTTCTAAATAACAAAATTATATTATTATATTTCCTTGAATCCTAAATAGGGTAAACCAGGCAAAGATGGAGAGAATGGCCAACCAGGAATTCCAGTGAGTATTTAAAATCCACCCTCCCCTCCAAATGGCAACATTTGTACATGTTGGTAAAGAAGCAGGATGGCAAAGAGGCTTGGGTTTGAAAATAGTTTAAATGAATAGAAACTATCCTTTCCATCTCTTTTAAATATGAATTTGAAATTTCTCTGTTTTTCAAGATAGATTTTTAAGTCAGATTTATTGAGATATCATTTGTATACAGTAAAATGAACCATTTTGGTGCACAGTTCTGTGTGTTTTGACAAACACATAAGTTGTGTATCAATCTCCATAATAAAAAACAGTTCCATCTCTCTCAAAAGTTCTCTCATGATCTTTCGTAGTTATTCCCTCCCCTCCCCTCACCCAGTGTCCATTGAAACAACTGATCTGTTCTCCATCTCTGTAATGTTGCTTATCCAGAGTGTCATAAAAATGGAGTCACAGCATATACAGCTTTTTGAATCAGAATTCTTTCACATAGTATAACACACTGTATTGTATAGCAGCAGTTCACTCACTTTTAATTGCTGACCAGTATATGACTATATGGAGTACCAAGGTTGATACATTTACTCATTGAAAGGTATTTTGGTTGTTTCTGGTTTTTACCATCATGAATAAACTGCTAAAAACCTTCACATACTCTGTTTTGTGTGAACATAAGTTTTCTTTTTCCAGTTAAAGTTTTGACATATAATTCTAATTACTACCAAAAAAGAGGCAAGTAAAAATATGGAAGTCCAGGAACATTATTTCAGGCAGCCTTAGTATCAGGAGTATCCACCATAGATGTTAAAAGATGTTTTCAAAGACAGATAGAAAATTTGATGAAATTTGGAGACTACTCTGCAGGAAAGGGAGCATTCTTAATAAGACTGGAAGTTGTAAAGTAATATTCAATCAAATCAGATAAATTGATTTCTAAATAATTTTGCTAAACAGGCAGTCCTCAGCTTACAAACTATAGCTTCACCAATGGCTTAAACATATAAAATGGTGAAAGTGAAGTTGCTTAGTCGTGTCCAACTCTTTGCAACCCCATGGACTATACTGTCCATGGAATTCTCTGGGCCAGAATACTGGAGTGGGTAACCTTTCCCTTCTCCAGAGGGGGGGTTCCAATTCAGGACCTCAGTTCCTGTCTTCTTTTGAAACAATGATTTATGCAATCATGATGTTCAACAATTGCCTCTGTTTTTGACAGATATCCCTAGGGAAAAGGCTTTTCTCTCTTTGCACTGGGAGAAGTAAAATTAGGTCAAGTAATGGGATCTTTCTGGGAACCACCAGAAATGACAATTCTATGGGGATGGGGCTTTAAAGAAGCTTCAGCCAGGTTCTTTCCCTTCTGGTTGTTGCTATGCTTTACCTTGATTGTGAGCTGTTGGTTTTCAAGGCTGCTGTGAAACTGAGGAAGGTGATGGAAATAGAGCCACAAACCACTTTGTTCTTACCAAGGTTCAGTCTTTTTTTCCCCAAAAAATACATTTCCTGGATTGCTGCAAACCCTTGCTTAATTTCTAGAGTTCTAAAAAGATTGACCATTTTTGTCAGTGTCCTTGGTGCTTTTATGGAGGAGAGGAATTTTGGAGGTTCTTATTCCACCATTTTTGCTGATGTCACTGTCTTCTGTGTTTTTAAAGGGTTTGCCTGGTGATCCTGGTTACCCTGGTGAACCAGGAAGAGATGGAGAAAAGGTAAGAATTTTAAAATGCCTAGGGAACTGCTTTTATTCTGATTAGCACAATTCTTTTCATCCCAGTTATAAATGAAAAATTTCTAAGTAACTAGCTTTTGTATTCAAACTACACCTTCTTTATCCATCTTTTGATGTTATTCCCTTTTCTCTTATACCAATTCCCTAAATTTTCATTCACTATCCTAAATCACAGTCCATCTGATAGAAACACATGGAGAATTGTTTAACTTTAGCATTTCCATTGTTAAAAGCTGATGCCTTTACTTTGAGCATGTATCGGCAAAACTTTTGTTCTCCAGAAAGAAGATTCAGCACTATTTTAGTGAGGCCCTCATATTAAAAAAGGCTTATAGCTGTGAATTTAGAATGTTGCCACTAAACATTTCCATTCTCTAGGCAATTATTGTCTGGAAGCCTGTGGCTAATTCCTTGTTGTTGTTTTTTGTTATTGTTGTTGTTGGCTGTTGTTTTTTCATTTGGCCATGGAGCCTGACTGAAGTCATTTATTTAGTTCCCTATTTTAAAAGTGACTTTGAAAAAAAAATATATGAAGCCCCAAATTCCCGTATTTATAGCAGATCACAAAACATCCATTTTTCTAATCTCTCTGGTCTTTAATTGCTTTCTATTAAAAGCTTTGTTTTGCAGGGACAGGAACATGTGAGAAACTTGAATGTACCCAGAGGGTACATGTTTTAATGATGATTTTATCTCTAAACTAGATCCAAATTCTAGACTGGCTTAAGAGGCACAGCTAGAATAAAGGAAGATAATAAATACTCAAAGAATAAAATTTTGTTTTTCTAGTTGTATGTGAAGTTATAGGACAGAGTATCTCCTTAAACTAAAAGAAGCTTATAGATAGACAAAAGGTTTCTATGAATAAGTCTAAAATGAGAGTAGAGGTGTGAGAGGTACACCTATTCTCGGGTCTTGGCCAGTGGAGTAACAGTTGAATACTGTGATCTTCACCTGTTGTATCTGCTGGTTAAGGGTAACAGCTTTGTCTGAATTTGTCTTTCAGTAGATTCTAAGAGCAAAGTCACAAACCAATTATGATTTATTAGCTATTCCTGGTGATAGTTAACTCCATCAGCTTTAAAATATCTGTCACTAATGGAAATGACACTAAATTTATGACCCTGACAAGTTTTTTGAAAAAGACATGGCTAAATGTAAGAAAAGGGTAAAGATTTTTAGCTGATTCTAGTAATACCAATTTTTTAATTCAGTGTCTTCTCTATGTTACCACTAGAAATACCTTAGAAGTCTGGTCTATATATAAGGCAAATAAGTTAGTTGATCTGGTCAGCATCATATAGCTTGTAAATCTGACATAACAGCACAGGTTTTCCTAGGCTTAGCTAAGTAGTATTTTATTAACTCATTTTGTATTTCTCTTTGATATTTTTTATTGTGTATTTCTGGGTCTTTATGAAACTTATCAGTTATATTTTTGAGGAAATTGATGGTTTCATGTGATTTTTACTAATCTGTTGTATAATTGTGTTGAACAGGGTCAAAAAGGTGACACTGGCCCACCTGGGCCTCCTGGACTTGTAAGTTTTTTTTCTTTCAGTTTTTATTTATTAAATTTATCAGTGCATTTAAAATTTTGTGTCTTAATTATATACTCCATACCTTTTCCTCATAGAACACAAAATTCCAAGTCTTTATCAACTCCTCCTGTCTTAAAAGTCTTTACATCTAAAACTTCAGTGAGGTTGACCTCGGAGTCTTCGTATTGGTCTGCCTGTGTATTATTTCTCCATAATAAAGCTCCAAAATTATGGTATTAGGTTTTTTTGCATAATGATTGCCAAATCATTTCTTAAGTAACCAGCAGGTGGTGCAAGTGTTGCTTACAAAGGTTCAAAAAATGAAACTGTTGGGGAACTAGGGATTGGTCCTTCCCCCTGCAGGGCTCAGAAGAAAGATGGATTTGGTCTTAATAGCTTTTCTCAATTTGTAATTGTCTGATTCACACCTCTTTCTTCCCGGAGTGTGTGCTTTTAGGGGCTCTTCATAACAAATGCAGGAAACTACTCTATAAAAGAATACTTGAAGGCTTTACAACTTTTCTGTCATATTTGTATTTACCATGAAATTCTAGTCACATATGTTTTCATTCTTATTAAGAATAAAATATCTCTGTTGCAGTTGATATTGGTTTTCCTTTCATTGAAATTTGCTAAGACTCCTGGCTTTAGACTTCACTAAAGTTGCAAAGGGGCAAGTGCCATAAACCCTATATGATAAGACATTTGAATAATGTTTATTTAATTATTTTTGTCCATAGTGAGTCTTAAATATTGATACTTGGTACTTTACCAAATCCAATGATGAGGGTGTATTATATTTAAAGAAGATCTTAAGACAGTTTTTATTTGCTTTCATTTTAAAATCAGAATTTTACTTTTCTAACAAATAATTTTTCTAAAAAATGAGATGATACAATTTTGATGAGCATCAGAAGAAATGGAAATTTTAAGAGTATGTCCTGTTCAATAGCTCACTTCCCCTTTGAACTACTATCCCAATTCTAGGTCCCACAAATGTCCATTTGTCTGAATATTTCTTGTATCCAAAAGAGCCAGGATGAATATTACCAGTAGGTGATAATTTCTATCTCAGACTGATAGTTGCTTAAATCTAAAGCTTACTTTACCTTTATAACTCTATGAAGTTAACCTCTTCATATTAGATTATTTAATATAAAATTCTTTAGGCATGAGGTTCTAAGAAGATAGGGAATTATTAGCTAGTTGATTTTAACTAATAAAGCCCTCCTGGAAGAATGACTTTTCTTTTTCTTTTTAAGAAAAAAATATGAGTTGGCAAAGAGAAAGATTATGGGAAGGCATTATAGATATTTAGAATGGCACATTCAAAGGAAAAAGCAGGAATGTGCAAGATGCATGAAGTGGTTACAATCAGACTTCGCTCTCCTAAAAAGTCATTGCTGGAACTAACAGGACGTGAAACAGACGAGAGAGGTATTGGGAGTGAGAAGTATGTTTAGAGTCAAGGCTATAAAGTGACATACAGTAAGAAGTAATGAACAATTATGAGTGGTCTAACAGGAAACGTAACACAGAAAAATTCCTTTTTGAGGAAGTGTATCCTAGTAGTAGATTTGTATTTAAAGGGAAAATCTCAGAGTTGTTTCTGTTAGTCCAAGTGTGAGGTAAGGATAGAAGCTGTCACAAGAAAGAAGGGGACAAATTGGAGAGACTTTTTAAACAAAGAATTATAAGGCTTAGGTGATTGGAGTGAATTGAATGTGAATGATAAGAGACATCAAACATAATTCTAACTCTGTAAGCCTGGGGCTCAAGTGGATGGTAATATTGATACTGACATTGGACATTTTCTAATCTGTTGAAGCGTGCTGCTCACAATCTGTGTAAGGTGGTCTTGATGATTTTGCATCTGAACACTTTGTGAAAATGATGCATTGTAATCATATGGACCTACCAGGTTATTTTCAGAAAAACAAGTCTCTTCCTCTTTGAATTCCTTTATTTTTTCTTTCATAAAAAAGGTAATACCTAGGCCTGGGACTGGTGTAACTGTAGGAGAAAAAGGAAACATTGGGTTACCTGGCTTGCCTGGAGATAAAGGAGATCGAGGATTTCCTGGGATACAAGGTCCACCAGGCCTTCCTGGACCTCCAGGTAAATGAGACTGTACTATACTTAATACCCTTGTGTTTATAGTATCTTTACTAATCCATGTATACAGTATTATCATACTAGTTCCAGGGTGAGCATGGCACTAGCAGACATCAGTATTTTTTAATTGACAGGAACTCCTCAGCTCTTACTATAACCTTTCCAAGTTCCTAATATATACTTTAAAAAAATCAGAATTACTTGAATAGAGTTGTCTTACAATAAAAAATACCATTTCTATCTTTTGTTATTAATAAATTACACCAAACATTACTGTGACCCAAATATTCATCATTGTACCTTTCATGCTGTTATGGTAGGAAACATTGTACTAATGATGCCTAGTTATGTAAGATTTACTGTATTTTTATGTAGTGAACAGCACTATCCACTTAGAATTCCAGAAACATTTACCTAGAAATCCCCATGGTGATTTTGCTGTGCAGTAAAATCTTGGAGCTCAGTACTAATTTTATATCACTTCCTTATTGCAGATACACAGTACAGTAGAGCACTTCTAATTTGGCTGCTAATTGAGCAGTGCCCTTGTTTAGCATGTTTATTTGGATGTTCTCTGAAATGAGGTGATAGCATACCTCTCATGTAAAATTTGAAAAAAAAACTGGTACAGTATCTGTCACACATAGGTATTTAATAAATTATGGTTACTTTTCCATAAAAAAATATTTGCCTAATGAAATGTTAACATGATGAGATGAGTGATGCTCAGTGTTTCTGCCAAGAAGAAAGAGGAGAAATTGTGGGTCCCATTTTGTCAAAGTATACCCTTTGGATTTCTGTCTTCAAGGTAGTGGACTAAAGACGTAACTGTGTCTGGCAAATTCAGATAAGGAATTCTCCAGGGATATAGCAAAAAATTTAAAGTGTTAGATAGTATGAAATAAAATGTAAGACACACAAAGGATAAACCTAGATGTCCCAAAATCCAACATGAAGGAGTTGAAAAAGAGAATAGGACAAGAAGCAATATTTGAAAAATTAATGGTTAAAACTTCTAGCTATTTAAAAAAGGCATATTTCCCTGTAAAAAGGCTTATGAATTACAAAACAAAAGTAATAATAATAATACAAAATTAATACAGAATATATACCTAAACACATTGTAAGGACATTTTAGAATTTAAGGATAAAAAGAAGTTCTTAAAAACTGTCTGAGACCCAAAGCAGATCACTTGCAAAGCAGTGAGAGTCAGATGAAGATAATGGGGCAAATTTTCAAAGTAATAAGGAAAAATAACTATGAATTTGAGATCCTATATTACATCAAACTGTCATCCTAAGGTGAAGATGAGGACCTCCAGATCTCTGAAATAGTTACTGGAGCTTTTACTCCAAGAAGAAGGAAATGAATTCAGGATGAAGTTGGGAGTAGGGGTGGGTAACATAGAAGAAAGAATGGTTAAGAAAGATATTAATAAAGTATTTTAAGTATAAATAAGTATTGATCATAAAAAATAACAAATATTTTAACTAACAATATGGAAGTATAATTGTAGATACTACTAACATAGAATGTAAAGGTACAGAGAGAATGGGGAAGTGAATTTTATGGTTTATTGTCTTGTTAGAGGGAGAGAATATAAATACTATTAATTATATAAGGTTTTCCAAAAATACAGATTTTAGTCCCTAGGTTAAACATTTTAATAGTAACCACTAGAAAAGAATTAAAATAATATATATTACTTACTTGTTGAAGAAAGATGACCAAAATCTTGACCTTTGTAATATAAGTTAAGTTTGGGACAAAACAGACACAGATAAACCTGAATAAATAGAAAAACATAAACTGACAAGAAGAAGTTAAAAACAAATCAGTAACTTGAGTAAATATGAAAGGACTTAACACTGATTAATAAACAAAAGCTAAAATAAAATTGGAATAAAATCTAAATGCTGTGCACGGTAGACATATCTAAAGTAAAATAATGTAGAAAATATGAAAATTAAGCAATGAGAAAATGTTAAGCAAATGCTACCAAAAAAAAGCTGGTTTAGCAATTCTAATATAGTATGAAATAGAATTAAATGCAAAAATGCATTATAAACAGATATATCATATGGATAAATAGACAAATTATACCACAAATGATATAAAAGTCATGAAACTTACTCATCTAAAATTATAGCTTTGAATATGTAAAGTGAAAACTGATAAACTACAAGGGATAAATTGGAAATTCCCCAGTATATCAAGGAAGTGAAATATAAATATGGATATAAATGATTTGAGTAACCCAAGCTGTAGTTTTGAGAGAGAGAGAAAAATTTTGTGCAGCAGAGAATGTACATTCATTTCAAACACACATGAAGTATTTGTGGTGTGTAGCTTTGAAATTGTGTAGTCAAGAAATTGACTCTACTAGACCAGAAAAAATCTTTTAAAAGTGTATGCAGGATACTGTACATAGAAAACCCTAAAGATATTATCAGAAAATTGCTAGAGCTAATCAGTGAATTTAGCAAAGTTGCAGAATACAAAATCAATACACAGAAATCACTTGCATTTCTATATAATAACAATGAAAAATCAGAAAGAGCAATTAAGGAATCAATCCCATTCACCATTGCAACGAAAAGAATTAAATATCTAGGAATAAACTTACTTAAGGAGACGGAAGAACTGTACACAGAAAATTATAAGACACTAATGAAAGAAATCAAAGGTGACATAAACAGATGGAGGGATATTCCAAGTTCCTGGGTAGGAAGAATCAATATTGTGAAAATGACTACAGTACCAAATGCAATCCCTATCAAATTACCAGTGGCATTTTTCACAGAACTAGAACAAAAACTTTCACAATTCATATGGAAACACAAAAGACCCCAAATAGCCAAAGCAATCTTGAGAAAGAAGAATGGAGCTAGAGGAATCAAGCTTCCTGACTTCAGGTTATATTTTTAGATGAGTAAGTTTCATGACTTTTATATCATTGTGATATAATTTGTCTATTTATCCATATGAAATACCTGTTGGTAATGAATTTTTGCATTTAATTCTATTTCATACTGTATTAGAATTGCTAAACCAGCTTTCTTTTTGGTAGCATTTCCTCCCCTGGAGGAGGAACCCACTCCAGTATTCTTGCCTGGAGAATCCCACAGACATAGGAGCCTGGTGGGCTACAGTCCATGGGGTCACAAAGAGTCGGACACGACTAAAGCAACTTAGCACACAACATAGCCTGCACACAAAGCTACAGTCATCAAGACAGTATGGTAGTGGCACAAAAACAGAAATATAGACCAATGGAACAAGATAGAAAGCCCAGAAATAAACCCATGCACCTGTGGGTACCTTATTTTTGACAAAGGAAGCAAGAATATACAATGGGGCAAAGACAGCTTCTTCAATAAATGGTGCTGGGAAAAGTGGAAAGCTACATGTAAAAGAATGAAATTAGAACACTTCCTAATACAATACATAAAGTTAAACTCAACATGGATTAAACACATAAATGTAAGACCAGAAACTATAAAACTCTTAGAGGAAAACATAGGCAGAACACTTGATGACATAAAGCAAGATCCTCTATGACCCACCTCTTAGAGTAATGGAAATAAAAACAAAAGTAAACAAGTGGGACCTGATTACACTTAAAAGCTTTTGCACAGCAAAGGAAACTATAAGCAAGGTGAAAAGAAAACCCTCAGAATGGGAGAAAATAATAGCAAATGAAACAAATGACAAAGGATTCATTTCCAAAATATATAAGCAGCTCATGCAACTCAATACCAGAAAAAGAAACAACCCAATCTAAAAGTGGGGAAAAGACCTAAACAGACATTTCTCCAAAGATGACATACAGATGGCTAACAAACACATGAAAAGATGCTCAACATCGCTCATTATTAGAGAAATGCAAATCAAAACCACAATGAGATATAACCTCACACTGGTCAGAATGACCCTCATCAAAAAGTCTACAAACAATAAATGCTGGAGAGGGTGTGCAGAAAAGGGAACCCTCTTGCACTGTTGGTGGGAATGTAAATTGATACAGCCACTATGGAAGACAGTATGGAGACTCCTTAAAAAACTAGGAATAAAACCACCATATGACCCAGCAATTCCACTCCTGGGCATATATCCTGAGGAAACCCAAATTGAAAGAGACACACGTATCCCCTTGCTCATTGCAGCACTATTTACAGTAGCTAGAACATGGAAGCTTCCCTGGCGGCTCAGAGGTTAAAGCATCTGCCTGTAATGTGGGAGACCTGGGTTCAATCCCTGGGTCAGGAAGATCCCCTGGGGAAGGAAGTGGCAACCCACTCCACTATTCTTGCCTGGAGAATCCCATGGATGGAGCCTGGTGGGCTACAGTCCATGGGGTCGCAAAGTGTTGGACACGACTGAGAACATGACTTTCAGAACATGGAAGCAACCTAGATGTTCATCGACAGGTGAATGGATAAAGAAGTTGTGGTACATATACACAATGGAATATTACTCAGCCATAAAAAGGAACCCATTTGAGTCAGTTCTAATGAGATGGATGAACCTAGAACCTATTATACAGAGTGAAATGAGTCAGAAAGAGAAAGATGAATACCATATTCTAACACACATATATGGAATCTAGAAAAATGGTACTGAAGAATTTATTTACAGGGCAGCAATGGAGAAACAGACATAGAGAATAGACTTATGGACATGGGGAGAGGGGAGGAGAGGGTGAGATGTATGGAAAGAGTAACATGGAAACTTAGGTTACTATATGTAAAATAGATTGCCAACGGGAACTTGCTGTATGGCTCAGGAAACTCAAACAGGGGCTCTGAATCAACCTAGAGGGGTGGGATGGGGAGGGAGATGGGAGGGAGTTTCAAGAGGGAGGGGATATATGTATACCTATGGCTGATTCATGTTGAGGTTTGACAGAAAACAGCAAAATTCTGTAAAGCAATTATCCTTCAATAAAAAATAAATTAAAAATATATATGTATGCAGGCCATACTCTGTGACCACAGTAAAATGAAGTTAGAAATTAACAACAAAAACCACCAAATATTTTTATATTAAAGTACACATTTGTAAATAGCTCTATAGGTAAAGAAGATAAACAGAAATGGAGATGCCGCTGCTGCTGCTAAGTCACTTCAGTCGTGTCTGACTCTGTGCAACCCCATAGACGGCAGCCCACCAGGCTCCCCCGTCCCTGAGATTCTCCAGGCAAGAACACTGGAGTGGGTTGCCATTTCCTCTCCAATGCATGAAAGTGAAAAGTGAAAGTGAAGTCGCTCAGTTGTGTCCGACTCTTAGCGACCGCATGGGCTGCAGCCTACCAGGCTCCTCCGTTCATGGGATTTTCCAGGCAAGAGTACTGGAGTAGGGTGCCATTGCCTTCTCCGGAAATGGAGGTGATGAACTACTAAATGCTAAACAATTTCATATCAAAATTCATTAAATATAGCCCAAAGTCTTACACTTAATTGATCACAAAATTAGAGATGGCTTCCTGGTGGCTCAGAAGGTAAAGCGTTTGCCTGCAATGTGGGAGACCTGGGTTCGATCCCTGGGTCGGGAAGATCCCCTGGAGAAGGAAATGGCAACCCACTCCAGTATTCTTGCCTGGAGAATCCCATGGACGAAGGAGCCTGGAGGGCTACAGTCCACGGGGTCGCAAAGAGTTGGACACGACTGAGCGGCTTCACTTTTACTTTCTAAACTTAAATGAGCTAAGTTGTAAAAATAGTAAGAAATAAAACAAGCACAGGCTATTTGAAGCAACATGGATGGACCTAGATATTGTCATACTAAGTGAAGTCAGAGAAAGATATCATGTGATACTGCTTATATGTGGAATCTAAAAAAAAAAAAAAAAGTACAAATGAACTTATCTACAAAACAGAAATAGAAGTACAGATGTAGAAAGCAAACTCATGGATATGGGGGGGCAGGATTGGAAGATTGGGATTGATATATGCACACTGCTATGTATGGACAGAGGAGCCTGGCAGGCTACAGTCCATGGCATCTCAAAGAGTTGGTCACAACTGAGAGATGTGGCGCATGCATGCATGCACACACACATATAAAAATAGATAACTAGTAAGAACCTACTGTATAACAGGGAACTCTACTCATATGGAAAAATAACCTAAAAAAGAGTGGATATATGTTTATGTATAACTGACTTTGCTGTATACCAGAAACTAACACAACATTGTAAGTCAACTATATGCCAATAAAAATTTTAAAACAGTAGCATAAACAAAATAGATGGAAAACTTGATAAAGGTAAAAATAAAGTAAGATCAAGATAAAGGCAGGAAAAGACTCAAAATCAGTAAAGAAAAAAAGATACCATAAAATACATTTAAAATTCTTGAATTCTAAGAAAACTATAAAATTGTCAACATTTTTGAAATTCTACATGAAATATACATTCTTCATGAAACAGAAAACATAATTTAATAAAAATTTCCCTGAGAAAGTAGGACACCTAAGTAGATCAATTGCCGTAGAAGATTTTGGAAGGTTAAAGGTCTCCCTGAAAAAGTATTGGTTTTATGGGTGGATTTTATGAATGAATTTTACCAAGTTCCTGAGCAGGCAGTTCTCAGTTTAAAAACTGTTTCAGAACATTTTTTTTTAAAAAAAGGAAATTCAATTTAACAATTGATACCAAACCACCAAGGAGATACACAGGAAATAACTATAGTTCAATATGATTTATGAATGTAGGAGTAACAATCTTAAATATTATCAATTCAGAAGTATATTAAATAATGTATTTGTGACTGAATAGTATTTACCCTAAGATTACAAGGATGGTTCAACATTACTTTAATTGACTACATTGACATATTAAAAAGGAATAGGACAATAGATAAAAAGAAAAAGTAAAAATTTAATACCTATTTATTTTTAAAAGGAAAAAAATTCTTAAACTAAGGTTGGAAGGGAACTATCTCAATTTGATGAAGCAGTCTACTTCATACAGGAAGTACAGGACTCTGCAGGAAATATACTTTGTGGTGAAACATCAGGAGTATTCCCGTTCAAGTCAAGAATGAAGATGGTCACCAACGTCACCAATGCTATTTGTTCTTATACTAAAGATCCCAGCCAGTGCACTAAGTCTGGAAGAAAAAAAAGGTATATGGATAGAAAACAAAACCCACATTTTGGTTGTTCACAAGCCATGTGATTATCTACTCGGAGCACCTAAAAGAATCAAATGACGAATTATCAGAACTTAATGTTTGCAAGGTAGCCAAATATGAGTTGCGAATTTAAGTAATTTGCTCTAAGCCAGCAAGAAAATAATTAAACATACAAGAGGGGGAAAAATCAGTTAACAATAGTAACAACAATAAAATTCACATTAGCAATCAAATTTACCCATGAATAAACCTAACAAAAATGTGTAAGATCTCTTTGCATAACTTTGTAAAATATTATTAAATAATATAAAATAAATAAATGGAAAGATATATATAATTATTACTTGATGTGGGAATTCAGTATTATATACAGGTGATTCTACCAAAATTTAATCTTTAAATTCAAATTAATCTAATTCAAAATTCCAGTGATTTTTAAAAATGTAACTGATAAGCTGGTTCTGAAATTTATTTGGAAGAATAAATTTGTAAGTGTAGTGAAGATGGTTTTAAAAAGAACAAAGATGGTTTTAAAAAGAACAAAGATGAGTATATTTTCCTTGCCAGTTTTGAAAATATTATAAAGCTGTAGTAATGAAAAAATGTGTTAGTAGTGCAGAAGAGACAGCAGAACAGAAGAATGTCCAGAAACAGAGCCATGTTTACCTGAAAACTTTGAGATGCCTCTTCTCCTGTCAGCGGCTTTCTAGTATTTCAGAGATTAAGAGGTTGTAGTGTGAACGTGTAGAGAGTTAGTTACTAGTATGTTTCCAAAAGTAATGTGAGTGTTAGTTGCTCAGTCCTGTCCAACTCTTTGCAACCCCATGACTGAAGCCCTCCAGGCTCCTCTGTTCGTCAGATTCTCCAGGCAAGAATGCTGGAGTAGATTGCCATTTCCTTTTCCAGGAGATCTTCCCGACCCAGGGATCAAACCTGGGTCTCCCACATTGTGGACAGAATTTTTTTTTTTTTTTTTTTTTACCACCTGAGCCACTAGGAAAGCCTTCCAAGTGTAATAAAACTACTTTATTCTTTCTTATATTCAAACTGGTACTTACATTATTGGGACTTTCCATCTTTTCTCTACATGTTGAGTCTCATAGAAAAAATAAGAACATAACTGATATTATACATTAAAGGAAGATTTTATCATTACTTAATGTCTCATTGAGACCCAAAGTAATATGTCTAAAATAAGATCATTTTGATCACTTTAATGGGTATTTGTTTTTATCTTAGGACCTGCAGTTATAGGTCCTCCTGGACCCCCTGGCTTTCCTGGGGAAAGGGGTCAGAAAGGTGATGAAGGTCCACCTGGAATTTCCATTCCTGGATCTCCTGGACTTGATGGACAGCCTGGGGCTCCTGGCCCTCCTGGCCCCCCTGGCCCTCCCGGCCCTCACATCCCTCCTAGTAAGCTATATAATTTTCTCCTATTAAGTTCTGTTGTATTTATTTTATCTTCATTTATAAGTGAATCTGATGGTTTGCATCATTCTTGTATTTCTGATAACTAAGAGAGTCTTCTGCTGCTTCTACTTTTGATTTATGGTGATTATTTGATATTTCAATTTGTTCTTCAAATTGTCATTAATATTATAGAAACAACTGAAAATAAATCTTTTTTTCCGTAGCCTATCAGACTTTCTTTTTGTTGAGGCTTCTGGATATTTTACAATTGGCTTGCTATTATTGCTTTATCTGATCTCAGGTGATAAGATATGTGAAGCAGGCCCTCCTGGCCCTCCAGGATCTCCAGGTGATAGAGGACTCCAAGGAGAACAAGGAATGAAAGGTTTGATCCCCATATTCCTTCATTTTTTCAAGTCATCAGCAAAATTCCCTATATCCTTCACCCTTCCTCAGCCACTCACTTCCATGGTCAGACCCCAAGACCATACATTACCAATAGTGAACACTTCAAAATTTTGATTTCCTGACCACTATATCCTATCCATCTAGCTCACTATCTCTAATAACCTGACTCCAACCTTACTTCAAACTCAGTGAAACCTGCCAACCTTTGTTATCCCTCAGCCTTTTGAAGTCTTTTCTTATCTCTTAACCCAGCTTAAATTACATGATCAATCATTGTAGTCAATCCCATGCGTAAACTTTTGACTTCTTTGCCCTCCCCTACTGCCATTGGAACCAAAACATAGCCCTGGTAATTCAATAATTGTGGGAAATAGTGAAGGACAGGAAAGCCTGGCATGCTGCAGTCCATGGGGTAGCTAAGAGTTGGGCACGGCTAAGTGACTGAACAACAACAAATTCCAAATTACCACCTCTTCTGAGCCTGCACCTGGTTTTCCCTTTTCAAACTTGTAACACATCCTCTTCTATTCTTATTTTATGATTCTGACTTAGCTTCCTCCTCCACAGACCAGGTGAAGCAATAACAAGAGAACTTTCACAAATTGCCACCGCCACCACATTTATTCTGCCTCCTGCTGATCATTGTTACTGCTCCTATCTAAAACACTTCTTTGTACAATAGATTCCATTTCCTCTTGTTTCCCTCAAAGATTCATTTGAGAAATTCTTGTCTCTCCCATATCATCAATTTTCCCCTTTCAGTGGATCATTCCTAGCAATATACAAATATGCATTTGTTTACCCATCTAAAAAATATCTTGTCATTATCTCACTTCAGGTGCTAGATACTACTCTATTCCTATTCTCTCACTTGCATCAAAACTCTTCAATAATTTTCTACTCACTGTCTCTAGATAACTCTCCTCTCCTCTCATTTTCTGTTAATGAAATGAAAGTCTCTTAGTCGTGTCCGACTTAATTCTCCAGGTAAAAATACTGGAGAGGGTAGCCTTTCCCTTCTCCAGGGGATTTTCTCAGCCCAGGGATTGAACCCAGGTCTCCCACATTGCAGGTGGATTCTTTACCAGCTGAGCCACCAGGGAAGCCCAAGAATACTGGAGTGGGTAGCCTATCCCTCCTCCAGTGGATCTTCCTGACCCAGGAATTGAACCAGGGTCTCCTGTGTTGCAGGCAGATTCTGTAAAAGCTGAGCTTTCAGGAAAGCCCATCGTTTTCTGTTAAACATACTCCAATCAGGACTCGCCCCCCACACACACTCGCATCACTCCATAGATGCTGTTTTTGTCAAAGTCACCAGTAGCCTGTGTGTGTTAAGTCACTTCAGTATTGCAACTGTATGGGCTATAGCCCACCAGGCTCCTCTGTCCATGGGATTATTCACTGCCAATTCAAATATTGTCTCAGTCCTTATTTTACTTGATTTTTGCATTCTTTAAATAGTTTATTCACTTGGTTTTCAATAAATTACATGCTCTGTTTGTATTCCTTCCTCCCTGGCATATATGTGAAAGAGAGCCATTGTGACTGGAGGAGAGTGAGCATAGGCCAGGTGCATGGCAGGCTGGGAGGAGAACCGTAGAATATGATGTAATATAATTTGAGGGAGGGGGCAGTCTGTGGCAGATCATACTGGACTTCGTAAGACACTGTGATGATTTTATCTTTTATGCAGAAAGTGTTGAAAGTGAAAATGTTATTTGCTCAGTCGTGTCCAACTCTTTGTGACCCCACGAACTGTAGCCCACCAGGCTCCTCTGTCCATGGCTTTCTCCAGGCAAGAATACTGGCATGGGTTGCCATTTCCTTCTCCAGGGAATCCTCCTGACCCAGGGATCGAACCCAGGTCTCCTGAATTGCAGGCAGACTCTTTACCAAATGAGCTACACACACACACACACACACACACACACACGATATGTCTTTATCTATATAGATATGTCTCTCCCTATACACACACACACACACACACACACGATATGTCTTTATCTATATAGATATGTCTCTCCCTATACACACACACACACACACACACACACACACGATATGTCTTTATCTATATAGATATGTCTCTCCCTATACACACTCACACACACACACACACACACACGATATGTCTTTATCTATATAGATATGTCTCTCCCTATACACACACACACACACACACACACACACACACACGATATGTCTTTATCTATATAGATATGTCTCTCCCTATACACACACACACACACACACACACACACGATATGTCTTTATCTATATAGATATGTCTCTCCCTATACACACACACACACACACACACACACACACGATATGTCTTTATCTATATAGATATGTCTCTCCCTATACACACACACACACACACACACACACACACGACATGTCTTTATCTATATAGATATGTCTCTCCCTATACACACACACACACACACACACACACACACACACGATATGTCTTTATCTATATAGATATGTCTCTCCCTATACACACACACACACACACACACACACACACACACGATATGTCTTTATCTATATAGATATGTCTCTCCCTATACACACACACACACACACACACACACACACACGATATGTCTTTATCTATATAGATATGTCTCTCCCTATACACACACACACACACACACACACGATATGTCTTTATCTATATAGATATGTCTCTCCCTATACACACACACACACACACACACACACACACGATATGTCTTTATCTATATAGATATGTCTCTCCCTATATATACTCTGTCTCTATATGTGTATCTCTATATGTGTATCTATCATCTCATATGTAACTGCTATCTAAATCAAAATATAGAACTTAACCAGGATTCTAGAAGACTCTCTTGTGCATCCTAATCAGCACTCGCAAAGGTAACCACTGTTTTGTCCTCTATCAGTTTGCCTTGAACTTTGTAGAAATGGAATCATATAGGCCCTTTTATGTCTTAATATTTTATCTGGTTTGTTTTGCTTAATATTATATCAATTAAATATTCCTAAATATCCATTCTAATGTTCATGAACATTTGATCTGGGGATGTTATGAATAAAGCTGCTATGATCATTCATATATATATAATGTCATACATACATATATGTGTGTGTATATACATATATATATATGTATGTATTATAGGATATAAGCATTCATTCGTGTTGTGTAAACCTTGTGATAGAATTGCTGGGATATAGGATAGGTATAGATTTTGATTCCATAGATATCACCAAACCATTTGACAAAGAGAATTTAGTTTCCATTTCTCTCACAATTATTGATGCTGAGCCGCTTGTATAGTTTGTACATTCTCTTTGTAAAGTACTTATTTTTTTCTGTGTTTAATTGGGTTGTTGGATATATGTATCACAAATATATTCTCCCATTCTGTGACTTGATTTTTTACTCATGTCTTTTCTTGAAGAGAGGTTGTTAATTAACAGAAATCAAATGATAAACGTCCTCTTTTATGATTAGTGCTGTTTCTGTTCTATTTTAGAAATCTTTGCTTACCCCAAGGACCTGATGATATTCCTGTATGTTTTCTTCTAAAAGCTTTATTGTTTTTCTTTTTTGATTTTTGATGTATATTGATGTCATCTCTGATTTCCCCCTTCTTTTGCATTCTATATGTGATCCATGAGAAAACCCCATTTGCTCTACCTTCAGATATGTCCAGAATCTAACCAATACTCGTCGTGTTCACTGCCGTCACTCTGGGATGAGCTGCCATCTCTCCTAGATCACTTCAGCCGTAGCCACTTAATATAGTTAATCTGTTTCCATCCTTGTACTTAGATCACACTCTTGACATAGCAACCAGAGTCCTCCTTTTAAAACTCGTCATATCATGTTGATTTTCTGTTGAATTTCTTCTCCTAGATTCTTATTTTACTCACAGTAAAAGCCACAGTCTTCACAGTGGCCTATAGGATATTTTATGATATACCACTTGTTATACCCTGTTAATGGTCTGAGCTGGTTTCCCTTCCTCACTCTATTCCAGTAATCTCTTCTCCTTGATATTCCTTCTGTGTGCTAGACATAGCTACTCTTTCTGCCTAGACTGCTCTGCAGTTGTTGCACACATGCCATGTCCTTTAAGTTTTTATTTTTATCATATGTCATCTTCTCAATGATTTCTATCCTGACTATCTTATTCAAAATTGCCATCTGCCACCCATCCCTAAGTATATCCAGTTTCACTTACTCAGCCAATGGTAGAATGTGAACACCATGAACGTATGGATTTTGTCTGTTTTGTTCATCATGTATTATAGACTCCTTGAGTAGTGCTTGGCACATAGTAGGTTCTCAGTAAATATATATCAAATGATTTGATTCTAAATATAAGCTTCTCTAACTACACTGTTGCATGGGAATATTGTCCTTTAGTGCAAACTTCCTTGTGTTCAGTCACTCAGTCATGTCCAACTTTTTGCAACCCCATGGACTGTAGCCTGCCATCTTCTCTGTCCATGAGATTTTCCAGGCAAGAATACTGGAGTGGGTTGCCGTTTTCTCTTCCAGGGGATCTTCCCAACCCAGGGATTGAACTGGCTTGTCCTGCATTGGCTGGGGTATTCTTTACCATAGGTCCCCCTGGGAATCCCTGCTAAGTTCTTTAGAACTTGTCTAAAGAAGATATATGTAACCATTGAAGTAAAATTTGTTTTTTTATTATGTTTTTCTCTAGGTGACAAAGGTGACACCTGCTTCAACTGTATTGGAACTGGTGTTTCAGGGCCTCCAGGTCAGCCTGGTTTGCCAGGTCTTCCAGGTCCCCCAGGTAAAGCATTCTGCCTTGGGGCAACCTTTAAAATATTTCTGGCTAGATATTAGTGAGCTTATAGTTTTAGAATGATGCCAGTTTCTCCTTTTATAGCTAGTCATTCATATTCATAAATAATTGAATATGAAATATCAGTATCTGCTATGAAATAAATTATGTTCTTGCTTTCTGTACCTGAAGCTACCCACATTTTCTATTAAAGCATTTCAACAATATTATTCCAGGAAAAATATTTTCCTTATTTTCCATATGGTAAAGAAAATAACTTAAACAGAGTCAGACTTTTTTATTCCAGAAAACTGGGGAAAATGTTCATAATGCTTGACCCCTGAATATCATTTCCAGTGGCAGATTCTAGTCTTTGGGATGTATCATATGTTGTCATTGAGAAATGGGGCTTTTACTAGATTTTGGAAATCAACTGCCAATATTCCTCTTTATTTATTTTAATTTTTAAAAGTTAAAAATTAAAAACTGTTCCTCTTTTTTTTTTGTAATTTTCATTGGAGTGCTGTTAATTTATAATGTGTTAATTTCTGCAGTGCAAAATAAATCAGACACATATACATATAACACCCTTTTTTAGATTCTTTTCCCATATAAGACATTACAAAGTATTGAGTAGAGTTCCCTGTGCTATGCAGAAGGTCCTTATTAATAAATTATCTATTTTATGTATAGTGGTGTGTATGTGTCAATCCCAGTCTCCCAATTTATCCCCCACTTACTCCCAGGTAGCCATAAATTTGTCTTCTACATCTGTGACTCTACTTCTATTTTGTAGATAAGTTCATTTGTTCCCTTTTTTTTAGATTCCACATGTAAGCAGTATCATATGATATTTGTCTTCCTCTTTCTATATATAACTCCTCCTTATCCATTTCCAAGCAGAACTGTATTTGACATCCATCAGACCCACAACACTTTCACTTAGCTGCCTCTTGGAATACTCCAATATTCTCTTGAAATCACACGTTATGTCTGAGTCAGTCAGGGCTGAGAATAGACACCAGATCTCTTACCTTTATGTCTAGTGTATCTCCCTGATGAACCATTTCATTTGGTGTTTGGAAATAGGTTTTCAGCAAGTCTAATAGCTGCCCCTGGAAGTTCATCATCTAGCCTTGTACTTCTGGTCTAGTGATTTTCAAACTTGGGAGGGCATCAGAATTATTTGGAGGGCTTGTTAAAATCTGTATTGCTGGGTCCCACCCCCCAAATTTCTAATTCAATAGACCTGAGATGCAGGGCCCAAGAATTAGCATTTCTAGCCAGTACCCAGGTGGTGCAAACGCATCTGTTTCAGGGACCCATTTTGAAAATACTGCTTTAGTAATATTTCCTCTAGTCTTTGAGCACCAATGCTTTTTCATAAAATAAATTTTAGGGAGTGATAAACCAAATTAAGAACTAGTAGGAATCTAGGAAAATTGTCCAAGTAAGAACAGAGAAAAATATGCAGACTTTGTCCTTATCTCGTTCTGCCTTTGACAATGGGATGCTTATAGAAGCCGAGTACTTCTATGCATAGTACTTGGTAGCTACAAACTTTGAAACACTTTGGAACTGGAAATACACTGCAGATGGTGATTGCAGCCATGAAGTTTTAAAAGACGTTTACTCCTTTGAAGGAAAGTTACGACCAACCTATATACTATATTGAAAAGCAGAGATATTACTTTGCCAACAAAGGTCCGTCTAGTCAAGGCTATGGTTTTTCCAATGGTCATGTGTGGATGTGAGAGTTGGACTGTGAAGAAAGCTGAGCACTGAAGAATTGATGCTTTTGAACTGTGGTGTTGGAGAAGACTCTTGAGAGTCCCTTGGACTGCAAGGAGATCCAACCAGTCCATCCTAAAGGAGATCAGTCCTGGGTGTTCATTGGAAGGACTGATGCTGAAGCTGAAACTCCAATACTTTGGCCATCTGATATGAAGAGTTGACTCATTGGAAAAGACCCTGATGCTGGGAGGGATTGGGGGCAGGAGGAGAAGGGGACGACAGAGGATGAGATGGCTGGATGGCATCACGTACTCGATGGGCGTGAGTCTGAGTGAGCTCCGGTAGTTGGTAATGGACAGGGAGGCCTGGTGTGCTGCGATTCATGGGGTCGCAAAGAGTCGGACACTACTGAGCGACTGAACTGAACTGAACTGAAGGATACAATGTTGTATATACCATGAAAGTTTAGATTTACCTAAAAGAAAGGGTGATCTCTGTATCTTGAAAACATAAAATAGAGAAATCAGCATGTGACTTGTCAAATGAGATTGAATGATATTCTTAAAGACTTGACTTCCTGACTTGCTGATGTTTATATAAGCTTTATCAAAATTTCAAGCCCAAAGCTCATTTGACTCTCTTCTCTCTCTCTCTCTCTCTCTCTCTCTCTCTCTCTCTCTCTCTCTCTCTCTCTCTCTGTGTGTGTGTGTGTGTGTGTGTGTGTGTGTGTGTGTGTGTGTGTATGTATTAGGATCTCTTGGTTTCCCTGGACAGAAGGGCGAAAAAGGACATGCTGGTGCTACTGGTCCCAAAGGATTAACAGTAAGTGTTGAGTATATTATAGAGCAAAAGAAGTAGAAGAAACCCATTTACACCTTGAGTTTTCACTTGTGGATATATATAAAGGAAATTTAGTTTTTATATTATGATTTATTTGATTCTTTTACTCTTGCTGGCTCATATGTCTCATTTGACTCATAGCTTTGTACACTAAATGTTATTGGGCAGGTTGATTGGATAAACTGGAGAACATATTAGAAAAAAAGAAAGAAACTGATTTTCTTCTTCTCTCTCTTCTTTTTTTCCTCTTTTCTTTCTTTTTTAACCCTTCAGGGCATACCAGGAGCTCCAGGTACTCCAGGCTTTCCTGGACCTAAAGGTGAACCCGGTGACATCCTCACATTTCCAGGAATGAAGGGTGACAAAGGAGATTTGGGTTCCCCTGGAGTTCCAGGGCTTCCTGGTTTACCTGGCACCCCTGGACAGGATGGATTGCCAGGACTTCCTGGCCCCAAAGGAGAACCTGTAAGTTGGTTTGATATTCTTGATTTTGTGGTGTCAAATTGTTAGTGATGTTTTCTAGGATGGGCCTGTTGCTGAGATGAACATCTGATCAATGCTTAAAAGAATGTGATTATATGTACTAATGGCACATTGTTATTGACTATGTAGAGTTTCTTTATAATTCTTTTCTCTAAGTGGTTTTGTTAATTCTTTCTGCTTAACCCACTATTATGTTGAATACTGTTTGCTATGACCAAGTAGGCAGAAGGTTAAGATGCCTGTAGAGCAGTGTAAGTTTCCCGTTTTCTTATCCCACATAGCCTTGTCTGTTTCTGTTTAGATCTGACAACAAAAGTCTAATTTGGTTTATATATAGTAAGCTTAGAGATTAGTGTGAGTAGATGGCTGTGTTAAATGTGCCATGGAGCCTAAAGATTGAACATAAATGAGTAGAGTCTTATTTTGTGCACAAGACACAGCCTAGGATATTTAGGTAGAAAGTGATACTTTATAAAATGTTAACTAGCCTGTAAACTTCTTGACTTACACTAGAATGTAAGCTTCATGAACGTAGAGACTTTAGTTTATTTATATTCTTTGCTCTATCACCAGTTCCTGGCACATAGTAGGAACTCAAAAAATATTTGTTGAATGAAATAATGTATAAATAGAGTGCTCACATATACCATCCCATAGTAACACACACTCAGTTTTTAAGAAGAACTATTATGGCTGTATCATTTCTTTAACTGTACTAAGTAATACCAACCTACAGATAGCTGTTATATCTATGTATTTCTATATTAAACTTTTCCCTTTCAGGGTGGAATGGCTTTTAAGGGTGAAAGAGGTCCCCCTGGGAACCCAGGTTTGCCAGGTCTCCCAGGAAATAGGGGGCCTATGGGCCCTGTTGGTTTTGGCCCTCCAGGTCCAGTAGGTGAAAAAGGCATACAAGGTGTGGCAGGAAATCCAGGCCAACCAGGAATACCAGGTGAGTTTGCTATGGTGGTTTCATTTTTAGTTTGGTCCTTAAAAACAGAAATGCATTATCTTTTGACCATTTGGGGTTCCTTTCATGAGAGGTGTTTTCCCCTGGCTATTTATATCTGGGCTTTCCAGATCTCCTTAGCAAGGAAACATAAACGTGTATGTGCATGTGTGTGCGTGTGTGTGTATGTTTTAAGAAGGCCTTCTCTTTAAAGTTTCTCTGACTGTATTTATTGTTACTGTTGTTGTTTTTAAGTGCATGATACATAATGCAAAGTTTAACAAATAATTATAATAGAAACACACACGTAACTATCCCATGTGCCAAGAAACATACATTGCCAGTATTCTGGAAACCTATGCTCCCCTCTCTGTCTTTTCCTGATAAAAATCATCCATTTCTCAAGAGGTAAACACTGCCTTCACTTTTGCATAATTTTCTTCCATAAATAGTTTAATCACCTAGATATGTATTCCTAAATAAAGTACTTTATGCTTCTTTTTGAACTTTATGTTAATCATAGGTTAAGTATTCTTTATGTTAACTTTGTATATGGATATAGCATTTTTATTGCTGTACAGTATCCCACTGTGTGTGTGTCACCATTGATTTATGCATTCTATTGTTAATGGACACTTGGATTATTTATAGTTCAGGCCTGTTATTATAATGCTTCTATGTGCGTTCTCTTATATATTCTTGTACTCTGTGGCAAGGATCAGCAAACTACAGTTCATAAATCAAATCTGGCCCTCCACATGTTGTCATAAATGAAAGTTTTATTTGAACAGATTCACACCCATTCACTATTGTTATGCTTGCTTTTGCACTACTGCTGTAGAGTTGAGTTGTTGCTACAGAGACCATGTGGCCCACAAAGCCTTAAGTATATGCTGTCTAGTCCTTTGCAGAAAACAATTGCCAGTCACTGGGTTAGGGTATATATTTAAGATTTGCATTTTTGAGGCATAGAATAAATACATCTTCAGTTTTATTAGACAATTCCAAACCATGTCCAAAGCAGTTGTATCAATTCATACTCCCACCAGCAGTATTAGAGATTTGTTGTTGGTCTGTATCTTCAAAAACATTTTGTATTGCCACTTTTACACTTTTGCCTGTCTGTTGAGTGTGATATATAGGGTGGCAGTTTTATTTTATATTTCTCTGATATATAAATGAATAAAAATGAATATGCAATATCCATACACAAAGTTAACATGAAGAATGCTTACCCCATGATTCCATTAACATAAAGTTCAAACATTAACATTTTCAAATGTTTGTTGACCATTTGAATTTTCCATTTGTGACATTTATATTCAAGTGTTTTTACCATTTTTTCTTTTGGATTGTTTTTCTTACTGATTTGGAGGGGAGAGTGTGTGTGTGTGTATTCTGTGTATTAGTTCTTTCTTAGATATTTATTTTGCAAAATCTTCATTCACTGTGGCTTGCCCTTTTCACTCTCTTTATGGTGTGTTTAATGAACAGAAATAAATTTGAGTGTAGCCAAATTTATCACACTTTTCTCTCATGGTTAGTGCTTTTTATGCCATGATTAAGAAATCCATCTTTATCCTCAACCTTTTTCAAAGTCTTATTTCAATTAATGAGTAGTATGTGTACTTGGACTTTGCACGCATAAAACCTTAAAGTACCCGTAGTTAACCAAAAATAAATATTTTTCTTTTGAGCTGCATTTAGAAAATATTTTTATAGATGCCTAATATATTTATAGATGCTATCTTCATGAAAATTCTTAAAACTGTAATATACTTTTCTCTTTGAAATTTCATTCTTCTGTTTAGTATCTTCCTTGAAAATATATATAAGATTGTTTTTCTCTTGGATTTTTATTAGTTTGCATTTTCAAAAGATTATAAATATTTTTTTGTTTTAATTAACGGAGGTCTTTAGTCAAGTGAACACTTCCTATTCACTATTAATTCCCACATAGGTCCTAAAGGTGATCCAGGTCAGACCATAACCCAACCAGGGAAGCCTGGCCTGCCTGGCCACCCAGGCAGAGATGGTGAAGTAGGTCTTCCAGGTATGTGAGGAATTTATTTGACCATGTCCTCAACATTTGTTGGCTTCTTTCTTTGGCTACTTCCAAAAAACCCGCCTGTTTCTCCATAGGTGAACCTGGACTCCCAGGCCAGCCAGGCTTGCCAGGAATACCTGGTAGTAAAGGCGAACCGGGTATCCCTGGAATCGGGCTTCCTGGACCACCTGGTCCCAAAGGTATGTAGGACTGGGTAGCAGCCAAGGTAGGTTAACTGCTTAAAGTGATATTATTCTGTGATATAATTTACACAATAGATAAAATATATTAGTTTTAACTTTTTCTATGTGTAGTTTGCTCAGTGCTCAGTCATGTCTGACTCTTTACTACCGTTTGGACTGTAACCCACCAGGCTCCTGTGTCCATGGAATTTTTCAGGCAAGAATACTGGAGTGGGTTGCCATTTCCTCGTCCAGGGGATATTCCCAACCAGGGATTAAATGCATGTTTCCTGCACTGCAGGCAGATTCTCTTATCTGCTGAGCCATTAAGGAAAACCCTTTGTGTAATAAATAGTTTTAAATGAAAAGTCACAGAATGTGTGTGCCATAGTTTTGTTGTCTTTATCTAAAACTTTCCAGACAAGAAAACATATAAATCCTAGATGTGCAAAAATGATATATAAACTTTAAAAATCACAGTAATGTGTCTTTTGTGTTCACCATTATATTTTAAGTACTCAAAAGAGTTTTTGGCATATAGTAAGCACTCAGTAGATATTTGTTAAATGAATGGATTATATTAAACAGAAAACAGATTTATTACACACATTCATCCAAGTAATGTTTTATCCTTAAGTCATAGTCTCATGATTCACTGAAACTTTTAGGACTGTTGCTTCAGTTCTGCTTTATTCTTCACAGAACTTTTTCTCATGAATGGCAAGTGTGTGTCTTAATCTGAGAACAGTGCTTAAACTTAAACATGTCCTTAATCATTTATACTAAATGACTTCAGAAGAGTCAGATGTATGTTGGTGATCGACAGGGAGGCCTGGCGTGCTGCAGTTCATGGGGTCGTAAAGAGTCAGACACGACTGAGCAACTGAACTAAACTGATGTGTATAACATCTACCATTGTTTTTAGCTCATTTCCAGAATTATGTGGTAGGCCTTTTATCATACTATATCCAGATATAAGCAGAATAAAAGTTTCTCTGCATTTTTGCATGGAATTGATTTATTAAGTTTAGTTCTTCTATCTCATTGGTAATAGCTTTTACTTTCTTTTAGAAAAGCATTAGCCACAAATGCTATTTAGCCTTGTATGAAAATAATAGGACCACAAAGTGACTGAGAGAGAATATCAGGTATTTATAAGGCTTGGTCTGGAGTCATCTAGAATGTCATTGTGCTTCTAACATCTTACTCTAGTCACTAAGCATGATATAATAGGGTGAAATGTGGGTTTAGGAGTTTGGGTATCTTTCTTACAGTGTCTTCTCTTTGGGGATTGACTTCTAATGACTTCTAATTTACAGGTTTTCCTGGAATTCCAGGACCTCCAGGAGCACCTGGATCACCTGGAAGAATCGGTCTTGAAGGTCCTTCTGGGCCACCAGGCTTTCCAGGACCAAAGGTCTGAGACATTTTACTTCCTTCTTTTTTCTTTTTCTATTTCCCCTACCTTTCTTGTGTTGTGCTTAGTCGCTTGGTTGTGTCCGATTCTTTGCAACCCCATGGACTGTAGCCCACCAGGCTCCTCTGTATATGGGATTCTCCAGGCAAGAATACTGGAGTGGGTTGCCATGCCCTCCTCCAGGGGATCTTCCCAACCCAGGCATCGAACCCACATCTCCTGCATTGCAGGTGGATTCATTACCTTCTGAGCCACCAGGGAAGCCTTTCCTTCCCTTAGCCTTCTTTATTTTGACTTAGACATCATCCCAAGTCTTTACTATATAAATAGAACTTAACTTACTGTATTTTTATTTAAAAATATTTAACTCCAAACACTTTTTTAATAGTCCAAGAGGTCGAATTTGAAGCAAAATTTAAAAAAAATTCTGAACCTGTTTTGGAATGACTGGTTATTTGATGAGAATGAGAGAATACAGTCGTCAGCTTCCTCTGTGCTTTTCCATAGTATCGCTATTCCACTTAATCTCTGCCCATGTCTGTATGGTGGTTGGTTGAAATGGTGTTGAATATCACAAGTGGGCTTCACTGGTGGCTCAAGCAGTAAAGAAACTGCTTGCAATGTAAGAGACCTGAGTTTGATCCCTGGGTCGGGAAGATCCCCTGGAGAAGGGAATGGCAACCCACTCCAGTATTTTTGCCTGGAAAAATCCCATGGACAGAGGAGTCTGGCGTGCTACAGTCCTTGGGATCACAAAGAGTTGAACATGACTAAGTGACTAATAAACACACACACACACACACACACACACACACACACATCATGTCAAGCACTTCTCATACTTTTTCCCTCTGTTCCATCCCAGATACATAATTCAAATCACTGCTATTGACTTAGTAATAATAATACTGTGTTTAAGTTGGTTTCCTCTCCTCTTATTATATTTTATCTGATCTAGAATTTTCCTTAGTCATCTTCAGCAAACTATTGTGGTACATAATTATCCTAACTGTTCCTGTATTTTCTCTATGCTTAATTAATTTAAACTTCCTGTGTTTTTATCATTACTACCTTTTTTCCCATGGAAAGGAACATTGATCATGACCACAGTTCTCATGAAAAATCACTTCTCTAGTGGTTGGTTTTATTTTATTATAAACCTTTTCAAATGAACGCAAAACTGCAAGGAATAATAACAAAGAGCTTTCATATACCCATCACTCAGATGCCAAATTATCAAGATTTTATCATATTTACTGCATCTACTCTTTTTTTCCCCTTGCTGAAGGATTTTAACCTAAATCTGAATATTGTGTCATTTCACATATATATGTGTTTTGCTCAGTGACTCAGTCATGTCTGACTCTTGTGACCTCATGGACTGTAACCCACCAGGCTCCTCTGTCCATGGGATTTTTCAGGCAAGAATACTAGAGTGGGTTGCCATTTCCTCCTGTAGGGGATCTTCCCAACCCAGGGGTTGAACTCATGTCTCCCGTATCTCCTGCATTGGCAAGTAGATTCTTTACCACTGAGCCAGCTGGGAGGCCCATAAATACATATAATACTTCAGTATTCACCTCTAAGTAAATGGTCATTTTATACAAAACCCACAATTCCATTATTATTCTTAGTCAAATATAAAATAATCACCTAATCTGTAATCTGGAGAAGGCAGTGGCAACCCACTCCAGTACTCTTGCCTGCAAAATCCCATGGACGGAGGAGCCTGGTAGGCTGACTCTCACGAAGAGTCAGACACAACTGAGTGACTTCACTTTCACTTTTCACTTTCATGCATTGGAGAAGGAAATGGCAACCCACTCCAGTGTTCTTTCCTGGAGAATCCCAGGAATGGCAGAGCCAGCAGCAGCAGCAGCAGCAGCAGCAGCAACCCGTAATTGCATTTCCTCACTTGGGTTCTTTAGTCTCGTGCTCTCTCAGATATTTCTTTCTTGTCCTGAAACCAGACCAAATAATTCAATTTGTTTTACTAAGCCCTGTTTCCTGTCCTTCCAAATGTTCTGTACTGCATACCAATTACTTTTCATTTATTTATCCTATTCCCTGTATCATAGCTGGGGGGAATATTACCTTGTATTGTCTGCTTTAAATTCTCTATAGTAAACAGTAAACACCAAGAAAGTCATGGGAATTTTGTTGTGTTTTATCATGTGTATGCTTTAGGGAGAACCAGGATTTGGGCTACCTGGGCCACCTGGGCCTCCAGGACTCCCAGGTTTCAAAGGAATACTTGGTCCAAAAGGGGATCGTGGTTTCCCAGGACCTCAAGGTCCTCCAGGACAAGCTGGCTTGGATGGGCTACCTGGACCAAAAGGTATGGAAGTATTTGCTGCTTCTCAATTTGCTTTTAACTTTTGAAGAAATTGTAACTGTTGGGAAATTTTATGGGTGATAAATCCAATTAACTAGAAAGCCCATGTTACTCCCCATCATGGCTTTTTAAAAATCCTTCATTGATATTTTTGTGTTTTATTTCATTGTATAGGTGATATGTATGTATTGAAGTAACACTTTTATAAGAAGTTTTTGCTTAATCTCTCTCCATCTACTATGTTCCTCCACATCACATGTATAGCTATTTTTTAGTTTTTTATCCTTCTGGTGTTCCTTCATACAAATACAAGTCAATAGGAATATATATATATCTCCTACCTTTCTCGAAAGATAGAGTACTACCTTTTGACTCTGCGTTTTACTTATTTCATTTAACTTTATATTCTAGAGATCCCTCCATATTAGTGTATAGAGATCATGATTTAAAAAAAAATAATTGCCTAGTATTGAATTGCTTGGGTATACCATGGTTTGTTCTACCAGTTGCTAGTTGCTAGATTGGGATTTTAGCAATCTTCTTATTAGAAATAATGCTGCAGTGAATAATCTTGCATATATGTAATTTCATATGTGTAATGTTAGCATAGAACAGTAAAAATGGATTTTCTGAATGAAAGGACAAATGCATTTCTATATATTGACAGATTCCTCTCCAGTTGTACCCCTTTACACTCCCAGCAAAAATGTATGAGTGTGCTTGTTTCCCCACAGCCTTGCTAAATGAGTATGTTGATGACCTCTTGGATTTTTTGCCAAACTGTTGGAAACAAGTAGGTATCTCAGTATAGTTTTCTAAACATTTTATTGTGAGAAATTTCAAACACACATAAAATATTAACAAGAATTGTTCAGGGAAAATCCATATATCTACCACCTAGATTCTACAATTAGTATTTTTTCTCTCTTCCAACATTTAATTTTTAAAAATTGTATGTATACAACAAAGGAGAATTTGATAGTGACTACTTTATACCCACCATTGATATGCTGCTATCAACATTTTACTATGTAAGATTTGTCAAATATTTGTCCATCCCTTTCTCCTTTCATTGACTTATTTTTAATGCAACTCAAAGTAAACTACAACAGCAATAACTTCGCCTTCAGTACTGCTGCATGCTTGTCATTCATTGTAATTCTATGGTAGTTCTTTTTCTTTGATACAAATTCACAATAAATGAAATGTGCAAATCTTAAGGGTACATTTTCTGGATTTTAGCAGATACATAATTCTGTGTCTCCAAACCCTTATCAACATATAATGCTAGAAATTTCCCTTTTGCCCCTTTGCTCAGTTCTTACCCTAACATCCACAATGGCAACCATACTGTAATGATTTTTTATCATAAATTAATTCTGCCTGTTTTAGAAATCCATTTGGAATTATACAGCATGTACTTCCTTTGTAAGGCTTCTTTTGCTCAGACTATTGTTTTTGAAATCCATTCATATTGTTGTGTTTATCAGTAGTTCTTTATTTTTTTTATTGAGCGTTTTGTTGTACAAGTATATCAAAGTTTGTCTATCCATTCAGTGTTGATGGATACCTGGACTGTGTCAAGTTTTTATTATTATTAGGGAAATTCTTAAGAACATTATTTTACAAATTTTTAATGGGTATATGCTTTCATTATGCTTGATTAAGTACCTGAGAGTAGAAATGTTGGGTCATAAGAGAAATGTGTGTTTGTTGTAAGAGAAACCACTAGACCTTTCTCAGGGAAGTCTTGTACTCTATTCGTAGGAATGTAAATTGGTATAGCCACTATGGAAAACAGTATGGAAGTTTCTCAAAAAACTAAAAATAGAACTACCATATTGATCCAGCAATCCTACTCCTGGGCATATATCCAGAGAAAACTATAATTCAAAAAGACGCATGCCTCCTAATATTCATTGCAGTGTGTGCATGCTAAATCGCTTCAGGTGTCCAACTCTGTGCGACCCTATGGACAGTAGCCCACCAGGCTCTTCTGTCCATGGGATTATACAGGCAAGAATACTGGAGTAGATTGCCATGCTCTCCTCCAGGGGATCTTACTGACCCAGAAATTGAACACATTGTCTTTTACATCTCCTGTATTGGCAGGCAGGTTCTTTAGCACTGGCGCCACCTGGGAAGCCCATTCATGGCAGTACTATTCACAACAGGGCTTCCCAGGTGACGCAGTGGTGAAGAGTCTGCCTTCCATTTTAGGAGACTCAGGAGATACCCTGGAGGAGGAAACAGCAACCCACTTCAGTATTCTGCCCTGGGAAATCCCATGGACAGGGGAGCCTGGTGGGCTACATTCCATGGGGTTGCAAAGAGTCGTGACTGAGCACATGTGCACACATAGTTAAAAAAAAAAAAAAGCAAAATGAAGTTTTGCCATTTCCAACAACATGAATGGACTTGGAGGATATTATGCTTAGTGAAACAAATCAGACAGAAAAAGACAAATACTGTATGATAGGGCTTATATGTAGAATCTAAAAAAAAAACAAACTGATGAATATAACAGAGGAAACAGACTCTCAGATATAGAAAACAAACTAGTGGTTATCAGTGGGGAGGGGTAAGATAGGGTAAGGGATTAAGAGGTAGAAACTATGTATAAAATAAGCTGCAAGGACATACTGTACAGTACCAGAAATATAGCCAGTATTTTTATAATAGCTATAAATGGACTATATAACCTTTAAAATTGTGAATCACAGTATAGTTGTTCTATAATACTGACTATTGTACTACAGAAACCCACACAAAATTATAAAGCAGCTTTCTACCACTTAAAAAATAAATTTTTTAAATAAATAACTACAAATTGGAAAAAAATTGTGAATCACTATGTTGTACACCTGAAACTTATATAATATTGTAAATCACCTATACCTCAGTAGTAAAAAAAGAAACTGCTAGACATTTCCCCAAAATGGTTGTATCATTTTCTAACCAATACAGTATGAAAGTTTCAGTTGTTCTGCATTCTCTCCAGCATTTGCTGTTATCGATCTTTTCCTTTTTGAATTTTAGTAAGTATGTTGGTAATGTATATTGGTTTCAGTTTGCATTTCCCTGATGACTATTGATGTTGAGCTGTTTTGCATGTATGTGTGGATTATTTACACATTCAGATATTTTTCCAACTTTGAAATATGGTTTGTTCCCCTTTTTATTGATAAGTTGAAAGTGACCTTTACATATCCTGCATGCTGGTTCTTTGTCAAATATATATTTATGAGTATTTTATTCCTGTCTGGCTTGCCTATTCATTTTATTATCAGTTTATTTTGTTGAGCAAAAGTTTTAATTTTATTGATTTTTCATAAATTTATCAGTTTCTTATTGTATGATTATTATTTTCTGTGTTTTGCCTAAGAAAACTTTCCCTGTTCCAAAGTTACAAATATATTCTGTTTTATTTTTCTAAGTTTTACAGTTTTAGCTTTTATATTGGAGACTATCTGTCATCCATTTAAAATGATTTTTGCTTAGCATCATTTATTTAAAATAGCTCTCTACCCATTGGATTATGTTGGTGCCTTTGTCAAAAATCAAATAATTTTTTTTTGTGTAGGTGTATTTCTGTGCTGTCAATTATACCTATCTATTTTACTATCCTAAGTCAGTAGCAACTGTTTACATTACAGTAGTTTTATAGTGTGACTTGATGTCAGGTAATGTAAGTTCTCCAACTTTGTTCTTTTTAAAAATTTTCTTTGGATATGCTAGGTCCTTTGCCTTTACTTTCAGGATAATTCAAATTTTTAGTTAAAATAATGGTATTTCCATTATTATGAGTGAAATAGGCCATCTTTTCATATGTTTAAAGGATTTTTTTTTTCATGTAAATGGCTCATGTCCTTTGTTCATTTCTTTATTGGTTTCTTTTATCCCCTTGATTTTTATTTCCCTAATTATATATATGAATAGAATTCATCTTAACTGGTTTGGTGATTGTTTCTTTTTTCCTTTCTGGCTTGCAAGGAACTAGACTCTCCTGGTAAACAGTTTCACCCTCTGAGAAAAATCTGAACAACCCCATGCTCCTGAAAAAAATTGGATTGATTCACATTAAAGCAACAGAACAGCAGAACAAAATTTAACCAGGCTATATTTTGCCAGCACAGGCCCCAAAATGAACCAATACAAATTCTCAGATAAGCACTTTTAAAAATACCTTCCTGGCAGTCCTAAGATGGTGGAGGAATAGGATGGGGAGACCACTTTCTCCCACACAAATTCATCGAAAGAACATCTGAACACTGAGCAAATTCTACAAAAGAACTTCTGAATGCTGGCAGAGGACATCAGCCACCCAGAAAGGCAGCCCATTGTCTTTGAAAGGAGATGGAGAAGTCTTGAGGATACTGTAGGAATAAGACTGAAAACCAGAGGCAGGAGGCTTAAGTCCAAATCCTGAGAACACTAGAGAACTCCTGAATCCAGAGAACATTAATCGATAAGAGCTCATCAAAAGCCTCCATTCCTACACTGAAACCAAGCACCACCCAAGGGCCAACAAGTTCCAGAGCAAGACATACCACGCAAATTCTCCAGCAACACAGGAACATAGCCCTGAGCTTCAATATACAGGCTGCCCAAAGTCACACCAAACCCACTGACATCTCAGAACTCACTACTGGACACTTCATTGCACTCCAGAGAGAAGAAATCCAGCTCTACCCACCAGAACACCGACACAAGCTTCCCTAACCAGGAAACCTTGACCAGCCACCCGTTCAACCTCACCCACAGTGAGGAACCTCCACAATAAAGAGGAACCACAAACTGCCAGAATATGGAAAGGCCACCCCAAACAAAGCAATCTAAACAAGATGAAAAGGCAGAGAAATACCTAGCAGGTAAAGGAACAGGATAAATGCCCACCAAATCTACCTGATTAAGAATCTACCTGATAAAGAATTCCAAATAATGATGGTGAAAATGATCCAAAATCTTGAAAACAAAATGGAGTAACAGATAAATAGCCTGGAGACAAGGATTGAGAAGATGCAAGAAATGTTTAACAAGGTCCTAGAAGAAATAAAAAAGAGTCAATATAATGAATAATGCAATAAATGAGATCAAAAACACTCTGGAGGGAACCAACAGTAGAATAACAGAGGCAGAAGATAGGATAAGTGAGGTAGAAGATAGAATGGTAGAAATAAATGAAGAAAAGAGGAAAAAAGAAAAAAGAATTAAAAGAAATGAGGACAACCTCAGAGACATCTGGGATGATGTTAAATGCCGCAACCTTCGAATCATAGGAGTCCCAGAAGAAGAAGACAAAGAGAAAGACCATGACAAAATACTTCAGGAGATAATAGTTGAAAACTTACCTAAAATGGGGAAGGAAATAGGCACCCAAGTCCAAGAAACCCAGAGAGTCTCAAACAGGATAAACCCAAGGTGAAACACCCCAAGACACATATTAATCAAATTAACAAAGATCAAACACAAAAAACAAATATTAAAAGCAGCAAGGGAAAAACAACAAATAACACACAAGGGGATTCCCATAAGGATAACAGCTGATCTTTCAATAGAAACTCTTCAGGCCAGAAGCGAATGGCAGGACATATACTTAAAGTGATGAAAGAGAAAAACCTACAACCCAGATAACTGTACCCAGCAAGGATCTCATTCAAATATGAAGGAGAAATCAAAAGCTTTACAGACAAGCAAAAGCTGAGAGAATTTAGCACCACCAAACCAGCTCTTCAACAAATGCTAAAGGATCTTCTCTAGACAGGAAACATGGAGAGGGTGTATAAACTTGAACCCAAAACAACAAAGTAAATGGCAACAGGATCATACTTATCAATAATTATGTTAAATATAAATGGGTTGAATGCCCCAACCAAAAGACAAAGACTGGCTGAATGGATACAAAAACAAAACCCCTATATATGCTGTCTACAAGAGACTCACCTCAAAACAAGGGACACATACAGACTGAAAGTGAAGGGCTGGAGAAAGATATTTAACACAAATAGAGAACAAAAGAAAGCAGGAGTAGCAATACTCATATCAGATAAAATAGACTTTAAAATAAAGCCTGTGAAAAGAGACAAAAAAGGATACTACATAATGATCAAAGGATCAGTCCAAGAAGATATAACAATTATAAGTATATATGCACCCAACATAGGAGCATTGCAATATGTAAGGCAAATGATAACAAGTATGAAAGGGGAAATTAACAATAACACAATAATAGTGGGAGACTTTAATACCCCACCTACACCTATGGATAGATCAACTAAACAGAAAATTAACAAGGAAACACAAATTTTAAATGACACAATAGACCAGTTAGACCTAATTGCTATCTATAGGACATTTCACCCCAAAACAATGATTTTCACCTTTTTCTCAAGTGCACATGGAACCTTCTCCAGGATGGATCACATCCTGGGCCATAAATCTAACCTTGGTAAATTCAAAAAAATTGAAATCATTTCAAGCATCTTTTCTGATCACAATACAGTAAGTTCAGTTCAGTTCAGTCGCTCAGTCGTGTCCGACTCTGCGACCCCATGAATCGCAGCATGCCAGGCCTCCCTGTCTGTCACCAACTCCCGGAGTTCACCCAAACTCATGTCCATTGAGTGGGTGATGCCATCCAGCCATCTCATACTCCGTCGTCCCCTTCTCCTCCTGACCCCAATCCCTCCCAGCATCAGAGTCTTTTCCAATGAGTCAACTCTTCACATGAGGTGGCCAAAGTACTGGAGTTTCAGCTTTAGCATCATTCCTTCCAAAGAAATCCCAGGGTTGATCTCCTTCAGAATGGACTGGTTGGATCTGCTTGCAGTCCAAGGGACTCTCAAGAGTCTTCTCCAACACCACACTTCAAAAACATCAATTCTTCGGCACTCAGCCTTCTTCACAGTCCAACTCTCACATCCATACATGACTACTGGAAAAACCATAGCCATGACTAGACAGACCTTAGTCAGCAAAGTAATGTCTCTGCTTCTGAATACAGTAAGATTAGATGTCAATTACAGGAGAAAAACTATTAAAAATTCCAACATATGGAAGCTGAACAACATGCTGCAAATCACAGAAGAAATCAAAAAAGAAATCAAAATATGCATAGAAACAAATGAAAATGAAAACACAACAACCCAAAACCTATGGGACACTGTAAAAGCAGTGCTAAGGGGAAGGTTCATAGCAATACAGGTTTACCTCAAGAAACAAGAAAAAAAAGTCAAATAAATAACCTAACTCTACACCTAAAGCAACCAGAAATGGAAGAAATGAAGAACCCGAGGGTTAGTAGAAGGAAAGAAATCTTAAAAATTAGGGCAGAAATAAATGCAAAAGAACCAAAAGAGACCATAGCAAAATCAACAAAGCCAAAAGCTTGTTCTTTGAAAGGATAAATAAAATTGACAAATCATTAGCCAGACTCATCAAGGAACAAAGGGAGAAAAATCAAATCAACAAAATTAGAAGTGAAAATGGACAGATCACAACAGACAACACAGAAATACAAAGGATCATAAGAGACCACCATCAGCAACTATATGCCAATAAAATGGACAACTTGGAAGAAATGGACAAATTCTTAGAAAAGTGTAATTTTCCAAAACTGAACCAGGAAGAAATAGCATGGAAATTGAAACTCTAATCAGAAATCTTCCAGCAAACAAAAACCCAGGACCAGACGGCTCCACAGCTGAATTCTACCAAAAATTTAGAGAAGAGCTAACACCTATCCTACTCAAACTCTTCCAGAAAATTGCAGAGGAAGGTCAACTTCCAAATTCATTCTATGAGGCCACCATCATGCTAATACCAAAACCAGACAAGATGCCATAAAAAAAGAAAACTACAGGCCAGTATCACTGATGAACATAGATGCAGAAATCCTTAACAAAATTCTAGCAAACAGAATCCAAAAACATATTAAAAAGATTGTACATCATGACCAAGTGGGCTTTATCCCAGGGATGCAAGGATTCTTCAATATCCGCAAATCAATCAATGTAATACACATTAACAAATTGAAAGATAAAAGCCATATGATTAACTCAATATATGCAGAGAAAGCCTTTGATAAAATTCAACATCCACTTATGATAAAAACCCTCCAGAAAGCAGGAATAGAAGGAACATACCTCAACATAATAAAAGCTATATATGACAAACCCACAGCAAATATTATCCTCAATGGTGAAAAACTGAAAGCATTTCCCCTAAAGTCAGGAACAAGACAAGGGTACCCACTCTCACTACTACTATTCAACATAGTTTTGGAAGTTTTGGCCACAGTGGTAAGAGCAGAAAAATAAATAAAAGGAATCCAGATTGGAAAATAAGAAGTAAAACTCTCACTGTTTGCAGATGACATGATCCTCTACAAAGAAAACCCAAAAGACTCCACCAGAAAATTACTAGAGCTAATCAGTGAATATAGTAAAGTTGCAGGATATAAAATTAGCACACACAAATCCCTTGCATTCCTATACACTAACAATGAGAAAACAGAAATTAGGGAAACAAGCCCATTCACTATTGCAATGAAAAGAATAAAATACTTAGGAATATACCTACCTAAAGAAACAAAAGACCTATATATAGAAAACTATAAAACACTGGTGAACGAAATCAAAGAGGACACAGATAGATGGAGAAATATACCATGTTCATGGATTAGAAGAATCAATATAGTGAAAATGAGTATAACCCAAAGCAATCTATAGATTCAATGCAATCCCTATCAAGCTACCAATGGTATTTTTCAGAGAAGTAGAACAAATAATTTCATAATTTGTATGAAAATACAAAAAACCTTGAATAGCCAAAGCAATCTTGAGAAAGAAGAATGGAACTGGAGGAATCAACCTGCCTAACTTTAGGCTCTACTACAAAGCTACAGGTGTCAAAACAGTATGGTACTGGAACAAATACAGAAATATAGATCAATGGAACAAAATAGAAAGCCTAGAGATAAATCCACACACCTATGGACACCTTATCTTCCACAAAGGAGGCAAGAATATACAATGGATTAAAGACAATCTCTTTAACAAGTGGTGCTGGGAAAACTGGTCAACCACTTGTAAAAGAATGAAACTAGGACATTTTCTAACACCATACACAAAAATAAACTCAAAATGGATTAAAGATCTAAACTTAAGACCAGAAACTAACTATAAAACTCCTAAAGGAAAACATAGGCAAAACACTCTCTGACATAAATCACAGCAGGATCCTCTATGACCCACCTCCTTGAGTAATGTAAATAAAAGCAAAAATAAACAAATGAGACCTAATTAAACTTAAAAGCTTTTGCAAACAAAGGAAACTATAAGCAAGGTGAAAAGACAGCCTTCAGAATGGGAGAAAATAATAGCAAATGAAGCAACTGACAAAGAATTAATCTCCAAAATATACAAGCAACTCCTGCAGCTCAATTCCAACAAAATAAACGACCCTATCAATAGATGGACCAAAGAACTAAAGAGACATTTCTCCAAAGAAGACATACAAATGGCTAACAAACACATGACAAGATGCTCAACATCACTCATTATCAGAGAAATGCAAATCAAAACCACAATGAGGTACCATTTCATGCCAGTCAGGATGGCTGCTATCCAAAAGTCTACAAGCAATACATGCTGGAGAGGGTGTGGAGAAAAGGGAACCCTCTTACACTCTTGGTGAGAATGCAACAGTACAGCCACTATGGAGAACAGTGTGGAGATTCCTTAAAAAACTGGAAATAGAACTGCCATATGACCTAGCAATCCCACTGCTGGACATACACACCGAGGAAATCAGAATTGAAAGAGACATGTGTACCCCAGTATTCATCGTAGCACTGTTTATAATAGCCAGGACATAGAAGCAACCTAAATGTCCATTTTCAGACAAATGGATAAGAAAGCAGTGGTACATATACACAATGGAATATTACTCAGCCATTAAAAAGAACACAATTTGAATCAGTTCTAATGAGGTGGATGAAACTGGAGCCGATTATACAGAGTGAAGTAAGCCAGGAAGAAAAACACCAATACAGTATACTAACGCATATATATGGAATCTAGAAAGATGGTAACGATAACCCTATATGTGAGACAGCAGAAGAGACACAGATGTATAGAACAGTCTTTTGGACTCTGTGGGATAGGGCGAGGGTGGGATGTTTTGGGAGAATGGCATTGAAACATGTATATTATCATATGTGAAATGAATTGCTGTTCCAGGTTTGATGCATGAGACAGGGTGCTCGGGGCTGGTGCACTGGGATGACCCAGAGGGATGGAATGGGGAGGGAGGTGGGAGAGGGGTTCAGGATGGGGAACACATGTATACCCGTGGTGGATTCATGTCAATGTATGGCAAAACTACTACAATATTGTGAAGTAATTGGCCTCCAATTAAAATAGATAAATTTATATTAAAAAAAAAAACCTTCCTGTCTTTGAGTAGGCAGTTCTGGCCAGCTATTTAACTGTGATAGTCAAAGTTACAGGTAGTGTTTCCTATCACCTACCTCCCCAGGCTTAGACCTGTGACCCCAAAACTTACAGATTGAAACATTTCAAATGATAAGCTATGTGGCTAGCAATCTCTATATGGAAATTGCTCTCTCACTATACTTTGTTTATAATAACAGCCTTGAGACAGAGGTTGGGAAGAAAGAGGTTGAAGCCTAGTTTAAATATCAGCTCCCTATGAATCATTTGCCTAACCACTGAAGTATAGAATCCCCATATCCTACATAGGATTCATTCTCAAATATTAAAACTCAGTAAAGTTCCTAAGGTGCTAGAAAAAAAAAAAAAGAATTGGGAACTTTCTGCTATGTAATTCCTTTATTCCTCAAACATTTATTATGTTCTTATTGTATGCCTACTACTTTAATCACTTGAAACACAAAGGCATTGATTCTGTTCTTGAATATCTCAGAGATTGTTCTCTACTATAAAAAAAAAATCATAGAAGGCATTACCATGATCTTGGTTATCTCAATAGAAAGCTTTATGAGTATGTATCACTAATGTTTTGGACCAATAGACCACAGTCAAAACACAGCAAGCAGATCACAGTAAAAGTTCACCCACTAGATATATTTATACCAGTGATTGGGTATTAAAACTTAGGAGAAATTGATACAACATTTTCAAGGCAACATAGTGACCAATAATAAATTAGTAAGGCTAATATCCATCAGGAAAGAACTACATGAGGGAGAAAACGTGCTTAAGATTGACCATTGGAATCATTAAACGAAAATGAAAAGATGACTTTGGAAGCATTCAGTTTACCTTATGTGTTACTTTTGTTCAGGGCCTCTTCTAAGGTGCCTTGCGAAGCAATATAAGAGGTGACATTTGAACTGAATCTTTAAGGAAGGATGTTCCAGGTAGCAGAAATAACATGCAAAATATCATTGTGACAAATAGAATGGTGTGTTTGTAAATATTGAAATAAATAGAAAATAAAGTGTAATTTGCAGAAACAAATTTGTGCCATATTTGGAAATGAATAAAACATAATGTGCCTAATGTATTTGTGGAAAAAAATTAAAACTGTTACTAAGAACTTGATAAGTCTTCTGTGTGGATGGGAAGACATAGTCAATTCTCCCCACATTTGTCTGTCTATACATATACTGTCTGTCTATACAAATACGCATTTTCAATGAGAATTCAAGTAGGAATTTTTGGGCATGACGTAACTGATTCTGAAAGTTAATGTTCAGCAAACATAAGTTAAAACATACTACAAAATCATTGTAATTATAACTTTGTGACCCAATGCTAAAGACGAGTGACTCAGCTGTTGTTTTTAATATCTAAACTATATTTATTCCTTAAAGGTGACATTGGACCAAATGGACAACCTGGGCCAATGGGACCTCCTGGATTGCCAGGAACGGGTTTTCAGGGACCACCAGGGCCACCAGGAATTCCTGGACCAATAGGCCAACCTGGTAAGATTGGAGTAAATATGCATTTTGTAGCACATTTATGTAGAGGTTGGTTAGCCCCTCAATAAAGTGTAACCTGTGTAATAGTCTCACAGAAAGCAGATCTGAGAGTTAACATGTCCACGTATATAATTATGTAAAAGCAAAAGAACACAGATCACAGAAGAAGAGCTAATATTACCTGATACTTCCCCTCTCTGTTCATTTAAGATTGATCTATTAACAACAGTGCAGTTTAGCAATTGCAGTATGTTTCCATGGCTTATAATCGTTGAGCTAATCATACTGTTGGAATCTTAGGAACTTCTGGTGCTAATCATTTCAGACCTGAGTAGCTATATGGCATTAATAGAGCTTTGTCTGTGAAACCTCATAACATTTCTTAGCACAGGATTAAAAAAATCCTATTAAAAATATTTTTTTAGGCATCCTCAATTTTTTAAATAAGTGAGTTTAATTGAATTTTCTCTTCTTTTGCCCATAAATCAACATTTACTTTACAACTCATAAGCATGTTAAGGTTATGAGTTTTTTTAAGGTTTTTAAGATTTCTTTTTAATGTGAATACTCAAAAAAGATTTGTCAGCTTGCAGTGTCATAGAGAATAATATGATTCCTCTATGTTCATGTGAGAGTTTACAGATTCTGAACTATCTGGTGATATGAATTACTTTTATCTTAATCTAGGAAGATATAGTAAGGTTCACATGTGGGCCAAGATTTTGTTATTGCAAAGTACTATAATAATATGTGAAATTAAAGCAAATATGGAACATTTAGTCACTCCTTAATTCACATGAATACATTGGATGACTTAAATGCACCGTTCAGATATACAATTGTTGACTTTGAAGCAATGGAATATGTTTCTGACCTTAAATACCAATAGCTATTTTGTTAGTTGATTATGCTAAAAATCTAGAAACACTGATTAACAATATAAAAAGCCTGAAAAGTAAAGGTTATTTTTGCTTATGTCCTATTTTAAACATTTATTTTATGGCCCATTGTACCTATTTTTAAATGGCCCCTAACATGTCACTACTGATTTAGAAATAAAAAAGAAAACTTACGGTGTTGCTTTGAACCAACTGGTAAAGAGGCAGGTGCTTCAACATTAATGAGAAACCCTTCTGTGTAACTAGCATAGCAGAGGGATCTTGAGAAAAAAACAATTAATTTTTACGTTTGGTCATTATAGTCTTGGCCTGCTATTTCACAAAATGGCTAAAATGAATTTATGATTTCTGTTATGTTTTTTCATTTTGTTTCCCCCAAATTACATAAGGTTTCAGAAGCATTTTGAACTCTTAAATCACTGCTGAGCAAGAATAAAAAGAGATTATTAATACCAATTAATACCAATCTGAACAAAATAAAAATACATTTATTTGTGTTTTAATGCTTTTTAAAATTTAGCTAATATTCTACAATATTTTATTCATCTAATGTCCTCTCTAATTCATGGATATATAGGTATATTTATAAAGTCTATATAGGATGGGCAGGGGGAAAAGTAATGATGCTGAATTTAATCTCATCTCTTTCTTCTGTAAATATATATTTTGCCATACAATTGAAGATCTGAACTAATATGGTTCAACACATACATGAAGTTAACAGTGACTGCCACAAAAAATGTATTGAATACATTCTTATTAATATAGAAATATTCTCAAATCACATTTTTTTTAACCAGTGGATGACTATATTTTATATTTGATAATAGCAATGTATACTCACTTTTAAAGTAAATTTTACATGAATCACCAAAGCAGAATATTGTCTTCGTGCATTTCAAAAATACCATAATTTTTGTTTGTACATCTCAATAACAGGACTATCAGCAAGGCTACTACTAATATCTTGATACACCCTACTTATACTGCATGGCTGAAATTCTAAGTACTACCTATTTTTAAAATAAAAATCTTATTTAATATACTTTCTGTGTTTCATTTTGTAGTAGTAAACTTACTGCAAAGTATTCTATCTTGTCATTTCTCCAGAGATATATCCTTTTCAGGCTTTTCTTTTGACTCCAGTTTTCTGCTATTATTCAATTAAGCTTTACTATTTGTCACTCTTTTTTCCCAAAGCAGTCTGTACGGTTTAATGCATGTTTTTAACTTAAAGACTTGTTGAATATCAATTCCTCATTTGGCAATAGGTAAAAATGCCAAAGGACAAGGAGCAGAATGCTTTTCATCTTATGCCCTGGTAAGGTCCTTATTATTTGGTCTGGCCAATAGCTGGAAGATAATTGCTTTAGTGAATCTTTTTAGAGGTCAGTTAAATATACTCAATTCCATGTTCACAGGTAATACCCTAACCTGAGTCAAATGTGTTGTACACTTGTCCAGTCTCAGGAACACATGCATGGCTAAATGGGTTCAAACTTATCACCACTAATGTGAATCAAAGAAAAAAGGCATTAGTCATGTCATTTTCATAGATGGAGAGTACATTGTCATTTTCTAACTTTTTTGGCTATAAAACCCTTGGACTGTGTGTGTGTGTGTAACATTTTCACATATAATGCATGTTTTGGAGTTTTTTTCCATTAACTTGTTCCATTTGGCTGTCAATAAATTAAGAGCATTATACACCTCTAATGCACATTAATTCCTGTTATTGTATAAGATTCAGCAGAACATTTGAATTCATAATAACTTTCTTCATCCTGGATTTTACCGGATGCCAATTCCTGACAATAGTCATGGAAAAGATCTATGCTGTGAAAAATACAGCATGACATATGTTACTGTTATTACTAATAACAATGAAGAGATCTTAGCCTAGAACATGTAGTTTGCTTCATCATAGACATGCACTAATAATTATTGAGTTCTCTGTACCTAACCTGTAAGGGCTTCCCTGGTGGCTTAGTGGAACCCGCCTGACAATATGTGGGTTTGATCCCTGGATTGGGAAGATCCCCTGGAGGAGGAAATGGCAATCCACTCCAGTATTCTTGCCTGGGAAATCCTATGGACAGAAGAGCCTGGCGGACTGCAGTCCATGGGGTCGCAAGGAGCCGGACATGACTTAGGGTCTAAACAACAACCTAACCTGTTAGGGTACAAAATCCAGTTTAATTTTATATCTAACTAACCTTTAAGAGCTTGAATTCTGAAATGATCATTCAAAGCAGTATAAAGGTCAGAAATAAACAAGAGTGTACTGCTGATCTTCATCAAAAAGTATTTTTATGAAGTAAATATTTTATTCTATTGGCAAACATACTTATAGTATATGTTTATAAGCATCTGAGCAAATGCCTGAAACAAGTTTCTTTACTCATTACTAATATGTTAGTAGTGAATCAATGTCTAATAAATTCTATTTGTAGACTTTTTTTGTTCTAATCTTGACATGGTTAGTTTTGTTTCCTAACCTAATTAATCTTTTTGCAACTTGCTTCTGCTTGGGTGGTTCATCTTGCTGCTGAACTGTAACTTCCTGCCTCTTGAACTTCAGGTCTACCAGGTATTGTAGTTCTCACTCAAAGCCATATTTTTCTTTTTTAATATTGAGAATTTATTATATTAGAACAAATAGTAGAAAAAATCATCCAAATGTAATAGCATCATCATAAAAGATGCAAAAGATAGCACGTGAAAACAGTTCTGAGAAGCTGTAAATAGGATATTTATTTTTCTTTTTGATTTATATTTTGAGCTTTATTGAGGTATAAAAGGCATAGATAATTGTAATATATTTCAAATGTATAATGTGATGATTTGATATATGTATACATTGTGAAAGAATTTTCACAGTCAAGTTCTCACATCCAACACCTTACATATTTACTGATTTGTGTGTGTGAGAACCCTTAAGTTCTACTATATTAGCAAACTGTAATTATGCAATAATGTTATTGGTGATAGTCACCATGTTATTACATTAGATCTTCATACCTTATTCACCTGTTTTTTTTTCCAAAAGCCATATCTTCAAGCTTTAAATTTGGAAAGCAACAAGATTTATCCACATTGAAGTCTTTTAATTATTTTGTGGAACTGCTTAATTGGAGCAAAGGGCAAAATAGTTATCTTGAAAACTCAGCTATTAAAAACTACTTGGGCTGTAATATAACAATAAACAGTGATCCATGTAGAGCTATAATTGTGTACATTATCAGGTATCTCATCATATTTCATAAATATAAAATATCTCTCCCCTTTAATAGTATTTTTTACTATGAAATGGCATCATTGGAATCATCACTACTGTGCCAACTAAATGGAAATCTCTCATCTTCAACGTGAATTTTACCAGTTTAAAGGCATGCTGGTAATATGACACCAAACAGGTCTTAAAATACCAGCCATCTTGTTCTCTTATAACAATAATTGCCTGTGAATCTTCAACAGTAAAACTGGTCATATTGTTGAAGAAATGCTTGGAATGGTCGCCTGTTTCACCCCCAGGTTTCAGTCCGTTATGGCACATCCCCATTTACCAGATGAAGACCAATAACTTTAAGTGACTTAGGAAGTCACATAGCTGATAGGTGTTGGTGTGGGCACTTGCACTATATTTGTAGTGTAATCCCTTTCACTAAACATATTCTTTTTTAACTACCTTGTTTTCTGGAGTGTATTTTTGCGTATCATAATTTTTCTATAAAATCCTGGCTAGATTACTGAGAAACAAAAGTTAACAGCAAAAACTAATAGTAATGTGTTATTAAAACAACATGTTCAAACAAAGCCAAAATAAAGTCAAGAGGGCCCATGTAACTGACTTATTCAGTAATTAATTTTTTATGGATTATAGAAATACATCTTAATAATTCATAATACCTTAGAATAGTGGAAATCCAAGTGTGGGCAGTGGACCAGTGTCAAATCACAGACTGTTTGTTACTGCACTGGAATTAGAAGAAATTGAGAGTAAGCATTTGACTGTATAATTGTATTAATGTATTAATTGACTATAATAGCCACGATATAGGATTGTATTCTTCTGTCTTTTTTTATTTCAGTTTTTTGGTATTTTTTATTACATTTTATTAAAAATAGTACGTGATTGTAGCAATTAAGAAATGATTGGTCTTTTTTGAGAAATGATTTCAGAAGTCCATTCTTAGGGAAATATACTTGAAAATCCTAAAGTTTTATTATTAGATTATTTTCTGTGCATGATAACAAAACTATCCCTAACTCACTGTTAGGTTTGTTATATACAGGCTTCTATTACCTGTTTGCTAGAAAAATAACCAGATACATCTCTTAAAACTGCTTCAATACTTTTTAATATTGGTTTGTATTAACTAGGCCTGCATGGACTACCAGGAGAGAAGGGGGATCCAGGGCCTCCTGGATTTGATGTTCCAGGACCTCCTGGTGAGAGAGGCAGCCCAGGGATCCCTGGAGCACCAGGTCCTATGGGACCCCCAGGGTCACCAGGGCTCCCAGGAAAAGCAGGTGCCTCTGGCTTTCCAGGTAATTTTTTAGCCTTCCCTGGTTTTGGATTCCAGAAATTAGAACTAATATGACTCTGGTGTATTAATTCTCTTGTACTTTTCTCTATAGACACTATCCTTTAGGGAAATGTATTAAATGTCTCTGTGGGAAACTTACTTTTCTATTTGCAATGCACTTTTTCTCTCTGAGAGCTCCAGTTATATATTGCTGTGTAACAAATGACCCCAAAATATGATGATTTAAAACAGTCTTTAGTTTTGCTCAAGGTTTTATGGGTCAGGAATTATTGGATGACTTACACAGGGTTGTTTATCTCTGATCCACGTGGTTCCAGCTGGAGTGGTTGGGATGAAGGATCTACTTCCAGTGTGGCATTACTGTGACACCTGAGTGTTCATTGGCCTCCTCACATGGTATCTCATTATCCACAGAGGTACCTCACATATGCTAGTATCAGGGTAGTTGCTCTTTTTCCAGGGCAGTTGGTTTCCAAAAGAGAGAATCCCCAAAACTGAAAGTGAGTATTCTAAGAGCCCCAGGTGGGAAGCTGGAAGAATTCTTACCATCTAGCCTTGGGAGTTATACAGGGACACATAGTCAAGGTTAAGGCACAGAGTCATCCCAAATTCAAGGGGAGAAGGGTACACAAAGCTGTGTGTGCTGGGAAGTGCAGTTCATTTGGAAACCATATTTAGAGACTAACTACCACAGTGATATAGACAGTAGTGGTCACTAAGATTACAATAGTTGCAAAGGGGCAAACCTTATAGTACCTTCCCTCTAACTCAATAGTTTTCTAGTTGACATCTTTAAACTGATCTTTTATCTTTCCAAGGTCAAGGAAAGGTAAAAATGTACCTATTGATATTTTTCAAAGGTGCCAAAGGTGAAATGGGTATGATGGGACCTCCAGGCCCACCAGGACCTTTGGGAATTCCTGGCAGGAGTGGTGTTCCTGGTCTCAAAGGTAATATTCAGGGTTTGCTGGCAGATATATGAAAGAAAGAAAATTAAAAATTTTGCTTTACATCAATACAGAATACTTTTGTTTGACTGCTTAAAAATGAGCAATGCTTTACTTGTATTTTGTTTTTAGGTGACATGGCATTTAAGTAGTTGCTGTTTTCAGTTTGATAGCATGCTTAGTTTGAATACTATGAAATATGATAAGCATTAACTCAAAATAACAACATACAGGGATTTAATTTTTATTTTTTTTTTACAGTCTGTATTTGTCAGAGAACACCAGGAGAGAGATTGTTGTTTGAATGTAAAAGTGAGCTCGAGTTATTTATAGACAATAAATAAGGTGCATGAGTGTTTAGGGTGGTCAGTGGCCTACCCAACTGTGTAACATATGAATAATCTTTATATGCATTAATCCTGGATGGATGAACCTGATCTGCTGTGTCTTCCCCACACATGTTGGTTTTAGGTGATGATGGTTTGCAGGGTCAGCCAGGACTTCCTGGCCCTGCAGGAGAGAAAGGTAGTAAAGGAGAGCCTGGCCTTCCAGGCCTTCCTGGGCCAATGGATCCAGATCTGCTGGGCTCAAAAGGAGAGAAAGGGGACCCTGGCCTACCAGGTGAGTGAATGCATTTATTTGAATTTTTCTCCTGGTGTGTATCAAGTTTAATTTTTATTAGCATGGAAAGTGACTTGTAATCCAGGATTAAGGTAATTAGGTATATCAAATTTTGGTAATGTAAGTTAGTTTTCACTGATTTGTACTGTTTCACCGATCAACTTTTGCTTGACTATTTTCTTTGTAGTTTATCTATCACAAACTATGAGGCTTTAAAATAAACAGTCACTTTCAAGCCTTCCAGAAAGTAGTTTATAGAATATGATCAAGAGAAAATGGATAAATAAACAGAATTACTTGGAAAACAGATTTCAATGTTTGGGAAATTTCCTGGCCCTTTAAATTTTTTTTTCTTAAAAACCAAATGAGGATGAGTGGTACACTATTTTCCTAAAGACTTTTGATACCCATATCATACTTGATTTTTAAGTACAGTTCACTGTTATTCTAACCTAGAAGAATAAACAAATATTGGACTAAGAACAGCCAAACTCACCCCTGGGGAAGGTTGCTGAAAGTAGGTCTAGGGAACAATTGTGTTATTACAGTTATTTTATTAGAAGCAAATGAGATATAAAACATAACAGATTTTTAAAATAAAAATCCTTTATTCTTTTTATAAAACTATAACATATTCAAAACAAAGCATCAGAAAATACATGAAGTGAAAGCCGCTCAGTTGTGTCTGACTCCTTGCAACCCCATGGATAGTCCATGGGATTCTTCAGGCCAGAATACTAGAGTGGGTAGCCATTCTCTTCTCCAGGGGATCTTCTCTACTCAGGGATCGAACCTAGGTCCTCCGCATTACAGGCGGATTCTTGACCAGCTGAACCACCAGGAGAAAAATATGAATAAGCACAAATCAATAAATAAAACACAATCCAATCTGCATAGAATATCCTTTCAAACAACATGGAATTTTTAAACTATGTTTATTTGCAGATTGAGGTAAGGTTTGTGGTTCTTTCTGTGTTGAAACCATTCCTATTGTCAGTCCATGTATGTGTGTGAGTGTTTGTACATAGATGTTATAAGTTTCCCTGTGAGCAGGGCTTGGTGAGATTTCTCTTCAAACAAGAACTTTAAGACATTACTATAATTTTGTATATAATCATGAAAGAGGCAAGGCCACCTAATTTTGTATTATTGTTAAAATGAGTTATATTTTTTGATTTACTTCTTGCAAAGCTTCTCTTTCCATTATACCGTCTGCAAAATAGTGTCAGTAAACTGTATTTGTCTTAATATAAGGTTATGAAAGATAGTTATAGAATCTAAGAGATAATGTAGAGACAGCCTGCCCCAATTCCTTCATTTTACAGTGTAAGAAACTGAAGCCCAAAGAGGAAAATGGATTAATTATTGAGTGCTCCGAAGTTCTTAATGGTAGCTACATTAAAAAGTGGGAGATTTTAATGAGTCCAGTGCTATTGGTTCATACTATATCAGAATATCACTGGTTCCTGTATTTCATTTATATTTCAGAGTTTGGGTAGCTTGCTTTGCCAAATGTATTTAATGATTAATAATATCAGCCTAACTTGTCTTTCTTATACTCATCCTTGGAAGGTATTCCTGGAGTTGCAGGGCCAAAAGGTTACCAGGGTTTGCCTGGAGACCCAGGGCAACCTGGACTGAGCGGACCACCTGGATTGCCAGGACCATCAGGTAAGTATGATAAACCACCTGTAGCAGTTGGGTGGCTGATCCTGACCCCTGGAACAAAGTAATTATGTATTTATCATGTGTAGTGATATTTGAAGCAACTGAGATATGGGCCTCTCCTTAACAAAAATGTTGTCATTGGCACAAATGTCAACAGAGAAGACTTGTAGGATATTTTTCTTTACTCAATTTCTTCTTTTTTGTGGCCTCAGAATGTACGCAGAATCAGAAGTACATCCAAATAAGGTGCTATGTTTTGTTTATATACATAGTAGCATATGTAAATTAGACAGTTATCTGTTAGGAGCCTAAAAAATTCACCCTTTTCATTTTCTTACCTTCAGACAAGTTAATCATTAAGCCATGTAAAACAGATTACTGCCATTTCTAGTTTTAAAAGTTTCTAGGAGTAAGAATTTCACAGCCTTCATTGGTAATGTTTTATGGCATTAATCACTCTTACAGGCAATGTGGATTGTTTAATTTCTAGTAAAACTTTTTTATTGCTGCTTCTTAAACCATTGTCTTTTAGTTGGACCCCTAAACAATAAAGAATGGCTGGTTACCATCCTCCTAAGAGCCCTTTAGATCAGGTATTCTGCTCTGGACTGTATACTATATTATCTTAATGTAGTTGGAAGGAAGAATTATCTCCTTATCTATCTTTCATATACTTTGCATTCTCTTTCCCAAGTGAGAAGACAGTGTGAAAGAAAAAATAAAAGCAAATAATGTTGAAGGCAACATTGTGATCCTTGGGCAATACCTAGGTGACACCGCAGAACTGAAGTATCTAAGCTCTGGGAAGAATGCAAACACAGCAGCCATGACTGAACCCAGTAGCCATGACTGTTGGGGGAAGATAGTCCAGTACTTCTCCATCAGCTCTTACCTACCCCTGGCTTAATGTGCCAAAGGTGTATGTATCATGACAGGTTACCACTGGTTAACCTGGGGAGGTAACCACAGGTTACCTCTTCTGGTTGCACATGTTAAGGCTTTCAACGGTAAAGCTTCTGAATCTTTTTAAAAGTCTCTTTAAATTGGATTTATTTGTGATAAATATAGTAAGGTAGTTATACACATATGACAGATAAGACTTCAAGTGGTTGGAATAGTTTTAGGGCAAGAAACGAGATGTCCTGGTGATAGTTATATGTGTACAACAAATAAGACTTCAGGTAATTGGAGTAGTTTTAGGGCAAGACACAAGATTCCTGCATTTTTAAATAAATGTGTATTGGGAGCCCTCTATTGCTGTGATTATATTGTAATATGTTCCTAAGGAGATTTCTTGATAATTTTTGCCTGTCTTATGTCCAGTTAGATCTGTGGAACTTTATCGTATATTAAGATTTGGTCAGCCTCATGCTTTCATTTTAATTACGACCCATTCCAGGAAACCAAGCAACCATAATATTGCTGACTTGTGTTAATTTTAAGCAATTTGACTTTTCTAGGTCCCAAGGGTAACCCTGGTCTCCCTGGAATGCCAGGACTTACAGGACCTCCTGGACTTAAAGGAAACATCGGTGATATGGGTTTTCCAGGTGAGTGATAGAAATCTCCCAGATATTTAGTTCCATTAATGGAAAATGGTTGACTATCTTTGTTATGAGAAAAGAAACTGTTGTTGACAGAGTCCAACTGAGGTGATATCTAAAGCAGTCAGTGGGTAGAGCTCTCTCATTACACAAGTATTTGATGTGGGAATTAAGAGACAGAACTTTAGAAAGAATTCACAAACTTACATTTTTTTTCTCCAACTATACCCCCTTTCAACCCACTCCAGTATTCTTTCCTGGAGAATCCCATGGACACAAGAACCTGATGGGCTACAGTCCATAGGGTCACAAAGGGACTGACCTGACTGAAGCGACTTAGCATGAACACATACTCCCTTTCACTTAAACTTCCTTTAAAAATAGGCTTTTATACAATTCTGATTATAAAGCCCTTTATTATATAAATGAGACTTTGTGAAATTCTTTTTAAAAATCTTTTTGTGTGGTCATGTGCATTATATATATCCTATACAATATTTTGTAAAAGATTGCATGTTATGTGTTTTTAACAGGCCCACAGGGTGCAAAAGGGTCTTCTGGACCTCCTGGAGTTCCTGGACAACCTGGCTCCCCAGGATTACCTGGACAGAAAGGAGAAAAAGGTGATCCTGGTATTTCAGGCATTGGTCTTCCAGGTCTTCCTGGCCCAAAGGTAATCCTACTCAGGTATATGCCTGAGCAGATATGATTTTTCTTTAACACTCTGCTTTCTCCTAATTCTTCCTTAAGCTACAGTGAGATATAGTGTAGTGTGACATGAATCTCTGGGCAAGAAATTCATCCTTTCTCTTTTATATTATAAGGAGATTTGTTTTAGAGTTTGCAGCCAATCCAAAGAAGGATGAAGGGGGGATCTTTCTGATTTCTTTATTTTCTCTCTATCTTGCTCTTTGAGCATGTTTCAGTAACTGAAAGGCATATTTCTGCCTAGTTTTGGTTTTCCTTTCCCTTTTAGTATGGAGTTGTTGGTCTTTGTCCTAATATTATCAACTAACTCGAAGAAGCTTACAAGCAAAGTAACTTATAAAATTAATGAAAGTGAAATAGTATTCTTAAATGCACGTATGAAGTAGTTCTCTGAAACAGTTTTACATATCCCTCTATGCCGCTAGTCACTGTGAAAACTTTGATGTTATTTCTCAAGGAATCAAATTTAGAACTTGTTTAAGAATCATTGGACTTTCAAATATTTGATAACTGCTTAATACCATGTAAAAGAGTAGTAATTCCTATTAATTTGCAGAAGTATTTTATAACTAACTGAGATGCATCCATTGTCTATTAGATACATTTCAAGTGTCCTCCCAGTGAATTGTTTGTCTCATAATGATGTTCAATCATTCAGTTACAACACAAAACTTGAGAGTATTAGAAAAGTAATTGTGGAATTAGTGAAAGCTCTCACTGAGATAAGAATTCACTGAATAATACTTTTAAGATAATTTCTTGTTAATAGTATACAAAAGGCTATATTTTGATTGCCTAGTCAATCAACTTATTGTAAGAAGTAATCAAGAGAAATTTATGCTTATTAATTACAGATTAGCAGTATAGAGTTTAAATTTTTCCTTTCTATATGTTGTGTGAGATGAGGAACTATATATTTTTCCCAAATAAATTGTCCATATAACTTAAAACCATTTGTTACAAACTCCATTCTTTACTCATTGATTTTAAATTTCATTTAAAAATTTTATAAATATGTTCATCCATATTTTTTCTAGACTGAGCGAATTTTAGCATTCATATAATGGAACCAAAATGACCATAACAACTCATCTCTGTAATTATAACAAATTACAGCAGAAAAACATGTTTCAGTTGGCCAGTGTCCACAGTGTATTCAACTCTCTAAGTAAGATGCTAACTCTTAGTTTTTCTATGCAGCCTACAAATATATTTCAATAAGCAAATTCTACACTAAGCTTGGATACTTGCAGAGTTGATAAGACCAGGAAGTCATGTATTTGAAGTATTCTGTTGTTTCTTTCAGATGGTATTATTTTATCTTAAAATGATGACACATTTAAAAAATATCTTACACTCAGTTCTAATAGATGCAGGCAGTCTTTGCTTTGTACAGTCTGACATGCCAAATTTGTTACCACAAATTAGTTAAATGACATCAGTCCACAATACAGATCAGGTTTAAGTTACCATGGTATATTAGTCTTCAGTCCCTAAACCACTATGTAAATAACTACTGTGCATCATGATCAGTGAGCAGTCATTTCACTTCTTTCAAATTCTATCAGTAATTAATCACTATGAATCTGTTTTCCCATCATGCATTGACAGCAAAGCATGTAGGTGTGTTGCCTCTGTCTCTCGTTGACAAACCAACTTGAAATTTAAAAAAAGTGAATAATCAAAGAGAAAAGTGATCAACAGTGATGAAAGTGCAGTTTAAAAAAGGGAAGGTAATAACACTGGAAGTGAAATTTATATCTAATATAGATGTAATTAGAGACGAAATAGCCAACCAAAGAAATGTTTACATTGCCACCATTTGAGAGACTTCAGATGTGCAGCCAAGCAAGCTGGTGAAGACTAAATGATCAACATATGAACTTGACTTTCTTTATATATGTAACTGATGTGAAGAGGATTTTAATGTTATGAGAAAAACTTTTAATGGTCATAGAATCATGTTTTTCCCATTGATTTTTTTCAATCTCGTTATATGATTTCATCTTGCGTTTTCATTTTTGTAGTCCCATACTATTGAGCATAATGAAGACTTCCTGCCTATTACTGTAAAAGAAGAGTAGAATAAAAATTTCAGGAACATGATAGTATGATCAGGAGATGTCAAGCATAAGAAAAAATATTCTGTAATTAGTGACTTGTTAAGAAGTAACGGTAGTGATAAAAGGTCAGATGGTACTTTGTTTTATAAATGACACACTTTATAAGAGAGTGTCCTTGTTAGTCAAAAAGCATAATTAATATAAGTATACTGAAAACCCTGGACAGGGAATTAATAGGCAGAAGCTTGAGTCCTGAGTCTGTCTGAATGATCTTGTAAGTCACTTAATTCTTTTCTATCTTCATTACTTTGTCACTAAAATAGAAAGAATTATATAACCTATTACACAGAGATATTGTGAGGTTTCAATTCGATTAAAAAAACACTTTGTAAATTATAAAGTATTCTATACATAATATTTGTCTGTGAGATGAGAGAGGTGGACTAGATAGTATCTAAGATTTCTATAACTCATATTTAATGACTACATTCTTTTAATGTGGTATAATGTTTCTAGCTTCCATTACTCCTTCTTAAAATCTAATCATACTATAGACTCAGAACAATTCTTGTCATAATTCTAGACAGATTTTTTTGTTGAAATTGACAAGCAGAAAATCTTATAAGAAAACATATATTATGACCTTGGGTTAGGATAATTATTTCTTAAACATGGCACCAAATGCACAAGCAAACAAAGAAAAATAAATAAATTGAACCACATTAAAATATTGTGCTGCAAATGATAATGTCAAAAAGTGAAAAGACAACCCAAAGAAAGGGAGAAAATATTTGCAAATGATATATCAGACAAGAGATTTGTATCCAGAATATAGTTTTTAAAAAACTCTAATTCAATAAGAAAGTAGACCAATTTTTAAATGGGCAAAGTCAATCAGGCCTAACAGGCCTATACAGAACATGCCACTCCAGTTATTAGAGAAATTCAAATCAAAACTACAGTGAGATATCACTTCACACCAGCCAGAATGGCTATCATCAGAACAGGCCATCTCACACCATCAGAGTATACATTTTTTTTCAAGTGCACAAGAAACATTCTTCAGAACAGAGCGTATGTTAGGCCACAAAACAAGTCTTAATAAATTTTAAAGCATTGGAAACATCAAAGATCCTTTTCTAATTACATTAGATTGTAAACAGCAAAAGGAAAGCTGGAAAATTCACAAATATGTAGAAATTAAAGGATATATTCTTAACAACCAGTGGGGCAAAGATGAGGACACAAGTGAAACTAGGAAACATCTTGAGACAAATGAAAACACAAAATTCCAAAACTTATATGAGCCAGCAAAAGTAATGTTAACAAGGAAATTTATAGTGTAAATGCTTGCATTGAAGAAGAAAAATCCTAAATCAGAATTTAGCATTACACCTTCAGGAACTAGAAAGAGAGCAAACTCAACCCCAAAACTGGTAGAAGGAAGGAAATCATAAAGATTAAAGCAACAATAAATACAACAGAGATTAAAAACAATAGAGAAAATGAATAAAACCAAGAGGTTGTTCTTTCAAAAAGATAAACACAATTGAAAAACATTCAGCTAGACTGGCTAAGAGAGAGAGGACTCACATACTTAAAATTAGAAATGAAAGAGGGCACATCACCACTAAATTTACAGAAATAAAAAAGATGAGAGTACTGTTAACAAGTATACAACAGCAAATTGGATAACTTTGAAACAGACAAATTCTTAAAAACATACAATTTACCAAGGCTGCATGATAAAGAATAGGTTTTTCTGAATAGACCTATAGTTACTAAAGATTTTAGCTTCCTTGGGTGGTAAAGGATACCATAGGGCCTTTTATGTTACAAACTTAGTTCATAATATTTTTCTCTGAGTTCATCACCTTTTCTCTAAATTCATCACCTTAACATGTACTTTGAATCCCATGTACCATATTTTGGCCTGCTCAAGCAACTTTGAGCCATTATTTATCAACTTGCCCCTATTAGTTTAAAATTTCACTACCTGGGAGAGATAAGTAGCATGCAGACCTGAAGATATTATTTTATACTGCCTTTGCTACATCATTTAGTAAAATGTTAACTAAGAGTATCTCTGCATTCATTCTTTAGTATCCCTATCATTAATATTTCCTAACTAAAGAACTTATGCATGGCTTGGTTCATGGTATCTTTAATCTCCAAATATAAATTTAACTATAAAAATTTAATAATTATGTGGGAACCACAGCTTCCAAATGATTGGACTACTATTGTAATACTTTTCTCGCCATAAAACAAAATATGGTTTTTACTCTTTCTCACGAAATATTTTCAGCTCATCCTGTTTTTTTTTTTCCCCTTACTGGCAGTGCTTCTTCACTATTACAATGGAACACAAAAACAAACAGTATTAGCTATTTCACCAACTTTGATGCCTTCTATTTTGTGTATTGAGGTCAACATGATATTTTATTCCAAGTCTTAAGTTATTGCATGGAATGGAAGGGAGATCCTGTTATTAAGAGAGTGCAGAGAATGACTATGATCCAAATGCTCTTAGTTTACCAATTTGAATTTATTTTATTAAATTTGTTTTTTTAATATAAATTTATTTATTTTAGTTGGAGGTTGAATTTTAAAAGCAAAAAAGTTATCAACCTGACAAGTATTTCTACATGGACTTCCTGTTATACCACACAGTGATCTTGAAAGCAGTTCTAGTTTCAGGCTTGTTAAAAAGCATTCTATTGTATGCTCTTGCCTCCTTTATCAAAGATAAGGTACCCATTGTTGTGTGAGTTTATCTCTGGGCTTTCTTTCTTCTTCCATTGGTCTATATTTCTGTTTTTGTGCCAGTACCATACTGTCTTGAGAACTGTAGCTTTGTGGTACAATCTGAAGTCAGGAAAGTTGCTTCCTCCAGCTCCATTTTTTCTTTCTCAAGATTGCTTTGACTCTTTGGGGTCTTTTGTGTTTGCATACAAACTTTGAATTTTTTTTGTTTTAGTTCTGTGAAAAATACCATTGTTAGTTTGATAGGGATTGCATTGAATCTGTAGATTACTTGGATAGTACAGTCATCATCACAATATTGATTCTTCCATTCCAAGACCATGGTATATCTCTCCATCTGTACACCCTCTTCAATAAGTGGTGCTGGGAAAACTGGACATGTAAAGGAATGAAACTGGATCACTTCCTAACATCATATACAAAAATAAACTCAAATTGGATTAAAGACTTAAATGTAAGGCCAGAAACTATAAAGGTCTTAGAGGAAAACAAGCAGTACACTCTATGACATACATCAAAGCAAGATCCTCTTTGACCCACCTCCTAGAGTAATGGAAATAAAAATAAACCAATGGGACTTAATTAAACTTAAAAGCTTTTGCACAGCAAAGAAAACAGCAAACAAGATTAAAAGACAACCCTCAGAATGGGAGAAAGTAATTGCAATTGAAACAACTGACAAAGAATTAATCTCCAGAATATAGAAGCAGCTCATACAGCTCAACATCAGGAAAACAACCCAATCAAAAATGAGCAGAAGACCTAAACAGACATTTCTCCAAAGAAGACATACAGATGGCTAAAAAAAAAAAACACTAGAAAAGATGCTCAGCACTGCTCATTATTAGAGAAATGCAAATCTAAACTACAATGAGGTATCACCTCACACCAGTCAGAATGGCCATCATCAAAAAAATCTACAAACAATAAGTGCTAGAGAGGGTGTGGAGCAAAGGGAACCCTCTTGCACTGTTGGTGGGAATGTAAAATGATACAGCTACTATGAAGAACAGTATGGAGATTTCCGTAAAAAAAAAAAAAAACAAAAAAAAAACCTAAGAATAGAACCACATGACCCAACAAATCACACTCACTGGGCATATACCCTGAGAAAACTATAATTGAAAGAGACACATGTACTCCAGTGTTCATTGCAACACTATTTACAATAGCTCAGGCATGGAAACAACCTAGATGTCCATTGACAGATGAATGGATGAAAAAGTTGTGGTACATATATACATTGGAATATTAGCTATAAAAAAAAACCACATTTGAGTCAGTTCTAATGAGGTGGATGAACCTAGAGCCTGTTATCCAGAGGGAAGTAAGTCAGTAAGAGAAAAATAAATATCGTATATTGATGCATATATATGAAATCTAGTAAGATGGTACTGATGAGCCTATTTGCAGCAGCAGCAGTGGAGATGCAGACATAGAAAACAGACTTGTGGACACAGGAGGAGGACAGGGTGGGATTAATTGAGAGAGTAGCATGGAAACATATACATTACCATATGTAAAACAGATAGGCAGTGGGAATTTGCTATAGTATGCAGGGAGCTCAAACCGGGTGCTCTGTGAGGGGAAGGATGGTGTGGGAGGGAGGTTCAAGAGGGAGGGGCATATGTATACCTGTGGCTGATTCATGTTGATGTACGGCAGAAATCAACACAATATGAAAAGTAATTATCCTCCAGTTAAAAGTTTAAAAAATGGCTTTCTAGTCTTATAGTGCTACTATTTTGGTTAGTTAGTTTCACAGTGTTAAATTTGACTCATCAGGGATGATATATATTCCATTTTCAGTTATATGAAAAGTTCCCAACAAACAAAAGTCTAGAACCAGATAGTGTCATTGGTGAGTTCTACCAAAAGTTTAAAGACGAATTAATACCAATCCTTCTCAAACTCTTCCCAAAAAATAGAGGACAAAGGAACATTTCCAAATTAATTTTATGAAGCCAGCATTACCCTGATACCAAAATCACACAAAGACACCACAAAAGAGAAAATTACACTATTAAACATAGATGAAAAAATCCTCAATAAAATGTTAGTAAACCAAACTCTAATGCATTAAAAGGATCATACACCATTATTGAGAGGAATTTATTCCAGAGTTGCAAGGATGGCTCAACTTCTGTAAATCAAGCTATATGATATACTACGTTAACAAAATGAAGGATAAAAATCATATGATCCTCACAATAGATGCAGAAAAGCATTTGAAAAAATGCAACACCCACATATGATTTTTTTTAAAGAAGTAGGCATATAGGGAGCGTACCTCAGCATAATAAAGGCCATACAAGATAAGCCCACAATTAGCATCATTCTCAGTGGTGAAAACTTGAAAACTTTTCCTCTAAGATATTCAACATAGCATTGGAAGTCCTAGCCAGAGCAATTAGGCTAGGAAAAGAAGTAAAGAGCAATCAAATAAAAAAGGAAGAACTAAAACTGTTCCTATTTGCAAGTGACATATTATATATTTAAAAAACAAAAAAACTATTAGAATAAACAAATTCAATTTGTAGGATGCCAAATAAATATTTTAAAAATCTGTTGTGTTTCTATACACTAATTGAATTAGCAGAAAGAAAACCTGAGAAAACAATTCCATTTATCACTGCATCCAAAAGAATAAAAGATCTAGGGATAAATTTAACAAAGGGACCTGTCCACTGAAAACTGTAAGACATTGATAAAAAAAATTGAAAAAGACATAAACAAAAGTAAAGATATTCCATGCTTATGGATTGGAAAAAATAATGTTAAAATGTCCATTCTACCAAAGCAATCTATAGATTCACTGCAATCCTTATAAAATTCCAATGACATTTTTCACAAAATAGAACAAACAATCCTAAAATTTGTATAGAATCATAAAAGACCCCCAAATAGCCAAAGAGAGCATCAAGTCGTGTCCAACTTTTGCAACCCCATGGACTGTAGCCTGCCACGCTTCTCTGTCCATGGGATTCTCCAGGCAAGAATACTGGGTTGGGTTGCCATTTCTTTTTCCAGGGGATCTTCCCAACCCAGGAATCAAACCCAGGTCTCCAGCATTGCAGGCAGATTCTTTACTGACTGAGCTGTGTGGGAAGCACCCAGAATAGCCAAAGCAATAGAAAAATGGACAAAACTGGAGACATCATACTCCCTGCGTTGAAACTATATTTCAAACCTATAATTATCAAAACAGGATGAAGACTATACTCTCTAGGATCATTTCTGTAGTTTGTTACTAGAGAAGTTTCTCTGAATGTGTGGACTACCCAAAACCACAAGGAGGAGGCACAGCAGTCTCTCCTGAATATGAAGCCAGCTCTTGGTGTTGCTTCTGCAACTGCCATTAGTCACTGATGATTGTTCTCTTCCTTTCGGAGAGTAAGAAGGAAAGAAGGTTGTCTGAGCAGAAAGAAAACAAACAGTATGAAATTCACACAAAATGAACGCATAGATCAATGGAGCAGAATAGATGTCCCACAAATATACCCAAGCATGTATGGTCAATTAACTTATAACAAAGAAGCCAAGATTATACAGTGGAGAAGGGACAGTCTCTTCAATAAATGGTGTTGGGAAAATTGGACAGCCACATGCAAAAAAAAGGAAGAAACTGGAGCACTATCTTACATCATACACAAATATCAACTCAAGATAGATCAAAGATTTGAACATAAGACCTGAGACCATAAAACTAAAAGAAAACACAGATAGTAAACTCCTTGACACTGGTCTTAGCAATGAGCTTTTTAACTGGACACCAAAGCAAAGGCAACAAAAGCAAGAAGAAATAAATTAGTGGGATTACATCAAACTAAAATAGTTCTGCACAGGAAAGGAAACCAACAAAATGAAAAGACAAGCTACTAAATGGGAAAAAATTTTCCAAGTCATATATCTGATTAGAGGTTAGTATCCAAGAATACATGGAAGAAATGTACAAAAAAGATTTTCACGACCCAGATAATCATGATGATGTGATCACTAATCTAAAGCCAGACATCTTGGAATGTGAAGTCAAGTGGACCTTAGAAAGCACCACTACGAACAAAGCTAGTGGAGGTGATGGAATTCCAGTTGAGCTGTTTCAAATCCTGAAAGATGATGCTGTGAAAGTGCTGCACTCAATATGCCAGCAAATTTGGAAAACTCAGCAGTGGCTGCAGGACTGGAAAAGGTCAGTATTCATTCCAGTTCCAAAGAAAGGCAATGCCAAAGAATGCTAAAACTACCGCACAATTGCACTCATCTCACACGCTAGTAAAGTAATGCTCAAAATTCTCCAAGCCAGGCTTCAGCAATACGTGAACCGTGAACTCCCTGATGTTCAAGCTGGTTTTAGAAAAGGCAGAGGAACCAGAGATCAAATTGCCAACATCCGCTGCATCATCGAAAAAGCAAAAGAGTTCCAGAAAAACATCTATTTCTGCTTTACTGACTATGCTAAAGGCTTTGACTGTGTGGATCACAATAAACTGTGGAAAATTCTGAGAGAGATGGGAATACCAGAACACCTGACCTGCCTCTTGAGAAATCTGTATGCAGGTCAGGAAGCAACAGTTAGAACTGGACATGGAACAACAGACTGGTTCCAAATAGGAAAAGGAGTGCGTCAAGGCTGTATATTGTCACCCTGCTTATTTAACTTCTATGCAGAGTACATCATGAGAAACGCTGGGCTGGAAGAAACACAGCTGGAATCAAGATTTCCAGGAGAAATATCAATAACCTGAGATATGCAGATGACACCACTCTTATGACAGAAAGTGAAGAGGAGCTAAAAAGCCTCTTGATGAAAGTGAAAGAGGAGAGTGAAAAAGTTGGCTTAAAGCTCAACATTCAGAAAATGAAGATCATGGGATCTGGTCCCATCACTTCATGGGAAATAGATGGGGAAACAGTAGAAACAGTGTCAGACTTTATTTTGGGGGGCTCCAAAATCACTGCAGATGGTGACTGCAGCCATGAAATTAAGAGATGCTTACTCCTTGGAAGAAAAGTTATGACCAACCTAGATAGCATATTCAAAAGCAGAGACATTACTTTGCCGACTAAGGTCCATCTAGTCAAGGCTATGGTTTTTCCAGTGGTCATATATGGATATGAGAATAGGACTGTGAAGAAGGCTGAATGCTGAAAAATTGATGCTTTTAAACTGTGGTGTTGGAGAAGACTCTTGAGGGTCCCTTGGACTGCAAGGAGATCCAACCAGTCCATTCTGAAGGAGATCAGCCCTGGGATTTCTTTGGAAGGAATGATGCTAAAGCTGAAGCTCCAGTACTTTGGCCACCTCATGTGAAGAGTTGACTCATTGGAAAAGACCCTGAAGCTGGGAGGGATTGGGGGCAGGAGGAGAAGGGGACGACAGAGGATGAGATGGCTGGATGGCATCACGGACTCAATGGACGTGAGTCTGAGTGAACTCTGGGAGATGGTGATGGACAGGGAGGCCTGGCGTGCTGCAATTCATGGGGTCGCAAAGAGTCGGACACGACTGAGCGACTGAACTGAACTGAACTGAACTGATCCAAAATATATAAAGAACTGAAATAACTCAATAACAAAAAACCAATCTGATTAAATAATGAGCATAGACTCTGAACAGACATTTTTTTCTAATAAGGCGTACATATGGCCATCAAGTACATGTAAAGGTTCTCAGTATCACTAATCATCAGGAAAATGCAAATCAAAGTCATAATGGGATCTCACCTCATACCTTTTTGAATGATTATTATCAAAAAAAAAATAAGTGCTGGCAAAGATGTGGAGAAAAGGAACCCTTGCCTACTGTTGGTGGGACTGTAAATATGTGCAGCCACTATGGTAAACACTACCAAGGTTCCTCATAAATTAAAAAATAGAACCATACCATATGATCCAGCAGCTCCCCTTCTGGGTATTTATCCAGAGAATAACTGGAAAAGATATTTGCACTCCTCTGTTCATTGCAGTATTTACAATAGCCACGCTGTGGAAGCAAGCTGAATGTCCACTGACAGATGAACGGATAAAGAAGTAATGTATAAAAAAGAATGAAATCTTGCTATTTGTGATAACTTAGATGGACCTTGAGGGTATTATCCTAAATGAAATAAGTCAAAGACATACCATATGATATCATTTATATGTGGAATCTAAAACCAAATAAAGTCAAAACAATAAAACAAACAAAAACCAAGTACATGGGTACAGAGAATATATTGGTGGTTGCTAGAGGCAGGGGTGGGTGGAGGTGGGTGAAATAGATGAAAGGGGTTAACAAGTAGAAACTCCTAGCAATAAAATAAGTAAGTGATGGGGATATACTATATAGCATGGTGACTATAGTTAATAATTCTATACTGTATATTCAAAATTGTTTAAAACTTTTCATCATTTTCATCACAAGAACAAAAAATGTATAACTATGTAAAAATTAGTATTAACTGAATTTACCATGATGATCATTTCATCATATATATGAATACTGAATCATTATGTTATACACCTGAAAATAATGTCAATTATATCTAAATTTTAGAAGAGTTATATCAAAGCTTGATATTAGAATAAATGTAAATACATATGGTTTAAGTATATTTAAGTCATGCCTTCATCTCACACGCTAGTAAAGCAATGCTCAAAATTCTCCAAGCCAGGCTTCAGCAATATGTCAACCGTGAACTTCCAGATGTTCAAGCTGGTTTTAGAAAAGGCAGAGGAACCAGAGATCAAATTGCCAACATCCTCTGCATCATCGAAAAAGCAAGAGAGTTCCAGAAGAACATCTACTCTGCTTTATTGACTATGCTAAAGCCTTTGACTGTGTGGATCACAATAACCTGTGGAAAATTCTGAAAGAGATGGAATACCAGACCACCTGACCTGCCTCTTGAGAAATCTGTATGCAGGTCAGGAAGCAACAGTTAGAACTGGACATGGAACAACAGACTGGTTCCAAATAGGAAAAGGAGTGCGTCAAGGCTGTATATTGTCACCCTGCTTATTTAACTTATATGCAGAGTACATCATGAGAAATGCTGGGCTGGAAGAAGCACAAGCTGAAATCAAGATTGCTGGGAGAAATATCAATAACCTCAGATATACAGATGACACCACTCTTATGACAGAAAGTGAAGAGGAGCTAAAAAGCCTCTTGATGAAAGTGAAAGAGGAGAGTGAAAAAGTTGGCTTAAAGCCCAACATTCAGAAAACGAAGATCATGGCATCTGGTCCCATCATGTCATGGGAAATAGATGGGGAAACAGTGGAAACAGTGTCAGACTTCATTTTCTGGGGCTCCAAAATCACTGCAGATGGTGACTGCAGCCATGAAATTAAGAGATGCTTACTCCTTGGAAGGAAAGTTATGACCAACCTAGATAGCGTATTCAAAAGCAGAAACATTACTTTGCCAACAAAGGTCGCTTTAGTCAAGGCTATGGTTTTTCCAGTGGTGATGTATGGATGTGAGAGTTGGACTGTGAAGAAAACTGAGCGCCGAAGAATTGATGCTTTTGAACTGTGGTGTTGGAGAAGACTCTTGAGAGTCCTTTGGACTGCAAGGAGATCCAACCAATCCATTCTAAAGATCATTGGATATTCATTGGAAGGAAGGACTGATGCTAAAGCTGAAACTCCAGTACTTTGGCCACCTCATGCAAAGAGTTGACTCAGTGGAAAAGACCCTGATGCTGGGAGGGATTGGGGGCAGGAGGAGAAGGGGACGACAGAGGATGAGATGGCTGGATGGCATCACGGACTCGATGGACGTGAGTCTGAGTGAACTCTGGGAGATGGTGATGGACAGGGAGGCCTGGCGTGCTGTGATTCATGGAGTCGCAAAGAGTCGGACATGACTGAGCAACTGAACTGAACTGAAGTCATGCCTAGCTTTTGCTGAGAGTATTACATAGACTATAATTTTCCCTTCTCAGAATGATATACAGGATTCTTGGCCAGTTTGTTGATTTTCTGAGTGCTCTCTTCTTTTTTCACGTCTTGTGTATATTTTTTTGAAACTCATTATTTTTTTCTGCAAGTGTATAAATAATAAAAGCTTAGATGAAACTTAAGTGAGAAAATTTTAGTCCTTTTCAGAAGTTCTAGTGAAATCTTTACTTTCTTTTTTACAGTTTAGTTGGTTTGAAGGAGTAAGGCCATAGGGTGGTAAGAAGAACTGTATTAGGAAACAAGTACTGTTTGAAACTGCAATATGGGGTTTTTTGTAGAATTTAACATACTTTATTATAAATAATCAAAAGTTTGTTACTGCCTTGCATGTTTACCACTAGCAGGATAATGTCATTTTCTTCTTTTTTAATTTTGATATATAAATATCATTGGTTCATGAATAACAAGAATTATGATACTTTATTCAATGATTTTTGTGTAAATGCCTAAGATGGAACCAGTTCAATCCAAATTTTAATTGTATACCTATTATGTGTGTAAAAATGTGCCACATGTTTGATTTATAAGTGTTCAGAAAAAAATACATGTATTCCAAGTGCGAGATTGTTAACTTTTAAAAAAATAGGATGTAAGGAGAAAAGTCATTCCTTTAAAAAGCTTTTAACATAATGTGGAAACATTTGAGTCACAAATAAATGATCTTATGCACCTAGACAAACATAAGCACTAAATGAAGAAGGAAATATTCAGTAGGTGATGTTGAATACTTTGTTGGACAGGTCACGGTCCTCATGAGCAGAGCAGGGAACACTGTGGTAGATTTAGTGTTATCATATATATTCACACTGTTATTGAGAAAAATTATTTTAATTGTGAAAATGGGCATGAATTCTTCTAAGGCTTTATTAGAAGAAAACAATGCAAATGTTTGTTGAGCAAAAGTAGCTATATATGAATTATCTCTGACCACAAAGAAGTTTTCAATGTAGTTGAAGAGTTAAGACATGCATATGTGAAACCATTATAAACATAATGGAATAAGAACCTACCCTAATTTTTAGGATAAGCTGTCTTTGTCCTAGAAGTTTTCATGGAAGAAATGGGGATTTTAGATGTCTAGTGAAGAATTCATAGACTTCTTCATGTGAAATTTCTCTTTTACAATAGAACCGACTGTGGTTATTATTTGCCACGCTTATTGTAAGCAATTAATTTCATTGTAGCATGCTAGGGATGATGATCACATGTTTTGAAATCAAGCTACCTGGACCCAAATTTGGATTCCACCACTTATTAGCTATATCACTGTAAAATGGGAATAATAGTATCTTTCTTATAGAGTTATTAGTATTAAAGGGAATAATGCATCTACATTTCATGGGAATAGCATGAGATCTGGAATCTGACAGACCTTGGTTCAAATCCCAATTCTGCTACTTACCAGAGACCTTAGGCACTTGAGTTTCTCTAAGATTTCAATCTTCTCATTTCTAAATGGAGATGATAAAACCTAACTCAAAGGGCTGTTTTGATGATTAAATGAAGCAATTTATGTAAAGCACTTAACAGAATACCTCACATCCAGTAAAAGCTCTATGAGTAATTTTATGTTGTTATATAATCCAAATCATGTAGAGACTTCAGTTTTATCTTTTTATTCATATTTTAGGGTGAACCTGGTCTGCCTGGATACCCAGGGAACCCTGGTACCAAAGGTTCTATGGGAGAAACTGGTTTGCCTGGATTACCAGGGACCCCTGGAGCAAAAGGACAGCCAGGCCTTCCTGGATTCCCTGGTAATACTACTTTTCTTAAATGCTTCTTTCCTTCCTTATTTACTCTAATCTATGTCATAAAGCAACTTCTTAGTTGACAGACCTCTGTTCTATTTCTCAATCAGATACTGACCAGCAATGCAATCTCGAACTATCTCTTTTACTTTTCTTTCCATAGAAAATGAAAATGGGCATTACCAATTCAGCAGCACAATATCCTGTGGGCAGAGAGACTGGTGGAGCATTTTTGAGTCTAACTGCTAGCCACAAGTCAGTTAAGAGGCCTTACTATTTTTGTAGGCGGTAATGTACACTACCGTTGCCTGCTGCTGATTCTCTTAAGAGTGTTGTCCTCAGGCACACAGTGGGTAGCTGTTGGTAGAACAATTATACAGTTTATTCAAATGATAAGGACTGAGTTGTGCAAGCAAAGGGTCTTAGCACTATAATCAAGTAGGTGATCTGAACTTGATAAAGTATCTGCTCTGTTTATGTTTGTGTTTATTTTTTTTTGTTTTGTTTTTTTGTGTGTGTGTTTATTTTTTGTTTGTTTTTTGGATTGCACTGTGGCACAGATGGAGTGGATCTTTGATTATCTTTTCCTTAACCTTTTAATTAAAGTATAGCCTAGATACAGTAAAATGTACAAGAAAATAGATGAATATTTACATGTATATATATATATATATATATATATACACACATGTACCCATCAGACATATCAAGGTATAAAACAATTCTCTTACCACATGAAATTTACCTATGCCCCTTCACAGTGAACCTCCCTCTCCCAGGTAACTACTACTATAACTTCTGTCACTACCAATTAACTTTACCTGTTTTTGAAATTCACATTAATGGAATCATACAGTATATATCTTTGTGTCTAGCTTCTTTCACTCATCATTATGTATATAAGATAAAGTTATCTTGTTACCTGTCAGCAGTTTGGTTTTTTAATTATTGTTCCATAATATTTCATTGAAGAAATAAACCATAATCAATTACCTATTCTCTTCTAAATGGACTTCTGCGTTGTTTCCTGTTTGGAACTGCAAAGAAAAAAGATGCTACTAATATTCTTTAACGTGTGTTTTAGGGGCCTACATACTCAATTCTCTCACACAAAAATTTGTGTGGTAGAATTACTGAACCATAAAGTAGGTATACATTTCAGTTTAGTAGATGGTGTCAGTTTTCCAAATTGGTTTTATACCTTAGAGTCCCACCTGCAATGTATGAATGTCTACGGGTAGTTCCTGGTGGCTTGCCATGATCATATAGTGGTTAGTACTTTATGTTGCGAAGTGTCCAGTTGTCTGTATCCTTACCTCATTTGATATCATCAGTCTTTTTAATTTTAGCAATTTTGGTCAGTATATAGAAGTATCCCAATGAAGTTTAAACTTACATTTTCCTAATGAACAATAACATTAAATATCTTTTCATATACTTATTGGCCATTTGGGTAGCATTTTTATGAAGAGCCTATTCTAAGTCCTTTTGCTCTTATTTAATGAGTTATTTGCCTTTTTTTTTTTTTTTTGGTATTGATTCAGAGCAGTTCTTTATATATTCTGGATATGAGTTCTTTGTCAGATACATGTATTACAAATAGATTCTGTCGCAAATTTGCCTTTCATTCTTAATGCTGTTATGTGATGTTAATTTTAATAAAATCCAATTTCTTTTTTTTTAAGTCTTTTTATTGTTTAGTCACTTAGTTGTGTCCGACTCTTTGCAACCTCATGGACTGTAGACAGGCTTCTCTGTCCATGGGATTCTCCAGGCAAGAATACTGGAGTGGATTGCCATTTCCTTCTCCATTTTAAAGTCTAATTTCTTACTATTCTTTCATGGTTAGTGCTTTTTGTATCTTATTTAAGAAATATTTGCCTACTCAGGTTTATGGAACTATTCTAATTTTTTCTATAGCTTTCACTGTTGAAGGTTTGATATTTAAGTTTATAGTCTGTCTCGAATAAAAATAGTTTTATCATGTGATTAGAGATCAAGGTTCATTTTTTTTTTCATACGAATGTCCAATTGCTCCACACTGTTGTTTTTTTTTTAATTTTAAAGAAACTAAGTTCTTCTTTACTTCTGATCATCAAAAGACACAATTAAAAAATGAATAGGGAAGCTACACATTAGGAGAAAATACTTACAAAACATATATTTCATAAATGACTAATGTCTGAGATATATAAAGAACTTCTGCAACTCAATAATAAGACATGCAGTCCATTTTTTCTAAATGAGGAAAACTTGGAGCAGATATTTCACAAGAGAAGATAAGACGAATGTCCAATAAACACATGCAAAAGTGATCAATATGAGAAATGCAAATTTAAAACCACAATGAAGTATCATTACATTTCTGCCCAAAATGGCTATTATTAAAACAATTGGATCAGTATATGTTATATAAGAACCTGGAGCAGCTGGGATTCCCAAATATTGTTGTTTGTTTATAAATCAGAGCATATAACTATTCTCTGACTCAGCAGTTTCACCCCATCTAAGTATTTATCCAAAGATAAATTAAGACTTGTGTCTACAAAAATACTAGTGCAGAGATATTTATAGAAGCATTACTCATAATAGCTAAGTAGACCAGGTTTCCATAAATACAATAGTGTTCATAATAGCTAAAACCTGACAACAACCCAAATGTTCAACAGTACACGAATGGATTTTTAAAAATTTGATATATCCATATGATAGAATCCTATCAGTTAACTACCAGTATAATATGATGGTAATTATTTTTATTATGAATATATAATAATGCCAGCCTCTGAATAAATCAGTATAAAACTTAAAATTATTCTTAAATCATCAAGCAAACACCAGCAGTATGTTTGGGGGTTTTCTTTCTATTCTTTACTGTTTCTATGCTAACATTCTAAATTGTAGCTTTGAATTGTAGCTCTCAAAGCAATGCAGTTTTTGTTTATCATTAAATTGAGCTCTTTACTCTAGGAACCCCAGGCCTTCCTGGACCAAAAGGTATTAATGGTCCTCCTGGGAACCCTGGCCTTCCAGGAGAACCTGGTCCTGTAGGTAAGAATGAAAACTAAGGGTTTGCCATGCTATAAAATGAAGGCTTTATTCATTTTTGGAAAGTTAAATCACTTCTGGGAGCTGTATGCGTTTTCAAGACAAACATGCTAATCATTCACTCTGTACTACTTGTTAGATACGAAATGAACAATTCTTAATAAGATTTGCTTAAAATTATTATTATGGGAACTTATTTTTCAGGCTCACTTTTTCCAAGGAGAGTTATTTCAGGTATCCTATAATAGTAGATAGAAGCTCTCATTGTTTTAGAATGGCAAAGTGTAGTTTTGCTTGTTTACTATTCTAAGCAAATCACTCCTTTTGGCCCCCTATGAGGCCTATAATTCACCCCACTTCCATCCTCCCCCACACACACACACCTTGCTTTTTTATATATTCTAAAGGTAGCTTAAATGAGAAAGTGAGTTTGAATACTGAGTGGATGATAAAACAGTTCCTTATTCTCATTATCCTTTCTTTTCCACAAGGTTTCATGACTTAAAGAAATGTCCCAGAGACACTCTGTGTTTTGGCTATAATTATTTGAGGCTAAAATTGAAAGAATTGGGAATATAGGAGAAAAAGGAAATTGAGAAGAAAAGTGTAACCTGCTGTACTCTGTTCTTAGGTGGTGGAGGTCGTCCTGGGCCACCAGGGCCTCCAGGTGAAAAAGGCAAACCAGGTCAAGATGGTATTCCTGGACCAGCTGGACAGAAGGGTGAACCAGGTACTATATTTTTTTAATTGTCCTTAATTTTCTAATTTCTTCCTTGTCTACTTTAACTTTTGCCCTTATGTACCCATAGTGAAATTCTTCCTTATCCTCTAAGCTACTATACACTTCTCCCTTGCTAATAACCTTCTTCCTGAGAATATTACCGCACATTTATTGAATCAAGTTGCCTCCCTCTTATGAAAAACTGCATAATCTTTTATTGCTCAATTTTCCATGTCAAGAAGCTACCTAGCTGTTTTTTAACTACTCTGGATGACCTTCTTTCACCATGCAATCTATATAATATATATAAACATATATATATCTGATATGTGTATTTAAAAATATACTTAATACTCATCACAAATAGAATATAAGTTTATATAATTTTTTCATGTTCAAATTGTAGTTCCATGTTGGAAATAAGTCTTCTCCATGTTTCATATGATATACATTGTAGCACTTGCTAAAAACATAAATAATCCAAAAATAATTTCTTCTTATTTCAGTTATTATTATCTGTTTGAAAGTTTTGGGTTTATGTTCTGACAGGTCAACCAGGCTTTGGAATCCCAGGACCCCCTGGACTTCCAGGACTTTCTGGTAAACTTTAACAAAGCATGTTAAATCAGTCAGTAAAAAGATAATATTCTCCAGTACACTTATTTTTCATCTCCACATACAACTCCAGACAACTCAAAGTTAGTGTTACATCTTAAAGCATTTCTTAATTAGCAACTTAGTATACGCTATTGTACTATAAAAAATGCACAATTAAGAAAATTTATATACAGATATCTCTTCATTAACCTCATAAATAAATGTTAAGGAAATGATAAAGAAAGCAAAATTGTAGGAAGCATTAGGTTTCAATAAGTTTTTCTTTTTTTCAGTAATTTTTTAAAAACTCTTTTAGCCAGAAGAAAAATACTTTTTTCTCTCCATGGAAACCAAAACCAAGATAATAAAAGTAAACTGTAGAAATATGTACCAGTCATAAAAATGTCTATTGAAAACTCCATTTTAATTTATAGCTTGCATCTTGGATGGTATGTGTGCACACACATCTAACTCCCTCATTTGTTTTTATTCTCATTGTAAGCCCCAAGCAGTTGATTAAATGACTAAATGTGTACAGATACGTATTTTTATGTTCTGAAATGACCATCAGCTATTTATGGAGGATTTTTTCAAACCACACATAGATCACTTAGAAATTCCTGTATTCCTTTTATGAATCCAACATAAAAATTATTACTCTAATGTACAACTATTATATTGCTCTCTGGCATGTCAGTGGTATAGAAAAGCTGTTGAAAACAGTTTGTCTAGATTGTGATTCCAAATCTTGGATGGAATGGTCTTTGGGGACACACAGCAACCATTGAAATTCCATATCTTTCAATGGTCTCAAAAATTTCTCTCAAAACAAATGGGGGGACACTTGTACACCCATGGCTGATTCATGTCAATGTATGGCAAAACCACCACAATATTATAAAGTAATTAGCTTCCAATTAAAATAAATAATTTAAAAAATATATTTTGTGTTAGGAATTTCCTCTAGCTATCTCTAACCTATTCTTGTAAATATTTTATACTTTTGTTTTTTTCTCCTTTTTTTCCTCCTAACTACTGGTCATGTAATCATTGCCCTATCTCCTAACACAAAGGATATCTTTTAGAATGCAAGTTATTATTGTTTCTATATTTCTATACATACTCTAACAAATAAATAGTTCTGATAACAGATAAACCTAAAATAGAAAAAATGAGTTTTCTGGATGGGGTGGGGATTTGGTAGGAGGTAGAAATGACCTTAGTAAATTCCGTTATTTTTTCTAATAAGTGGGAGTAGCTTTAGTCTTACAGGCAAGCCTAATTAGTATTCAGTATCACTTAATATGTTCTATAACATGACTTTGCTTTCATAGGTCAAAAGGGTGATGAAGGATTACCTGGCATTCCAGGAAACCCTGGCCTTCCAGGTCCAAAGGGTGAACCAGGCTTTCATGGTTTCCCTGGTCTGCAGGGTCCCCCAGGCCCTCCTGGTTCTCCAGGTCCAGCTCTGGAAGGCCCTAAAGGCAGCCCTGGACCCCAAGGTCCTCCTGGGAGACCAGGTATGTACATGAGTGGTAGGGGAATGGTCTATTTATTAGTCCATTTTTGCTGGCAGGTTATTCAGTCTTTAGGACGTTAAAATCTGCAATCCAAAGAACTTCTTAAAAAGAAATAGCTTGTTTTATTCCTGGCTCCATCAATTTCCATGGCATCTAATAATTCTTTTCAGTAATGTATTTTATCATTTACTTAAAGCTGAACTAAAACAAACCAACTTGGAGGAAAAAAAGGAAATAGTGAATTTATTAGTCTTTTTATTAAACATAAAGCTATACTGAGGGAAAAAAAAAACTATACTGATAACCTGACAGCAAAATGCCAGCTGCGTTTTTTAATGTGAGCTTCTCAGCATGTTATCACAGAAATCATTTTAGTGATCACCCAATAGATGCTTGTGGTCCATACCAAAAATGTTGCTATGGTTCTGTCATATGATCAGCACATGTCACTAAGCACAATAAAAATTTTTATCTTCTCTAGGAGCTAGGCAATCAAATTTATCTTCAACATCACAGCATGATTAAATTGAATAGTGATCTCTTCATACCAGCTTCATGTCTATACCTCATTTGTCTTGTGTTAACTGCTCTAATAGTCTCAGTTTTGCATCCAATGTTCACTTTTCCTTTTGTGTTTGTGCTGTTTCATTTCATTTTAGTAAGTTTGGAAATGTTCATTTTCATTCTGGATTAATGTTGCTGAGCCCAATCACTGGAGATAGATTATTAACAGATACTTGAGATTTAATATTCAGTTTTTAAATTTCTAATTATTGAAAATTTGGCCTCATTGACTTTTTTAAAGTAAGATAAATGTAAAATTAAAGAAACAAAAAAATTGCCTTTTTATCCTTTGAAGGCCTGACTCATTTTTATAATGTATTTAAAAGTGCACATTTCCATAAACTCTGAAGTGATTGCAGTCAGTTTTAATAAGATATTCTGTAAAAACATGAATCAATGGGATCACACACTTTGTTCAGAAGATCATTTTCAAAACCAGATTTTATCTGATCTGACTATTTATAGAAGGTATTATTTAAAGTTTTCCTTTGCTTTACTATTGAAGAAAATCAGTGAAGCTCTCAGCTATGTTAATTCTCTTGCATGTAATGTAAAGCATTGACACGAATATCTTGCTTGGTTATGCATGTAATAATTCAAATAAACCAAACTATTCTCCTTTTTAGTATTTTAATCAGCACTGTGGCTATTTATTATCAGTAATTGAGTTCAGTGTTGAAAATTATTTTGAAATATGTCAACATAAAGACATCATTCATAAAAGTTTTTTTAAATTACCATTTCTAAGAGAAATAATAACAAAAGTAGTCAGAAGAACACATATCTGATGAGTATTTGTAACCTTTCAACAAGTTCATAAACTACAAATTAAAATGGAATTTTAAACCCAGTTGCTCTTATAATTGATTGTTGTTGTCTACACTTATAGTAATGATTATTATAAGAATGATTTTTGGCTTTTCAAAATATGTCACATGTGCTGTTTTTATTTTTATGTTGATGTGAAGTGGTGATAATTTGGTTTATATACAGATGCATGAATATAAACTTGCAGAGTATTCTTTTATTGAATTAAAGTTTAACTTGAAAAAAATTAGTGTAATGCTTTAGTTTCTTGATATTTCTAACAATTTTGATATTTTTCCTTTTTGTTAATGATGACATTGGGCCTTGGTGAACTTTGATCCCTATCCAGGTCCTACAGGTTAGCTCCTTAACTCCAAAGTAGTATCTGCATGAAATATGAAACTTTTTCTTTTATTTATATATATATTTATATGTATGTATATATTATTTATATACACATATGTATGTATATGTGTATATATAGGTATATATACACCTTTGTCTAATGTTTTCAAGTATTTGAATATATTTTAAGAGCATATATGCCAATTCAGTTCTTACATGTTGGTCTATCTCTGAAAGTTGTTAGGAATTTGTACAGTCCAGTTTTTCTGTCTATTGGAATAAGTCAAAATAACCTACTTAGAAAAACTGATTTATCATTTTAAAATTTATATATTTATGTTTTTTTAGTTGGAAATTTATAGTATTCAAAACTATATTGTATACTATTTTATACTTTCTGTGTATTTCCTATTTTTGCTTCATATCTGCTAATATTATTGAAATTAAACTATTCTTCAAAAAGATATTTTTTAAAGAATAATATATATTATCAGATCCTGCAAATAGCAATTCTTGATGAACCATACCTCTTATAACTTTTCAAACCATCCCACCTTCACATTTTTGTTTGTCACAAAGTTCTAAATTCTGCTATATGTAAATGGACTAATAGGTTCAGAGTAAAAAAAAAAATTTAGTGTAACCACCAAAGATTAGAAACCTCTTAATCTTGTTTTCATCCTATACATATAAACAGTACACACCTAGAAATAGTTACCAAGAGCTGCCCATTAGAAAATTGCTGATTCATATTAAAAGATTTTCACCTAATCAGAAGTAAAAAGAATCACAAATATCTGAATGTGTTTATTATTCAAGATAAAGAGCCCTTTTCACATTTCTGAGGAGCAGCTAAAAGGGGAAAAAGTATAATCCTGAGTTCTAGCTACTGGGAATGGCAGGAAATTTTCTCTTCTTATTATTTTAAAGTTTATACTTTTTCAAGATGCTTTTTAGGAAGCATTCTATCTCTATCTGAATTGATTCCTTAATTTATTACTACCCCACAAACCCATTATTTCATATAACCATATAGTATCACTCCAGAAAGTTTTACATTAGTCAAACAGATATTCACTAGATACTAGCTAATGGTAGTAAGACAGGTTTTATTCAAGACTATTGCATTAGAGGAAAGACTATTGCAATAGGAAAGAGAGACTGAGCTCAGGTCCGAGTACAACAAGGTCAAATGGGGATTTTATTCAACTAGCAGAGTAAAGGACTCAGTGGATGAAAAATTACTAAAAGACATCAGGGGTAAACAACATCGGGGTAAACAGATTCTTGCTAAATTGGCCTATTAGAGTTCTCACCAAAGGTAGTCTAAGGCCTATTAGGGTCCTTGCAGTCTTGCCAGAGTCTTGCTAGAGTCTTGCTAAAGGCAGTCTAAGGACTTAGACATTAAGGATGAGGAATAAGGAACTTGATCAGATATCAGGGGCGGGGGCAGGGGAAACTCACCCTAAACTGACTTAGCAAGATTCTTGCTAACAGTGGACTCAACAGACCAAGGACAGGGCCCAAGGAGTAACGCATAATTGAGAACAGGGCTCAGAGGAATCTGTCTAACGTTTAGTCACAGGTGAGAAAACTAAGGCCCAAAGAAGTGAATAAGCTTGCTCAAGATCATATTATTAGTTACTGGCATAGCAGGGAATCTGGCTTCGGGTTCCCCAGTACTTAGTTAAGTGTCTGTTCTACTAGTAAAACGTATCATCTTTCCACACAGACAGCTACATATCTTGATGCTTATGATCTGGCCTCTTATTCTAGTTATAAATATGATAAGTGAGTAAACAAAGCTGCTTCTGCCATTTTAGGAGACTTTTAGCATAGCAGACTGGGCCTTGCCTTTGCTTTTTTGTTTTCTGTTAACTCTAAATCTCCATCAACCCCTACTAACTGTTTCTTGTGTTTTCCTAAATGGATGTCATCAAAAAGATTAAGACAAATGCATGCTATTTAACTATTGCCAAGATAAAGAGAAGACTAGGGTATACTTTGAAGTAATTTTGAGTCCTCCCCTGTCTGACTTGCATAGAAGTTGCTGCCTTTGATCACTTCCAGACTTTACTGTCAGCTACAAGATTATTTTCTTCCAAGGACCTAGAATATATTCAGAGAAAAAAAAAAAAAAAAAGGAAAGTAGCCCCATTAGTTTAAAACTGATTTGACAACTTATTTACAAGATGTACTCTAAATTATATAGTTATTGGAACCCGGTATCTGTAGTATTCTCTTCTTTGCAGCAATTGAAGACTGCAACCCTAAGTGGAAACTGGATTTAAAATTTACCAATCAATTCATTAGCTTATCTTTAATTATTACTACTCATGTATAAGAGATTTTTTGTTTTGTTTTTCAGTTAAACTTTGTTAGGTCATTTGAGAAATAATTAATTTAGAAACTCGTGTACAAAATTGACTTGGCATATAACTCATTAAAATGTTACCTTTTAGAAATTGAAGTCTTAGAAGTTTTGCTATGATATGATCTGAAGTTTTCCTTGTTACTTAGACTGAAATATCATATATTTCAATGACATATTTTTCTAAGAGTTCTTGTTTGGGTCCTTCTATAGCAAACACATATATAAAATGTCTTTACTCAAACTCTGAATTATCTTAAGTAGAAATTCTAATTTATCTAGCTAATAGTGTTGCCAGACTCTGCTCAAAGTGTTGTCTTGAGTCAGTTTGCTGTATGTGATTTAGAAACCATTTAAACAAACAGAAGCTGATTTTTTGGCCTCCTGGATTTCAAATTGTCAAATGCTTTAAGAGTCTTATTACTTGGTATAGTAATGTTTTATATTTATATGACATACCATCATTTATATCATGCTCCTTGAAGGCAGAGTTTGGGTCTAGCTAATCTTTGTGTTCCCTGTATCATCTTGCACATGGCAGGTCAACATTTTAAAAAATATATTTGATCTTTAAAACGACTCTGAAGGAGATTAGGGTAGACAACACTATTCCCATTGTGTGGGTGAGAAAACAAGCTCAGAGAGATTGAATTGCCCAGAATCTCATAGATATAAGTAAGTAGTAGAGCGAAGAATAAATCCTCGGTCTTCTAATTTCTAGGATTCAGTATGCTAGTACAATTTATTCTCTCTGCAAACCTCAACCTATAAATCATAGCAAGACTTGTAAGAAAAGGAAATTGGGTTTATAGTCAATTAACATTAACCAAGAGTTGTCCTGTTTATAGGCTTTTTATCTTTTTAACGATCCTTCTTTTAATAGTTAATAGTCTAATTTCATATGTACATCAAATAATATAAAGTAAATGTGATATTTTCTGTAGTTTGGGGTGGGATATTGCATGCCAAAATATTTTTGAAGGGCCCCTTCAGTGATGGTCTTCACATCTTTGGAAAATTCTACCCTTAGTTTTCAAGTTCAATGGTGAGCAAACATATATTGTTTTTTTTCTCTTTGAGTATATTACAAGTAATAATGCAAGAGAAGAAAGCTTCTTGATGGATTATTTTTAAAAATCATGATCTGTCTTCATGGAATGATTTTCAAAGAAGACAAACAAAAGTACAGTTGGTAATGGCCATTGTATCTTTGTATTTTAATTTCTCTATTAGGTCATCTGTGATCTTTGTTTATTTGCCTTGTAAGGTCTTTAACTGTAGCTCCTTGGAGCAGTCTGCCTATACCAACAAATTTGCACCTTGTGTTTTTGCTAAAGAGTGGCAGAGGCCAAGATAAACTTTTACCCAAAAGTTTTACCCAAAGGAGTAGAAGGCTATCAATGAAGTGGTACTCCCTTTCCAACTTTCATATTTTGAGGTTCTAACTTTTGGAAAGCCACTGTAGCATTTCATTTGAAATAATGAAGACTAGCAGCTTATTTCATAGAATAAGCTCTATTTTAAAATATTTGGCTCTCTATACTCCTGTATGGTTCTGTTTGCATACTGATTACGCTGTAGGTGTAAGAAATGCTGGCAAAGAGAATTATTGTTTAACTTGTGCTATAATGTGAACCACTTCTAACTCATAATCTTATTTTGTACTGTGTGATGTCTGATACTGCTAACATCGATCTTTGGGCTTTGGTGAACTCTGATCTTCCCAGGTTTTCAAGGTTAGACTGGTCAATTTTTTTTTTTTAATGCTTTGTATGTGTGACAAGAGAAATGCACTTTTTTTTGCTATAATTCAGAAGTCATTGAAGAGTGCTGTTATCCTCAAATACTACGTGCTCTGGTATTTAACATTTTGGTGAAGGTAATGTGACTTGTTTATAATCAAGTTTGAAATGACATTAGGTCTTTGTGGTTTCAATTTTTTATAATAGGTAATTCATACATAGGCACATATTGAATTTTAAATGGAAATACACTTATTTTTGTATTTAAGATGCATTATTTAGGCAGGCATCTGACCCATTTGTAACCTTTGTGTGTTGATTTTATTTCCTGGAAGTTTTTTTTTGCCTGAGATTGATCAGAGCTGTGTTTTCACGGCTATTTTCAATAATGAAAGAGGGTAACTATCAAGTATTGTTATAAATAAAACTTTCATGCCCCTTGTGTTATTAGCAAATCAGTAATTTAAATTTGAGAGACACTAGAACAATAGGTCTGAATCAATAACATGTAAATATACCCAAAATTCCTTTTAATTGCAAACAGAACAATGCCCAAAACATGCCTACTTTTTTTTTTTTTTATTTCAAATGATACGTGTTCTGATTACTTTTCAGATTGGGGAGAGAAGAATAAAATGTTCCTTTTTTTTCTCCTTTTAATCTTACCCTAGTCACTGGTAGATTGATTCACAGATACTTTACTTTTCTCTTAATAATCTGATTTGCTACCTGATTTCTATTCTACATTACACATTATAGAAGAAGGTAACAATTTTTCTCAGAAAACCCTACCAAGGGGTTTGAACTCAATAATTGTTTTTATTTGTTTAAATTCAAAATACCCAACCCTTTCTTTATGACTGGAAAGGGAATTTCTGAGAGTGTCTGGTTGCTGGGCTAGAGTGACTATATGATTTAAACTGTTTAAAGATAAATGATTGTTGTACTGTTGTGAACCTGCTTCCTCTTTCTCGACAGTATTATATTATGAAATCACATAGAAATAGCCGAAAGATTAAAAACAGGTTCATATTTTAAAATATGTTCTTACCTTCAGTTTTACTAGTAATGAAGATAATAATAATTGTTTTAAAATTCTTATATAATTCTTACTATGTGCCAGGCACTGTGTTTATAGGTATTATCTTATTTAATTCTTGGAACAGCCTGATAAAGTAGGTACTATTCTTATTTCCATTTTAAAGAAGTTGAAATTGAGGCCAAGGTGATGAATAAAACTTACAGAGGTCAAATAGCTAATGATTGATTAATGAGTCCAGCATTCATGATCTCTAAGCCATGCTGCCATGAAGCCGTTGATTCTGAGTCATAAGAGTACTGGAAAGGATGGGATCAAAAATGTGACCTTTTGTCTGTATGTAAACATGAATTCAGTATTCTAAATTCATATGCCTGTGAAATTTCCTTTAAAAATAAACTCTACATATTTTCCTTTTTTTGAAACCAGTGAAAAACTAAGATTACTAGAGGAGAGAAGGTATAGGTGCTCACTATGTACTGTTCATTATTTGGGACTTTGTAATTATTTTCTTAAGACAGGGCTATTTAGTCTCCACCTCAGCACTCTGCAGGCAAGATAGCTATTTCCCACCTAGTGAGGAAAAATGTGGCTATTTATAAGATCTTCTTGGTCACTTGATGAACCTGATATCTTTATTTAGAAGGAACATTTTAAAACGTAGTATAAGGAAGGAGCTTAGCAAAATCCCCTTTTAAATTATTTATTTTATTTATTCAGAAGTTATATGTCAAGTCCTTTATGTTTCTTCAGAAATATTTCAAATGTAAATAATATGAAAACATTTTTAAATTGAGTTAAAAGTACCATATTGACTCCATGAATTTCTGACAATAAAATATCCCCATGTGTTAAGCATATCATTAAAATGAAATTAAGCAATTAGTTTGCTTAAATAACTATCTTAATTGCATAGTAATAGAAACTGAATAAAAGTAACTACTTATAAATAAAGCAACTTTATTTTAATTACAATGAGGCAAATGACGTGAATCCCTGATTGCCCTACAAAATGTGGCCATGAACCAGCAGCTTTAGCTATAGGACACTTTATTTACAGGGCACTTGTTAGAATGGAAATTCCTGGGCCCCTCTCCAGCCTAACAGAATCCAAAACTCTGGGGGTATATCCAAGAATCTATTTTAACAAGCCCTCCTGGGGATTCTGATGCGTTTCCAATTTGAGAACAGTGCTCTATGGTGTCTGTTTTGGTTCACTTAAACAGTTAGGAATTACAGAAGCAATTTTTATTACAATGTCCAAAGTCCTCCCTTTAGATATGAGCTTATTGGATTTAATATATAATAAAACACAAAGTTAAAGAATCTGCAACCCAGTGTTAATAACAAAAAGAACCCAGCCCAGTTTACATTAGAGAGTCAGCATTGATCTATATATTTTAATGTACTCTGGATTTTATTCTGCAAACTAACAGATGACTAAGAGTATTTGGATAATTTAAAAGCCTGACTTTTATGCTGTTCTTATGTTATACTGAAATGTGGCTATTTGTTGTGCATTATCAAGGTCCACCAGGTCCAGAAGGTCCCCGGGGTCTACCTGGAAGTGGGGCTATTAAAGGAGAAAGAGGTAACCCAGGCCAACCTGGGCAACCTGGTTTGCCTGGTTTGAAAGGTGATCAAGGTCCTCCAGGACTCCAGGTAGGAAATAGGAGTAGATATTTGATGAGAAATGGATGTAGGTGTTTGCATTCAAAATGAGAATTCCAAACTGCATTGTTTTAATTCGCATTTACTGGTCAAGGCTCTTTGCATGGCTTACTGGTGAAGTACAGAGAAAAAGGCAAGTTTCCTGTCTTCTACCAACGAAAGGGACTTTGCTACCTTATAGTTAAAGGGTTCCCCAACAGATAGTTTTAACTGGAGTTCTTGGTGTGTATAGATTTTGATTTCAGAAACTTTGATTTCAGCAAAAGCAAATTATAAAAGGATATGTGTGGTGTGTGTGTGTGTGTGTAAGCATCGCATGTGGATGAGTCCTTCCACAGAGAATTGATCATGGTGAGTGGGGATATGTTAGACTTTATAATTAGAGTCACTTTTCAGCTCCACTGTACAGTTGTGCTTTGTGTCTATGAGGAAGGCATACAGATACTTTGTGTTTCTGTCTTTACCTGTAAAAGGAGAATAATAACATATCCCCACGTCTATATTCATGCGTTTTCCACCTTGGTTAGAGTGACCCAGAAAGTCACATGTTTGTTTATGGATCCTCAAAGCTTCCTTCCTTCATTCGGGAAGATTGTTGTTAGATTTGGCAGCCAACAGAGTCTGGGCTTAGTCTTTTAACTTTGACGGCTGCTTTATCGCAGAAAAAAAAAAAAAAATCTAAAAAAATTGTCCTTAAAGTTTAAAACAACTAACCTGTTTCCCTGTTATCGCTATTCTTTTAGACATCTAGACTTAAATTTTTAATCCTCTTTTTATTCATTCTCTACGCACTCCCTACCTCATTCATTTCCCATGTACTTCCAGTTTGCATGCCACTTTGCCAGATTCAAGACTACTGTCTGATATCAACGTTTTATAAACATGGTATTTTCAAGCTCTATTCATTTTCTTTTATGCAAGTTCTTACATTTGTACCCTTTCTAATTTTCATTTTGCAGATAATTTTAAACTTATAGAAAATTTTCAAGAATGGTAAAAATCCTTATTTACCCAAATGGACCAGTTGTTAATGTTTTGCCCCATTTGCACTCTATGTGTATTTTCTCTGTGTGTATGTGTACAATTATGTATTTTTTCCTGAAATAAACCTGTTTTTTTTCTTTCATGACCTGGGCATTTTTGAAGAAATGTGTGTAGCCCCTTCCCATTAAAAAAAGAATGTTTCTTCTCTTGCCTGGTGTTTCTTCATAATTAGATTGAGGATGTGCATCCCCAGTAGTGGTGTGTTCTCAGATATGGAGGCCCACAATATCCATCTGCCCTTAATTATCTTAATTTTTATTTTCCCATTAAGTTGTTACCTGGTTTCTCCACTACATGGTTACTGTTTTTCCCCTTGTAACTAATAAGCAAAACTACAGGAAAACACATTAAGATCATACAACTATACTATTCCACATCAGAATTTCTCCTTAGAATATCTATTGATGATTTCTGCCTCAGCCATTCAGTTCTGTGATAGTGGCAACCGATGATTGTTCCACTCTAGCACTGCCTCCACATATACCACTTGGCCCTTCTGTAACCAAGAGCCTCCCTTCTCTTCCATATATTGTCTATTTGTTATCATCATAGACTCATAAACTCTCATTCTTTTCAATGATTTGTGATTTTTAAATTATCCTTACTTATTTTGATTCTCAAACTGTCCTAGATTTGGGAGCCCCTTCAAGCTGGATCCTATGACTTTATGACATGGCCCCCCTTTTAAGCTCTTTCTTACATTTTTGCTTAAGATGTTCTAGCCTTGTCTCTTTTTTTGTTACTATTAGTAAGCTTCATTGTTCCACGCTTACTCTTCCTTTAGGTTCATTCTAGAGTTATTCTCAACTCTTCCTCTTCCCATAGTTTTCCTGGCCCTCAAACCCAATTAATTAACAAGCCTACTCTATTTTTTGCTTAGTCTGTTAGACTTTATCACTTCTTGGATTTTAATTCACGCACTTACTACATCAGGGCTACACTCAAAACAAGTGCCTTCATTAATGATAATAAAATATTATTGTCATTATATAATTACCATTATATTATAAAATAATATAGATATTATAGAATAATAACTACCATTAAGTACACATCATAACCAATTAGTTATCTCAGTACTTAATATGAATTATCTCATTTAATCCTCACAACAACTTCATGAAGTAGATACTATTATCTTCTCTGTTAGAGGTAAGAAAATGATGCATCAGAAAGAATAAACAATCAACTCAATGTCACCCAAGCTAGTAAAAGGTGAACTGAGATTTGAATCCTAAAAGTTTGACTCCAGAGCCAGTGCTGCAAATCACTGTGCAATACCACCTATGCTCTTACTTCCTTCCCTGCCCCCAATATTGTTCTAAAATGAATGATTTTATTTATTCAGGGTAACCCCGGCCGGCCAGGTCTCAATGGAATGAAAGGAGATCCTGGTCTCCCTGGTGTTCCAGGATTTCCAGGTATTTGAAGAGATGTTTTGCAGTTTCCCCCTTTACATTAAATTCCCTTGGGAGAAGACACACAATTCCTGGATTTGGCTGGGTAAAGGCTATGGCCCTGTTGCTTTGCTGTGCAATTTTACCTTCTTTGTAGGCATGAAAGGACCCAGTGGAGTACCTGGTTCAACTGGCCCTGAGGGGGATCCAGGACTTATTGGCCCACCAGGTAAGACTTATTTCTGAAGCTAGTTATACCTGATACTTAAATTCATTGAAGAATTTGAAAGTTTGCATTCTGCCTTTCAGCTGAAAATTTCAGAGTCTCAGTCCCCAACAACTGAGGGGAAATAGGCAAGACTTTCCCTCTTCTTATATTAATCTCTCAAGCTCTCTGTTTCAATAATGTAATATCAAGAACAGACCTTTTAAATTTAAGGTAGATACAGGACCAACAAGAATGCTTCATTGAGTTGTGTTTTGTTTTTTTTTTTTACCTTTTATTCTAACTTTCCCATATTCAGTAGAACAGATCACAAGAGCAAGTCTCATAGGTATGTTTCTATATTTTTAATATGAAAATAGTTCCTTTTGCTGAGAGACTTACAGAGATTTCCTATAAACTATGAAACAGGGTATCTACTAAATTCCTCTACTAGTTAGTTCAGTGGCTCCCTTGACAAACTCAACAAACAAGATCTGCAAATGACATTAGAATCAGAATGTATTCATCAGGAAATAGAACTGTCTTCCCTTGACACCAGTGTTCACAGATTTGCAATCACACTTCAAGGCTTGATAATAGGGACTATATGCCTAATTTTTCCATAGACCCTAAACTATGGACAAATAAGACCCTAAGAAATTATTTTTTTTCAGCTCTTTGGGGGAAATAAAGGTAATTTTCCCAAACAGATTTCTATTGGACATAGTAAATTCCAATACATGTAACTCATTTCTCTCAAACCAATTCTTCTGATCTGAGGTTTATTTTGGCATTCATTCTTTCCAACCTTTCTCTTCCCTACCTTCAACTTTATGTATTTTGCCTCTTAGGTCCCCCTGGATTACCTGGTCCTTCAGGACAGAGTATTGTAATCAAAGGAGATGCTGGCCCACCAGGGATTCCAGGCCAGCCTGGATTAAAAGGTTTACAAGGACTCCCAGGACCTCAGGGTTTACCAGGTACCTTTGTAGATCATCTTTTTCAAGCCTTATGTATTTGCAAACATTTCCCTCATTCTCCTTTCACTTGTTAGAGTTTGTCTCTGACAACAGGAGTCTCAGCAGCTAGTAGAATACTACACCACCATGGGTTGCACTTTCTTTTTTGAACCTTTCTTGAAAAGGTTCATTTCTCATGCCCTAATTTCTTTTAGGCCCAGTCCAATTTCTTCTCGCTCATCTGGCTATCCTAATTGAATGATTAGGTTAATGTTTTTAAAATCTCTATAATGAAATTCATATGCATTTAAGATCTTATGCTTTCTCTGTCCCAACCACCAGAAGGATAGAAGGCTGATTTGATGGGCTGTTAGTTTCCACACTGTGAGGTCTTATGATTTTTAAACTAAATCCTGTCTAGTTGGCCAATTCACTCTATACTTGCAGCCAACTGTGATTCTAAAAGAAAACTAGAAACTAACTTCAGTCTTTCCAGTTTATTAGTGGCTTAACAGCAGTCTTTTCATAAATGAAGTATACCAGGCAGCAACAGCCTTGCCTTTTTTGTTGGGATATATAACAAAAGTTGGGCCTTGTGCTATGTCTTGTACTGAAGGCAAGGAGAACACAACTGCCATATTATAGAATTCTCAACAGAGGCAAATGGATTGTTTAAAATTAAACCTAAATCCTTGTCTGCATCTTTTCATCCTGGGCTTGAACTATTCTTTCATTTATCTGAATTAAACACAAAACCAGATTATGAATTCAGTGCCACTCATGGATATCAAGTGTCCTAGCTCTATCTGGATGTGGATTTATTTTACACACATTTGAAAACCCTAGTGCTTTCTCCTGTAGGTCCAATTGGCCCTCCAGGAGATCCTGGACGCAATGGACTCCCTGGCTTTGATGGTGCAGGAGGACGCAAAGGAGACCCAGGTTTGCCAGGCCAGCCAGGTAAGACAAGTAAAACACTGCTGCTGATAGTAGTTTTTAAGTCTGGGAGACCTTTGGACATATGGCCTCCAATTGGAGCTGTGAAAGCCTCCTCTTGAGAGAGCACAGCTAGCTGGGGAGTCTGTTGCTTGGGAAAAATAGGGTGACACAGATTTGCCAGTATAAGAGAAACACAGGAGGGCTGTTTTCATTTTAAATGTTTTTACAGCCCTAGAAAGTCAGCTTTTCCTCAAAATGAGGATTTTTCAGGTATTCATTGTACTTAACTGTTCTGATAATTTTCAGTATTTTTACAACTGTAGATAATGTAAATATAACTCTAAATAACAAATGTAAAGGTTTGTGTTGGTAAAACAAACAAAAAAACAGCAGTAGCGCAAAGCAGATTGGTGCTGTCTATGTTGCTCCTAGAACCAACACACTGCCATTTCTTTAACTGTCTTTCTAGGGAAGAAACAAGTCAGTGTCACCTTCATCACATACAGGCATTGCTGTGACATTTCCCCCAAGTGAAAATCTACACACACAGTGGCCAAAGGCTTGTATATAGAGAATTAAAAAAAAAAAAAAAAAAGCTCAAATCGAGTGGCCAAATAGAGAACAGAAACCAGTGACAGATTGAAATTAGATATTTTAAAAAGTTTCCTTAGAGTACCCTGCCTATTCTCTAAACAAGAATATATGCCTGAGAATAATTCCCCAGACAGATTCAAAGGAAAATGTTTTTCAGCACTGAAGCCGGCGGACTGACAGCAACCACACTGTTCCTTTCTAAGTGATGAACTAAACAGCAGACTGAGATTTTGTCATTGGCTTTGGACTCCTTTAGTACAGTGAGAGGCTAGATAACATACAAATTCCCCAAATGGGCATCACTTCTTCCACATCTAGTGTTCCATTCACTCAGTATTTATTTAGTGCCTAATGTCATCAGCCAATTCCAGAAGGGAAAAAGAATTTAATCTCTTTGAGGACAGGGACCATGTTTTGTTTGTCTCCAAATCTGTGATAGCTGACAATTCCTGTGTAGACATTCTATAAATATTGACTAAATTAACTAATCAAATGAGGTCATAATGTTTTGTCAATAGCCATAATAGTGAATCAGAGCTCACTTAATTTTGTATACTGATGGCTTTTTGGAAAATAGGTACTCGTGGCTTGGATGGTCCCCCCGGGCCAGATGGATTGCAGGGTCCTCCAGGTCCCCCTGGAACCTCTTCTATCGCCCATGGGTTTCTCATCACACGTCACAGCCAGACAACAGATGCTCCACAATGCCCACAGGGAACCATCCAGGTGTATGAAGGCTTTTCTCTCCTGTATGTACAAGGAAATAAAAGAGCTCATGGTCAAGACTTGGGTGAGATAATAAGCATCTTATTTCTTACTATGCATTTCTGTTTTGTTTTGAAAATCTTGTTAGGTTCTAGAGTAGAGTAACGTTGGACAAAGTGCATCTCTCTATTCTTTCACTCACAGTCAGTCACTCAGCCATGTCTGACTCTTTTGCAACCCCATAGACTGCAGCCTGCTAGCCTCCTCTGTCCGTGGAATTTTCCAGGCACGAATACTGGAATGGGTAGCCATTTCCTTCTCTAAGGGATCTTCCTGACCCAGGGATCAAACCCCAGTCTCCTGCATTGCAGGCAGATTCTTTACCATCTGAGCCACCTTATGTAGAATCTTTTTCTAATTTTACAATCGACAAATCTTCATTGTAAATATACTCTCATCTTTTAGATAATGTTCTCTACTTTTTCTCCTTTCAGTCCATTCTCACTTTACTGTGAGAATCTAACTTCTACCCGTAATCAAGCTTATAAATGTAAAACTCCTAATCTAGTAAGTGAACAGGAAGCATTATAAGTTTTTGAACATCGTGAAATTCACAAATGTAATGCAAAGAAAAAAATGGGATCTCTTATCCACTATGTCCCTGTAACTTTTCAAAATGTGTGTATTTGATTAAGCAAGGGCTGTCATAGTATGTATTCAGATGCAGAGGCTATAAACTAGACCTGACTCAAGTACAGCTTAGGCCTCACCCATAGGAACATCATGATAGTACCCAATATTTCAAGTGTGATACAGGATTGCAGGGTCTATGCCAGGGCTCATTCAGGGATCAAATTGGAGATATCTTGATGCCTAGGCAAAGAATAAAAATAAGTTTGATGTTAAGGAAACAATCACCTCACTAAATACATACATAGTCTGTGCTGAATTAGTGGTGGAGGAAACAGACAATACTGAAAATGTTCTGTCTGAAAAAACAAAATGCATACCCAGAATCATTAGTCTATTAAAACTTTATAGTTTCAAAATATGAGAGTATTGAGAGTTCATGAGATCACCCTATCTTTGAATGCTTGGAGACTATAACCAGAATTCTGCATCACCGTAGGTAGCCTACAGCATAAATGCAACCAAACACCCATGTTCTCATGATTATAGACCTTCTTTTATGCACATCTTCCTATTCTCTTCTTTCTGAGACCCAGAAATATTTCCATCCCTGTCCCTAACTAGTAATGTTAGTTTTATTTTTAATTTATAATTAAAAAGCACTTTCAGGGACTTCCCTGGCGGTCCAGTGGGACGGACTCTGCACTTCAACTGCAGGGGGCAAGGGTTTAGTCCTTGGTCAGGGAACTGAGATCCCACAAATCCTGTGGTGTAGCCAAAAAGAAAAGCACTTTCATATTCATTAGACAATTTGATTTTCAAAACTAAAATACTCAAGAAAGATATAGGACAAGTATCACACACACACACACACAGATACACACACACACACAGACACACACACACACACTAAGAGGTTAAGTGACTTATTCAATGCCACAATGGACTGCCAGGGAAGTCTCTGAAAGTGTTTTTTAATTATAAATTAATTTAAAAATAAAACTAGCATTACTAATTAGAGACAGGGATGGAAATATCTCTGGTCTCAGAATCACAGAAGAATATATATGTATGCATATTTATATATATTCTTTTCTATTATGATGCATCTCAGGATACTGAATGTTGTTCCCTGTGCTATACAATAGGAACTTGTTTATCCATTCAGTATGTAATGGTTTGCATCTATTGACCCCAGACCCCCATTCCATCCCTCCCCGAACCCCTGGCCTGCTGGGCATCCACTGGTCTGTTCTCTGTGTCTGTGAATCTGTTTCTGTTTTGAAGATAGGTTTGTTTGTAACACCTACCAATTGCAAAGCCATCCATTTTTCAATTATGTCAGTTTTCTCATTTGCTCTCACATGACTTCGAGTCATTCACCTCTCTGAACTATTTTTTTTTCCTCTGAAAAAAGTATGCTGCTAAGTCGCTTCAGTCGTGTCCGACTCTGTGTGACCCCATAGACGCAGCCCACCAGGCTCCCCCGTCCCTGGGATTCTCCAGGCAAGAACCCTTGAGTGGGTTGCCATTTCCTTCTCCAAGGAAAAAAGTATAAATTAGGCTAAATCAATGATTTTCCACCTGGGGAAATTTTGAAAAGATTCCTAGGTCCATTCCAAAACTATAATATAAAAATTCCCAGTGATTCTGACAATCCACCAATTTTAAGAATTATTGATCTTTTATCAGTCATCTTCAGCCTGAGATAAGCATACTCTACTGGATACATGAGGAATTCCCAATGTAAAATTTTAATGGAATTAGTTTACAAATCCTCAACTTTCATATGCACTTTCTCCTAAAGTTGAACTGCCTGTGTATATGCTTTAGATAATCTCTTTTCCTATATCCTCTTTCTCTACCACCCATCTCCTATTTTATAAAAGACTCATACCATGGCATATTGCCTTGAAACATAAAAACCTCTAAGAGACAAATTCAGAGGAACAATTCAAAATAATGGCTTTGTTAAAGTATCTGTTAACTCAGGTTCTATAATTCACTTCTGACCCGTCTCATTAGAAAATGCATTTCTAATAAAAATTTAATTTTTAGTCAGTATCAAAATTTATAATAACCTATTTTTTGATCAGTGTGAATTAATAGTAATTGTGATGATCATTCAAAATAATATGTAACATGTAAAGCCTTAGGGTCACAGAAAATCAAATTATTTCAAATTCTTGTTTCAGAGAATATGATTGGATCCTCAGTAAAAGACACTGAATAAAAAAAAAAATACATTAGGATAAAACTGTGTGAGAAAAGTGGAATGGAAATACAATGGAAAAGGAGCATTGTATAATTTCCAATTGTTGAAGATGAGTTTCTCTACTTTTAAAAAGGTTTATTGTTAAGTTTCAAATAATTACATTGGATACATTTAAAAGAGTGACGTCAAAGTTTGCTTTTAAATATTCAGTTCACTTCAGTTCAGTCGCTCAGTCGTGTCTGGACTCTGACACCCCATGAATCGCAGCACGCCAGGCCTCCCTGTCCATCACCAACTCCCGGAGTTCACTCAGACTCACGTCCATCGAGTCTGTGATGCCATCCAGCCATCTCATCCTCTGTCGTCCCTTCTCCTCCTGCCCCCAATCCCTCCCAGCATCAGAGTCTTTTCCAGTGAGTCAACTCTTCGCATGAGGTGGCCAAAGTACTGGAGTTTCAGCTTTAGCATCTTTCCTTCCAGAGACATCCCAGGGCTGATCTCCTTCAGAATGGACTGGTTGGATCTCCTTGCAGTCCAAGGGACTCTCAAGAGTCTTCTCCAACACCACAGTTCAAAAGCATCAATTCTTCGGCACTCAGCCTTCTTCACAGTCCCACTCTCACATCCATACATGACCGCAGGAAAACCATAGCCTTGACTAGACGGACCTTAGTCGGCAAAGTAATGTCTCTGCTTTTGAATATGCTGTCTAGGTTGGTCATAACTTTTCTTCCAAGGAGTAAGCGTCTTTTAATTTCATGGCTGCAGTCACCATCTGCAGTGATTTTGGAGCCCAAAAAAATAAAGTCTGACACTGTTTCCACTGTTTCCCCATCTATATTCACAAAACACTATAAGTGACAGCTGGTAATGTTGAAATGTGGTTTGCAAAATTCCAGACTCCAGTATTACCAAGTATAGAAGGGTGGGTTTGAGTCCAAGAGACAATAATATCTTAATAACTGGCACAGTATCAATTTAAACTTCTGATGAAAAATTTGAGGTGTCAACTTAACAATGTGAGGGAAGTGCATCATTTTTCATCACTCTTTGTGAGTAAATGAGAGAAGAATAGCCTGATCACAGGTAGAGAAATTATTGTCCCTACCAGCTCAGAAATTTCAACGCTCTAGTTCCTTTCTTTTTTCTCCCCCCTCGCATCTTTCCTTTCTCCCTCATTTATTTTCCCCCTTGTATTATTTACTTCCGAACCTGTCCATGGTTGCTGTGCATATTAGTCAGCACTACAATTGTCCCTAGGCTTAAAGATATGGGGACCCCACATAAGACACATACTAGGGATGTCTTAGAAGAAGGGAGGGCATACTGGAGAGGAAATAGTGTTATCAGAAGGACTAAGTGTGTGCCCTTCATTTTTACATAATAAATTACTCAATATTCTCCATAAGGCACCATTGTTTATAAGACGCATCACTGGTTTAAAAACAGTGTTGGGGAATATATAATGAGCTAGCACAATAAATGTCTACATAAGTTGTAAGATATATCCTGATTTTAGAAATGTTAAAATATGAGTAAATGTACATCTTATAATTGAAGAATTAAAGTGTAGTTATCATCTAGAAAGTGAAAGTGTTAGTCACAGTCATGTCAGACTCTTTGTGACCCACGGACTATCGTCCACCAGTCTCCTCTGTCCATGGAATTCTCCAGGCAAGAATACTGGAGTGCATTGCCATTTCCTTCTCCAGGGGATCTTCCTGACCCAGGTATCAAACATGGATCTCCTGCAGTGCAGGCAGACTCTTTACTGGCTGAGTCACCAGAGAAGACCTGGTTATCATCTAAGAGATAGGGAAAAGTTCCTCTTTGAAAGGTTGTTTGTTAGTATGTTAGAAGATACTAATTATCATGACACTTTTCCTTTTTCTCCCTAATTCTTCCCAGGAACAGCCGGCAGCTGCCTTCGTCGTTTCAGTACCATGCCTTTCATGTTCTGCAACATCAATAATGTTTGCAACTTTGCTTCAAGAAATGATTATTCTTACTGGCTCTCCACCCCAGAGCCCATGCCAATGAGCATGGAACCCCTGAAGGGGCAGAGCATCCAGCCATTCATTAGTCGGTGAGACATGGGTATACTGTTGACATTTGCTGATCTCCAGTTACTTTAGCTAGTTAGAAATGAGTCCAAAGATAATGATCTGACCATATTCCTCTCAGGTTAGGTAGAACAGAGGAACCTTTATAATATTCGATTCAATATGTAGTTTGATCCAGATTTATTGGGGATCTTCTTTTGACCAGGACCAGCGACATACTAGTGTAATATACCAAAAAAATAAAAAAGAAAACCCTCACCATGTAGTCATTAGGCAAGTATACATAAATTAATATGCATCAGGCTTGGGCTCAATGCAGCAATAAATCTAATAAAGCATTATGAAAGTATTAGGAAAGGGATATTTTATTCCAACTGGAGAAATCTGAGATATAGAAGAAATGTGTTTTGAACTGCTTAGCCCTTTAAGGATGTAAAGGACTTGAGACAGGCATTTATAATGGAGAAGAGCATTCTAGGTAGAGAAAATGGGAATGGATTTGTAGGATGATGTGTCTAGAATATATTACTAGTGTCCAAAGGGTGCAGAGGGAGAAGAGATTGGAAAATTAATTTGGACCCAGTCAGTAGAAGGCTTTCAGTGTCAGGTTTTAGTTTGAAATTTATTTGGTATATAATGGGGACCTCTGAAGTTTTTGAGCTACATTTCAGGGAAGATTACAGAACCATCAATGTGTAACATGATTCCAGAGGGGATAATCCAGAGGTAAGAGACCAGATAGATTAAGCATATTGCTATAGTCCTTGTAGGAGTGGTTTGGAACTCTCAGTGGGGTACATGTATCACATTAATAGAATAAATAAGATTTGGCACTTGATTAGTTATGGGAAGGAAAAGTGATAGCTGAGACTCGGAGCATGAGTATCTAAGAGGAGGGAGGTACTGTTAATAAAGATTTCCTAGAATGTTGCCACATTAGAACCTGGGTAAAACTCTACCTCCTAAGCATATTAGGTATTGCCATTTTCATTCTAATCATGACCCAATTTGTTTAGAAGTCTAGTAACCATAAGGGATGAATCATTGGAAACTTTAGTTTCTTTGACATTAAATATGAAGGTTAAGCCTAGTTCAGCCACTCTTAGTAGCAAATTCATAGAGCCCTTTTCAATATGTTTGCTATAATCCTTTGGGAATTCATTTTTATAACGAATGAAATAAAACTATCTTTATTCACAGGTGACGTGATGGTCTACATAGAAAATCTTACCCTTTCCCTCATGAATCTATAAAATATTTTCTAGTACTAACAAGTGAGTCTATTAAAGTTGCAGGATATATAACAGTAAATTATATTCCTATGATAGAAAAATTATTTGCAATTGCCATCCAAACATGAAATACCTGGAATAAGATGAACAAAAGCTGTACAATGTTTGTAAACTAAAAATCTACAAAACACCGAGAAAATTGTTTTAAAAGAGCTAAGTAACTATAGAGAGATACAAATATTTTTGACATGTCAGTTCTGGCCAAATTGATCCACAGATTCAGTATAATCCTTATTAAAATTCTGTAAGGTTTTTATATTTCCTGTAGAAATTGGAAAGCTGATAATAAAAGTTATATGGAAAAGCAAAGGGCATAGAGGAGCCCAAATAATTTTTATAAGGAAGAACAGAGTCAAAGTGCTCACATTTCCTGACAGTGTGAATTACTACAAAACTACAGTAATTAAGATAGTATAAAATTGGTGTTAGGAGAGGCATATAGATTAACATACAAAACAGGGAATTCAAAAATAGATCCAAATTCATATCAACAGATGAGTACAAAACAGGTATTCAGATAATTTTATAAAGAAAGGATAATCTTGTCAACAAATGGTGCTGAAACTATTGGATAACCATCTGCAGTGAATAAATAAAAAAGATCCATAACCTCACACCTTACATATATACAAAAATCAACTTTAAATGGATCATAGGCCTAAAGGTAAAACCAAAACTATGTAAGTTTTCAAGGAGAGGGTAGGGTAAAATCTTTGAGTTTAGTAAAGATCTCCTAGACAGGGACAAGAAGAATAAATCATAAAAAATGATAAATACGGCTTCTTCTGGGAATTCATTTTTGTGCATGTGATTTTCTTTCAACAGTCCCAATTCTTTGGAGTAAAAGATCCCCTAAAGGCATTCCCTGTTTGGTAGATAAACTTTGCCAAATTGGTTTAGTCATATTTCAAAAGGTCCCCTCTTGCTCTTTATTTAAGATTTGGTAGACTTAGCTGCACTTTACTTGATTTTATAGACAAGTACCCAGACACCACATCTCCAAGTGGTGGCCTTGGTACTTGTCCAGTATTCTGCTTATGTGGTACTTCTAAAGAGATAGCCAAATGGTTAATAAATATCCCTTGGGCCAAAAATAATGGGCAGGGATTAAGAAAGTGTCTTGTTTCTTATCTTCTTCAGTTTACCAGACATTGTTCTTAGCACAGTTTCAGTAGTACTGAACGTCTGCCCTCAAGTTGGGCACTTTGACAGCAAGTAGTATGTGCAATACGCCAAGCCAAAGTCTTGCAGCAGTTATGACATTGACTGTTGCAAGTATGAATACAAGTTTAGGGCAGGATAGAAAATTAAAATATCATAGCCGTGGTTCTGTAGTTTCTTAAAAAAAAAACTTACCGGTTTCATTTATAACTTTATTATGTATATTGGGAGGCTGAGCTTATGCAAAAGCAGTCCTCACAGTACATTTCTCTCCTCTTTTTCTGAGCACTGTAGACCCCTTGATGGGATTTTATAACAGGAAGGCTTCCAAAGAAGAGGGACTGCTATTCCCGGTGTGCTCACTCTGTAGACTGTGTTCCTTCTGCCTTTCCCTTACCAGATGTGCAGTATGTGAAGCTCCTGCCGTGGTGATTGCAGTCCACAGTCAGACCATCCAGATTCCCCGTTGTCCTCAGGGATGGGATTCTCTCTGGATTGGTTATTCCTTCATGATGGTATGAATCACTCTTCCTTGGCTTTGTCATCCTAGCTGACTGTCCACCATATCTACATTTCTTCCTCAAATGAGGAATCCCTGTCATTTGAACCTCGTATAGCTTCTATTAAAGCAGTGTGTTCCCTTTCATACATTTGCTGGAACAGATTTTCACAATCTACCTGTTTCTTTTGATGAGAACCTTTGGTGTGGATACTGTTCTCTTGACTTTGGCTCTATTTACTTCACTGGATTTTAATATTTGGCCAAGGTCAGCACTTATCTTTGGATACTCACTAAGGTTCATGGGTATTGTGGCACATTTTCCCTTGTCTTTTCTAGCACACAAGTGCAGGGGCAGAGGGCTCAGGCCAAGCCCTGGCCTCCCCTGGTTCCTGCTTAGAAGAGTTTCGTTCAGCTCCCTTCATTGAGTGTCATGGGCGGGGGACCTGCAACTATTACGCCAACTCCTACAGCTTTTGGCTGGCGACTGTAGACGTGTCAGACATGTTCAGGTAAGGTGCTTATGGCTTTAGTTTAGGTCTTAAGCTTCCTTCAGAGGTGCTGGAGGGAGAGAGAGGCAGTTTGTGAATGGTTTATACCCAACAAATGTTAGAAATTTAGAGGACCATGTCCTTTATTCTTGGTTGTTCTCCTCATATAACAGACTCAGGTCAGAAAAACATACTTAACTAATAATAGGTGTATGTGGTTTGAGATGTCATGATGATAATTCTTTAAAAGCAAAACAGACCAAGAAAAGATTATGTGACCTTCTCAGTAACCCATGAGCAACTGTTCGACTAGACTGAAGCCACCCTAGAAACTGAAGTAATCTGTGTTGCTTCCCCAGTCCAGGAGTCTCTTTCCCAGGATGTTTTCAAGGCTTTCATCCAAGTATTTGAATGAGTAAGGCTACCTGTAATACATGTGCCTGCAGGGGACTTTATTTTATTGTTTTTTTTTTAAACTTCTATTTTTATATGTTGCTTCTTTTGAGTTATTAACATTTTTCTTATGTATTATCTTTCTGTATCCATTATGTGTTATGCATTATCATCTATTCATCATCAATTGCCCCCCGTTCTAGGACTGTTAGAAAAATGTATAAGAGAAAGAGAGGGGGAGACAAATAGACAAGGATGAGAGTGGTGGGGAGGAGAATCACTAAGATACCTATGACCAATGGCTCTTAGGCCATACCAGTCATTGCACTAGATTGCATTGCTCAAAAGTTAACCATTAAGTCAGCCACTTAAACACAATAGAATGTTAACGTATGAATTGAAGCAATAATAGAATTAAAATACCAGAAAAGTCTAATTTGATAGTCTTGTTTTTTATTTCCCAGCAAACCTCAATCAGAAACGCTGAAAGCAGGGGACTTGAGGACACGCATTAGCCGATGCCAAGTGTGCATGAAGAGGACATAGCATTTTGAAGAATTCTTTGTGTGTTTTCAAATGTGATATAGATATATATATATACATATATATATATATATATAAAATTCCCAGGATGCAATGTCTCACTCTCCCCAACTTCACCACTGCTGCCACCCATGGTGCTACTATATATGACCAAGAGAACATGCTGGCTAGTAAATCATGAAGATTCAGATGTACCTCAGCAATGTGCCAGAGCAAGGTCTCTGTTATTTTTCTACGAGTGAAATGAGGAAATGAATTTACTTTTTGGGTCCAGAATGACTTTCTCCAAGGATTATAAGATGAAGATTATATATTTTGCCCAGTAACTAAAATGGCACGTTAAAAATTCAATTAAGAGAAGAATCATACTGAGTAAAATAAAAGACTGCAGTTTGGGGGAAGAATTATTTTTCATGGTGCTACTAATCCTACTGTATCCCAGTTTTTTAATATAAAAGTGTTAAGCTTATTTTGCTCTGTAAGTAAAGAGTGTGTATATTGTGTAAACAGCCTTTTAGTGCAAAATGTTGAGTCATTTAGAGGTGACCTGACATGAATCACTTTTACAGAAAACTTAGGAAAACCTAGAATACAGACAGCAAGATTTTATATCCAGGTTTATCAAAGTGAGAGTTTATATTCTTGCATCAAGTCACTACTGAGAGTAAATTTGAGTTTTTCCCCCTAAGTTCTCATTTGACTTTTTTTTTTTTTAAAAAAAAAGGTCATTTTTAGTCACTTTAATCAAAATTTTAAATGTATATGTTACATACCAAATTATCATATCTAATGATGCAACTTCTCTTTTGCTGTGTTCTCCAGGACACTCAACACTAGATGCCCCCAGCTTTGATGTTTCTTACATCTTGACTTTGCTCATCCCTGAGTGGGCAAATTCTCCCATATAATTTTGTGAAACAAAAACATTTAAAAAGTTGGCGATTTTCTTCCCTGTGCTTTTTACGTAAGAATTATTCTCCTGTGGTCTCTGCTTGTTCAAAAACTGGGAAGACAATACTTAGTTTGTCTTCTCTCTTCAATGACAAAGCCAACCGATATTTCTGACTGTTTTATTTTAAACACTATTATAGTCGTAGAACACCTTATTTCCCTAGCTGTCATCTTCTCACTTAATGTTTTTAACTCACCAATATCAATTTAATTAAAGATATCACATGTTGAGGATGATCTGTTGTGTATCTCTTCAGCCTATGTGTAAAATTACTGCTCAGTTACAGATGGACCAAGTTGTCACTCTTCTCAGAGAACCATTTAGAGCAGTTCAAAAGCAAAGGAGGTTTCTGCCGACTTTGATCACTCTGATACCTGATAGGAGATTTGCCAGCTGAGCCACCACGGAAGCCCAGTAGGAGACATAGTAAAGCACTTTTTCCAGTGAAGAGAACAACACATTGGGAAGTATTTTGAGGCGATAAATTTATTAACAACATCGTGTTGATGGCTAAGAAAGGAAGCAGAACTACTTTTCATTTGGGGAATTCATTAATGATATTTAAAGCGGGTTAGTGAGTTAATATTCCTATTGATTAAGAATGAACACATGTAGCTCTCTAAAATAGTCGTGGACTTGCCTCTATAAGAAAATGTGTGTTCCATGTAAGATATGAAACAACCAAAGGATTTTGAGAATTTTAGACCCTAATGTGAGCTCATGCTCTAAGCTCTAAAGCTTAGAGCCTATAGTGGTAACATTTAGGTTTTAAACAATGGTAGATAATACTGCTGATTTCCAGTAATGCTGTTGATTTCAAGGCTAATCAATTGCAAATTCTAGCTTTATTTTTCCGTGAGCTACACACACGAAAACACTAATGGGTTATTATAAGTGAAATGCCATGTTACATTCTATGCATTTTTCTATATGCTATACACCTGCAGGTTGCTCCTTGAGTTATAGCTGCAAGCACAGATTCCAGAGATTTTGCTGTTTGTAGCTTTCCCTTTCATATTTAGCTGACTGAAAATCTTGGCTCAAAAAGAACCTCCTAGATGTTAATAGTAGCATGTATAGCTGGTCTTGGTGTTTCTTGAATGCCCTAACTACTCCCAACCCTGTTTTGTTGTTTAAAGTACATGAACCTAATCCATTCCAGAACCTTAATGCTGTTAACTCACCTTTGCCACTGAATATTCAGATTATTCTGATGTAACTGCTCTAGTAGTTACCTATAGTGAGTTTTGCAGTCAAACAGTTAATGGTATTACCACATAGGCAGGCAATGAATAAACTCTTCTACTTAGTGAGATATAGTTATTACATGTAGCCACCAAGTGAGATTATGTGTGTGTGTGTGTGTGTGTATGCCACGTTGCTATCACACTGACCACTTCCAAGCTTCCGAAGTGTTTTTACTGGACACCTTATGGATTGTATAGTGTCTTTTTTCACCTGGCCAAATTTGAAAAGCACTTTCTTATGGTGCTAGTGAGGTTCTTTGCCTCAAATGACATGTATAATCAAAAACTCACTGGTCATGCCAAGCCATCAGAAGTTTATTCATATGTTAATCACAAGAGGGCACTATAGCCTATAAAAATAAATCAACATGGCAATAAATCAGCATGTATTTGTTGAGCTCATTGTTGATGATGGTGGTGGAGTTGTCTAAAGTCCTACCTTTTAGATTCCTTGTTTTGGTTTCATGTATTCTTTCGTCTTCATGAAGACCAATAGCAAGCATTTCAAGAGGTGGCCCAGTTACCCAATATTTGCATCCAAAATAAGGGACAGCTCTGATGTCAAAGATTTCCTTAAGAGCTTGATTATGAGTTGGCTCTGGTAGTAATTCCTGTGCCTCTCAACACAGAAGCAAATGTCCTTGCTCCTCTGTGCAATCACTTTTGTTTGGCCAGGATTTCAGTTGGCATCTTTAGCAGAGAAGCTCTGTTCTTGGGCTGGACTATAAAAACATGTTCATCCCTCGGCAGCTCCAACATATATTGAATAATATTTTAAAATCATATGTCATTTCTATTTTACAGCAGTGGTTTCTAAAGTATATTTGGGATGTTTGGAAGCTTTTTATAATGGAAGCACTCGTGAGTTGGGACACTGAAGGAAAAAGTCAAGTTAGGCCTGTCTCCCAAGTTCCATAACAACAAACATTCATTAGATACTTATTAGCTTGTAGGGCACAATGATAGACAGCAATCCAAAATCAACTCAACCGGAAAGGTCATCACCTTAATACATACTTCCAAAAAGAGGTATGCTGCTTTATCTTTGACTACTAAATCTCTCTAATTCTAGGCCAAACCAGAACAGATCCTACGGCTTTTTGCTGACTGGAGGAAGCTGACGCATCAGTCCATTCTCTAATACATGGACAGACTAAATCACATTTGATGTGAAAGTGTTAGTCACTCAGTTGTGTTCAACTCTTTGCAACCCCATGGACTGTGGCCCGCCAGGCTCCTCTGTCCATGGGATTCTCCAGGCGAGAATACTGGAGTGGGTAGCCATTTATGTAACTGTAATTCTCTATTTTTCTATGAGTAGACAGCATGCCCAACACCTGACTCCATAGGATGATGAATTGCTGATAGCATATTCATGTATGCCAGATATCATCTGTTTTTCTCCTCCAGATTCACATTGCATTCTTCACCCTACTTTTTGCCCCCAAAGGTTCCTGTGCTCTCTGACTTCTGCTTGGGGTCAACCAATGGGATTCCCCAATAAGACAGAGTGACGGCCAAGACTGAGATTATGGTATTCATTTTTATGAGGCCTCTAGGGTCATCTCAGATTGGCTTGTATTTTTCAATTGAATGTCTCTTCTGCTCTCAAGATGACCTGTTCTTAATTATCTCCCCCTCTGATTTTAGTAACATCTCTTACCCCTTCAGGTCTCTGTTTATGATGACAAGTCTGCTGCTCCTGGGCTGCTCACCCTGGATTCCTGTATTTTGTGGTTTCCCAACAGACTACCTATATCTTTGTAAACTCGCCACAGACTTGTCCTAATATAAATGTATTATCTGTTATTGATAACCTGATGAATGCACAACCACTTCTCATTTCCAAAATCTGTGGGAGGTGCTTCATTCTATAGGTGGCAAAATGATGCTGAATTGATAAAGCCAACCTGCATGATTAGCATCTTTCCACATTGTGCTGAAGGATAAGCCAGAAGGAATGACTTACTATCACCTAATCTAAGACCTATTTACTAAGCTTTATTGGAAGCTGTGTTCCAAGGTCTTAGGGTGAAACGAGGCGAAAATAAATGCATTATGATCTTCAACTATATGCCTTTTTTCAAATATTGCCTCACTGTGTCTCGAAAAAATGCATCTTGACTTTCCCCCCAGGTGGTCATTTGGTTTGCTTCACACCACACCACATGAAGAATCTCAGTTGGCGGACTAGATGCTAAGCACTGACAATTTGATTCCTGAAAGATCTGCCAAGTCTGGTGTACATGCCTGCTGTTAGTTAAAAAGTCCCAAAGTGTTACTAAGCCAAGAAATAGACAACTTAAGCCACCTAAAACAAGTGGTTTTCTAACTTCAGAGTTGGTGGTTTAGTTGTTAAGTCATGTCTGATTCTTGTGACCACATGGACTGTAGCCCCCCAGGCCCCTCTGTTCATGGGATTTTCCGGCAAGAATACTGGAGTCATCATTGAATGTACAAGAGTGAAGACTTAGGCTAGGGATTATGGAAGATGAGACAGCCTCTAAAACAAAAGGCAGTCTGAGACTACCTGCAAATTTCAACCAGGGCTGCATAGAGCCTGCCAAGAAGTGATGATATTTTCATTTAATGTGAAGTAGTTTTATGGTTGACTTCCTTAGGGCCACTAGAGTCTATCACAAGCTAGAATGGTAAATCAGGTGCCAGGTTTTTTGTGTCTTTCTTGAGGCAGTAATTTGACTCTTGCTTGTACTGTAAGGAACACAGTTCCTGATGCCTCAGTGGCAACAAGAATGACATATTTATATAGTTCTTGTTGAGGCAGTCTGAGTGTGAGTTGGAAAAGAATTTCCAGACAGAGTATTGCAGGAAGGAGTGAGTTTATTAAGAACAAAGAGTAGAGATAAAGTGGGCACTGCGAGTGCAATGGGGTGACAACTTCTGACAGGCCATGGAGAGTTGACACTTTTTGTGAATTAATAGCCAATTTTTATAGCCTCAAGACAGAAACTTCCTGCTGGAAGGTTGGCGTTAGGTGATTGGTTGGGGCATTATAGGTTGTTTACTGGAGTGGGTATCGTTGCCTAATTGGGAGTCAAGAAACTTGTTACTGATGACCACGGGGTCTTTGGCAGCAGTTACAAAGGTGCTCAGTTAGCTTCGAAGATAACCTTGGTTCTGGCCTCTGCTTCTGTGGCCTTGGTACAAGGCCTCACACCTGTGGCCTGAGGGCAGGACTCAACAGTTCTCATTAAAATGTCACTGGGGGCAGGACTCAACGGTTCTCATTAAAATCTCATTCTTCACACATTATTTCATCTGAGCCTCAGTGAGGCTGATACATTCAAAAGTCCATTGTCCATTTTATAGATGCAGAAGCTGAGCCGTATAATAGTTAAGTGACTTTCCCAAGGTCACAGAACAAACTATTAAGTTCTTTTTTTCACTCAAAATCTAATAATCACTATCTAGTCATTAAGAGACCTATATCAAAATATTCAAAATCATAGGTACTAGAGATTCTTGTCACTACAAGGATCTCTGCCTCCTGAGAAATGATAAGTTGCATGTTTTGGAAATCTTGCTGCTGCTGTTGCTAAGGCCCTTCAGTCGTGTCTGACTCGGTGCGACCCCATAGTCGGGAGCCCACCAGGCTCCCCCGTCCCTGGGATTCTCCAGGCAAGAACACTGGAGTGGGTTGCCATTTCCTTCTCCAATGCAGGAAAGTGAAAAGTGAAAGTGAAGTCGCTCAGTCGCATCCGACTCTTAGGGACCCCACAGACTGCAGCCCACCAGGCTCCTCCGTCCATGGGATTTTCCAGGCAAGAGTACTGGAGTGGGGTGCCATTGCCTTCTCCATCCCTAGTTAATGAAGAGTGATTTTCCCAGCACCTTTGTAGCACCTGAGACCCTCTTGAATTAGCTGTTTGACCTAGGGGACTTAGAGTAAATCCATGGTACCTCATGATATTCTTCTCTGTCTGGTCTAAGTCTATGCAGTGAGAGGAAACCTTGTGACTCTGGCTTGGTATTGGCCTCACATAACCTTTATTGGGGATCTTGAATCCAAATGAGCCCCTGGAATTTGAATGTTCTGGTTCACAGATGCTCCAGTGCTACCAGTGCCCAAGTAAAGAACATTGTGTATCAATTGCTATGAAACCTGAGACCATGCAGATACTATCTATCATTTGTTTTAGACAATGTAAAAAGTAACCTGGGGGAGGGGAACTTTTCTTCCTGGGGAAGTTCATTATATTTCATTAACACCCCTATAAATAAACACAGAAGCAGCTAGAGTTTGCTAACTATAAGATGCACTGGTCATATTTTACATGTAGTAACTTTCCTCCTTTGGTTTCCCTCAGCAGAAATTTAGGCTGGGAATCAGGTGAACAAACATCAACTGGGCTAAGGAGTATGAGATTACTTATCAGAATAGAGATACAGGAAGTGTTAAAGACAAGTTGGAAAATATCTTGGCTAAAATAGGGCCCTGCTTAGCTTATAGTAATCAGTACAGTAAGAAGCTGGGCTTTGAGATTACTAGGCTTAAATATGTTAAATTAGCTGTGAATCCAAATGTGGCAGCTGTTGCCCACTTTAAGGCCAGCAATCACACAGAAAACCACCCATATAGAGTGGAAAGAGATAACAGCCTAAAGCCATTTTAACAAACATATTCTCCTGCTCTGAGGAAAGTGGTATTTTCTTTTTTTCCCTGTAGTTTTTTTTTTTTTATTGAACTATACTTGATTTATAATATTAATATGTCTCAGGCATATGATATAGTCATAATTTTAAAGGTTATATTCCACTTATAGTTATTACAAAATTTCAGCTATATTCTTTGTGTTGTGCTAAATATCCTTGTAGCTTATTTTATACATAGTAGTTTGTACTTCTTAATCCTCTACTGCTATCTTGATTCTCTCCACTTCCCTCTTCACCACTAGTTTGTTCTAAATATCTGTTTCTCTTTTGTTATATTCATTTGTTAGATTCTACATATAAGTGAAAACATTGTATTTCTGATTTATTTCACTTAGCATAGTGCCCTCCAAGTTCATCCATGCTGTTGAAATGGTAAAATTTCATTCTTTCTATGGTTGAGTAATATATTGTGTATATCTGTATAGATAGATGAATGGGTAGATGGATGGATAAATATAAACCACATCTTTATCCATCTGTTGATGGGCATTTAGGTTGCTTCCATATCTTGGTAATTGTAAACAGTGCTGCTTTGAACACTGGGGTTCATGTTATCTTTCAGATTAGTATTTTCATTTTTTTATCTGATATATATACCCAAGAGTGGAATTGCTGGATCATATGGTAATTCTGTGGTGTTGGAGAAGACTCTTGAGAATCCCTTGGACTGCAAGGAGATCAAACCAGTCAATCCTAAAGGAAATCAGTCCTGAATATTCTTTGGAAGGACTGATGCTGAAGCTGAAACTCCAATACTTTGGCCACCTGATGCGAAGAACTGACTCATTGGAAAAGACCCTGATGCTGGGAAAGATTGAAGGTGGGAGGAGAAGGGGATGTCACAGGATGAGATGGTTAGATGGCATCACTGATTCGATGGACATGAGTTTGAGTAAGCTCTGGGAGTTGGTGATGGACAAGGAAACCTGGCGTGCTGCAGTCCATGGGGTCACAAAGAGTCGAACTGAACTGATGATAATTCTATTTTTAGTTTTTAAGGACCCTCCATACTGTTTTCAATAGTGGCTACACCTATTTACATTCCCACTACCAGTGTACAAGAGTTCCCTCTTTTCTACATCCTCAATAACACTTGCTATTCGTAGGCTTTTTGCTGATATTCTGACATGTGTGAGGTTATTATCTCATTGTGCAGAAACTGTTATTTTCTTTTGTTCTCTCTGAGCAAGCAGAAGTAGCCACAGGCACAAGACAATGTGCTAAGGCTTTTCCCATTGCAGCTATATCAGGTTTTTCTTCTTCTATTTTGAAAATCTCTTATTAGGTACATTAAGTATTTACTACTTAAAGTGGTATCTCATTGTAGTTTTGATTTGTATTTTCTTAATGCCTAATGATGGTTTCCCAGGTAGCACAGTGGTAAAGAATTCGTCTGCAGTACAGGAAACATGGGTTTGATCCCTCGGTTGGGAAGATCCCCTAAAGAAGCAAATGGCAACCCACTCCAGTATTCTTGCCTAGAGAATCCCATGGACAGAGGAGCCTGGCAGGCTCCATGGAGTTGCAAAGAGTCGGCCATGACTGAGCGACTAAACAACAACAACAACAATGCCTAATGTGGTTGAACATCTTTTGTGTGCTCGTTGGCCATCTGTGTGTCTTCTTTAGTGAAATGTCTATTCAGATGTTTTGCCCATTTTTAAGTTGAGTTATTTTTCTGTTTACTGTTGAGCTGTGAGAGTACTTCATATACTCTGAATACTAGTCCCTTATCAATATTTCCAAATATTCTCTACCATTCTGAGAGTCATCTCGTTACTTTCTCGGTGTCCTTTAAAGTACAAAAGATTTTAATTTTGATGAAATCGTACTTATTTATTTTCCCTTTTGTTCCTGGGTCGGAAAGATCTTCTGGAGAAGGGATAGGCTACCCACTCCAATATTCTTGGGCTTCCCTTGTGGCTCAGCTGGTAAAGAATCCGCCTGCAATGTGGGAGACCTGTGTTCAATCCCTGGGTTGGGAAGATCCCCTGGAGAAGGGAAAGGGCTACCCACTCCAGTATTCTGGGCTGGAGAGTTCCCTGGACTCTATAGTCCATGGGGCTGCAAAGAGTCAGATGCAACTTTCACTTTCACTTTGTTGCTTTTGCTGTTGGAGTCATATCTAATCCAAGATCATGAAGATTTGCCCCTGTTTTTCTTCCAAGAGTTTTATTGCTTTGCTCTTTCACTCAAATCTTTGATTCATTTTGAGTTAATTTTTATACATGGTATGAGGTAAAGGTCCAACTTCATTCTTTCGCATGTGGCTATTCAGTTGTTCCAGCACAATTTGTTGAAAAGACAGTTTTCCGCAACTGAATTGCCTTGGCATCATTTGAAAAATCAATTGATCACAAATGTGTTGGTTTATTTCTAGACTCTCAATTCCATTCCATTGATCTGTATGTCTGTCTTTATGCCAGTACCGCACAATCTTAATTACTGTAACATTTGAGTACGTTCTGAAATTGTCAAGTGTGAGTCTTCCAACTTTGTTCTTATTTTTAAGAATTGTCTTGGCTTATTCAGTCTCCCTTGTGATTCCATATAAGTTTTAGGATTAGCTCGTCACTTACTTCAAGGGAAAAATAGCAAATGGGATTTTGATAAATTGCATTGAATCTGTATATCACTTTGGGGAATATTGTATTTTAAGAATAAGTATTACAACCAATGAACACAGGGTGTCTTATCATTTATGTAGGTCTTCTTTAACTTTTCAATATTTTGTAGTTTTCAATAAACAAATATTATACTTCTTTAATTTATTCCTAAGTATTTTATTTTTTCCACTACTATAAATGGAAATTTTGCCTTAATTCTCTTTTTCAATTGTTCATTGCTTGTGTATAGAAATACAATTTTTTGTATATTGATCCTGTATCCTATAACTTTATTAAAAGCATTTGTTAGCTTGAATGATTTCCCAGGTGGTGCTAGTGGTAAAAAACCCGCCTGCCAATGCAGAAGACATAAGAGACAGGGGCTCAATCCCTGGGTCAGGAAGATCCCCTGGAGAAGGAAATGGCAACTCACTCCAGTATTCTTCCCTGGAGAATCCCATGGACAGAGGAGCCTGGCGGGCTACAGTCCATGGGGTCTCAAAGAGTCGGACATGACAGAAGCAACTAGCACAGACAGCTTGAATAGCTTTTAGTGGATTTCTTAGAATTTTCTATATATAAGGTCATATCATCAAAACAGAAGTGATTTTACTTCTTCTTTTCCAACGTTATGCCTTTTATTTATTTTCTTTTACTAATAGATCAGGCTAGACACTCTAGTACAATATTAAATAGAGATGAATGAGAAGAGACATCTTCTTGTACCTAATCTAATGGGAAAAGTTTCAGTCTTTCACCATTAAGTGTGATGTTAGCTGGGGTTTTTCATAGATACCCTGTGTCAGGTTAAGAAACTTCCCTTCTATTCCTAGTTGGTGAGTGTTTTTTATCATGAACAGTTGTTGAATATTGTCAAATGATTTTTATGCATCAATTGAGATAATCATGTGGGTTTTGTCCTTCATTCTACTAATTATGTGTATCACATTGATGAATTTTAATATGTCAAACCAACTTTACATTCCAGTAGAAATCCCACTTGATTATGGTATATAATTCTTTGAAGATGCTTTTGAATTTGTTTTGCTAGTATTTTGTTGAGGATATTTTTGTACCAATATTCATAAGAACCTGAATCTGTAGTTTTCTTACAATGCCTTCTCAGCGTATTACTGACCTCATAGAATGATATAGGAAGTGTTCCTTCCTCTTCAATTTTTTTGGAGGAGTTTGACCAAGGTTTTGTTAATTCTTCCTTAAAAGTTTGGTGGACTTCACCAGTGAAGCTATCTGGTCCTGTGCTTTTTATATGTTGCTTAATTGGATTTGCTGCTGCTGCTGCTGCTGCTAAGTCACGTCAGTCGTGTCCGACTCTGTGCGACCCCATAGATGGAAGGAAGCCCACCGGGCTCCCCTGTCCCTGGGATTCTCCAGGCAAGAACACTGGAGTGGGTTGCCATTTCCTTCCCCAATGCATGAAAGTGAAAAGTGAAAGTGAAGTCGCTCAGTCATGTCCGACTCTTAGCGACCACATGGACTGTAGCCTACCAGGCTCCTCCACCCATGGGATTTCCCAGGCAAGAGTACTGGAGTGGGGTGCCATTGCCTTCTCCGAATTGGATTTGCTAGTGGCTTTTATTGTTCTTTTTTGAGTTTTTTTTTTTTTTTCTATATTCATAAGGAATATTGCTCTGTAGTTTTTTCATCATATGTCTCTTGTTTTGGTATCTATGAAGTTTTAGCCTCATGGAATGAGTTGAAAAGTTTTGCCTCTTCAATTTTTTGGGGGGGAAATTTTGTGAATGATTGGTATTAATTCTTCTTTATATATTTTGTAGAATTCACCAGTTATCTTGTTCTAGGGTTTTATACATGGGAAGTTTTAAAATTAATTGTTCTGTCTTTTTATTTGTTGTATCTATTCAGTTTTTTCATTATTTATTATTGTCAGTTTTGGTGCTTTGTGTTCTAGAAGTAGGTTTGTTCCAATTAATGTGTCTAATTTATTCACATACAATTGCTCATGGTATTCTTTTATAGATGGGCTTCCCTAGTAGCTCAGATGGTAAAACATCTGCCTGCAGTGCAAGAGACCTGGGTTCGATCCCTGGGTTGGGAAGATCCCCTGGAGAAGGAAATGGCAACCCATTCCAGTATCCTTGCCTGGAAAATTCCGTAGACAGAGGAGTCTAGCAGGCCATTGTCCATGGGGTTGCAAAGAGTCAGACATGACTGAGTGAAAAACACACATTCTTTTATAGTCATTTTTATCTCTGTAACATTAGTAGTAATGCCTCCCCTTTATATCTGATTTTAATAATTTGGATCTTCTTCATCTTTTGTCTATCCCATGAATCATAGCCACATTGGCCTCCTTGGAGTTAGAGGTCCATATCTTTAATTCAAGGAATTGGCTTAGATTATCCATGACCCGGCTCCATGGCCTGAAATTGTTCTGAAGGCAATAAGACAGGGCAGATGTAGGTCTTATCAAGTTTGTTTCACCCCTCTTAGGGATCACTGTTCTTTATTACTTGATATGTAGTGTCTTGAAGCCCCTTGTTTCATATTCTGAGGTTCTTTCTTTGGTTGTTCAGGTGGGAGATTAAATATGGTCCACCTTGGCCAGAAGTAGAAGTCTTAATATCTTATTATTTACCATTACTTGGTGCCAGCACAGGGTAAATATTCATTACAACAGCAGGCCTAGATCTTTGTAGGGGATTTTGTTTACTATATAGCACATAGGGCTTTAAATGTAGGGTCATCTGTTACCTGTTATGAATATTTGTATTAGGATAGCCTAGTCTTTTGTCTCAGCTGTGATTTAACAATTGGAGTTTCAGATATTATTCTCATTAACTCTAGTAATACAGAGTTTTACTTTACCATAAGTGGGGAAAGTAGAACAAAAATGGTTTTAGGCTCTGATTACACAAAATGAAATATTGTGAGCACCATTGGTGTAATGAACACATTTCTTAGTGGGGGTAAGGAGTATGAAAACAGGGAAGGAGAAGTGAAAATCCTCCTTTCAAATCCTACATAGCAAACTGTCAATTTTTTCAAGTACCATGTGTCATAGAACTCTAGACTAAGAAGAAATCTTTCCAATCCCAATCCTTATATCCTATTCTACTAGACCTCTTATCAGGACTTTAATAGCTAGGAAAGATGGTTAAAATAACTTCTCCAAGGGAAAAAAGTGGATGAAAAGAGAATTATTTGGAAAGGTGGTAGGGCCTGGTCTTTAGCCTGTCTAAGATCCCCTGTAGTTCTAAACCTATTTCCAGAATATCAACTCTATACAAACAAAGCAAGAGTCAACTATAGTTTCCTAAGATGTAAAGTAACCAACTGAAACCCTTGACAACTAGAATGTTGACCTATTGTCACTGTTGTGCTTCCACAAAAAGACATGGTAGTCTTGCAAAAAAATAAGTTTTTGCAGTTTCTATATCTTATATGAAGTATATCTACTGTGTAATATGAGATATTTAGCTATAATTCTCAATACTAAGCACCATCACCAATACCTCCTGTCATCCCAGAATGAGCATAATTTCCATATAAAGAGGAAAAAACATCATAAAAAGGCAAGGTTGGAAAGGTGGTTCCCAAAATGCTTCTGAGAAAGTTAAAACAATAAGAAAAGTTTAAGCATAGATATATTTTAAATGGCAAACATACATTCAATTCCCTGAAATGTTGTAGAAAACACAAAAAATGTCGAAAAACTTCTTGGGAGTTACAAATATGGAAATATAGAATGAACTGTGGGCATCACTTTTTTCTGTACACACTGAAGAATTTCCTTCCCATTTCAGTGTTTTTGTGCTCATTCTGTTACTGAATTGATATTTCAGATAACTGCCAGTGAAACAGAACACCTTATAATGCATATTCTGAGATTAAAAACTCAAATCACTAACAAAATGAAAAGGCAACCTACTGAATGGAAGAATATATTTGAAAATCATATATCTAATAAGGGATTAATATCCAAAAATATAAAAAACTGCACAACTCAATAGCAAATAAAACAAAAACCAACCAAACAAAAAACAACCCAAAACAATCTGATTTTAAAAATGCACAGAGGATATGAATAGACATTTCCTCCAAAAAAAAGACAGTCAATGGATACATTAAAAGATGCCCAACATTACTAATCATCAGGTCAATGCAGATCTCAAAAAAAAAATGATATATTACCTCACACTTGTCAGAATGACTATCATCAGAAAGCCAAGAAATAACAAGTGCTGGTGAGGGTGTGGAGAAAAGAGAACCTTAGGTCACTGTTGGTAGAAATATAAATCGGTATAGCCACTAAAAAAAAATGTATGGAAGTTCCTTAGAAAACTTAAAGATAAAACTACCATAAAATCCAATAATTCCACTTCTAGTATTTACCCAAAAAATTCATACTAATTTGAAAAGATATATGCACCCTTATGTTTATTGCAACATTATTTACCAAATAGTCAAGATTTGAAAACAATCTAAATATCCATCAGTGGATGAATAAAGTTGTGGTATATATGTACAGTGGAATATTGCTCAGTCACGAAAAGAATAAAATCTTGCCGTTTACAGCAACATGGATGAACCTTGAGGGTATTATGCCAAGTGAAATAAGTCAGAGAAAATGCCAGGTGGTCTCACTTATATGTAGAATCTGAAAAGCAAAACAAACGAACAAAGAAAACAAAATCCAGAGATATAGAAAACAAAAAGGTGGTTATTGGGGGGCAGAGGATGGAGGATGGGTGAAATAAGTGAAGGGGGTCAACAGGTACAAGTTTCCAGTTATAAAATAAATCATGAGGATGTAATGTACAGCATTACAGATGACTTATAATCAGTACTGTAGTTCTGATTTGAAAGTTGCTAAGAGAATAAATCTTAAAAGTTCTCATGGCAAGAAAAAAATTTGTAACTTTGTATGGCAACAGATGGTAACTATACTTATTATGGTAATAGTGTATGTCAGTGTTGAATAATTACATTCTATACCTGAAACATGGTGGTATACGTCAATTACACCTCTATTAAAAAAAAGAAAAAGAAAAAAACAAAACAAAACAAGAAATGTCAAGGAGGGGATTGTTTCTGTTTCAGTTCAATGGACCCAATGTTTAATATTAAGTTACATCAGTTGTCTCCTGCTAAATTCTCAGGACTTTATTCTAAATAAGTTTTCCCCATTTATATAGCACAGCGCTGATGTTACTGACAAATTCCAATGTAGCATGCAACAGTGGTTCCTAATTGCTTTAGCATTTATCATTCACAAGAGACAGGAGGGAAATTTGTCTCATTTTGTACAGCTCAGTTGCATTTCTTATCTCTGAAGTACACTTAAGCAGCAAACTGGGACTTAAGGTAGCTGCCTGAAAACCAGCAACCATTAAAATGCATGTCTTAGAGGAAAAATGTATTGGTTTTTCTAAAACAGAATACAGTTTAGCCTCATTCTGTGCATTAATTTTGCATAATTTCTTTTGCACATTTTATAAATTAGGGGCCATGATTTGATTTACCCATATAGCCATACTCACATTTGCCAGGTTCTGCCTTTGAGTTCAAAACATTTAAAAAAAGCATTTTGGTGCATTTCCAAGATGCCCTTTGGGGTCAATTAGCACCTAGTAATATTTTTCTAAGCAGTCACTGGAGGCGTTTAACTAGTGCGTACTTAGGCATGTTTTACCTGACAAGTCTTCTGAATAGGTTTTATGCTTTAAAGAAACAGTATCCCTTCACATTCTATAGTGAGCACGTGGCTGCTGTATGTGATTAAGGGAGTGGAGACGCTGAAGTTCTGTTCACATACTCTTCAATGTAAATCTTTCCAGCTGTCAAGTTCTGCTGATTGTCAAAGCAGCCACACTGACTATGCCTACTGTTCCAGGAATCCAAGTTCCATTAAAATGTGAATCACCAAATGAGTGTACAATGATTATATAGACTAAAAGGCACAGATGTGCCTGTTTCTGAGGGGCTGTTTGGGATGAAAAAAAAAAAAAAATATATATATATATATATATCTGGGCTATGCCATGATAAATACAGATTGTCTCCCTTGAAGAGAGGATTAGAGTTCATATATATCTATGTAGATGTGTATATATATGCACATACATATACATATACACCTGGGCTTCCCGGGTGGCACTAGTGGTCAAGAACCTGCCTGCCAATGCAGGAGACATGGGTTTGATCCCTGGGTCAGGAAGATCTCCTGGAGTAAGAAATGACAATCTACTCCAGTATTCTTGCTTGGAGAATCCCATGGACAGAGGACCCTGGCGGACTACAGTCCATAGGGTCTCAGAGAGTCAGACTTGACTGAAGCGACTTAGCATGCATGCATGCCCACAAACAGCTTCCCAGTGGTAAAGAACTTGCCTGTCAATGCAGGAGACTTAAGAGACATGGGTTCCATCCCTGGGTTGGGAAGATCCCCTGCAGAAGGAAATGGCAACCCACTCCAGTATTCTTGCCTGGAAAATCCTGTGGACAGAGGAGCCTGGTGGGCTACAATCTATAGGGTTGCACAGAGTTGGACACGACTGTAGCGACTTAGCACACATGCATACACAGATACATATTTTAACTACATATTTTTAAGATAATCTCCGTTGTGCACAGTTTCTAATGATAAAGGCAGTCGAACTATGCATCCCCACGGTGATATTCTTTTACACACAACTTCTCAGGTACATCAAGTCAAGCTGTACATTGAACTTGATTGTCCACAAACACAACCCATGTAGCTTGCAGATTATGCATATGATGTGGGAACTGCTTCCTACCCTGTAGTCCACCCGACTCCACCAATCCCCTCCCCTTTCCCGCACTGATCCTTGAGCAAGCAAGGAGGTAATCATTTGTCTAGTGTTCCTTTAAACCTTTGGCTTCCAATTAGGCTGACAATAAATGTGCTAATATATTCTTGACATTCAACTCATTCATCGATGCAGAAATGTTTCCTGCCTGTTCATTGGTGTATTTTCCATGTACTCATATTCGCTTTCACAGTGGTTAAAAATAAGTAAATGAAAAGGGAGTCATTTAAAGGGCATGAGTAAGTAACAAGAGAAGATGAAAAAAAACTGTAACTGATTACCTTAACCTTATTGACCTGTCTCTTCTACTTAGGATTCATACATTATTAGAATTGACATGAAAATTCAAGTTCTACACTGGGGACTTCCCTGGCAGTCTCTGCTTCCACTGCAGGAGGCACAAGTTCAATCTCTGGTCAGGCAACTAAGATCCCAGGTGCCACGTGGCATTACCTCCACATTTGGAGAATGAAGACTTGAGGTATTAACTATTAAAAAGCCTCCAGTTTTGAGGCATAGTAATTTTAACCCAAACCCTCAGTTATCCTAACTGCTTTATTCTAAAAAATGCAGTCAATTCTTAATGGGGCAGAAAAAATATATTTAAAATGAAGCAGTGGAAGCAACAAGCTTCCCGGGTGGAGCAGTGGTAAAGAATCCACCTGCAATGAAGGAGACGCAGGAGATAAGGGTTCAATCCCTGGGTCAGGTAGATCCCCTGGAGAAGAAAATGGCAACCCATTCCCATATTCTTGCCTGGGAAATCCCATGGACAGAGGAGCCTGGCGGGCTCTGGTCTATGGGGTCGCAAAAGAGTTGCACATGACTGAGCGACTAAACAACAGGAAGAGATAACAGTATTCATTTAAAAAATGAATCTCCACACAAATAACATTCATGAACACATTTATTGCGAGTAGCTCTATGGAAAGGCAAGTCAGATATATATATAAACACTATACAGAGTTGCAAGGTTGTCTCCCAAAACTGCAAATGAGATGTTTACAAAGAAAAAAAAGAATAGAAGAGTATTTACAAAGGAAGACAAAGCCAGAGCAACTCAAAGCAGATCTGTGAAAGCAGAAAGAGCAAATGTAATGAGCTGTTGGAACTGGAACATTTTAGTTTTTACTGACCAAGTTAACTATGTCTGATACCAAATGAAGTGGAGAGGTCACAAAAAATCGTTCCATCATTGGTTTTTCTTAACAGCAGCATAAACTCGTAGCTGAAAGGTAAGTGATATGTTGGTACACTGACTCTAAAAAGATTCTTCCAGCACAATACTGAATAAATTAGTTGTGTCTGTAAACTAAGAAGTTGTGTCAAAAGATTGCATATTTGTTATGCTGTACCTGTGACTATTTGTACCTGTTACTATGTGTACTGTTGTGTATGAGGTTTCCCCTTCATTTATTCAGCAAGTGTTACATCTGTGCTGTACCCTGTCTGTTGGCAGCCTCTGAACCTAATATGCAAATAAAGCAAAAGAACATTCCCCCCCAATCATCTTTTCTTTCCACAATTCTGAACAATTATGACTTAACTTGAAAATAAAATGGTGAGAGAAGGCTTGAGAAAGGCTGCCTGAAGACTGCATTGTTACCATAATGAACAAAAGCCACACTGCATTTCTTTGATTAGGCTGGGAAAAAGCAAAGAGTCTGAAGGAACTGGTGAGACTGATGCCCTAGCAGTGACCAGTAACTGGAGTAGTGATTGGTACTGCAGCCACATCCTCTCCTCAGCACCACTCACAAGAGAACAAACAATAAAAGAGCCCCCACCCCATCCCCTTGGTTGATAGGCAAGGAAAAATAATAGAAGTCAACTCGGTTTTTCAGAAAAGTTAGTGTAGCAACACATGTACTAGAAGCCTGCTTGAAGACAGAAGTACACGTTCAAAGACATCAAAACCGAGTGGCAGAAAACTTCAGGTAAATATTACACTACTTCAAAGTTGCACATCAAATGCGAAGCAATTTTTTTTTAAAACAGTTACGCACAACAGGTACATCTACAATCACATGTACACAGGTACACAAATGTGTGCACACACGTTAGCACTCACACAGTTATTACAGACACTCACACCCATCGGTGATGAGGTTTGCCAGTGATGGTACAACAAGTTGTGATTTGTGTGCCACCACATAACAAAGCTCTAAGCAAGCTTCAAGACCTTTGTACCTTTCCTCTGTGATCACCACCTGTTAGTGTCATGTTCTCAAAGGTCCAGGTTCCTAAAATCTTAATTCAGTTTCCATCAGAGACAAGCAAAAATAGGAAGGGGGAGCTTGCTCTCTGATTCTTTTTTTTTTTTTTTAATTCTGTTCATCTTATATAGTCTTGTTATCCAAAGGGAAACAAAACCTTATAAGAGGTTCCTTTTGGCTTAAGTTTCGGTCAGAATACTGATTTATTTGTACACACTAATTTCTTGAATATGGGAAACTGATCTCTTTATAGGAGCCCTGGGCATAGGAGGGAAAGTGTGTCAAGGAAAGAATCAGAAAGAGGGGGAGAATGGAGGATGAAAGGGGGAGGCCCAGAGTGGCAGAGGGGGTCTTTGTGAAGAGACTTTCTGAAGAACTTTGCTTCATTTAGGGGGGAAATTTTTAAATTTTTTAAAAAAATAATGGTTTTGGAAATGTCCAATCGATTTGCAAGCAGAACATCACAGTATTGTATATGAAGAAACAGATCCTCTGTTCTCCAGTTCTGTCTTTATAACGTTGGCAAAGTTCAGTCAAGATATCTGTTAACAGTGAATGTGGATAGAAAGTTGCAGTTCTGTTCATGAACAAAACTGAGATAATCTGCCCTTTGGTCCTGCATTTGAAATATTAGAAATGTCCCATTCAGATATCAGTCCAGTTGAGGTTTAAGTCTTTGATCAAGAAAAGTTTTGTATATATTACTCAGAAAGATTCCAGATCATACCTACCTTCTCAGGAACATAACCTTCTTTATCTCCTCTTATTTCAAGGGTTTTCAACTTCAAAACTAAATCTAATATTATACATTAGTGAAATTGGTATTGGCCACATTTATACATAGGTCAGTAACATTCTTAAGAAGGAGCAAGTTGTGAGATGTTCACTTTTATACATTTGTTTCCTTTCAAATTAGAAAATAAAAACAAAGTAGAGTGAATTTCTTAATTCAAAATCACTGGATCTATAAGGCAGCACTAAGACTGATCTGTGTTAAGATTATTCAACTGCCAGCATCCACGTGTAGGCTTTTCGAAATTCAGGTCACTTTCTATTTAGAAGCCTGTGAATTCTCTTTTAGGCAGATCTGGAGTAGACACAGATGAAATTCCATAAGCGTCACGTTTCTTCTAAATTTTGTGTGGCAACGTCATCACTCTAGGAAAAGAATAAAAGATGACAGAATAAACGTTACTTTCAGGATTAAACTGTGAAGTGCTTTTACCCCCACCCTGTTCTAAAACAAAATTGAACTAGTAGTTTTGAGAACCATATTGAGGACACTTCCTTGGCAAGGACATAGGTAACTAGGCTGGATGCCTATGACAAACACCAGCACAAGCCCCACAAAGACCTAAGGGCAGTTACTCCTTTTGCCCCCAGGCTCCACTCTGAATTTTCCAGTGGATAGCAGCTTTGTCAATGTGCATGCACTGCTCTACTTTCTCCCAGTGAGGCCAGCAAGTCAGCCTGGCATTGGGTGGACAAAGAGAAGCTTTTTCTTCTCTCATGTTTGATTATGCCTTCACCAAATTATATGACATGAGTCAAACGATTCAAGCACAGCCTTGGTGCTAGTCTCCAGATAGAGTCACTAAAGTGTCAGTCACTCAGTCGTGTCTGACTCTGCGACCCCATGGACTATAGCCCACCAGGCTCCCCTGTCCATGGAATTCTCCAGGCAAGAACACTGGAGTAGGTTGCCATTGCCTTCTCCAGGGGATCTTCCCGACCCAAGGATCGAACCCAAGTCTCCTGCACTGCAAGATGATTCTCTTACTGTCTGAGCCACCAGGATTTCATCTAAAAGAGCAAGGTCATACCTGCAAAGGAGATTTGAATGAAATCTCCGTCTAAAAAATAAAAATAAAAAAAGAAGTAGTAGTTCTGGTATTACTCTCTTGGCCTTTTGCTTATTGAGAGGGCACATAATTGGGAGTGGGGCAGAGGAAGGGTGTCCAGTATACTGAAGAAGGTGCTGGATTGCAGAAGGGATGGGGATAAATGGCCAGCAAATTGATTATGGGATGTGAGTGTTAAGACCAGGTCACATTGAAGAACCAAATATTCCATTTCATGATAGCTGACCTAAAAGAACCCATGGAAAGCATTCCCCAAAGTAGGCTGCAAGTACAAGATCTTGTATTAAAACAGGGGTCACAAAGAGCCGGACCTGACTGAGCGACTGAACTGAACATATTAACTATTCACTCTTTCATCAGAGGTTTTCAAAATGTAACCACTTGCATCTCCATGAAGCATCAAAGCTCTCCACTCCCCTCCCACCTACTTATGGCCATTCATCATGATTTACTCTATAGGGCTGTTCCTCCATGTGAAAAAATTTTTAATTAACACCATAGATTAGGAAAGATATTGTTTTCCTGTCAGCAGTGGGCTTAGGAAATTTTAGATTCTATGTATTTATCAAATTGACATAGGATGAAAGGTGTGATCAGTAGAGGTTAACCATGATGGTCCATGCTCAGTTATCTGCTGCAAAATTAGACTGTACTAGCATTACAGATGGAGAAGGCAATGGCACTCCACTCCAATACTCTTGCCTGGAAAATCCCATGGACCGAGGAGCCTGGTGGGCTGTAGTCCATGGGGTTGCTAAGAGTCGGATATGACTGAGCGACTTCACTTTCACTTTTCACTTTCCACTTTCCTGCATTGGAGAAGGAAATGGCAACCCACTCCAGTATTCTTGCCTGGAGAATCCCAGGGATGGGGGAGCCTGGTGGGCTGCTGTCTATGGGGTCGCACAGAGTCGGACACGACTGAAGCGACTTAGCAGCAGCAGCAGCATTACAGAATTTTGAAGCTACTGTCAGCTAGAGGTTTTTAACAGAAGTTTAAGATAAAGGTACTGTACCTAATTTGGTTTGCTTTGTTTTAGTATAAAAATGTTCATACATAGTATACTGAATATGCTTTAAAGGAGATTTCTTACTACTCCCTGTATTTCACAAGTGTTTTCCTAGAAACATACAAATTAAGCTCCATCTGACTACCCCAACAACATTACAGTAAGCCTGAAATTAGGGGCATTTGTTCCTATTAGAGCTTTCTTTCTTTACTTTTTTAAAAGTGACAAGGGTTCTAATAAAAATTTGATTCATATTTCAATTGCTTTCCTATAACACCTACACACCAGCATTGAGTGAATGCTTGATAACATACTAAAACCTAGCAAATAATGGTATGATTTCAAGTTTACTTTACAAAATATATTCATCAACTCTTGATTAGCCATGCCAGTAGAAATAAATAATGCTATCGAAAACAAGATAATCCAAAAATAATTTAATTTGCTTTTGAAATGCATTATGGGAACTTGAGCCACAGATTTACCTGTATAATCCTGTTTTACTTAGGTCAATATTAAAATGAGTTTACATTCCCCAAGAACATTTCAAAGAACACCATAAGAAATAACCCAGAAGCTTGCTGGCTGGCAAAGGAAAGCAATTTGGGATTAACACTCCATTAGAAACAGTCTGCAAAATGAATCAAAGGGCTGACAGTCACATCTGAGTTCTGTTTCCTGTTCATTTTGATATCATTTCACCACCAGGAAGGTAAATGGCAATGCTTTTAATAACATGATCTGATTTTGATGTATTACTTCCACTTGAGACTGATGGGTTATAAATAATTACTGTATCAGGTATTCTAACTTTCTGATTAAGCAAAGGTCTTTTTAGTGGCAAGTTGATTTCACCCCTTCTCCAGAAGGGAGAAAACCTCAATGGACTCTGATGGGTCAAAACATTTTCCTACTCGTGGCCCCCCAAATCTGACAGATATAATTTTCTTCTAAAAAACAAATGCAGCAAATGTTTCTATCTCAGTTTTTATAATTATATAAATCTGACCATTAATCTTTAATATACTGATAAAACACACATGACATCAATACTCCCGCAAATGTGTAGGGTGAGCAACGTAGGCAGTTCCTCCAGGGCATTCCAGGTCGCTTCATATGAATCTCAAACATGTTTCTATTACTGCCTAAAGTCCAACAGAGCAGTGGTTCCCCTGCCCAGAGAAGCCCAAATAACAATATATCCAGTTAGTCTCTCATTCTTTTTCCACTCTCCCAATCCCATGGCCTCAGTTGTCTTACCTCCAATCTTCCTAGAACCAAAGAAACAATTCAAGTTCTTTTGAAAATTTTATTAGACATCATGCTATCCATCCCCATGGTCAACTGGTGATCTCGAACAAGCAGAGGCAACGATAAGCAAAGCACTGAAGACGAACAAAGTAAATGAGGAGAAAATGGAAGCATTTAACCCAAAGATGAGTATATAATAATACAGTTACATTATTGCCTCTGGCTTATATGTAGATTTTTTCCACCAATAAGAAACAGATCATCACATCTTCTATGCCCTGTAAATACATAGGAAGATCACTCTAGAGTTTAATTGAAGTGCTGTCCCTCAACGGTGAAAACTAGCAATAACTGCCGCTAGTCTTTACAATGGAGAAGGCAATGGCACCCCACTCCAGCACTCTTGCCTGGAAAATCCATGGACGGAGGAGCCTGGTGGGCTACGGTCCACGGGGTTGCTAAGAGTCGGACATGACTGAGCAACTTCACTTTCACTTTTCACTTTCCTGCATTGGAGAAGGAAATGGCAATCCACTCCAGTGTTCTTGCCTGGAGAATCCCAGGGACAGCAGAGCCTGGTGGGCTGCCGTCTATGGGTTCGCACAGAGTCAGACATGACTGAAGCAACTTAGCAGTCTTTACACCACCAATCATAACAGACTATTGTCTCCTTCATAGATTAGAAGCTCAAATATGCTTCTCCCTAAACTGGCAATGGTTTTGTGATGGAATACTCAAAAGAATCTGTTAAGGAAAATGAATGATGCTTGTAAACCTCCATCTCCTCAAAGGTCAGTTCAATTGCTTCACATCTGCCATTTGAAGGCAGGCCCTGGACCACTTATGCATGCTCATTCAGGTCTTGATTATCTGGATACAAACTATTTGGGGATCAGCTACAGGATTTTTATCACAGGTCAGCTTCTCCACTACCTCCCAACACACACTCTGGCCACTTCATGCTGCTGCCTAGTTACTGAAGACTTAAGGAATGCAAGTTACTAGAATTCTAATATAGGCAGTCTCTGATTTACAAAAGACATATTCCAGGGCTCACTGTTTACTTGAGACTCAAAATAAATTATCCTGTGAAAACAATGTTATAAATAAATAGTGGACAGGTTCGTAGGTTCGTCCACACAAGCAGATCCCAAACTGAGAGGGGAACGATTTTGACTGCACCCGACAGTCATGTATAACATTATTACTGTGGGGAGACATGTTTGAAGTTTCAATATGAGACTCCAGGAAAAGATCTCTTCAAGCCATAGCAGTAAGAATAGAGTCTCCTAAATTCAAGCAGCTGTAATAACAGGGCCAGGGTGGCAGTAGAAACTATGGTCAGAGTCGCAGCCACAATTAAGTCCTTCATGGGTGGCAGTAGTGGGTACGGTTGGGGAGGTCTGAGGGTGAAGACAGAGGCATAACTTATGAAAAAGCAGGAGTGGGAATTCCCTGGTAGTTCAGTAGTTAACATTTCATGCTTTCATTGCCGTGGGCATGGGTTCGATCGCTGGTCAGGGAATTAAGATCCCACAAGCCACATGGTGTGGCCAAAAAAAAGGAAAAAGCAGCAGCAGGAGTTTAAAACCATATTTATTGGTCAGACTTTCAAAGGCACCGTGGGTGCAGGTGTGAATCATTTTCAAGGTGAATTTAGAGACAGTCTTGATTGATATTCTCTAAGTTTCAAGTCTACAAGTAACAAATTAGTAATCATAGAGAGGCAAATGATATAAATTGTGAAAACTAGCTAAAGTGACTACAATTTATGGGGAACTGGATATTCAGTAAATCCAGATGATCTGGCTAGCATCAAACATAGTGTGGTCAATCCAACCATGAAAACTGCTTTGAACACCAACCCAGCTGCATCTGTGCCAACAAGTGAGACCAGGGCAGGCAAGCGATGCTGTTCCTGTGAGCTGAGCACAGACAGGCTGTGAACTAGGGGCAGCAACTTCTCAGGAAAGAAGTCTTCCCCTCTGAGGGCCTCCCTTCCCTCGTGGAACTCCCAGAGTGGCCTCACCTTTACTGCCAGAGAGAGGCCAGGAAAGGCAACTTTTCCTGAAATTATTGAGAGTAAGACTCACAGAAAACAACCCATGAGAAAGGGGGTGTCAGGAAGCTAGAGGAAAAGTGCAATAACTTTCTCATTTCACTGAATATTTCAGTACATATTCTCATTAATTCTAAAAGGAATTAGTCAGAAATAGTAAGGTACCCTCTAAAAGAATGCAAATTTGAACTAGGATATAGGTCTACATTAAAAAAAAATCTTTTAAAATTCCTATTTCTCAAGTGTGCAGCCTAACAGCTGAAAAAGAAGATGAAAATCTAAGACCTCTTGCTGAACAACCAATAACCAATGCAGAATTGCTAGAGAATGCATTTAATGTCATATGGTGGACCTGCTGTCTTGGCAATTTTTATCAGTAGCCTTAAAATTAGCAATCTGATAGTTGTGGTAAAAATTGAGTGTGCTGTATTCATTTCATTACTATAAAATGTAGCCTTTTTCATCTCTCATTTCTCACTCAGGACAACGCAGTGTTTTCCAGTAAATGATCTTCACCATCTTCGAGCCTGGCAGGACCTCTTAGACAAAACATACTGCAGGCTTTAATTAAGCATTTCACAAAGTTATTTTCCAATAATGCCTATAAAATGTCTGAACTATTTTTACATAGTCGTAAAGCATTTTTAAAAACGGTGCTAAGCAAAATGAATTTATTTTTAAACAAAGATTTTTATGGCCCTAGGAAAGGATTTGATTTTCAAGGCTTCTAAAATCTTCTTCCCTGACTGCCAAGGGCGAATTTTGCATTTTAAACAAATGAAGAGCATCTCTTAATACAATGCTTTTTTTCCCACCTGTCTCATCTTACTCTGTTTTTTGTTTGCACCATAATGCTGCCGACTAGAATATCAGATTTTATACATATGGACAAAAAGGAATTGAAAGACTTTTGGCAATAACTGGTAAATGTCAACAGATTATTTGGAAAAACCACACACAGGTGACTTTACTTAAGGAAAGGACCATTAACAGAAGTTTATTGAATGCACCCCTTTCATTCCTTTCAGTGTTTCTGTGAAATCCAAATAGATACACAGAGTATTTGTGTTTGGGAGGTAAAGATGAGCAAACGCCTCCTGCAATCAGATTTAAAACCTTCAATTCCAATACAAGTTATATTCTTTTATAACAAAGCTATAAACAGTTCAATGTAACGAAAATGATCCAATCTCTGGGGGATGGCTCACAATTATAACACTCTGAATGAATTACTTACAAGCAAATTGGATACTATCAAATTCAAGAAGACTTGGAAATTTCCCCAACCTTGCTTATATCATAATCTTCATCAATAGGAAAATAGCAGATTGAACATCTGATGAAAGGGCAGTGTGGTATGCTGGGTGGAGCACTGGACTTGAAATCATATGTATAGATTTGATTTTCTGCTCTGCCACTTACCTCTTTGACAATGGGAAAGTTCTTAACACCGGCTTCAGTTCCAGTACCTACTATCCCCCAGTAAAATAATGAATGTAAATATGCTTTGCAAATTATAAGGCAGTAGGCAATTGTAAAGCATTTCCTCCATCAACAAGTTAACAATGATCCCTTTTAAATCACACACAAGATGCCTGATTTCTCTCCACACTGGTTATCCTCACCTATTTCAACATGAAAACTTGGGGGTCACTCAAAGAGTTTATTTCCCAAATAGTTTCCTGTCAATGACTCTGAAGCCTCTTAGTTCATGTTTGGTAATTAGGGGGAGGAAAAGAAAGCAAGAGATCTTGTTTGAGTATTGATGCATGTGTGATATTCAAGTCCTAGTCCTTGTTTAAAGAGATACTTTGCTAGTGAGTAGCCAAAATTCCAAAATCACCTGGGATGCATTACTCAAAAACAGAATGAATCCACATAAATAATGATTGCCAATAGCTTTAGTTAACTTTAATAGAATGAAATCCTCTTTAATTGTTACAGATCAAATACCTCTACTCCAAATAACTGTCCTTTTTTTTTTTGTGGTGGGGATGAATGTTGTCTAAAATAAGTGACCCAACAATGGTGACTGAGAAATCTCTGCTATGTGGAGATTTAACTCTAGTAATGTATAATAAATAAGTCCAATAAACAAAAAATTTGCTCTCAGCATCTATAATTTATATCAAGAGGATTTGGCAGTAGTACACTGAAAAGAAGCTTATGCCTCCTTCGTGTTAACAACAAGGACTAAAATTTCAAAAGGCAATTAATACAGCTTTTTTTTTTTTTTTTTTGCTTTTTAATACCAAGTACTATTATAACATTACTAATTTGGCCAATTCTCTCACCCCTCTGAGAGCTGCTCTTACCTACTCATCTTTGGAATGGAAGATCAGTGAATTTTTTTAACCTTAACTAACTTCAAACTATGAATTCTACATCAGATACAACAATAAAAAAAGTAAAAATGCATTCATAAACAAGAGCCAGAATAACCATATAAAAAAACTGCATTCTCCTTATAAATGCTAATACTTATAACCCATGTGTTTAAAATCTGAGTACTTCACACTTCTTAAATTATTTCATTTATTAAAAAGTCAAGTCCAGTTTATATTTGTGGGTGGCTCCAATTGTCTTAAACAAATGGCTCTGAAGTACTTACTTATATGCAATATGACTTGTGGGTAAATGAGATTACATATTAATTTTGTGTTATATGAACAAAGCTGTCTCACTGCCTTATGGGCTCCCTTCATTTCTCTTAAGTTACAAACAGATCACAACTATAAAAATGCCAATTCTGAACAAGCATGTAAACCATTTTAAGAAAACTTAAAAGTGGGATTTGGGGACACAGGACTTTAGCTTTGTGTTTTTTCTAAATGTAATAATAATAACTAACAATAATGACAGTAGTTGCATTAGTTGCATAATAATTCATGTGTAACACTTACTATGTGTCAGACACTGTTTTAAACATTTGCAAAAATTAAAATTACCCTGAGAGATACTTAACTCCTAATGAAGACTGTGCCTCTGTTCCTTTGTAAAAGCATATTTGTTATTTTCTAAAGTGAATTTTTTCCTATTTTGTTAGGAAGGTGAAGCAAGATGAGAAATGGGTGAAAACTATTCTACAGCTTTATAGTCACAAAATGATCATAATCAGCCAGCTTGTTCTTAACCCTTCACAGACAACATTCCACCATATCAATTTGCATTAAGCTGGTAGGAAAAGTAATTTCCTTCAGTTTCTTTCTATATATCTTTCCTTTTATATATCTCAGCAAATAATGTGCCTTAATCAGTCTCAGGACCAATCATTTTTGCAAGAAACTAAATCACTTGTTGAAATTATTGAAACATCAATGTTTGTTAATCCAATGACAAAATTAAAATATCTTACATTTGCAAAGTACTTTAAAGGCCCAAAGTCCTTTCACATTTGCTGTCTTGTTTTAACCTAAGCACTTATGTCCCTGTGAGATACAGCCTCCTTGCTGGAGAAAGTTAGGAATTTCCTCAAGGAACAACACATTTACAGAACATTAGCCTCCAGAATAGCTACAAAGTTATTTGAAGTTATTCATAAATCAGTAACCTATGCTAAAATAAATGTTAATTATTTCATGATCTAGATAATATTTGGGAAGACAGGATTTATTTAAGGAACAAGAAATTTTCACTAATTTTCATTTTTGCTGAAACAAAGAGTAGTGGAAAATATAGACAAACCTCTATGAAAACTTGTTCTTTCCAAAGCACCACAGGGACATAGATTGCTATGGAACACTCACATCAATATCAGTTAGGCTCAAACAATGGCTTAAGACCAATTTCCAGGTGTACTTCACAGAATAAAATAGATCTGTTCTTGAAAAGCTTGGTATGAATTAAATGCTTGGCAACAGAATTGTATATTTTAAATGCATGGTTCTGTTAGTGCTGATGATTGCATGTGAGTGCCCACGCGTGTGTATGTGGGGTGGGGGCCCTCACAATTTAAAGGAGACCTGAATTGAATCCTTTGGCATGCCAAAGCATCCTTTTGTCGTTTTAATGATCACTCCTTAATGTGTCCATGCTACAGACATGAGTTTTTGTAAGGCAAGTTTTCTAAAGCAGGGGGAAAGAGGGGAGGAGGGCTACACCTGCACTAAATAGGGAGCTTGTTAGGTGACTGTTGTGATCAGTCCCCGACTTGTTCTGCCTGATCAAGCACAGTGGGCACAGATCCAATCACAAAAGCATTCCACAAAGCAAGCAAAGCAAGAATCTTCACTAAACTGACTACTGGAATGAAAACTGCTGGGGTCCATCCCTTCTCTTCCCTGGAAAAGAAGCACATATCAGTAAAGAGGGGAGGCAGTGGAGACTGTGGAGACATCATCTCCCAAAACCGTTTCTCAAGAATGTCTCCAGGGACACTAATAACAACACTGCACGATGTATACAACAGATTTACTTGAAGTCTTATTTCCAAGTCTGACAGATCCTATTCTTTCTTGTTTCTTCCTTTGAAAAAGTAACCCTTTAAAAAAAACTTTCACTCTTCCAGGGTAAGCTGCCCCTGGGGTCAGGTCTGCCCCCAGCCTTACTATCCTGCTTTACTGAATTGCCCAGAAGATGCACCAATTAGATGTTTTAAATGGTTTTTAAACCTTTCAAACAAATAGTCATACCCATTATTGTGTTATCACCATACCCTTTTCGGCGGGGGCGGGGTGGGGGGGAATTACATGAAGAAAATGTGGCACAGCAGATGACTTGCCTGTCACTATTAGTGACATAGAAAAGGAACTCTCAAGGTTTCCGGCAATGTATCCTGTGTAAAAACAAAACAAAACAACACCAAAACACATTCCAGAGTTAAACACAGTCTTCTTTCAATTACCTGTTCTGGATTATTTACCTTTGGTTCCCGCCAGACATTCACACTAACAATTGAGATTCAACCTTCTTGGTAAATCTCAGCAAACCAACATAACCATGACTGCTTTTTTAAAAAGTAATTTTCTGAGGAGAAGGTCATCAACCCGCAAAGGTTAACGGTTGATTATTACTGCTTAATATCCAGTGCTCTTATTAAATGTCCTGCAATTAAATGTGGTCATTTGTAGAAAAGCAGCTTTGACATGTTGATTTGAAAATGAGTTGATGGGATTCAACGGAGGACGAGGTCCTGTTTGCATAAATCAAAGGCTATCTGAAAACATGTTACACATCCTTACGTTTAAACTACTTCTAAAATGTAGAACCAATGTTTAATCGATAATCAGAGCTTTCCAGGTAAAGAAACTTTAATAATGATTCACATGAATGAGTGATTAAAACAGAATTCTACTTTCCATTCTAAATAAGCACCAGTGAATGAAACATACTCCTAACACTGTAACAGGGGGAGTGCATCGATTTATTAAGGAATCACCACTAACTTCAGGGAAATGAATTAAAAAATCACCAACCTCTTTGGGGAGAGTCGAACTTCCTGTTGTCACGTCTTGCAAAGTCCATTCTCACGTACGTGTCGTCTTCGTCAGAATCTTCTCTTCCTGGGGGTCTGGGCACCCGGCCGCGGCCAGGTGATCGAGGCGGAGCGGCGACTGCAGCGGCAGCCCCACCGGCTCGGTTCTCACCTCCGGCCAGGTCTGCTGATGGGTTTGGGGCTCTGGGGTTCGAGCCACCCGCAACGTCTTGGGCCCCCCTGACCGCGGCACCAGCAGCATCTGCAACAGGTAGGAACCAGCGGACGGAGGCGGAGTCAAATCCAGCGGCGGCCTCAAGGCCGGCGGCTGCTGCGCCGATGCCGGGAGCCGCGACCAAAGCGGAGGCGGCAGCTAAAGCCCGGCCGAGAGCTAAGGCTGGCACGGCGGCCGCGGCTGCGGCGAAGGAGGCGGATAGGTCTCTCTCGAGGCTGTCGGTCGGAAAAGCAGAGATGGCGGCTCTGGCGGCTGCAAAGAAACTTTGCGAACGGCTTTGTGGGCGCCTTCGCTCGAGCTCTTCTCGCAGTAGCAGCCTCGCTACAGGTGGTCGTTCGGAGCAGCGGCTGGGGGAGAGAGAAATGTTCATACAGCACTCAGAAAATGGATCGACCACATAGATGCGACCAGTTTCGGCATCGTAGCGAATGGCACTGTCAGCAAAAGGCACGGCTGGTGTCATCGCTGGGTTGAAAATCACTTCGATGTAGTCACCTTCTTCCCTATTAGCACTGCTCCCTGTAGCACCGTCCAGAAAGAAGGCATTGGCACCTGGGATAGCTCTGAAGAGATCTGAGAGGTTGCCTGCTGGATTTGGAAATGGCACTCCGAACTCAATATTCACATAATTGGAAAAGGCAAACTGTCTGGGGTCGGCAATTATGCCCCACACACCTGGAAGTCTTTGAAGACATGGATCTGGCATATTATAACCTCTCTTAGGGAAGTCAATGTTGACGTAGCCCCTAGGGCTGTCGGCTTCTCTCTGCTCCTGTGTGGGCTTTTGTGGTTTTGGCTTGACTTTGTTTCCTTTTGTCATAAAAGGAAGTCGATTAGGTCTCTTAGCCTTGTGCTTGGGGGGCCCATCACCTGAACGCTTGGAAGGTGATCCCCCATCTCTAGGCTTTGAGAAAGACCCTTCAACTGAAGGCTTTGAAGCTGTATCTTTGGGGCCTCTGTTAGATGAGACTTCCTTCTCTAGGCCCTTTCCTAGGAATTTTCCAGGTAACATTGGTACATACTCATTATGGTCACTCTGTCCCAATGGGGAGCTCCGAAAAGGATTTGGCAGAGAGAAGTAGGAGCTCCAACTTTTAGAGGAAGAGCCTCCCTGAGGATTTCTGGGGTTTTTAGGAATGGCACCAGCTCCAGGGGCCATGAACATATAGTCACTGTCACTGTCATTGTCCTTTGAGTCATCCTCTTTAGCAGGATCAGGTGCTTTTGGAGGACTTGGCACAGGTGGTGGGCTCACTCTGGGAAACATCATCATGTACCCTCTAGAATCTTCGAAAGGTGACCGAGAGTGGCGCTTTTTGGACACAGAGACATTTTGAGGAGCCATGGGCATGTAGTCGCTGGAGCTTGTGAGAGGAGCAGCCACGCCTGGCCTCATTGGCACATACGGATCATCCTCGTCTTCATCAAAAGCTCTGGCTCTGTGGGGACCCCGAGCTGCACCTTCTGGGGGCTCCATGTCTTTCACTTCTTTGGCTTCTTTGCGTTCTTTTGTGGCCCCTCTGTCTGCACAAAAATAAAGTCGGAACCTTCCCCCAGACTTCCCTTTCCCACCAGTTGCTGCACCTGGTGGGGGTGGTGGGGGCGGAGGTGGTGGCATTTGCTGTTGCTTGCTTTGAGTTAATTTGCCAAAGTAGGATCTTTTCTTCAGAGATTTCCCACGATCACCATTGCCTTCGGGCCCCTTCCCACTCCCTGAGCCTTTGCCCCCTCCGGAGTTCTTGCCACCGCCTGAGCCATGGCCATCTCCGGGTCCCTGGCCACGGCCTGAGCCATGCCCACCTCCAGCTCCCTGGCCACTGCTTGAGCCATGCCCAGCGGTGCCCTGGCCGTCCCCGGAGCACTGGTTTCCTCCTGCACTCTGGTCCCCGGAGCTGCTGCCACTTGAGCCATGGCTGCTACTTGAGCCCTGACCACCTCCGGAGCCATGCCCCCTGCCTGAGCACTGACTTCCCCCGGAGCTTTGGCTACTGGAGCCTTGCCCACTTGAACCCTGTCCACTTCCTGAGCCCCGGCCATTTCCCGAGCCCCAGTTGTTCATGGGCATATAGTCACCTTCGTTTTCTTCCTGACCCTCTTTGCCCTGAGGACCGCCTTCTTCCCCTGAGTTGCCAGAGCCAGAGCCAGAGGCTTCAGAAGACACGGGATCTCGGTCGTGGAGGGCTTCTGCAGGGTACAGGATGCGCACAGGG